>NC_136752.1:12667870-13890370 GCF_936440315.1 Barbus barbus
AAAATGAGTTGTTCCAAATTAGCAGACTTTAAGTATACTAGTTTAGTAAAAGTACAATTGCAGGGTATTGTTATTAAGTAAATAAATATGTAAATACATTTGTAGTATACTTAGCATTAAATCCATTTTAGTTTATTTATTTTCATATGGGGAAAAAATATGTAAGTTAGTGGCTACCAGCAACTATTTTGTTATCCAGATTCTTTAAAAATAAATTATTTTGTGTTTATCTAACATTATAAGTATTTATTAATCTTTGTTAATTTTAGTTAATAAAAAATACAACTGTTCAGTTTTAGATCATGTTAGCTCAGGTCCATTAAATAAATGACTTATTAAAGTTTTGATGTTAATGTAAATGTACTTTTAAATGAGTTAAATCATTATTTAATAAAAAATATGAATAAATGTTCAAATTAACTAAAATTAAATAAGATTAATAAATTCTTTAGAAGTGATTTTCTTTGTTAGTTCATGTTAATGTTAACTAGCCTATAATGTACAAATCAAACCTTATTGTAAAGTTATTAATGTATTAATTATAACATAATATACTGTATTAACATATGGAAATATCAGTGTATAATGTGTACTTGGCATTGTTTGAAAACCCCTAAGCACCAACCCAGCATAAACTAATTTCCACTAACATTAATATTCAGGTTGTTATTTAAGGTTCTTTGGATTTATGTAAGGTTATTGTTCTCCAGAAATACAATCATGTGTGGAAGTGAACCAGGCTTTTTCCAGGAGTCCACAAATGCAGATGCTCACATCACTGATCTGCCATGGAGCATTTTGTAAAACACTGAAGCCAGTGTTTGTGGTCTGGAGAACAAACTCATATTAGTGATTTGGACAGCGTAATACAATTCCTCAATTTTCAAGCAGGGATCTACTGATAGCACAGAGGGGCAATTTTGAAGAGCAATTTAAAGGGGAAATCTTTCAAACCAAGCTGTGGAACCAGGATTTGTAGAGAGAGAGGTGAGATTGGATGAGAGAAAGTTCAAAAATATCAAAAGAGAACTGATGATGTTCTTTGTTCTGTCTCCTGAGCTGCAGAAATAAATAGCTGGAGGTGAAATGTCAGCATGTGAAATTACTTCACAATTTTTGTTCCTTGTGCATGTGGTTTGGTCTTCTATTGTAAATGCAGTGAGCTGCTATTGTGCCGTGTTCCTTTATTTGTCTGCTGAGGTCAGGCGGTGGATGAACAATAAGAAAATGAGAGAAGATGTCAGAGCAATTCAGGTGCCAATGAATCTGAAAAGCATTCCATATTCACACCCACGCACAAAAAGTGGATAGAGCCGTGAGAAGCATCTTGACATCAGGTATTTGTGAGTCTGGTTCAGGGCGGAGGTTCTCAGGCGGTTCCTCTCCTCTGTGGTGAGCAGCCCAGCTGGGATCAGAGCGCTCACACTGAGTCCTGCTACCTGCCAGCCACCCAGATGCCACGCTAAAATAACAGCTGATATTTACAGTGGAAATGTCAAACCCAGTTGTTTCTTCCAGCTGAGCTGAGAGCTGAGCACTGGCTGGCTTCCTTACAAACATGCGCACAATTAGAATTATGTAACTTGATTTTATGCTTATTGAAGTACATTATGGCATCGTCCCATTTGTTAAATTATAGGGTACATATAAATAAGATGAAAGTACACAGTGTGATATACGCTTGAAACATGAGCATCTAAGTGTTTCTTTGCCGCAGTGATTCGACTGGTTTCTTTACAAGTCAATGGAACATCTATTGAGCAGTTCAGCGGCTCAGTACATTATTGTTTAGATCATTTTTTTAAAACTTTTTAAATAAAAAGTTTTGTTTTTTATTGTCAAGTGACAAATGTGTAGGTTAACAATTAAGCAGAGCCCAAATCAAAGAGGCAAATAAATTTGCAAACATTATTTATTTTGCAAACATTATTTGAGTTACAAAATAATAATAATAATGTATTTTTGGACTACTACAATCAAATATTATAATTATTATTATTATATTGATTCTATAATTGTTACGTGTGGTGCCGAGGAAGGCACACGACGAGGAAGAAATCTCAAAGTTCAAACATTTAATAACAATCCAAGGAGAAAATACAAGGTAATCTTAGAATCAGGTTGCACGAACACGTAGACATCAACAATAACCAACAAACTCAAACCGGAACTAATAACTAAACTAAATCAGGAACTAATATAGTGCAGATAATGAGGGCTGGACAGGTGAACATAATGACTAATTAAACAGAAGGGGAAAACACAGACATGTCACAATAATAATAATAACAATATTATTAATAGAAGTACTAGTATTTCATTTTTTATTTTTATTATAAAAGCCAGTTTGGCAGAATCAAATTTTGAATTATTGTTTTATTTCTGCTTTTTGATACAGTAAGTAAATAATCACTGTACAAAAATAAAACATAATATTCATGATGGCCTTGTTGCTGTTATTGGACTACTACAATAAAATAAAATATTGATGATGATGATGATTGCGATTATAAACTGATTCACATGATCTTAATGTTTAGAGTTTAATAGAACAATATGCAGAACCTATTTTTAATTGTTTTATTTCTGCTATTTGATATTATATGCAAATAATCATTGGACTACTACAATGAAACATAATAAATATGATTATAATTATGATTAATATTATTATTGTTGTTGGGATTACTACAATAGAATATACTGAATATCATATTTTATTATTATTAGGCTATTAGTATTAGTATTGTTAAAGTATAATCTAATGATAATTTAAGATATTGTATTAAAAAGGAAAAATGAAATAATCATTAAAATAGGTTCTGCATTTAGGTTCCTAAACACTAAACATAAAGATAATCTATTGACTGGTGTATGTGGCTGAATAAATTCATTATACTACTATGGTCCACTCCATATCCAAAAATAATTCAATAAATTTAAAAAAGCATGATAATATCTTTTCTTACAGAGCAACATGTGGATTAAATCACTGCATTGTCATCTGGATGGTTACATTCACCAGAACTTAATGGGATCAATTATCATTACATCAAACTGGCGATACGCGTGGCTGGAGTCAAATCTGGATGAATGCTCAAAGGAGATTTCAGAAACAAGAGGACACACACACAAACACACACACTAACTCTCATCACTTCCCAATCCTTCACACCTGAGTGGTCAACTGCGTCTCAGCAGGATATGAAACGTCTTTCCATGAATAAACATTGATGTCCAGTGCCGAGCAATTTCTTCTCTGAGTATTACAAATCCAATTACCACTGAACAGCAGCACTCCTTTAGTCACAATCATTTTGCTCTCACTTCCTGTCTGTCTCGCTCTCTCTTTCATTTATTCTCTGCTCAGCAGCTCTCTCCTGGACTAGACCTCATACCAATAGTGGTCATAGCCTGTGCTTCCTGCCTCTCACAATAAAACTGCCTGCCATTTTCAGGAGATGAAAATAAAGAGGCGGTTCAGAGTGGATTCAAGTAAAGGCTAGAACATGCTTAGTCACTTGCACTGGCATGTCTGTGTGTTTCCACTGTGCAGCATATTGAAAGTCCACTCAAGCCAAATCTGTTCACTTGGTTGCCATACTAGGAAGATATCAACTTTCTGTGAAGCAATAAGCATACAACTCCTATGTGGGACTACAATTTCCAAAACATATTACAAATCAGCAATAAAATCTGAAAAGCAAAAGTATCTTGCCTCAGATCATGCAAAAAAGGAGAAAAATAATAACTAAAAATAAGATAATTTATTTTAAATATTTTCTTGGTCTTCTTTCATCCTTACTCTTCTGTTACTATCAATCAATCAATCAATCAATCAATCAATCAATCAATCAATCAATCAATCAATCAATCAACCAATCAATCAACCAATCAATCAATCAATAAATGCTATTTAAAAAATACCATATTTGTTGCATTTGCTAGATGCATGAAAGACACTGGTTGAAGATCTTTACCTTTTTGGAATTTTTTTTTATTTTTTTTATTCATTTGCCCCCTAATAGTCGACCAGAAAAGGCTTGGTCGGCTAAAATTGTATTAATCGTTAATCTTGAGTACCTATAGAGTAGTACTGCATCCTTAATATATCCAAAAAGTCTTTAGTTTTATCATATTTATAAAAGAAAGATACAGCTGACAACACTTTTCCACTTTGAAACAGTCCATTATGATGTCCATTCAAATGAGCCTTGGCCCACAGGACACATATGGTTTCCTTTTTGTATGATAGAGCCTTAGTTGGCATATGCAGATAGCACGGCGGCTTGCGTTTACCGACAGTGGTTTCTGGAAGTATTCCTGGACTCATTTAGCAATGTCAATGACAGAATCATGCCGATGAGTGATGCAGTGTCGTCTGAGGGCCGAAGACCACTGGCATCCAAAAAAGGTCTTTGGCCTTGTCCCTTATGCACAGAGAGTTCTCCAGTTTCTCTGAATCTTTTGATGATGTTATGCACTGTAGATGATGAGATTTGCAAAGGCTTTGCAATTTGACGTTGAGGAACGTTGTTTTTAAAGTATTCCACAATCTCTTTACACACTCTTTCACAGATTGGAGAGCCTCTGCCCATCTTTACTTCTGTGAGACTCTGCCTGTCTAAGACATCCATTTTACAGCTAATCATGTTACAAACCTGATGTCAGTTAACTTAATTAGTTGCTAGATGTTCTCCCAGCTGAATCTTTTCAAAATTTGGCATCAAATTTGAAATGAGCTAATTTAGTGGATAAAACTGTAAAATTTCTCAGTTTAAACATTTGCTATGTTCTATTGTGAATAAAGTAATGCCTAATGTGCTTTGAAGTCTTTTAGTTTTCATTTTATTTAAATTAAAAAAACGTTCCAACATTTCCGGAATTCGGGTTGTATTTTTTGTTTCTTCCATTTGCAAATAATCGCACCAACTGTTGTCACCTTCTCACCAAGCTGCTTGGCGATGGTCTTGTAGCCAATTCCAGCCTTGTGTAGGTCTATAATCTTGACCCTGACATCCTCTTTAGTCTGGGCCATGGTGGAGAGTTTGTAATCTGATTGATTGATTGCTTCTGTGGACAGGTGTTTTTCTATATAGGTAACAAAATGAGATTAGGAGCACTCCCTTTAAGAGAGTGCTCCTAATCTCAGCTCCTTACCTGTATAAAAGACACCTGGGAGACAGAAATCTTACTGATTGATAGGGAATCAAATACTTATTTCACTCATTAAAATGCAAATTAATTTATAACTTTTTTGAAATGCATTTTTCCTCTATTTTTTGTTTTTATTGTCTCTCACTGTTAAAATAAAACTACCATTAAAATTATAGACTGGTCATTTCTTTGTCAGTGGGCAAACGTACAAAATCAGCAGGGGATCAAAAACAAAATTCTTCACTTTATATATATGAAAGTGTACATCCCTCCCTCCCTGCAAATCGCCGTATTCTTTATTTCTGTAAGTAGCTCTTTTTTTGCTACATTGTACTATTTTTCAGATGTTCCTGCTTCTGTTGAAGCTTGAGATGCTCTTTGGATTCTCAGGTCATGGGTATATCATATGAACCGTACAAGACAGTTTTCAGTATTGTCAAATATATTCTTTATATCATTAGTTCGGTGAGAGGACCCTCATGTGGATGAATGGTTGGACATGGTTAAATATTCAGTCCCTTCTCTCAGGATGTCTGTCTCCTCACACAATTTCATCCTGGGTGTCTGACCCATGAAATGGAGTGAATAGATAGACTGGCCTCAATTAGTGGCTGTCTGCAGGCATCATCTCTGATGGTCATATTCAGCGGCCAGTCAGCTGGAGGGAGCAGACAGACATATTTATCCAAAAATCACACATCTACTGCTGGAGCGAGCACATCAGAAAGCTGCTTGGAAATACTCATTATTTTTGCAATTCCGCTTGGTGACACTAATCAGTAGTTTAGTGGAGGTTGTGCATTTACATGTAAATGATGTATGTCCATCTATTTTCCTTAAGGATTTTGACTATGAGGTGTGGATAAAAAGAAGAAGAAGAAGAAGAAGAAGAAGAAGAAGAAGAAGAAGAAGAAGAACTGTATAGACCAATTCTCTGTAAACCCACAACAGCTCAGTGGAAACCTCAGTGATTATATTATATTATTGCAACTAATATTATATAATATGATATTATTCAAGATTATAAAAACCTGTTCATCAATATAAACATATTTTTTATAAATATGAATTAAAATGTAAATTTTGACTAAAGAATGTAAATTTTAATGTAAATTAATGTAACATTTAAAAAAATAAAATCCAACTTTATATTACTGATGTTTATTTTTACTACAAATTATATGAGTATACTTGAACTTGTTGTGAGAAATAGCTATATATAACGCATATTACTGAAGAACAGAATAGAATAGAATATATCCAATAAATATATATTATATTATATTATATTATATTATATTTTCAAGGTTATAAAAATCTGTTTAGTATATAACACATTTTTAATATGCATTTTAATAACCCTGAATAATAATATATTATAACAGTATGGTACATTAAATTAATGAAAATGTGAGCAAACAATTAAATTAAATTATGAACATATATCCAATATTAATATATAAAATAGTTTTCAATACATAATTCATGCATATTTTACATACTTGAAAATATTGACTGAAAATAAAAATACGAGATACAAAATAAAAGAAAATATGATGTGTGATCACATTTGAATGTAATTTAATGTATAATTTTTACTAAAAATTTAATTTTATATTAATTAAATTTATTTCATTATACGAGTACTTGAACTTTATAAAGTTATAAGAAGCTGTGAATAATACAAATACTGAATTATTCACATTACCAAATGATAATATAATATAATATAACAAATATTATCATATTAAATTATAATAACATTCTGTACATTTCATGCAGGTGGATCCCACATGCCCACAATTTCTTTCAGCGCTACATCACTGCCGCTAGTAACACACAAATTAAACACTTCACCTTTGATTTCCACGGTATTCTCTGATTTAATTCATTAGTATTTATCCTCCATGATGTAACATGGTGCAGAGGAGGATACCCAAAACCCACGGATGTCCTTCTCTCTGCCAGTGAAACGATTTGTGACAGTTTAAATCTTTTAGGTGACAACTTAAATCTTGTGGAGGTGTGCAGTGATTCAATATGAGTTTCCAGAGATGCCCACCTGTTAACCGAGGAGGAAAATAAACTCATCGCAACCTCTGGGTCACGCTTCTGAGCCACCATCTATGCTCGATGAATATGCATTCACAATCATCCTCATCCATTACAATCTCATCAAGGAAGAGAGAGATGGAGAGAGCCGAGGCCCCCACCTGAATCACATTCAAATCAGTTCTATCCCCTCTTATCATTATAACCCCAGGCACATATATACAGACAGACAGAGAGAGACCAGGAGAAAGAGCAGCCTGGTTAGTGGAGGGGAGCGAGAGAGATAGATGGAGAGTGGTAGAGAGAGGGGACGAGAGGGGGAAAAAGACAGGATCAGGAAGAATGAGATTTGGTGAGCAGAGGGGTGATGTTGAGCCTTTGACAGAGGCAGATTAAAATTCATAAAGTCTAATCAGCCGCTAAATTTAACCTTGTCAGCCAGACCCCTATTCTGTTCCCTCACACACACACACACACACACACACACACACACTCTACCACCTTGCCCTGCAATCGTTCACAGCAAAGAGTGAATTCAGCAGCGCTCCACCAATGAGCAAGACCTCACAGAAATAATATTAGGCATTCATATGTCTTTGACCACGGCTGAATAAATTCATATCACATGTGCACTGCAGACTACTATATGCTGTTTCTTTATTCCTCCACCTAACACAAATTTGTTTTTATACCTGAGACATAATATAGAATTGAGGAAACTGAAAGCATCATGATTTGATAGAAACACACTCTTGAAAATAAAGGTTCTTTATTGGCATCTATAGTTCCATAAAGAACCTTTAACATCCATGGAAGCTTTTCACAAAAGGCTCTTTATAGTGGAATTTTTTTTTCTTTAGATCATTAAAATGTCCTTCAGGGTAAGAAAAAATGGACTGTTTGGACTGTTCACTGAAGGGTTCTTTGGGGAACCCAAAATGTTTTTTTCTTTTGCATTACTGCAAAAAAAACCAATTTGGAATCTTTATTTTAAGAGTGTATGAATGTGTGATTGGTATGAATGAGTTAAACAGTACTTTAAACAAATATATTTTCTTCAAAACATGTATATTACAAAGCTGTCCACTGCGGTAGCACAAGGCAACAACATTTACAAATGAAAATAAAAGTTTAAAGGGGCGAGAACTAAGAAATCAAAATTCCCTTGATCCTTTGACATAAAAGAGGTAATTGTGCTTATGAAACATCCTTTCCCAAGTTTCAGAACTTAACACGTTCTCATTAGTCTAAAAGCAGCTTACATTGAAGCCAATCTGCCAAAATGACTATGTTATTATGTTGTAATAGTGTGGCTAAACACTGCCTCCACAGAAGAAGATCAACACCTGATTCTACATTACTGCCTGTTTAGCCCCACAATTCAACATGGGATTTTCAGAAAGATTGAAACTGAAAGATGATGCTGTGCTGACTATATTGCATCCAACAGTAATGTCGCACCAAACAAGTGTGAGTAAATGTTTTTATTACATGGTCACTATTGCTTTGTCTGTTATTACAGATCGCTTGATATGTACTGAGAATTTATGCATTTTTAACCTAAATCACAACATCTATGGCCCTGTCCCAAATGGCGGGACGAAAGTGTGAAAGAATGCTTTGACTGTCAGGTAGAAGTCTGCCGCAGAGCTCGCCTTATGCTCGGCAGAAGTCCGTATTGAGGGTGCATGTGGCCGCAAAGTGGGTGCTCACAAGCAACCTTCTGAAAATGATGAATGGGACACCCTATGGTCTCATGGACTTAACAGACACACATGCGGAGGCCGTTGTAAGCACACAAGACCGCAAATGCACATGAAGTGTGCCTTTTGGGAATGGGACCCATGAAGGATGTAGCCTATCAAACATACACAACTGTTAGCCCATTATAGCAGTGGGCGTTTGCTTCCAAGTCTACAATCCGCCAGGCCTATTTAAACAGAGTGTTCTGATGAGGGGGTTAAAACAGGACAGAAAATAGCCTATTACTTCTAAATTAAGATTTATTTTTACTCATTATATCACATTAAATGTGGTAAATAATAAAAAATGGCTGTTCATGACCCCTTTAAAACAACAAATCATTTGCCTACCACGCTACAGAAATGCTCCCAAACACAAGAGGGCAGGGTCACTGTGGAAGAATTCTAAAACTCGTAAGCTGCTGTAAAGAAAAAGAAAAGTTGAACCAACTTAAAAATTTAAGGCAAACAGCTTCAGCAGATTTTTGAGTTCTATTTTTGTAGGAGATTCTCAACTTTTTGTTGTATAAACTTAAAACAACAAGTTGAGAAAACTCAAAAATCTGGCGAAGCTGGTTGCCTTAAAATTTTAAGTTGGCTCAACTTTTTTTCTATTTTTTACAGTGACACTGTATTACTAATGATCGGGGACATTTATGTGGGGTTGTAGCTTCATTTTGTGGTGTATTGAACTTTTGTTCGCATGTAAAATTTGTTTAGCTGTGAATTATTTACATATCTTGAAAGTGGCCATTGATTTCAGTAAAAAATCTCAGGTAGCTTTGTATATGATTTGTAGAGAGTAGAATATATAACATGTAATAATGTAATTAACATGTAATCATTTGTTTAAATGCCAAAACAGGGATGGGGAGAAGAGGGGGTTTAGTATTATTTGTTTCTTTACATAAAATATTCTGACAACACAATACAAACAATACATTTTAAAAACATGCATACTGTTAAACATCTCTTTGGCTTGAAACATTTGAGGAAACTAATTAAATGGTAAAGTTGAACTCTCATTTTCTGCCTCTTTCGCTCCTCTCAAAAGTTACCTCTTATTGCCTCAAAAGTCATATGAAGCACACTGAAAGAGTTTTTCTGTCAGAAAGATGACTCTTTCTTCTTTTAACAAAAGCATTTCATGTCATTTGCAATTACAATATGTCAGCGGCCAAGAGTCCCTTTTCTCTAAATGATAATAGATCTTGATGTTCATTCAAATAATCAAGATTGCGAGTAGCTAATTTCCATAGGGGTCGCTTTCTGTTAACTTTAATTTTCTTTTGATGAAATTACTAAGAAGTCATGCTGACCTCAATTTCTTCTTCCAAATAACCTGTATTGGACATTCATTTTACTTTCATCTCAATGACTACATAGGGAAGCCTGGTTTAATTGCAGTGGACTTGTCTCGCTTTCTCTTTCTTTTCAGTTTTTCCTACTGATTATTTTTTGTTAAGAAAAATCATACTTCAACCAATTTACAATCATGTGACTGCAAGTAGCACATGCTATACAAACATACTAAGTAAATCCTGAGGGAAAAAAAACTTTGCTTGCCTAATATTATTGTGCCATTTGGACAGAGGGAGTGACTTGAGGCGACAGAGGAGGGATAATGAGCACATTTACATTACAGGCATGCAGATGAGCCTAGGGGAGCCTGATTAGGAATTGCCCTCTGGTTACTGAGGTGATTATTATTCTTATTGAGTTGCAGGATTTCCAAATACAGACTCCTGGGTTCTCTTGGAAGAGTCGCACAGTCTGTGGAGAGATAGAATCCACGGGGCAATAACAGCTAACGAGGCACAGAGCGTCCTGAATGCATCTAAAAGTCCCAAGAGACCCAGCCATTAGTAAGGGCCAGTGCAGACGTCCAGTACTTATTCAAACAAGGAGCTCCATAATACTTGGGGAAAAACTAGCAGTTAGATAACCGTTAGCATTCCCAGTTCAGTACTTTTAAGAGCCCTCCAAGAACAAAAAGACATACACTACTGTTCAAAAGTTTTGAGTCAGTACGATTTCTTTAAAGGGGTCATCAGATTGCGACATGGACTTTTACAAGTTGGTTGAACTGAAATCTGTTTTGGCAGTGTGTGTACACAACCACCCTATAATGATAAAGATCCACCCAGTGTTTTTTTTAATCTCGTTAAATCATTTCCCCTTTCTCATATCAAGCCATTCTCAGATGGCTATCTGTGTCACGTCACACTGACAGGCCTCTCCCACGATTGTTGATTGACACTGCCGTCTTACCTTAGACCCGCCCTGAGTGAGCTATTTTCAGTCCTCCATTGTTTCGATGCCAGAGCAGATCTGCCCTACAAAGGCAAAAGACCTTAACTCGCTAGAGTGTGAAAAATTACAAATTAATTATAGGTAGGGCACTGAAAATTTGGCAATTAGCCTAGATGTTTTAATAATGAAAATTATCTACATTAAAAAAATTGTGAGCTCAAACTTGTTTTTTACAATTATTTTGAAGTTACTGTACTCTGCCTTTGCATTTTCTGCAAAACGTGAGAAGCGAGGGGGTGGTGATGGCGCAGTGGATAAGACACATGCCTTTGGTGTGAGAGACCCGGGTTCGAATCCACTGTGAGACACCAATGTGTCCCTGAGCAAGACACTTAACCCCTAGTTGCCTCTGACATATATAGCAATTGTAAGTCGCTTTGGCGTCAGCTAAATGAATAAATGTAAATGTAAGTCATACCAAGGCAAGACAGTAACTTCCACATTATCAATATTTGGTTGCTGATCACCATTTACAAAATCGTGATCTTGGGCTATCTCAAATAGGCTATTGCAACATAAATGTGACTGTATTGTTTTTTTGACCATATCAAGCAAACTAAAAGTTAAACGTGAGTGGATATCATTTTGCAACCAATTTATTTGCTACCCTCAGTAAAATAAAAGAATGCTAGACATAGCATAATGCTTTTATATATACTTGAATGAAAATAGCCTAACCTAAAAGAATGACTTGTGGATTGATGTAAATGCCAGCAAGCAGGAATGCTCAGAATGCTTGTGGATCAAACATCTCCGACGACGTTCATCACCATGGATTGATTTTATCTGGTTACAAGAAAAGGTAGTCTTATTCTGCGTATAAATGGCACGTAAAATACCAAGAAAATTGTGCTATTGATACGCATTTTCATGAGACCAGGCTCAGACTGGACTATAATGCTAATGCTAAAAATATAGCTTTGCCATCACAGGAATAAATTACATTTTAAAATATTTTTTAAAAGAAAACAAATCTTTGATTTGGAGTTCTGATGTGGAGTTCTGTCTCAGTATCATTTATGTGATGGCAGCATGGTGACCTCCAAGAGATAAGTGTAGAATAAAATATCCTTTTCTTAGTGATTAAGCTTTCTGGACTTTGGATCAATCGGACAAATTACTTCACAGAATAGACTTGTATTTAATGACAATATTAGATGATCAATATAATTATGGACTTTTCTTGAAATTTCAATCTACTAGCCTAAAAGTAATCATTGTGTTTTCACTCTTACCTGTCTTGCTAAGTGCCTGCATTTTTTTGTTAGTTACTTCAATCACCTTAGTATCTAGTTTGGCAAGAAAGCAATAATAGCCTGAATAGCCTATAATTATGGAAGCCCATTATTGTCACAGAAGAAAAAAATCATGCTATGGTTAATCCTAATTATGACATAAAAAGCCAGAATTATGACATAAAAGTCAAAATGGAGATAAAATGGCAAGTTCTGTCAATAAACTCTAGATGGCTGATGTGTCCTTAATGCAAACTCATGATCTTCACAGCATTAAACTACCTGGCACAAGCTGCATACACAGCTAATGAGCTTGCTGCTTTACATTTAAATGGCTGGTTAGCATTCACTAGAGCATTTCGCAGCACACTCTAAAACCCTCCACCTTCCCCTGCTCCACCT
This sequence comes from Barbus barbus, assembly GCF_936440315.1. NCBI lineage: Eukaryota > Metazoa > Chordata > Actinopteri > Cypriniformes > Cyprinidae > Barbus > Barbus barbus. The sequence goes on from NC_136752.1 coordinate 12,680,772, forward strand.
GTATAGATCTGCTATGGGTTATTATATATGCTACTTGTGCAGCAGCAGTATGTCTTAATACTCACAGCACTAAATCTGTGTGTATTAGCAGTAGCAAGTTCTTGTACTTGCTTCGCAGCAGCAGCAATAATTTACAACAACAGCAATAACCAACAGCAGCAGCAATTCAGCAGCATAGCAGATCTATTCCGCCAAGACCAAATACATTAACATTGTCAAATCCATTACTAAAATTATGCTAAAATCTTTAGAGCACTGTCGTAATAGAAATGTCATAATTTAGATGACTTAATATTTCAGATTTTATTTTTATCTCATACTCATCATTATGGATAAATTATGAATTGTCATAATTTTGAACTTTCATGTCAATTTTGACTTTTTACGTCATAATTATGATAAAGTATGCCATAAATTAGCTTTTTATTTCATATTCATGAGTTAGCATCTAATAATTTCGACTTTTTGTCAACTTTTTTACTATAATCTCATACGACTTGGTATCTAACAATCTAAATGTTTTACTTCAGAATTCTGAATTTCTATTTCCATTTTTGGGTTTCCATATGTAATAGTTCAAACTACTAATACTGCTATAAAACTGCCCTAATTTTCCACTGTAGCATAAAGAAACACTGGGATGAGCCTTATGTAAAGTGACCAGATCCAACACCCAAACATCTCTCTCTCTCTAACGTTCTCAGTGTCAGCAGCTCTGAGCTGACAGTGACACCACCATCCTCCACTCTGAGAGAAAGAGAGGCATTATGCCCAGCCATTATCAATGAGCACGATGCATCGTAAACATTGTGACCTCTCTTGAGAGGGGCTTTTATCATGCGGGTATAACAGATCATTGTTTATTATGTGCTGATTAACTACAGTTCACTGATGTAAAGTTTGAACTGCCCTGTGCTTCGTTTTATTGAATGCACACTTGTAGTGTACTTCAAATATTATATTTTTTAAAAGCTGTACTTGCAGATAATAAAAGGCTTAAATACGTACTTTACACACTAAAGCATGTGTAAAGCACCTTTCAACACTATTCTTTTAAAGTATATTATTTCTGTTTTTAAAAGTGAGCTAAAATATACTACTTTTTCACAAGGATTTGCAAAACAATTAATGTGTTGAATATGACTAGATCAGTGCACTGCTTCCCCAAACCTGTCCTGGAGGCCTCCCTGCCCTGCACCTTTTGCATGTCTCCATTATCTAACACACCTGATTCCACTCATCAGCTCGTTAGTAGAGACTGCAAGAACTAAATTGGGTGTGTCTGATTAGGGACTCAGGGAGACATACAAATTATGCAGGGCAGGGGGTCCTCCAGGACAGGTTTGGGAAGCACTGGACTAGATCATCATCATCCTCCAAACAATGTGAAGTCACTGTACATTCATTTTATTCATCAAGCACCCACTGTACTGTGGCTGGTGCCCTTAAATATCACTGTTTTATTCTGTAAGCTGCTACTGTTGTTGGCTGGTGAACTGAATGAGCAGATGATGAGAACAAATGTAGATTAGCCCCCGCTAGCTAACATGTGCAGCAGCCTTCAAGCGGCCAAAACGATTCGTCACTGGTCGTGAACGAGGTCTTTGGATGACTGTGAGCAGGGTGATCCACATGAAGGTGACATGCACGTGTCATGTTTGCTCACGACAGACTCCATAGACACCTCTATTCATGGCATATGAAAGAGAGCAATTTACTGTCTTTCAAATCTTACATTATGGAATAGTGTATAACTATAACTATGCAAGTGACAAATACAAAAATTACAAACGCTATTTACTAAAGCACTTCAACAGTTCATGCAAACTTGTTTTGATCAGAATTACATGTTCAATGTTATTTTGAGGTGAACTAGTGACCTCATGTGGTATGACAAAATAAAATAAAAAATACACTTTGTATCCACGAGATGTCACTGTTTAATTGATACTGTGGAGTTTGGTTTGCTTCAGCAACAACTGGATATTATTAAATAGGCTTATACACTACTATTCCAAAGTTTGGGGTGGGTAAGATCTTTAAATTTTTTGACAAGAAATACCTTAAAGACATTAATATTGTTGTAAAAATGATTGTAGAAAATTATTACACTTTAAAATAATTGTTTTGTCCTATAATGTATTTTATAAAGCTATCTTATTACATTTTATAAGCTATTCCTGTAATGGCCAAGCTGAAGTTTCAGCAGCTATTACTCTAGTCAGTATCACATGATTCTTCAGAAATCATTTTAATACGCTGATTTGGTGCTTAAGAAATTATCATTGATAATATGAATTATTATCAGTGTTCAAAACAGTCGCTTTTTATATTTTTGTGGAAACCGTGATGTTAATACTTTTTTAAGGAATAGAAAGAACAACATTCAAAAATTCAAAAGAAATCTTTTCTAAAATCATAGATGTTTTTACTGTCACTTTTGATTTGAAAAAACTGAACTGAACAGTTTTACAATCACTCAACGTGCATTTTTCAGGTCAGATTTATTTCAAGAGACTTTATGGGATTGGTCAGACGGGACTGCTGAGATCCAATTAAACTTGCATTCTGCATTCCCTCTTCTAAAGTGACAGATCAAAAGAAAATGGTCACTTAAAGAAAAGATTACAAAGACTCATTTTTTTTTCATTAGTCATTGTGTAATGTTTCCCACTACACAAGCATGCTTTATATTTACAGTTTGGCTGTAAAAAAAAATGGGTCAGGAAACCATTTGATCATTTTTTGAGAGACCATTTCATCATTCTTTCATCATTATTCTCTCTTACAGCATATATTTATGATAGTCGTGACATGGAGGAGTCAGAAAATACTGTAAAAAGAAATACTGTGACATTATGAAAATTAACAATGGTTTTATTGTAGTTAAAGTGCAGTAACCATGTTTTTTTTGGCATATTGATTAACATTTGTTTAACCAGTTTTACTACAAATACCATAAATCAAAAATAAATTGTAAAAAACAATAACACGTTAATTCCAATAGATGTCACTGTCCAACTGATGCAATATCTAGTAGAGTGCATTCATTACCAACACTTTCTCATCACATTTATTTACTTCTCTAAATACAGTCCAGAGCTGCCAAGAAATTACTGAACCTGACATATTCAGGATAAATGACAAATTGGATGGCCAATTAATGCAATGCCAAATGTATAGTCTAAATGTTTGTTTAAAAAAAAATACAAAACAGTTTTTAGCTGCTCTTTATATTCTGCCCTCTTGGATGTATAATTTAATTTCATAATCATAATCCCCCATTATACTACAGAACGTAAAGTTTTACCCACGTTTGAATGCACATCCACTTGGAGAACATCTAGAGGCAGCATTGAAAGGATTTCTGCAGAAACCATGAGGTTTCCGAGAAACTGTAATGCTGCAGGCATAGGCAATGACACAGAAATGGGGAAAACCAGGACACGCTTCATTTTATTATTTGGTCTGATGCTGGGCGAGCAGCTGATTTATTTGGAAGCGTCTATAAGAAGACACTCAGCGAGCTAGAGAGAAACCACGTGGCTTATAAGAAAACACAGTGGCCGAAGATAGCTGCATAAGTCAAGACGATTGTATAAATGTTCAGATGTAAACCACTTATGCTTCACTATGCGGCAGGCCTTGCTTCACAATAACAAACTGTCACTGTAAGCCATAAATACAAATGGGTAAATAAAGAAATCCCATGGTAAGAGTAGATCTATTTAGCTTGTAAATGTCATTTTAAACCAAAGAAATTAAGGGCTGAGAATATAGCCTTTGCTGACAATGTCCTTTCCCTATACAGTAGCATTGTATGCATACAAGTAAACTTACTATATAGATTCAGTCATAAAGCTAAAATTACATATGCAAAAAATGTGATCTCATTCAATTCTCCCTCTTTTCTGACTATTGAAAGTTTGCTATTATGTTTTCCATTGTCAACAAAATGATGTCTACATTAGATTGCAACACAAACTCACAATAGCCTAAATTTGCATTATAATTGTAATGCTACTTACAATGGAACAACCCACGGGCTCCAAAGGCTGACCAAAATTCATTGCACACACTCACACAAACACACTAAACGCCTGAGTTAAAAACAACCCAGTCTGTGTAATTTAGCCAAACCAGTGTTGATTTAAAAAGGGACGCTTGTTATCAATGCTTATGCTTTCTTTAAAATTATGCTTAAACAAGAATATGTAAATGGCATCGTTAGACTCATACTGGACCTCTGTTCTCCACAAATCAGACATGATTCATGTCAGAAGAGTTATCATCATTATCACTCAGCATTCATTATAGCCTAGTTACCACTCAGGAAGTAGGTTAGCTCTAGCAATCAAGATTAAAGTTGCGATGTTTGCAAACAGAAACATTTGGAGTCATAACATTGGGTGTAGATTGTTTCCACTAGATCACATGATGCAGCATAATGGCTCTGCACAACGTCATCATTAGCATAAAAGAAGCTGTGAGGCACTAGTCTCTCACACAACTGAAAGCTAAATGAGAGTAGCCTACTTGGGACATACTTGGGCTGCCTTCAATTCAGTATGATGCCCTTTAGCAAAGCGAGAAAAGGTAAGACAATCTATAGCATGACATACATTGTCTTGTTCTGCAAATATTGACTTCACTCTTATAAACTGGCTGTTTACAGTTTACAGTCTAGGCTGGTTGGCTGGTTTAAGCTGGTCGCCCTGTTTTAGCTGTTGTTGTTGTTGTCTGTCCTATTAAAGTTAAACATAGGTTAATGTATGCCACAGCCTTGTATTAAAGAATTCACGTATTGCTATTAACATAGGCGTCAGCACAATGTCTACAAGTTTTCTAAAGCTGCAAATATGGACCAGGCAGTATATGCAACAGGCAGTTAACTTGTCATTTTGCCCAGATATGAACTCTGGCATTAAAAACTGAAATGTGGCACACAAGACAACATAAACTATGAAGGCTTAAATTCCATGTATTCACGAATTTATTTTTAGTGGTCTGAATTCTTTCACATAGAGCAGCTTGCAGCTTTCTCTCCAAAGCACCAAGTCATCGTCATTACTATAGCAACCAGAAGGAGAATAACAGTTTAACATTCAGACCGCACCGAGACAAAAAAAGCAAATGGTGCTGTAACTCCTCTGTGGTTAAAATGCGACTGCAACTTATGTAGGGTAAACCAAGATTGGGCGGCAGATCGGACACTCGGGCTGTCGTGTATGGCAAGCCGTTTTGACTTTTATGCTTCTCAGGATATGAATTCTTGATATCAACAATTCAGTTTTTACTAGAAACAATGTTAATTCTTGATATCAACAATGACATCACCACTCGTAGAAATGTAATTCTTGATATCAGCAATTAAATTTCTACTAGTAAAAAAATATTATTCTTGATATCAAGAACTTATATCATAGTAATGGCAATAGAGCTTGGCAAACTACGTCACGCCGCGTCAGATTTCCCCATGTTTTATGTAACGCTCAGGAGCACACAGTGTAAACGCATGCAAATCACCACAGAAAAAAGCCGACCGTTTACTATTAATATTTTTTTAAAACAATCTTACATACTCTTAGAATAAAACGGACTAATAAGTAAATCTCTTTAAATAAAAAAATCTCTCCGTGGTTTGTCTGAGAGGCTGCATATATTCATTATTCAGTCTCCTACAGTGGTACTGATACAGGATAACTGCTAAAATACTTTGATTAGAGCAGCAAAACCATGTCTATTCTTTAAAGGGGATAATACATAGCTAGATCTTAAACAGTGGATCGTTTAGCATTGTTATATATCACAATATTGCCCAGTAAATCTGCTCATTGTAAAGAATTAAGCCATTATAGAGGTAACATTACTATAAGCTGCTTTGAATCGATGTTTATTGTGGATGCTGTGCAAATAAATAATGAACCAAGTTGAAGATTTATTATTATTAGAGATGCTGAACAATGATAAACGATTAAATAAATGAATGAATGAAACTTAATCCTTACAAACAAGTGGCCTGGGATCAAAGATGCCACAGATAATATTTCCATATATGATTTTCTTTTATTTGTAGTGTGAGGGCGAACAGTTTAATGCAAATCACTGTATATTAAATCTACAGAGATCAATTATTAAGCATATCTTATTCGAGTTGTTACCGAGTTTCACTTTAACTTTCATCCGAGTTCCGTAGTGAATGCAGACATTTTAAAGGCTATATTTTATGTTTATGTGATTCAACTTAAGATCGCGTTGAATGATTAACGCTTACTGTATCAACAGCGTTAATCAAAAGCAGAGGTATTTCATGCAGACACTGATAAGGGCGAACTTATGGCATCTATTAATGTCTGCAGGAAATACCTCTGCTATTTCTGCTTTCTAAGGCTGAAAAAAAGCACGTTTTTCACACCGGCTGTGCAAAGGGCTATGGCAAATGATAAGTGAGCCTTAACCACTCCAACGCGATCTTAAGTAGAATAATAGAAACATTAAATAATATCAACGTCTATATTCACTATATTATCCAGTCTCCGCGGTAGCTCCCGTTACCTAAATTCATTTTAGGTAACGGGAATGCATTGCCGCTGTGACGACACATTCCCCGACTCTATAGGCATATGGCAAGCCGTTTTGACTTTTATTCATTCGCAGGAAATTAATTCTTGGTATCAATAATTCAATTTTCACTAGTTAAAATGTTAATTATTGATATCAGGAATTAGATTTCTACTAGTAACAATGTTAATTTTTGATATCAGCAATTAAATTTTCACTAGTTAAAATGCTCATTCTTGATATCAAGAATTAAATTGTTGATATCTGTAATTGTATTTTCACTAGTTAAATGTCACCATAGGCTGCCATTCAAAATCAATTGTTGATATCAAGAATTAATTTCTTACTAGTTGAAATTCCAATTTCACATATCAGAAATGCAATTCTTACTTGTAAAAATGTATATTCTTGATATCAACAATTAAATTGTCACTAGTGACAATGATCATTTCTGATATCATGAATGTGATTGTTACTAGTACGAAAGCCATTTTAGATATCAGAAATTATATTGATATCAGAAATGCATTTTCAGATATCATAAATAACAAATGTAACGCGTTGCAATACATTTACAAGTCCTTCGGATAATTAAAAGAAAAATGAACAAGGCATTCATTTAGCCATAACATAAAAAATTACTTCATGTCATTTTTTTCATGTTTACTTTTGGTTTCATTACTCTTTCTTCTAATACATCAAATAAAAAATACAACCAAAATGAAAAATAAAACATAATAATGCATACAAAGTTTGAACGTTTTGCTGGATTTTGTTTAAAGGCGGGTGCAGAATTTTTTTTATTAAATTTTTTTTACTGTACATTTTGATGTATTATAACACCGACACGTTTGATGAGCTGACATATTTGCACTCTCTGCCCAATTCGGCTTGGAATTTGGCTTTAAAAAACATACACCCTGCAGACGATTCGTGTAATGTCAGTCACAGCTAATTGTTTACACAATGTTAAAACAAACAGTTACCCCTACACCCCATCCCAATATTCAGATATGAGGATTTATTTATTTTATAAGATTAATATTTTAATTGATATGTTTCTGATTACGTTCTGCTTTCAGAAGACCTTGAAGAAAATAAGAAATCAGAAGAAATCGGTGAAGAAATCATTGGCATTGAAGCCACAGCTGATGAAGAGCCCAAAGAACAATGTCAGAAACAAAAACACAAAATTAAAATACCAAAGAATCTGAAAATGAAAAGCATTATAAAACGAAAGAATTCAAAATCTGAAGCTGCTCTCACCCCCGAAAGACTGTTGGGTAAAATAGCACAATGTGTTGTAAATTTGAATGCTTCTAAATGAAAGAAAGCAAGTTTCTTATCATCTTCTAATTTCTGATTTGTACTTTAGAAGTGGACCTTGACAACATTGAAGGCATAGCAGATTCTCCTGGTGATCCACAAGTGGAATGTAAGAAACAAAATATCAGAATCAAAATATCAGAAAAACTTAAAACTCTTGACTTCAAGAAACGGCAGAAGAATTCAAAATCCCCTGAAACTCCAACAGGTATAGTATAGTTAGAAAACAAATGCACTGTAAACATAATACAAAGAGTAAATATTTTCCAGATATTATTTTAATCATTTGTTTTACCATTAGAACAATGACGATATAAATGCAATTCATACATTTAGTCTTTATTTCAGGCTTGATATTCAAAGTTTACATGAAAATCTACACAGTAATACAAATGTATAATGCAGCTGCTATATATGTTTTATTATTTTATTCTATTTTATGGGTTTCTCGCAATATCACTTTATTAGAGGATTGTTGGCATCAAAAGTTAAAACTCCTTCTATACCATACACATGAGAATTAGCAGAAGCTAAGGGTTAATTTTCAGAAGTTAATATAATGTAATTGTCCCCTCACAATGCAGTGGAGCTAGATTTCAATGGGAACCTTGAGCAGAACCATTTGGCTGAAGCACAGCAGCAGCTGGTGGAAGCTGAGGAATGTCTCTTCGGGTCAAAAGAAGTGGCCAGGGCAGAAGATGAAAACGACAAGCTGCATACAGACTATGAGATCTTTATTTTGCGACTGAGATTGGTCATCCATGACTCTTTCGGTGAGGATAACCAGGAGACACTCAAGAGTGCTTTGACTTCAATACTAAAAGAGGAGGCACAGGACAGACGCTGGGCAGAAGTGGCTGTGGATCAGCGACCAATATGGAGGCCCACAAGGTGCAGAAAGATCCATGACACCTTACTCCAGATTATCGTAGAGCAACGAATGAAGAATGCAGATGAACAGGAGAATAAAACAGACAATCTGTCAACCTCCTTGAAGAGAGAGGTGTGCCGAATGGGCAAACAAGTGCAGAAAGACCTGCTCAGAGTGGTCCGAAATCTGAGAGAGTGTTACCCACCAGAATTTGACATCTGCAGAACGTATGCTCAGCTCTACCATCGAGCCTTTTCCACCAGACTCCAAGAGCTTGCCAGATCCAATATCAGTTCTGAGGAATGCCTCTATATATTGAGTTGGATTGTGGATTACTACCCAAAGTAAGGGCTAGTAAACAACATTCCTCTTTCAAAAGCATGCTGTATAACAAATTTTCCGTTTCAGAAATGTTAATGTTCTTTAATGATTTTTCTTAGAGATGTACTGAAGCATAAAGAACTAGAGGAGCACATCAACAGTTCATCACTTGGACCTCTGTTACCCGAAGAAGATTTGAAGAGATTAGAAGAACAGTACTTCTCTTTCAAAGAGGTGATTCAGAACATGACTGCCGTTATAGCATCTGTAGCATGTTGGGATTGAAACAAGGCTCCCATTTGCAGAATTTGATAGTTTGCTTTTGACTGGACACGCTGCTCATATCTGGCGTAAATACAGTGTTGTGTTAATTAATGTTCCTCTCTCTCATATCAGTTAATGCTGCATGTTTTAGAATTCCTGTTGCTTATTTTCTCTCATCAGAATGAGGTCAGAAAGTGGATATCCAATGCTTTTGAGAAAGAAGTGAAAAAATGGACTGATGACATCGAACCAGAGCTGATGGATGGATACTACTTCAGTAACTTTGGTGTAGATGTTTTACCAGTAGGTTATGAGCTCTACTGACTCTGTAACATCATCTTACTTTATACATTTTGGGATCCTTAAACTGAGTCAAAAATGTTTTATAGCTTGTTGATGGGGCTGTAAAAGATGTCAACACACTTTTGAGCTGTGAACGTAAAGCCTGGAGTCTTCTAAACCAGCTGGACAGCTTTTTTCTGAGGTAGCTAACTAGTCACTATAATTGTCACATTCTCACATATGTAAAATCATAAGATTGACATGCTTTCTCTTTTTTTCAATGGCAGCTATAAGACAAGTCTGGAGGAACTTATCAAAAGAAAACAAGAAAACATTCCTAAAACTCTCAGTGCTAATCTGGTTAATATTTACCAGTTTAGGTAAACAGTTTGAATGATTGACTGAGAAATCTGTTTTCTACCTTGTTGCAGCAGTTCTAAAAAGTATACTTTTCTTTAATTGTTTAAATATGCTGTTACAATATAATGTGATTATTATAAATTATACAATAGTGTATTATATTGATCATATTTGAATTAAACTTACAATAAAATTGTTCCAACCATTCTTTCTGTATATCTTCAGGGATTATGTACAAAGACCAGAACATCTGTTCTCAGAGGACACCAGAACAGCTTGCCTGTCCACATTAGCAGATCTCAAAAGCATTTGTCACAAATACTTCCTCAGTCGAATTCACACTGAACTAAAGGTAAAGAACAAAAAAATAATGTACAGTTACTATACTTATTTACCACTTATTTACCAAGAGGTACTGCCTCAATCAACATTTTCCATCTCATTTATGTTAGATGACCAATGAGGAAGGGTTTAGTATACAGTAGTTTTTTAACTGTAATGAGCAGTCCACTGAGGCGAGGGTAGTGAGAATCCAAGTGCAGATTTATTGAACAAAGTGCAATACAAAATACAAACAAACGAAGACCTGACTTTTGACTTGACTTGACTTCTTGACACATAGAACAAAGGAACCAAATAGCAAGGAGACATGAGGGCAAGGGAAGCATGACACAAACAGGAACTGACACTAACCTTCAAAATAAAAGACATGAAAACAAGAACATGAAACAAAACCCAAAACAGACCTTACAATAGCCAGGTATCAGAATGTAGAAGTCAGCATTTGATAGCTACTACAGCAATTTAACAAACTTGGATTTAGCCAAGTAGTTACTGTATCAGTATCTTATTGGACAGCATATCAATCAATGGTAATGATCGATGTTAGCTTGAAAAGGTCTGACATGTTTTGGCTCAACCAGTGGCGGATGGGTGATCAATGAAATTATACACTTTTTTTAAACCTTTAACTTAAAATTTCAGATTTTTAGAGGTAGGTTGTGGAGAGGTTTAAGGAATAGCTTGGCTTTTGATTTTATTATAGGAATCTTGTTCCAGGGCCAACATAGAAGTCCTCACTATAGAGAAGTCACATAATGTGCTTTACTTCCATGTTTGCAATGCTTCTTTTAATATTAACTTCTTAAATTAAATCTTACATTTTGGAAATAACCATATTGTTTATTTACACAGCCGCTGTACAGTAAACTGTGGACTCAAGTTTGGTTTGATGGACATTGTGAGGTTGTGGAGGAGCTGGTGAAGGCGCTTGAGAATAACATAGACAATTTCAATGAGCTGAAGCCTGCCTGCAGAGAGGTCAGAACCAATTTTGCAGCAAATATCGTTTCTGACAGAACTGTAGCATATTGTAAATCTGTGATTCTCAACCAAGGTGGGAAGGGCTCACTGGAGGGCCTAAGCAAACTTCCAAGTGGGCCTCAAGATAAAGTAAATAAATAAATAAAAGAAAAACATTAAAACAACCTGGAAAATGTGTCTTAACTGGAAAAAAAAAAACTAGCTGGGTCTTAAAATATTATTGTAGGCAATGGGGGCCCTTGGAAAAGGTTGAGAACCACTGTTGTAAACAGACATAATCTTACATTGTTACTAATGTGGCTTTTTTTATATAATTATAGCTACATGAAGAGTGTGTCTGTGTGTTTATAGGAGCTACTGGCTGAGCTGCATGTAGAAGTAATGGTTGAGTATGTGAGGCGAATGATGAAGAGAAAACTGAAACTGAAAGACAAAGAGCAGCAAGAAGCAGCTGCTAAATTCATGTGCCACGACAGCAATAAAATCTGCTCTGTGTTTGCCGAAGTGGTGAGATCATATACAGACCCACACATGCATATAAACATACATTCATGTAGATTTGAGAAATGTAGCATTACATATATTATTCATCAGTGGATCCTCTGCAGTGGGTGGGTGTCGTCAGAATGAGAGTCCAAGCAGCTGATAAAAAAAAAATCACAGTAATTCATAAGTAATCCACACCACTCCAGTAGCATTAATTGATGTCTTGTAAAGCAAAAAGCAACATATTTGTTATAAAGAAATTCATCATTAAGATGCTTTAACTTTAAATTCAAATATGAGTCCTCTATCCATAATATTGCTTTCACCAGTTAAAAAGCTGTCTCGTCTGAATCAGGAGAGAAATATGCACGAATCAAGCACCATTTACAAGTGAAAACAGTCCTAAGCAGTTCTAAACAAATATGTCAGAGGACTTTGATGTGAGAGGATGACAAGGGATAGATCTTTTCACTGGCGGAAGCGTTACGATGACTTATGGACTCATATTTTGATCAGAAGCAATGATTTAAAATTAGGCATACACTGACTGCAGAGGATTCATCGGTGAGCAAATTTTCATTACATTTTCATCTTTGGGTGAACTATTCCCTTGATCATTGTTTTATATATATATATTTATTTCTTTTAACAAAGTTTTAATGTAGATGTTTATGTTGCATGTGTTTTTATCATAGTTGTTCACATTGGGAAACTTAAAACAATAATTAAAGCGCCAGAGGCTTAGAGTGTTGTAGGATTAATTAAGAGTTAAAATGGTTTTGAAAATTGAAAACACCAGTGTGTTTGATATGCTGACAGTAAAATACAGTAGCGTGGTATTATTATTTTAAATACAATATGACACAGACAAAATATGGCTCTGTTCAGTGTATTCTTAGCTTGAAACAGCATAATGAATTGTGGGAAAGCAGAGGGAAATTATTATGTAACATTAAAACTGCGTGCCATTCTCTTCCCTAGGGATCCAGAGAGGAATGGCTCAGTCAAATACTGCCAAAATTATCAGAGATTCTGAGACTACAGGATCCTGGGAGTTTACAACTTGAGATAGTTACTCTGGCAAGACACTATCCTGACATTAGGTGAGTCTGTTAGATAGCTGCTGGCAAGATGCAGTTATTTTACCTAAGAGAAAGCAACTATATTAAGGTATCTTATTTTCAGTCTCATTCTTTATACAAATATCTACAGTTTTGTCATTAGCCAAATGAAAGATGAGTTTTGAATTTGATAATCAATCTTACAGTGTGGGTGCCTTTCATTAGTGTTCTTTGTTGTCATTCTGCACTAGTGAACAGCATGTTCTTGCTCTCCTAAACCTGAAGACCAACCTTTCAAGCTCAGATCTGCGTAGGATCAAAGGGTGTCTGAGTGAAAACAGAGGCACACTGGACACAGAGTCCCCTACTTCCTTCTTTTCTAAAGTACTTGTCAAGCGAAAAATCATCTGAATGCCCTGTTACATTTGTAGCTAATGTGAAACAACTGTGATTCACACTGTAATAGATAATCAGTATTGTCATGTAATATCATGTTTATTATTAAGGAAACTTGTGATATTATTCTGTTACAGTTCTCCAAAACTAAGCTCTACTGGACACTTAGTCCTCTACTTAACTCTTCTCTAGAAGTAAACGTCACCTGGAAAGTCATCTGAATTCTGTTACTGTCAATTCAAGCATATTGAAGCATACAGTGATACAAAATCAGTATTATCCATCCATTTTCCATATCCTCTGTATGGTCGGAGTCTATCCCAGCGAGGGACGCCCAGTATAATCAGTATTATTTTACGTAATATTTATTATTACAAAAACAAAGTTGAGTTTTTCTCAACAGATTTTTCACTGTTTTCCAAATTTAATGTCGAGAACAATGTATTTTGAAAGTTTAGTATTTTTGAATATGGCAGAAGTTTTAGAGCACTAAATTTGTGTAAAACCAGTTGAGAAAACCTGTGAAATGCCAACAGTCTAAATGGTAAAATCAAATGTAAAAAGGTGTGTATATATATATATATATATATATATATTTATTCTAATATAAAGTGTTTTTGCTTTATTTTAATGCATGTTCGCAGCTCTGAAAATAAAGACATATTTTCAAAAATTATTTAAACATTCTGATGCAATGCACTTAATGTTTCACTTAATGATTATGCTGCACCGCCTTGCTTCACAATATACAATACAGTAAATATGCATTTAAACTGAAGAGAATGAGAGCTGCTCAGAAAATAGCCTCTCCTTTTTACCTTTTCTGTCAATGTAGGTGTCTTTCATTTACCTATAGTATCTGAATAAAATGTTTACACTTGTCAAAAACAAAGTGTAAACTTTGATCCATTATTGCAACTAGAAACTGAATTGTATCACTTTAACCAAAACCATAAAACTGGTCCATTTATGTAGTTAATTAACTAAATAACACAAAAAAAGGCCAAACATTTTTATCTCATTCAGTTCTCTTAATAAATGATTCTCATCCTGACATTTTGGCTAATGAAAGTTTGCTATTGTGTTTTTCAGTGTTAATGGAAAAATGTTCTTTGCATCAGACTGCAGTATAAACTCAAGTTCCAATAAAATGTAATGGAGTATAGTGAGATGGAGAGTTTAACTAATACTTTGTTTCTGGTATTTAGATGAATATTTTATGTTAGGAAGGATTTGTTTATGATGCTATGCTGTCGGTCAGTTGTGTATCCTATACCTTAGTCCCACCTTTCGATGCACCCTAAGGGTCTGGCTGCAGATATGAACATGCACTCTTAGACTGAGCATTGCACAAGTGACGTCACTTTCAATCTTTTTTTTTATTAAATAGCTCAACATTTTACAACAGTAACCAGGTGGTGAAGACATGGAAAAAAGATTACAGGAATGCTTTTCTCCCCATTGTGCCTTCCTTACCCTAGTTTTCTCCCTCATGTCCATATTTGATTTTCCTGTTCTCGTTTGGTCCACATTTAGTTCCATTAGCTTCAGCTGTGTGTGATTAATTATCTAGTTTACTCCAGTGTATTTAAGCCCTGTGTTTCCCAGACTCCAGCGTCCGGTGTCTTATGTCACTCCATGTCTTCTGCATTCTCCATGTTCCTTGGCTTTTGATTGCATTAAAGACTGTTTGAATTGTATCTCCTGAGTCTTCTCGTCTCCTCGTTCCTGTGCTCCTTGAGAGAGATTGTGATAGTAAGGAGATTGAATATGAATGGAATGCACAAACTTTAACTTTTCATCCCATAAGTCAAAATGCTTAATGTAGAATAATGAACTAAGATGATAAGGTTGAAAAAAAAAAAGGGAAAGTGATGTGTAGCCAAGTATGATGTCCCATACTTGGAATTTATGCTCTGCATTTACCCATCCATGTGCACACACACCCGGAGCAGTGGGCAGCAATTTTTGCTGTGGCACCCAGGGTATTGAGGGCAGAAGAGAGCACCGGTGATTTATTCCCCCACCTATAATTCCTGCCGATACAAAGACTCGAACCCACAACCTTTGGGTTAATCATTAGGCCACAACTGCCCCTCAATACAGGATTCGAACCTGGAATCCCCAAGACAAGAACTGACACTCAGACCGCTGGGCCACAGGCTCTTCTGGAAATTAAGAATACATCTCATTGCTAAAATTTAATGCATTAAGAAAGTGAAATTAAATTAACTAAATTTGGTATACAGTTTATTAAAAATATTATGTACAGCAGTACGGAGCCCCTAAGGACTCATGGTGGTGGAAAGATTTCGGGGTGGGTGAAAAACATTTGGGGTGGGAGGAAATTTTTTTTTCAAATCTGTTTGCGAGAGAATGCAAAGTTTTGCGAGGGAACGCAAACATCTTTGCGAGAGAACGCAAAGTTTTGTGAGGGAACACAAACATCTTTGTGAGAGAACGCAAAGTTTTGTGAGGGAACGCAAACATCTTTGCGAGAGAACGCAAAGTTTTGTGAGGGAACGCAAACATCTTTGCGAGAGAACGCAAAGTTTTGTGAGGGAACGCAAACATCTTTGCGAGAGAACGCAAAGTTTTGTGAGGGAACGCAAACATCTTTGCGAGAGAACGCAAAGTTTTGTGAGGGAACGCAAACATCTTTGCGAGAGAACGCAAAGTTTTGTGAGGGAACGCAAACATCTTTGCGAGAGAACGCAAAGTTTTGTGAGGGAACGCAAACATCTTTGCGAGAGAACGCAAAGTTTTGTGAGGGAACGCAAACATCTTTGCGAGAGAACGCAAAGTTTTGTGAGGGAACGCAAACATCTTTGCGAGAGAACGCAAAGTTTTGTAAGGGAACGCAAACATCTTTGCGAGAGAATGCAAAGTTTTGCGAGGGAATGCAAAGTTTTGCGAGAGAACGCAACCATCTTTGCGAGAGAATGCAAAGTTTTGCGAGGGAATGCAAAGTTTTGCGAGAGAACGCAACCATCTTTGCGAGAGAATGCAAAGTTTTGCGAGGGAACGCAAAACGTTTGCGAGGGAACGCAAAAGTTTTGCGAGAGAACGCAAAAGATTTGAAAAAAAATTTTCCTCCCACCCCGAAATCTTTCCACCACCATGAGCTCTTAGGGTCTCCGTACAGCAGAGACGTTACCCTACGAAAATATGTTTGGGCTCCTAATCTGTGGTCCTGTGTCGTACAGTGAGAGAAGTTCAAACCTGTTATCATAGTCTTGCAACCAAAGATTGATCATGATCATCACACAGTGTGCTGCTACATTTACTGAGCAGCCAATAAAAAATGGTTCAACCTTAATTTTACGAATAAAACAATAATAACATAATTATTCAGCAATTCTTCTCCCCGAGTTACCGTCTTCTGCCATTTTGGAGAGAACGTAATCTAGGTAATTAGCTTTGTTTACGTTCAAGTAGACAGCAAGCGCAAGCTGAATGTAAACAACGCTCATTACGATGATTACGTTCTGGGGTACTCTCCAAGATGGCAGAAGATGGTAAATCGAATTGCTGAATAAATTATGTTATTATTGTTTTTTTTTGCGTAAAAAGTATTCTCATAGCTTCGTAAAATTATGGTTGAACCCCTGATGTCGCATGGACTATTTTACCAATGTCCTTGCGCGTTGATCGTGGTAATATCATTGCTTTATATGGAGGGTCAGAGAGCTCTCAGATTCCATCAAAAATATGTGTTCCGAAGATGAACGAAGGTCTTGTGGGTTTGGAATGACATGAGGGTGAGTAATTAATGACAGAATTTTAATTTTTGGGTGAACTATCCCTTTAAGGTCTGTTTTCAACAACACAAATGTACATAAGCCACAAATTCTTTTTTTTTTTTTGCAGTTTTGAGCAAAGAGTTGGGCAAACAGTTTTTGAAATTTCAGTATAAGTAGATAGCAGCTAGTCTTGCATGGTCGAAATAGCTTCTTGGAGGCATTGCAGATATGGTCGGTGAGTGATATAATAATCCTTTTTTGGAATTAACTTTACAAAAATGTAGCACTGCAACACAAGTGGCTGTAGGTTTGAAATGTTTCTGTCAGAAAAGTTGTGGAAATGTTTTTCTTTTTTTTTTCTTTTGTTTTTCAAGCAAATGGTCTCCCTAATGGAAGTTTACCCTGCTAGTTTATTTCCGTGGCCCAAACCAAGAAAAGCAAAAAGTTTCACTGTTTTGTCTATCTGACAAACTTTGTGCAATTGATTGATTCATTCAATTCAGTCACATTAAGGAAAATGATTCAAAATGCTTAAACAAGAATCTTCTACACCAATGACTGCACCTCTACTGACCCCTCTGTCAAGCTCCTGAAGTTTGTAGATGACACTACATTCATCGGTCTCATTCAGGTTGGAGACGAGTCTGCTTACAGACAAGAGGTTAAAGAGCTGGCTGTGGTGCAGTCACAACAACTTGGAGCTCAACATGCTCAAAACAGTGGAGATGATAGTGGACTTCAGGAGGAACCCCCCCTGCACTCCCCCCACTCACCATCATGGACAGCACTAAGGCTGCAGTGGAATCATTCAGATTCCTGGGAACCACCATCTCTCAGGACCTGAAGTGGGACACTCACATCAACTCCATTGTTAAAAAAGCCCAACAAAGGTTGCACTTCCTTCGCTAACTGAAGAAATTCAACGTGCCACAGGAGCTGCTGAAACAGTTCTACTCTGCCGTGATTGAGTCTGTCCTGTGCACTACAATAACTGTCTGGTTTGGTTCAGCTATAAAATCAGACATTAGAAGACTACAGAACAGTTCAGACTGCTGAGACGATTATCGGTACTCCCCTGCCCACCCTTCAAGAACTGAATACATCCAGAATGAGGAAAAGGGCTCAGAAAATCACTCTGGATCCCTCACATCCAAGCCATCTCTTTTTTGAACTTTTGCCATCTGGTCGGTGCTACAGAGCAGCAAATACCAGGACAGCTAGGCACAAGAACAGTTTCTTTCCCCAGGCAATCTGCCTCATGAACAGTTAAATGTTCTCCTATTATGCAATAAGTGCAATAACCTTATACTTATTTATTACCCTACATCCTAGTACATACCTACAACTCAGTTTTATTCTATTCCTATTTATCTATAGCTGTACATACAATTTATTATTTTTTGTGGTTTATTTATATTTATATATGTGTATTTTATTCCCATCTTATTTCTATTATCTCTGTGTTGTTGTTGTCTCTGTGTACTGGAAGCTTGTGACACTAAAACAAATTCCTTGTATGTGCAAACACACTTGGCAATAAAGCTCTTTCTGACTTCTGACTCATAACCCCCCCAAGCTTGTTTTTTTTGTGTATGTGTGTTTTATAGCCTGTTGATATAACTGTTAGTGAGGTCAAAGCACTTTTAGGTTGTGAAAATAAAGCCTGGTGTCTTCTTAACCAGCTGGATGGCTTTCTAATAAGGTAAATCACTTTTTTCTCATAGAATTGCCTTGTAATCATTAAAATTACATGCTTTTTTCCACAATGAAAGCTATAAGACACGTCTGGAGAAAAAAAAAAAAACATTCCTAAAAATCTCAGTGCTAATCTGTTTGACATTCAGCGGTTTAGGTGAGTTAAATTGATATTGCAGAAGTTTAACCTTTCAAGTACTAAACAGAAGCAAGAATATTTCGTATTGTCTTTTTAAAATTATTTACATATCCTTTTACAATTGTATGTATGTAACATTACTTCTCTATATCTTCAGGGATTATGTACAAAACCCAGAACATCCGTTCTCAGAGGACACCAGAACAGCTTGCCTGTCCACATTAGCAGATCTCAAAAACAATTGTCACAAATACTTCCTCAGTCGAATTCACACTGAACTGACGATTAGTAAACTACAGAAACCTATTTAACGATTACACTGCCCTGCCTCATTTTGTTTGAAAAAGGACCAATGAGGAAGTGTTTAGAGTTGTTTATTTGATAATTACAAGGTCAGCAATTTAACTTTGATTCATCAAAGTATTTACTGAATCAACATTTACCATTCAATTGTTAGTGTTAGGGTTAATAAAAGTGCTTGGCTTTTGATTGTATTATAGGAATGTTGTTCAAGGGCCAACACATCTGTGCTATTGTACTTGGATAAATAACATAGTGTTCTTTACTTTCATGTTTGATGCTTCTTTTACTATTCATTTCATAAATAACCAGACTTGTTTATCTGCACAACCTCTGTACCATAAACTGTGGGCTCAGGTTTGGTTTGCCAGACATTGTGAGGTTGTGGAGGAGCTGGTGAAGGCACTTGAAAATAATATAGACAATTTCAAAGAGCTAAAGCCTGCCTGCAGAGAGGTCAGAACCAATTTTGCAGCAAATTAATATGTGATGTGATGTTAATAGACGTGTAATCGTACTTTGGTTTCTAACATGTTTTTGTTTTTATTATTGTTTTAAGATACAGTTATAGCTATATGAAGAGTGTTTGTCTGTATGTTTATAGGAGCTACTGGCTGAGCTGCATGTAGAAGTCATGGTTGAGTGTGTAAGGCGAATGATGAAGAGAAAACTGAAACTGACAAAGAACAGCAAGAAGCAGCTGCTGAGTGCATCTGCCACGACAGCAATAAAATCCGCAAGAATTCCTGGCTCGTATAGTAACACATGGTTATCATTATGTTTTGGAATCTCAGAAACCTCCAGTTACTCTCTTCTACATTTCTGTTTCTCTGAATCATACATTTAAAGTATCTAATGCAGAAAAACAAAAAAGAAAGGAATCCTGTTTGTGTATGCGTATAATCACAGTTCCCACATTTCCCTTTTTGTGAAGCTCCTTACTTAAATAAGAATTAAAGGTTATATTATAGGCTTGTTTTAAGGTGTGTTGGTTTAGAAAACCAAAAACATTGCTTGACATGCTTCCAATAACATACAGTAATCTCGAATGTGATATTGAGCCACAGACCAAATATCGACTTTATCAATGTATTCTTTTTACATTATTGTTTTTACAATAGCATAATGAATTGTGGGAATGCAGAATGTAAGAGTTGCAAAGAACCGATGCAAATATACAGATTAAACTCTCAAAAGACTAAAGAAAAACAAGTTTTCTAAATTAAGTACCATTCTTTTCTCTAGGGATCCAGAGAGGAATGGCTCTATCAAATGCTGCATAAATTATCAGAGATTCTGAGACTGCAGGATCTTGGGAGTTTACTGCTAGAGTGTTAGAGACAATCCTGACATTAGGTGAGTCTGTTAGAAAGCAGCTGGCAAGATGCAGTAGTTTGACCCAAGAGACAGATACAGGCCACAATCAAAACTACTCTTTGACCTGACTGACCAGAGTGATCATTTTTATTTGAATTACCTCAATTGTCTTGTTTTCTTTTCCACATAATTACTCCAAATTATAATGGGATACAAATACCATTTTAGATATTCCAGTATGGATAGCATTAGCAGTATGAATAATGATTAGAAATTGATAATCTACGGTATGTGTATCATTTCATCAATGTTCTTTGTTGCCATTCTGCACTATTGAACGGCATGCTGCTCTCCTAAACCTGAAGACCAACCTTTCAAGCTCAGATGTGTGTAGGATTGAAGGGTGTTTGAGTGAAAATAGTGGCACACTGGACACAGAGTCCCCTACTTCCTTCTTCTCTACAGTACTCATTGGACAGTAAAACCTGTGTGCCTTACATCAGTTGTAAATGAAAACTCAGCGATATTATTATTTTACAGTTTTCGCAAATGAATTTACACAATTACAGATAGGATCCAAGAACAATCCATCTTGACCATTTGTAATTTTCCTTTTTTTGATTGATTACCTCTATGTATTGGCATTGCATAACCACCAGTATTTTTTTATTTATTTAGTTTTATTTTACTTAGCTTAACCGCAGCAGCTATGTTTCATGACCATAAACAAATTTGGATTATATGGATGTTTAGAGAAGTAAACCTCAGTATCTCAGCTCAGGATGGTCCTTTCTCCTTGGAACAAAATGTGATCAATAGAGTACAATGTACATGGACATATTAAATGGCAACACATCACATGCTTTTATTTTGTTATTTTATATATTGTATTTGATATACTTTATATAGATTTTATTATACTTAACAAACTATAGCATATACATACCCAGCAAGCAATTTTGCGTCTAATAGCCGTCAAAACACAGCCCAGACGTCTAGGCTAAAACGAGGCTAATTTTGGGCTGTCAGTGAAAATCTAATAGACGTCTAAACATAGCCCAAAAATAGACAGCTTTTGAATAACTACATATATACGTCTAATAGACATCTAAACATAGCCCAAGAATAGACAGCTATTAAACGACTACATATATACGTCTAATAGACAGGCAATATGGGTCTAGGCTAAAACAAGGCTGATTTTGGGCTGTCAGTGAAAATCTAATAGACGTCTAACCATAGCCCAAGAATAGACTAGTCATCAATTACACTACATATACATGTAATAGACAACAAAAGGAGGCATAATGATTCTTTTCACTCAAATATAACAGGTTCTCATAAATGAAAATCCATCCAAACTACTTGAACATAAAGGGATTTATTAAGAACAATTATAATAACAACTTAGACAACATTCAAACATAAAAACGAACAAATAAAATATTGCAAAATATGTAAAACAACTTAAGATACAAAAATTTTTAATTAATTGTTAGCTTTATAGCCATAACCCCCACCCCCTGCTCTCCCTGGTGCCTGTTTAAAATGACCAGAAATTGCATTTTTTATTTCCCATTCAGTCGCCAATGGAAAGTTGGTCATCACTGCGTCTGCCAAATGAGAAAAAGAAAACAA
Source organism: Barbus barbus (assembly GCF_936440315.1). Classification (NCBI taxonomy): domain Eukaryota; kingdom Metazoa; phylum Chordata; class Actinopteri; order Cypriniformes; family Cyprinidae; genus Barbus; species Barbus barbus. The sequence goes on from NC_136752.1 coordinate 12,702,855, forward strand.
TTATTGCTCAAGAAAAGCATTGTGGACAATCATTTTTAAAGGGGTCATATAATGGTACATGCACTTTTACAAGTTGATTGTAGTTAAATGTGTGTTGGCAGTGCCTGTACACAACCATCATAAAATGATAGATATCCATCCAGTGTTTTTTTTTTTTATCTTCTTGTATGTTTACCCCTCTCTGAAATCAAGCTGTTCGATTACAGTATTTTTAATTATCATTCTAATGAAGGTGAAAACAGATTTTATTTTCATTTCTTTAGTTCTTCCCTTATTTTTAAAGGGATAGTTCACTTTGAAATTAAATTTTGGTATGTTTTAGTTTACCTTAAGGGCATCCAAGATGTAGGTGTCTTTGTTTCCGCAGTAGTTTCAATTTTGATATTTTTAGGTCAAACCGTTCTTGTCTGTCAGTCATATAATGCAGGTCTATATGGTCACCACCTGAAAGAGCATGCACAGAGAAGTCCAAATTAAACAATGACACCTACATCTTGGATGCCATTAAGGTAAGCTAAAACATACCAAAATTTTTTTTCAAAGTGAACTATATATCATTCTTTATCACTTACTCGTATAACTCTAATGAACAAAGTTATAGGGGTAGTTCACTTAAAAAAAAAAAAACTAAAAAAGCATGTAATCATTTACTCCCTTTCACTTGGTTCCAAACCTGTATGGCTTTCTTCTTTGGAACACACACAAAAAATATATTTTGAAGAATGTTGGTAACAAGACATTTAATGGTAGTCATTGACAAGTGTACTGTATATTCAATTGCTGTAGCCTACCTTGTTGACTGATTGCTGGATAATTTGCAATAAACAGTGTCTTTAAATCAAATAAAGTGGATTACATCACTCCACTTCTGAGGTTTTCACACTGGCTATCTGTCTGTCTAGTATCAAAATACTACAGCTGGTTATTAAATTAATTAACATTTTAAGGCCAAAGTAAATGTCTAATCTTCTGATGCATTATGAACCATCCAGAGCAGACCTCTCAGGTGATCTGGGACAGTAGCCAGCTACTTTTATATCCCCAAAGTCAAAACAAAACATGGAGAAGCAGCATTCAGTTTTTATGCACCATATATCTGAAACAAATTCACTGGAAACTGAATGTATGCTGCATATTTTAATTATTTTATCAAGTTTAAAGACTTTACTGTTTGCCACTACCTTTTATTAATTGGAAAGGAAAAAATATTTTTTAATAATGTCTTTTTTATGTTTTATGTAAAGTACTTAGAAAATTTGCATTAAATCAAAACGTATTATTTCTTACTCTAATCTAAAAACAAAAATATACTGGTATATTTAATAATAATAAAAAATAGTAATGATAAGTTTCATAGTTTCTCCACATTGAATTTAACTGTTAGATACATTTTAGAAGGGCACACAGTTGCAATAACACGTGCAGGTAACGTTAACTTGTTGGAGAAAAATAGTACTCTGCAATGGTAATGTTAAAATGTCACGGTTTCTACACATTATAATAACTAACTAATTTAAACAATGAACATACCAAAAATAAAACGCATACTTACAAGATCGAAGTAGAAATGTGACGCTTTTCAGAGTGTCGCTCTCCGACAGCTGCCTCGTGTAAAACAAAATGGCGGAAATGTTTATCGCGAGATCTGGCTAAAGTGATCTAGTCGCGCAATGCCAGTAGTCCCAGTAGTCATGTCTCAGTAATGTTTTGCCATCTAGCGGTTGAGAAATGCAATTGCATTTGATTTAATTTGAAATGATAGACAGTCATATCGTAGATTGTGTATGAATGTTATGTTTATGTGTGACAGCAAACATTAAGCTTTGTGAGCGAAAACATTTCTAAGACTAATATTCTTATACTATATGTGGTCTGAATCAGGGCTATAGCCAAGCCGTACGTAGACCAGATTGTCTTGATTACCCAGGTGGGCTAAAGCAGACCGCATATAGCCGTCCAATTCGGAGCTAAATCGTGACTACAGATCGACCATGTCGTGAAATGACACATTGAACCTTGTAGATATCATTACCAATGCGAACATGATGGAATATCAACCATTTCATGCACTGCCTGGCAAAAAAAACTACAATTAATCAGTTCTGACTAAAAGTGGGCTACAAATAGCCGGGTCTGAATACGAGCAAAATCGTGGCTACGCACAGCCTACACATATAACATGTAAAATAAAGCAAACCAAACAACTTGTAATCCAAGGCTGCCAACTCTCACGCATTCAGCGTGAGACTCACGCAATTGACCCAATTCTCACGCTCTCACGCCACACCCCCCTTTTCTCACGCAGACTCGTGCAGCAGTGAGAAAAAAAAATCGCGCCGCATGATCTTGCAAAGCAACGCGCAGAGAGACCTGGGGGCTGTTCCATAAAAGACGCTAAGAAAAGCGGGGATTAAAGTCCAAAACCTGACTTGAAATAACCTAACAAATCAATCGGGACTAAAGCGGTTCCATAAACGACAATTCAAGTTAACACAATCTGACTAATGCTATCCAGGTTCAGTGAGTCAGGATAATGTGACGTACACGCTTATTCTGAAGCAGCCCTTAATGTCGATCATGGATCAAATCGATCCACCATAGCAAACAGCGAATATTTGTGCTGTTTAACGCATTTGAAACATTGTGTTTTCCTCAGTGCATAACTGATACGTCACAGGTATATTTTTTACATCTGTAAATGTCAGAAAGCCATGCAAATATATCCATTTAGCTGTCAGGAGTGGGCGGGGCTTATGCGAGAGAACGAGCGCTGCGGCGCACATGCGCTCTACACAGACAGAGCAGAATAGAATACTAGCGCAAGAATTCTGAATAAAATATACATTCTGCTAAAATATTTGTTGTTGGACATTAAATGTGACACATAGAATTTTTAATTCCTACATATAAGTGTATTTTTATGATAGCAGCAACTGTTAATCACTAGCTCAAATGAGTTAAATGTGTGTTCCTCTTATCAGTTAAAATGTACTCTGATTTCTATTATAAATTTACATTTTTAATTCAGTGATTTTAACTTTTGATTGTGTTTTTATGCTTTAATGCTTTAAAGAGCCATTTTAGATTGTAATGTTTTAATGTTCTAATAACCATAAAAGGTACAGCTGTCATAAATTCAGAGAGAAAGGCTGCATGGCTAGAAACTGCTGATCAACTGCATGCACAAGTAGCAACTATGTTACAATGTCATTCGCCTACATTTTGGGCACAATACATTAAATACAGTTGGTTGTAGCCTATTTTTTATTTATTTGATTATTTAAGGTGTATTTTCTGTATACTTTTATTTTTGGACCGATAATAAATTAAACTGACTGTATTACAGTAATCACAGTTGACTTTGCTTACATGATGGAATATCATACATCTCACAAGTTATTTTGGCGAAAAATACATTTATCCAGATTAAAATGTTATTTGGGCTAAAAGTGGGTTACACATAGCCAGACTATATCGGGTCTATATTTAACCGAGACGTTGAAATGACGGCTATTGCTTGCTGGGTATTAACAGCATGTAACGGAACACAATTTGTTTTCTAAACGTAAGCATTAGTCTTGCAATCTTTTTTTTCTTTTAAAGGATATAATACTTTTATTCAGCAATAAGACATTGAATTAATCAAAAGTGACATTTGCATTCACAATGTTCTATTTCAAATAATTCCTGTTCTTCTTAAAGGGATATTTCACCCAAAAATGAAAATTACCCTATGATTTACTCACCCACAACCATCCTAGGTGTATATGACTTTCTTCTTTCAGACAAATACAATTGGAGTTATATTTAAAAATGCCCTGTCTCTTCCAAGCTTTATAATTGCAGTGAATGGGGTTTAAGATTTTGAAGTCCAATAAAAATGCATCATTCCATGATACAAAAAAAAAAGATCCACATGGCTCTGGAGGGTTAATAAAAAGGCCTTAAGTGAATCGATGCATTTTTGTAAGAAAAATATCCATATTTAAAACTTTATAAAAAAATCTCTAGCTTCCACTAACTGTCAGATGTGCGTATAGAGAGTGACATTCCAGCGGATGATTTAGGTCGTACGTGAATGCGGTGATGAACGTTGAAGTGATGAACGCGGAAGTGCAGTGTACAGAGCAAAACAAAACACTGGTCACAAATTAGAAGTACAAAACCAGGATTTGCAAAGAAAAATGCTGGAAAATTTCTATATAAGGCAAAAGGACTTATAACTGACCAAAACTGGTTTTCCTTTGGTGTTGGCCTACACAAAACTTGGTTCTCGCGAGACTAGCATATTCTCACTGAAGTGAAGTGACATTCAGCCAGTGAAGTGAGGCTGAATGTCACTTCAGCTTATGCTAGCGGAAGCTAAAGATTACGGTTTATAAAGTTTTACATATAGATATCGATTTACTTCAGAAGGCCATTATTAACTACCGAAGTCATGTGGAGCACTTTTTATGATGTATGGAGGCACTTTTATTGGACATCAAAATCTTTTATTGGACATAAACCCCATTCACTGCCATTATAAATCTTGGAAGAGCCATGGCATTTTTAAATATAACTTTGATTGTATTCGTCTGAAAAAAGAATGTCATACACACCTACAGTGAATGGCTTAAGGGTGAGTAAATCAATATGGTAATTTTCATTTTTGGGTGAACTATCCCTTTAACTTGGTATTAATAAAAAATCCTAGAGATTTGTCTGGTTATCTGCAGGCTAAAAGGAAATGAATGCATATACATATTAGGGGTTGAACGACTTCTGATTTTTTAAAGTCGACTTTTATGTGATGAAAGTCGAGTCGAAGTCGACTAGTCGCTGATGACGTCATTAATGAACAAATTAGTCTGGAGCTGTGACAAACACCTTGTGCACAGCTATGACATATGACACAGTACTGCCCACATGGCTATTGCTCCAATAACAGCTTATTTTTATCAGTTCTTTCCTCTTTGGGTCGTTATTTCCGCTCGTTCTAAATCAGATACAATGGTGGCCGAGAGAGCTCAATGCGCTGAAACTTCAGAAAATACATGCAAATAGAAAAAGCACCAGCAAATCAAGAAAACATCTTCATCAGTTTGACAGCAGGTGGTGCAAATGCTCACAACACAAACAAATAAATTTTATTTGCAGTGCGTTTCTTTGTTTGGTTGTGTTGTGAGCATTTGCAGCGTGTGTTGTCAAATTGACGAAAGTTGTTTTCTTAATTTGCAGGCGTTTTTTCTTTTTGCATTGCATTTCCTTGTTTGGTTGTGTTGTGAGCATTTGCAGCATATGCGTTGTAAAATTGAGGAAGTTGTTTTTTTTATTTGCAGGTGTTTTATCTATTTGCAGCGTATTGAGCTCTCTCGGCCACCGTAAGATACAGATAAGTAGCACAGTAAAGATTTCATACATATGAATAAATGCATTAGTGAGAGCGATTGCGTGTGTGAATTAATTCTACCTGGCAGTGTCTCTCTAGTAGTGAATCTGTGGGATTTAGTTATAGTTATTAAGAAATATATGCTTGAAGTTTTCAGTTTCTAAGCTATTTTATTGACAAATCACAGAACAGTGTTGACAATACATTTACGCACTGAATGATTCTGTGCGTGCGATTTGCACGTGATTTATTGTACACTCTGTAGCCTATGTGTGCACGTTAAAGTGCAGCAGCGCATTAGATTAGAACGGCGATTAACTTATCTAATAAACTGTTTGAAACGTACATTCTCCCGTTCAATTTCAAGCATCCAGTAATATAATCACACGTCTTGTGGAGTGCTTTCAGAGTATGAATTAATTTGCCATTTTAACTGTTTGAAAACAGAGCGTAAATGTGGATTTCTTATCCTGTTGTCCCTCTATAGCATAGATATACTAGATGCCTCATTAGCGACTGTTTCTATGGGCCGCTATAAGTAAGCCATCCGCCATATTGTAGCGGTATACTTGACGTCATTCACCATAGTAATCACTGAAAATTCGAAAGATCTAAGAGCCGCATCTACATGCCTGGAGCGGTGGAATAGGGCGTCTATCTATGGGTGCATCTCAATCAGCTCCCTTGTTCAGTAGTCAGGGCACTGATCAGGGAGTCGGCCATTTTAAGGGCTGTCTCAATCGCGAAATCCTTCCAGTGCACTGGAAACTTTGCTCCCTGAAAAATCCCACAATGCACCGCAAAAACTAGGGAGCATCAGCGCTCACTATGCTCTCTTACCGGAAATAACTTCACATTTCTGAAGCGTGAAACATAAACCACACGAGCCAACTCGATAAATATAATGACACCCGATAGAAGATTTGAAAAGACAAACCGTTTTTTTTCAACATAATTTATCTGTTTCAACATAAACACACATCGGCATAAACTCAGAATCTTCCAACTGAACCAACAGCACAGTAGACCTGAGCAGTGAACACGGCGGCCTACGCCATGTCTCGTTCCCGTCTCTCAGGGAAATGAGGTTACGACAGTAACCGGAAATGTTCCCTCTCGAGAGCGGTCTCTCGACATGGCATAAACGCCTTGGGGACTGTATAGAACAACGCCGTGGAAGCAGCAAAGTAAAAAGGCTCAGCCTCGGCGGAGCTCACGTGAACAGTTCTTAGCAAACACTAAAAACAATCCCCCACCAATCGTAACGCCCCTGCGACATGTCTCGAGAGGATTGGATATAGGTTCCCGCTTAGGGATCCAATCAGGTTACTCAGAAACCATGTCCGATGGCAAGCCTAATGAGAGAGCGATGTAGCGCCATCGCCCTACAAAGGCCAAAGCATTATAGTAAAAACGAAGCATACATACAAGCATGTAATGTAACAGTGTAACCAACATGTGTACGGCAAGGCCAGGCACAATACTTGAAACAATATATATACTTAGAGAGCGGCCACATCCGAGGTGCCACAGTCTTAACATGATGATGGCTCCGCCCCTGATCCTCTATACGATCTAGTCGAAACCACCACACAGTCAAACGGTTAGTGGTTGCAGGTAGAGCCATGGGTCGTACTCACTGACAAGACCTGTAAGGCTAATGACCACACGTCCAAATTGTAAAATCTGGTGAAGGTATTCTGCGAAGTCCATCCAGCCGCCATACAAATATCTTTGATCGAAATGCTCTTAGTCCACGCCCACGAGGAGGCAACCGCCCTTGTCAAATGGGCTCTGACACCAATAGGACATTCCATTCCCCGGCTGGAATATGCCAAGACAATAGCTTCAACCACCCAGTGTGATAGCCGCTGTTTGGAGACAGGCTGCGCCTGTCCCTGCCCAGAGAGAAGAACAGAGGGCAATGAGTGTTCTCCTCCGTCACGAACAAATCCACCTCTGCTTTTCCGAACCATTCCCATATCATCCTCACTGTCCTGGGGTTCAGTCTCTATTCTCTGTGAGGAATCCTGTCCCTGAATAGCATATCCGCGCTGCTGTTCAGGCAGCCCGGAACGTGCGCTGCTCGAATGGAGAGCAGATGGTGATCGGCCCACAGCAAAAGGCGTGAAAGGGCTCCCGAGTGTACTCCACCCTGGCAATTTATGTATGATACCACTGACATGTTGTCCATGTGAATCAACACTTGATGCCCCCAGACTTGCGTGATGAAACTCCAAAGAGCTCAGAATACTGCCCTCAGCTCGAGGCGATTTATGTGCCACGTTCTCTCCGACTCCATCCAATAGCCCGAGGCCGGTACGCTGTCGCAATGAGCCACCCAGCCCGTCATCGACGCGTCCGTCGTGACCACTTTCCGTCGCGTGACCAAACCCATCTGGGCACCGCATTGGTACAGGTCGGTGTTCCGCCAGGATTTCAGCACATTTAGGCACCTGCGAGTGACCACAACGCGGACATGGCCCGTTTTCCACGTCCTCCTCGGCATCTGTGCTTTCAGCCATATCTGGAGGGGGCGCATATACAGCAGCCCGAGGTGACAAACCATCGCGGCCACCGCCATCTGCCCCAATAGCCTCTGATGTTCCTTCAGTGCCACGGGACGGTCCAATCTGAATGCATTCAGAGCGGACATTAAATCTCGTATGCACTCCTGACTCAGGCGCACTCTCATTGAGATCGAGTCCAACTGCACCCCCAGATAGATAATTGACTGGGTGGGGCGTAACACGCTTTTTTGTTTGTTCACACAGAGACCTAGGCTCTCTAGGTGAAGTAATAGAGCGTGTTTATGGCTGTTGAGCACATCCTCCGAATGGGCCAACACCAGCCAATCGTCCAAATAATTTAATATGCGTATCCCGCTCGCTCTCAGAGGGGAAAGCGCCGCATCCACACATTTCGTAAAAGTACGTGGCTCCAGTGCTAGCCCGAACGGCATCACCATGAATTGATGCACCGTGCCTTAGAACGCAAATCTCAGAAAGCGCCTATGACGAGGGGCGATCTGGATATGAAAATACGCATCCTTCAGGTCCACCGAGATAAACCAATCTCCGGGGCGAATCTGTATAATTGCGAAATTGTATACATATAAGTTGGATTTTTTTGTTTTTTGTTGAATTGTAAAGAATTATTTTATTTTCATTATTTAGAGGTTTGCACAAGAGTTAACTGTAAACTGCAAACATTCAACTTTGCTAAAATTAAATGTCTTGGTTTGGTCTACACTGGAAGTGTTCCATTAACTCTGTTAAACTATAATTACTAAAACTAAAACTGAAACTAAAATATATAAAACCTAAATAGAAATGTGTTCACAAAATAAAAACTAAACTAAAACTAACAAAACCATTAATGAAACTAGAACTAAACTGAAATTATAGGAAATTTGAAAATGATATTAAAATAAAAACTAATTAAAAAATTCAAAACTATAATATCCTTGGCGCGTATATCCTCGGGCTTCTGCTCTGTCGACTTTGATGAAAATCTTCGACCCGCCAGCGTGAGTGCAAGCCGATTGGGGCACAGCCCACGCCTTGTTGTGTAGGTCGGGGAGGAAAGGGGCTCGCTTCCTTGGCGCGGCGGCCTGAGTGAAGGAACCACGAATCCAGCTTGCTCTTAGCCGGTTCGTCAGTGGACTCCCACGTCAAGATCGTCGTCATCCCCCTCCGCACCGAACGAGATAATCTCCGAAGCACCAGGGGCTGGCCGAAGACTCTCTTCCGCGAAGCACACCAGGGAGCGGGGGGCGCTGGGGAGCTGGGAGGGTGAATCGCACCTTCTGCGCGGTCGCCCACGTGAGGCTGTCGCCCCACCAGCGGCTCACTGGTGGCGGTGGGACATTGCCGAGGGAAATCACAGAGGGCGACGCTTCTCTGGGCCCTAAGCACCCGCACTGAGAACTCCTCGCAGAGCGGGCAGCCTGACCCGTTGAGTGTTGCCTCTGTCGAAGAGTTTTATTAATCAAAATACAAATTAATCAAGTGTAATCAATGTGAATATAGCCATTTATGTATCAAGTCATTCTACTATTATAAAATTGTTTCTGCCTGCGTTTGTAGAGGCCTGCAGAAGAATGGAATGTGCAGATCAGGTCTCTCAGGAAGAGGGTAATATAATCTATTTTAATGTATGTGTCTGTGTGATTGCTTGTGGCTGTATGAGGAAATAAGCTCTGTATCTGTTGGACCAGAGGTGTGCACCCCTCCTGGACCATCACGTGAGTGTGGTCAGGCAGCGGAGATGGGCGCGGCTGGTGTTATGCTAGGGAAGAGTGAGTTAAATAACAAAATAAGATAAAAAGGAATTATTTTATGTTGGTTGGGAAAATTCATTCACCATTACTAGATTATTCTGAACCATGTATGCAATTATAAAAGAAAAATTATGATTGAAGTCTTTAGTTTTACCATACGCATGTCATGTTGTTGTAAAATGAAGGATTTTTTTGTTTTATTGTATTATACTTAGATAATAAAGGTAGTTGCTTTCTGCAGTTTGCAAAGAAAAAACTGCTTGCTGTTTTTCTGCAATAAAGAACTTGCTTGACTAAAATAGAATAAGGGAACTGCTGTTTTTAACCAAATTACCTTTTTCATTTATTTTATTTATTTATTTTTATTTAACCTTTTTATTAAGGAACCATTGAAAGAGATGGTTGCAAAGTGAAAATTAGATAAAGAGCTGATTGCTCAGACACAATTTAGTCAGAGTTTATAAAGGTTCAATTTGATTAATGCAGTCTCTGAGTGTTAAAAATTTCAGATGACTTCTGGAACAGAGCCTTGACAAAGGGAAGCAAAGAACTGGAGTCTATCTAACAATGCGGCAAAGACTCAGCTGCAGAAAGAAGAAGAGTGAGGGGCTGATGGATTGTCAACTCCCTTCCTGAAAGAGGAGGGCACACGTCAACATGGAGAAAGGCTGACTTAAAACAGGAAAATGTGAATCTTTCACTTGAGACTTTTCCTAAGAGTAATGAGAACATCCTGAAATGCAAAACTGGCAGGATGAGGAGAGGCAGAGAAACAACGGAGACCATACACCACAACATTAGACCTTTGAATGCCATCACTGACTGACGACCCAATGCAACAGCTAAACGGCTTCAACAGACTGATGTTCTAACCAGAAGCACTTCCATCCCTTCCCTTTGTGTGCACAGGTGCTGCATATTTATTTGATCACTATAGAGACTGCTTCAAATTTTGTTAATTATTTTATTAGTTGTATTAATTTTGATTATTCATGGGTCTCCCAGCAGTTCTCTGAATTCTGTGTTTTAACTAACATTCTCAATCTGCTTTTCAGTAGGTACCAGTCCAGTCTTATGTCTGAAAGAAAAAGGAATTTTGACAGACAGAAGTGGGTGCTTGACTCGCAAATCAGATAAAAATGGAGCTGGATTTGGCATAGTGAGGGCTATCTCATTAACCAACTAAGGGGAAATGTTCAACTTAATTATTGAAAACAGCTGAGCTTTACAAATTAATAATAAAATAAAAAAAGCATCAAAAAGTGTAGACAAACTGTCAAATAAAAACAACAAAAACAATATTGCTTCTAAAATAAAAAATACTGGTCACTCCATTTTGTTTAATGGTAATTTTCTAGGGCTAGATTGAATAAAATAACAATAAAAAAATTTACTCCAGAGATCCAAAATCATGAAATCATAAGTGCTATCATCGCTGGGAGTAACAAGATAGAAATGTTGATGGCCATGGATCCTAGATTATACAGAGATCTCCAATCCTCTTTTCAAAGTAGCTCATGAGCAATAACAAAACATATGTGACTAAACTTTAAATTACACAAACAAGTGACATTTGAGAAATTAAAATTGGCTCTCTCAATTGCACAAAGCAGACAATTATTCTAAACAAATTAATCTATTAGATTTTTGTTAAAAAAGAAAAAAAGAGGTTTATACTGCGGTGTTAAATTAAACTTTATGGTGACTGATGTTGTCCAGATGCATTTGACGTTCAGAAACTATGTGGAATGCTATCAGGTCTACGCTCAGTAGAGTGTAACGAAAAGAGTTTGTTTTATCCTATTCAGTATACGTGGCATCCCACAGCTAAAATCATTCAGTTCACAATTAGATGAAATCTCAAGAAAAAACATGTTTTTGGCCAATAAGGGGGGTGTGAAAGAGTGTGAATGATGGTGTTGTGGAGTGAATGAAGGTGTCTGACGAGACACTGAGGCAAATCAATTATTTTGCCAAAACAGCTGTATGCAGATTCTAATATGTGGGCCCAGTAAATTATGCCCAGTAAAATAATGACCATGGATGAATTTGGTTAAGTTTCCTGGTCGGTACCTAGGTCATTATTGTTGTGGCAGAAAGAAAAACAATGCCACACTTGCGCAGCGCATAACATGGGAAGGCAACGCAAGCTTGCTCTGTCCACCCCATATCTAACTTTCTTTTCAGCATATCATGATGGAGCTGATTCTGCGTCAAAAGTATGAAATATTATCTTTCTGACTGTTAACATAAAGTGGGTTGAGTGCTTCCAAGGTCAAAATGCCTATGCTACTGAGCAAGATAGGCCCAGGAAATTATGTAGTGATATAGTGGAACTCAGTTTATAAAACAAAAAGATAAATGAATTAGTAAATTGTTGAGAATGAATTTGAAATAATTAGAAAAATAACAAGGCAGTATAAGGCAGTAATGTGAATATAGCCATTTATGTATCAAGTCATTCTACTATTATAAAATTGTATCTGCCTGCGTTTGTAGAGGCCTGCAGAAGAATGGAATATGCAGACGTATGGTGTAAAGCTGCACATCCTATTTTGACATGATAAGGTCTCTTCCTTTAACGTAACATAAAGTGGGACCTATTGTCTGCTCTAGGAAACAGATGGAGAAGCAATAACAGTATAGGAAATGTATAGACAGATGGAGGCTGTTAAGCAATAACGGTATAGGAAATGTATAGAACATGCCTTAGGGGAAAAAACTGTATTTAAGAGGGAACGAACATAGATTCAGGAGATTCACTGCAGGGTCCCTCGGTTTTATTGTCTCTGATAATAAAATCTAAATTCTGGCATCAAAACCCCAAGACTCTGAGAATGATTCCTCATGGCACTGGCAGAAGCCACCACACCTCCACATGGGTGAGACCCAGGCACAGGATGCAGAACTTTTGAGTGTCCGGGGCCTCGATGGGTCCCGAACACAGTGTGCAGATGTTGGACATGCTGGAACGCCAAGAGGGAAATCCGTCTTCTTGTGTCTTCTCCACAGCTGTCTTCAGTATGATGTGTGAAAGAGGAAGATTCTGAGTTTATGCCGCTAAAACAGCATTTTATATAGCGGCGGGGCCCTGCACCTACTAGCTGTCTTGGCCAGTGAGAGTTGCAAATTCATTTATTCAATATCCCAAAATATTAGAATATTTACATTTGAGTTTCAATAAATGACCATTCATAAAGTATAAATTCTGGGTATCTCTTGTTCTTTGAAACCACAATAATGGGGAGCACTGCTGACTTGGCAATGGTCCAGAAGACAATCATTGACACCCTCCACAAAGAGGGTAAGTCACAGAAGGTCATTACTGAAAGGGGTGGCTGTTCAAGGAGTGCTGTATTACAGCAAATTAAATGCAGAGTTTACTGGAAGGAAGAAATTGGGTAGGAAAATGTGCACAAGCAACAGGGATGACCACAAGCTTGAGAATACTGTCAATCAAAGCCAATTCAAACACTTGGGAAAGCTTCACAAGGAGTGGACTGGAGTCAGTGCATCACGAGTCACCACGCTCAGACATCTTCAGGAAAAGCGCTACCAAGACACTTCTGAAACAGAAACATCTTCAGAAGCATCTTACCTGGGCTAAGGAGAAAAAGAACTGGACTGTTGCTCAGTGGTCCAAAGCCCTCTTTTCAGATAAAAGTCAATTTTGCTTTTCATTTGGAAATCAAGGTCTGGAGTCTGGAAGAAGACTGGAGAGGCACAGAATCCAAGCTGCTTGAAGTCCAGTGTGAAGCTTCCGAAGTCAGTGAGGATTTGGGGTGCTGATTTCCTTTTCCAGCAGGACTTTAGCACCTGCCCACAGTGCCAAAACCACTTCCAAGTGCTTTGCTGACCATGATATTACTGTGCTTGATTGGCCAGCCAACATGCCTGACCTGAACCCCATATGGAATCTATGGGATATTTTCAAGAGAAAGATGAGAAACAGTCGATCCAACAATCCAGACGAGCTGAAGGCTCAATAGTGCCTCAGCAGTGCCACAGGCTGATCGCTTCCATGCCATTCCTCACTGATGCTGGAATCTGTGCTAAAGGAGACCCGACCAAGTATTGAGTGCATAAATGAACATACTTTAAATAACTTTTCTGTTTTGCAAATCCTTTTTTTGATTGATCTTTAGAAATATTCTAATATTTTGAGATACTGGATTTTTGACTTTCATGAGCTGAAACTTTAACTCTAATCATCAAAGTAAAAAAACAAAAAAACTTTTGAAATGTTTTACTTTACATGTAATGAATCTAAAATATATGAAAGTTTCACTTTTTGAAATAAGTTACAAGAAAAAATGAACTTTTTCACGATATTCTAATTTTTTGAGATGCAACTGTATACATAATGTATAAATACATAATGTGAAGCTAATGACTCTTTCATTCACAGCAGGGTGTCAAACTGAGAACTATTGTATGATAAAAATAGATCTAAATAAAAGACCTAAACAAAACCTTCTTTCTCTGATGTATCAGTCATGTATTATGGCAATACATCATCTCAGTGGCTGTGCTTGATAAGTTGTGATATGTAATGAGTCAGTGTTATCTCATCCTCACTGTCCCCATCAGCCCTTCATTACTAATGTCATCAGCCTTGATTACATTCTTCCACTTCTGTTTTTCTAAACAACACTGTCTCGCCTGTTTACTGTGACTCAACAGGGCCTCCCTCAACACTGACTGTCTCACTGAAAGGAATCTTTGTTTAATTATAGTGGGGAAGTGTGAGCGTGGAGTCCGTGCTGTTGACTGGATTTAGTGCCACCACTTCATATTTTGTGGCATTGAGACAGAAACAAAAGCTGACTTTTTGAAATGATAAAATATACAGTACAGTCAAAAGTCTGGACACGCATACTAATTACTATTGCTACATATTTTATAATAATAATAACGAATTCATTAAAAATGTGAAATAACACAAATGGAAGAATGGGGAATTGCAATGCAATTGCAAATGGGAAATACAGTGATCAAAAAAGCATATACTGTCTATTCTTAAAACAATTTTAAACAATATTATTATTCAATATTATTTTATATTGTACCTTAAACTTATCTTATATTTTATATTTAAAGTGGCTGCCTTTATAGTATTGTTGAAGGGTTTCTGATATATGCTGGGCACTTGTTTGCTGCTTTTTCTAGGTATGATTATAGCTAGGAACAATGTGTATTTGTCTGTATAGCTAATTTAAAAATTTTTGTTTTTAAGATCATGAGAAACTTAAACTCACCCAGACTTTTGACTGCAGTGTATTTTGTGCTGTTGCATGACAAGCATTTATAGTTATACAAGAAATAAATAATGTTAAAACAATGTAAAGCATGGCAAATAATCCAGTTTTTATGCTACATGGAAATGCCTGAGTAGAATGAATAAAAATCCTTTCACTTTTTAATATAGTTAGTGCCTTTTTCCCTTGACATTGTGCTTAACTGATCTGCATAAAATTATTTCCTGGAAAGGCTTGTGGAAATACCCAGAACTAGTTTCGATGCCAGCTGGATATAAAATAGCCTTCATTCAGAGTGGGCTCTAACCTTTTTCTGGTCTTTTGGGGGGGTTTCCGTCACAGTGAGGGGGTGAAGTGTTCACTGAGTGTTGTAGCCAGATCATCTTAATTCAGCACATGTTATACTGCCACCTGCAGTCCATTTGACAAGCTGCTAATTTCCAGGTTAGCATTAAACAGTGCGTCCAGCATGATTGTCTTTTGAGTTTTATGTAAATGGCACTGACACTAGTGTGTTTTAGAGAGGAGTCTACATAATTCCCTTACCTGTCTGACAAAAAATGAAGCAAACTGGGCATCACTACTCAGGATTTTCTCCATCTTTCCACTTTGTGTTTGCCGTACCGATGTTTAGGCGTGTTTTTTTGTCTTTCTCAGTCTTTCTGTCTACTGGCTTCCCATCAGCTTCTTAGACCGTACAAATACTGATTCTTTTCTTATACCAAACTGCAAATCTCCTTTTTCTTGGTTTTTAATGGAGGCTGTCATCCAACATAATAGGTGCACCAAAC
Source organism: Barbus barbus (assembly GCF_936440315.1). Lineage (NCBI taxonomy): Eukaryota > Metazoa > Chordata > Actinopteri > Cypriniformes > Cyprinidae > Barbus > Barbus barbus. The sequence goes on from NC_136752.1 coordinate 12,718,557, forward strand.
GACACTACGCTACTAGCGTACCTAAAAAGGCGGCAGTCAATGAGTGTGAGGATTTTCTCAGACATTGGGTTAAGTCATGGAGAAATACAAAATTTCTATGCAAATACGAAAACTACTATCAGTATCTTCATCTAATGTGGGTGCACACCATTAAGTCTTTTTACAAAAATTGTATTTCTTAATGTGTAAAACAAAGCTGCAGTCTGTCACTTTTTTTGGTTAAAAATGACCCAAAATCAATATTTGAGCAAGTACATACCCAGCCAGTGTTCAAAACTATCGCCTTACTTTAGCCCGATTCACAACAGTTAGCTTATAATAATGTTTTCTAATTTGAGTGGTAAGGGTAGGTTTTCGCGGGAAATTGGAGCAGGCTGCTGCGTCATTACCTCGCCTCTGTAAACATAAAGAAGTTGGCCCGGCTACTAGGCTATGGCATGTGAGGATCCCGGATCATTTATAGCCTTTTCTCACAGCAGCTAGAATAATTCTGATAGCGGATTGTAATCCAGAAAGGATTGTGTTTATGAAACATGTGAATGAAACTAAATTATATTCCAGATTTAAATGTGCTTCTGATTACAGATAGCCTGGGATTACACAAGATTTGTATTTTAAAACAACCAGTTCGAAGGAAGCATAGTTTGCTTTTTGGGTTAAAAGAATTTCTTGATTTGAAATTCGAATGGTATGACAATTAGACGCTACAGAAATTGAAATCTACACGCTAATACACACTATAGCCTACTCAGTCACGCAATGCTGATGTTGTTAACATTATATTAATTTGAGATAATAATTTGAGAATGAAGTATAACAATAATAATAATTTGCACGGTTTGGTGTCATATGAGCTAACCGAGCTTTAGCTTAAATCACCATTGGTGGCGCGATTTATGGTAATGCTTTTTTCCTCAGTCAAAAGATAGTGGCAGACTTGTTACTTACTTGTTCAGATGACAATATACTTGAAAATTCTTATTTGGGTCATATATTCCTAGACGTAGGCTAGAATCTGTGATTGTAAAGTACAGTAAATATCCTCACCGGTGCGGTGACTGACTGCCACACACTAGATTCATCTGTGCTGCAGCACAACCCATGCAATAAAATTAATTCTGCTAACAGCTGCAATTGCAGGTTTTCAAACAGAGATGGTGACAAAGAGGCAAAACTTACGGACTGCAGCTTTAATTTAGAACCAAACTACTGTATCCACCTTTGACCTTGACTATGATGTACACATTATACAGAAAGTATTAATCCCCACTGATTCTATCTCATAAAACAACTTTAAAAGCATTCCTTCTTTCATTTGCCCATTACATATTATAATGTAACCTCCTGGTGTTTCACAACTAAAAACAACAGCTCAGATTGGTGTCAGTAATGCAGGGAAAAACATACGGCACATCCCAGGCACTGCTAATATCAGGCTGACCTACTACACTGAGGAATGAGAAACAAGGCCAATGTGAATAAAACAGCAAAAGGTGACAACATCACTATTGTCATGCATGAAGCTGGGGTTGCTTTTTAGCAGGAGAGCAACATGAGAACAAAATGCATGCAAATCCCCTATTTCAGCCATCCAGAGATCTGTAATCAGGGGCAACATTCATTTCATCAGCAGGGATAAGCACACGAGGGAAAAACTATGAATAGCATAGGTTTATATTCTGCAACACCTCCACCAGAGCCCTGACTTCAATCCAATTGGGAAATCTGTAATAAGACCTAAAGAACATCCACAGATGTTCTCCACCTGTTTTGGCTGAGGTGGAGCAAATATTCACTGGAGAATGTGCAAATAAATCATAAACAGAATTGAGTAAAGGAATAAGAGTTGTGTCTTATTTTCACGATTTAATTTTTAATGCTATTAAAGAAAGAAAAAGTCAATGTGGTTACACAGTAACGCGTTACTGTAATCTAATTACTTTTCCTGGTAATGCAGTAAAGTAAGGAGTTACATTTTAAATTTATGTAATTTGATTAGTTACTTATGTAACCTATCATATTTCAAAATGTTGCACTCAACATATTTTAGTCTGGCATTATAGTTTGGAAAAAGTTCAACAAGTGAATGTGTATACGTTTATGTCACAGTAACACTAATAAAGTAAAAAAAAAAAAAATGGCTCATCAGGATGAGATCAACCGCTGGATTAAACAGCGTCGGCATCACAATTCAAGGCTTATTCCTCACAGCGTGTCTTTTTCCAAAAAGGAAAAGTAGCCGAGATGAACTTGAATCTTTCTACAGAGGTGTTACGTCCAAGGATGTATTTTGTTTTGTTTCTCCCCCTTTTTCTCTCTCTCTCTCTCTCCCTCTCTCCCTTTACTTCCCATAAGCAGGAGGTAATGGCTGCCACCTGATTCCAATGATTGGTGATCTGATGTGATTGCAGGAGGAGGGAAACTGTGAGGATTTAAGATGCACTGTGCAGGGTGTGTGTGGAGGCGGTGTCGTGAGGCTTCTATTCTCAACCCAACAAGCTTTATTAGTTGTTTTGTTTAATATTTTGTTGATTGATTTCTTTGTAGTGTTATTGTGTTAACACTCTCGTGGTGACTGAGACCTACGACAAGAAGTTTGGTTTGGAAGTTATTATCTGTTTGCATTTTCTTTTGTTATTGTTTATGAAGTTTGTTCATTTATGGGGAATATGTTAGTAGAGAGGTGGGTGCCATTTTCCTTATATCTTGATTTTCTTGCTAGTTAGGGAGTTAGTGTATTGTTATTGTATTTGTTTTCTTTTCTTTGTTTTAGCTTAGTTAGTTTCTCCCTAATAGTTAGAGGTTTTATGTTTGTTATTTTGGCCTTGCCCCCTCTTGAAGCTTCAACATCCTCCCATAACTTAAAAAAAAAAAGAACTTGTTTCTTGATATTGAGTTGATTGTTTGCATTTGTTAAAGCACCGGGGTTGGGAATTGAACCTTGCTGCCTTCAAACATCACCTTTTTATTCTGTTACTTGTTCCCCTAACCGTAGACTAACTGGGAACGTAACAAGAGGTGACATGAACATTTACATGTTCGTGCGTCTCAAGCTTCGCGTGGATGATATAACGTGCAAATTTGGAAGAATGTTGATAACCAAACAGTTTGTTTTTCCTTTTAACACCATTATACGGCCACTTGGAAGTCATGGAAGTCAATAGGAACCAAAACGGTTTAGTTTTCAACATTCTTCAATTTCTTGATTTGTCTTCCACACAAGAGAGAAAATCTTGTTTGAACTTTCAACATAAGGGTGCGTAAATAATGACAGGATTTTCATTTTTTGAGTGGACTGTCCCATTCCTGTATTTCAAGTTCCAACTAAGGCATGGCGCTAATGCCAATCGTTTAATTGATAGTGAATGCTTGTACTGGTAAGTGTGTAATGCTTATATGTATATGCTGGATAAAAGCATCTATAATGCAGAAATTACTGTAAACAAAAGGCCCATTCACCTTAATTCACCAAAAAGAGGGATCACATTTATGTTTTCACTTCAGAACCAGTGGACTGAGTTGCAATGTTCTCTTAAGCTATATTAGCCTGTTTTGTTGCTGTAAAACACACAATATTATAAACCTTTATTTACTTGCTGAAAATCAGTTTGTTTCCTGTAATGTTATAGGATATTTTCCTTTGTACAGTAAAGATAAAAGGATTTTGTCACTGTAGTTTACATCAGTAAACCCGCTGAACCCTGAAAATGCCACAGGTAATCCAGTGAACCCGTACCATTCCTCTCCACTGGCCCACATCACGATGTGCTCAGCCAGGAATCTTTTGTTCCAGTGGTTTGTAAACCCATCCAGAGAATTCACTCTGTGCGTCATCCACTGTCCCAGGCTATATGTGGAAATTGTGATGCTTCCAAAAGCAAATATGTAAAAGGAGAGGTACATTTTAAAACAAACATAAGGTGGATAATTTGCATAGCATCTGTTTGTTTATATAGCCTAGTTATATCCGTTTCATGCTAAAATTATGAAAAAGATAACAAAAACATGAATAATGGAAAGAATATTTTTTATTAAAAGTTGGCAAAAATGGTAAAAAGATGGCAACATATTCAAGCCAAAGCACAGTCATTTTACAACACTGTAAAAAATGGAACGGGCTATTTACTTAAAAAAATATATATTGTAACAATATTACACTTTATATTTTTTAGTAGTTCTTACGAATTTATTTTAATGGAATCTACCTGAAAAAATCATGTAAAATCTCCTAAATTAATTAATCTATGACACAATGAATTTAATATAATTAGTGACGTGCTCATTTATTTTAAGTTGATTCTCAAAATTCTGCACTCTTAGAAGAGATTGAAACTTTAGAGTTCAAAAAAGAACTTTAAAGTGCAAACATGAACTTCTAGCTATCAAAAAGGTTCAAAGTTGAACTTAAAGGTTCTATAATGATCCACTGGTTTGGCAGTTATTTTTAGAACCTTTGTTGTTGTAAAAGGTTCATATTAGAAGCATATTAAAGGTTCTTTCATTAACCTTTTCTAAGATGTACTGTAAAGACTAGACTGAGTACAGTTAGAACACCATTTACATTAGTAAATTACTAATTCACATACTCCGTTTTAATGAATTTACTCTTATAATTGTGATATCAGATGTAGTTGTGGCCTCCATCAGTTTAACCAAAATGTTTAGGCCTTGAGTTGATACAGTGTTTCTCGTCTGTGCCCCATGACCACCTCACATATCTCTAAATTGCACAATAACCTTTAGGGCACCATGTTTTTGTCAATTCTTAGAACACAAATTAAAAATCAAAGTTCAGTTTTATGTTCATAAATGAACAAGAAGCTATTCTGTGTTAAATTGAGAGGGTGAAATTCTTACCCCTAAAAATAAACTTTATTCAATAGCTATCTTCATATTTTACAGCTGTAGGCCTATCCTTTAAAATTCCCCCATTCCACATTCAACCTTCAAATCTCAGAATATTTAACTCAGAACATGACAACTGACAAAAGTGAATTATTTTAAATGAATCAAACACCTTTTAGACATGATCAGGTTGAGCACATGTTTATATTACTGAGGAACACCACTATGTCTAATATTCCACTATATTCTGTAACACTCATTCAAATGTGAAGCATATCTATGTGTTGTGTAAGGTTTCATCAGCAAGATTATTTTCTCTTTAGGAACCACATACACCCAACCCTGTGCTGTGTTGATGTGGATGCAGAGTCTCTTTTAGAAATAATGATGGAAGGGGAGGAGGAGGTCTGTGAAGTAGACAATGTGAACACCGCTCTACACTTCATCTTCAACACTGAATATGTTTCACTGAAAACTGTTTAATGTATCATAATGCCAAAACCAATATGCCACCCACAATGGCTAGTTTTTTTATTAAATGAATACATATGTATATAAATGCATGATGTTGATTGTTTATTCATGTGTTTGTTGGTTTGTTTGCAATACATATTTATGTATTAAACAGTTTATGGACAATTATGGTGTTCTGTCTATATAGTGAAATTGGATTAGTAATGTATAATAACAATAACAATAATAATGTTATTGCTATCTACAAAACATTTAAAAAAGGAACCCATGAGAGTCAATAATGCACCTTTAAGTGAAAGTTCCAATTAGAACCTTTTCAAAAAGTTTCAAAAATGAACCTTTAAGGTTCCCCCAGAGTTGCAATCTCCAGGAACCTCAAAAGGTTCATTTTTGAACCTTTTCTTCTAAGAGTGTGTGATTTTGAGTGAGGCCTGTTTGTATTTGACTTTGAGTTATTTTGTACATTTAAAAGACTATACAGCCAAACAGCTCATGTAGGAACATACCTGATAAATACTGGAAAGCACTGCACTAGCACTAGCAAAGCTACTGCTCACTGAACAAGGCTTAATTCATTATAGGAGTAGTATCCATAACCATAAGCTCTACTCTTCTGCTCAATGGTAACTATTGCACTGTGCAATGGAAACTTCAATGTAACAGAAACCTTCTCAAATGTCAAACATAACTGAACATTAAACATTTATAGATGTTTCTCTTCACTCAAAAACACATAAAATAGCATGTAATTTCAAAATTTACTTTCCATCCAGCTATATGCAAAGCATGCTGAGAACTAACAATCACCTCTAAAATAAAACCGCAAAATTGAGCTAATTCTCCTTCTTTCCTTATTTATTTTTTATTTAGTTTAATCAGTTCCTCAATTCAAGCCTCAAAACTGCGTAAGATTTCTTTAAAAATAAATGAGGAATACACATCTCTTGGTTTTATTAGTAAAACGTCCTCAATATTTTCTACACAACACTGAATCACAATTTCTTTAATGAAATATACACACTATTTTTAAGTATCACCTTAATTTTTTTAATGGAAATTACAAGACCCATGATTCATTTTTTACAGTGAACCCCTATGTAGAAATATCACATAATTGTGATATCTTGACAAAAGAAAACTAACTAGTGACTTCCATTTTTATAAAACTGCGATTTATCCAATATATCAAGCCAAATATGATGGGGATATCATAATGTAATGCATACCCTAACAGGAATGACCCCATCAGGAAATTTTCCCCATATTTGCACCATTATTGCAAACGAACAAAATAGGCAGTTGGCTTATGAAATATCAGTAAAAACAGACTAACATCACATAAAAAAAGGAAATAAATATATTCATGAAAAATGTAGGGGTTGATGTTGATGCAAAATGTCAGTGATTTTATTCTACAAAATATTGACAGTCATTTTGTTTTGGAAATATGTATTATTTGGTATCTTGGAGAATAGCAGAGAAAAGCACAATCACGTTTACATAATAAATCTTATTCTTTTACATGCAAAATTTCATATTCACAAATGTAAGTTCTCCAGAATTATTTTTTTTTTAGGAAGGAAATATTGATACTATACGATTTTCTATGAAACAAAAGGCAATTAAAACGGTGAAAGTTTGTAAACGCTTTAATAGTTTTATATAAATTTGTATTAGTATAAGTCCCTTTAATGTATAATTGTTTATATAATGTATAATGTTTGTTATATACATGTAACTTGTTCTTGTTAATAATAAATAAAAAAAAATTATTTACCACAAAAAAGATCTTTCCCAATCAGCAAGTAAATCGGGGTATCCAATATGATTGATAGCAAAATTTGACAAATAAAATATAATCTATTGAGTCGCAAGCCAATCAAAACATCCGTTTAGGGCATGGGGGCGGGGCTAGCGTGTAGCCGAGTTAAGATCGGAAGTCACGAGGTCATGTACTCATTGTGGTTTAGCATACGAGCAGAAGCGTGCGAGTGGTGAGTAAAACTTCGCGAAAACATCTGGAAACATCTTCTTCTGGAAAATGAATTATTCTGTTTTAGTCACATTTGATAAATATATTCGCACAATGGCTTGAGGAGATACTACGTGTTAGGTTTCTGGTAATGCTGCCATATGTTAGCTGACTAACGCTAGCTCTTAACGTTATACGTCGTGTTGGGTCACATCAACAGCATCATTATGTTGCTGTTTGTAAAGTATTGCTCATGAATGCTGTTTTATTTCAGGTCCCTGTGTTGAGGGCGTCGTGAGTTTTCTCTCCAGGGTTTATCACTCTGCTCCGCCAGGTGTAACCCAGGCAGGCACCGCCGTGCCGACCCCTAACTAGCTAAACTAAACTAAACCAACTCTAACCAGTAGTTCACCTCTTCTCAGGGCGACCAGCGGTGTGTTTATGTCTTTGTTTTGCGAAAACGGTGAGTACCTGGACGACAGGAGCTACGGATGGGAAAGGTACGTTGATTTCTGATATTTCTAGTGTATTTTCTCTCTCGTGACTGCGCGTGTACTCTCGCGATAGTTGGTTTGTTTAACCAGATCTTGGTGTTCGCATCAATAATGTGTTGCGTTCTGCACCGAATAAAATGGCGTCTTCCTATGGTGTGACGCACTCTGCAGCATGGGGTTGCTCAACACAGGCCTGTTTGGGGTTTCATCCCATCAGCATGCAAATAAATACTGCACCAGAATGTCTGGGTTTGACTATGCCATATTTTTTCTATCCTTAACAACAATTTATTTCAGTATTGAGTTGTATGCAAACAGACATGACATGCAGACCCCAGTATCACCATGACTGGTGGTCAAAGTAGATAACTAGCCAGGCTTATAGAGAGTGGGCACACCTCAATTTAGATGTCTGCTGTGGCTGATACCACAGTGGTGGTAATGCTAAACTGTGATCCTTGTTGTTTTCTGCTCTTAATCCTCATTCTCATGTTCTTTTTGCAGTGCTATAGTGCAGCTGCCGGAACCTGTTTGGGGGGAACTTAGTCAACGAGCTCGGAGCTTGGAGCCTCAGTGGCCGTACCCTTTTCATGTCAGAGACAAAGTACACTTGCAGTCGTTTATGTCATCCCCTCCTCTTCAAACAGAAGATACTAATAATTGCCAATTCAAGATCTTCTCGTCTTGCTGATAAACCATACGGGAAGCCAAAATGTCCATTAATGTCAATCGCAGCGTGTCAGACCAGTTCTACCGCTATAAAATGCCCCGTCTCCTTGCTAAGGTGGGTTTTAAACTTGTATGGCCAGGGTTGATATTTAAATATTGATGTAGATTAAATAAATGGTTGATGTTTCTTAATAATAAATATAAATTAAGATATACACTCTATATTATATATAAAAAAAAATTATATATATATATATATATATATATATATATATATTATATAAAAATAAATAATTATTCCCCTTATCTTTATTACCTTTGCAAAGGTTATTGTGATGAAATTTGACCATTATCCAACTATATATGTAATAATTAGATGCAAACTAAACCATGTTTGTTTTTCACAGGTGGAAGGCAAGGGGAATGGAATTAAGACCGTCATAGTCAACATGGTTGATGTTGCCAAGGCTCTGAATAGGCCTCCGACATGTGAGCATTGTTTTAAAAAGCTATTTCACTTTAATTTCCTTAAATATGGATTTTTTTTTTCTTCTTCATTTGACATTATACTGTAACCTCTGTTTAGATCCCACCAAATTCTTTGGTTGTGAGTTGGGAGCCCAAACCCAGTTTGATTCCAAGAATGACCGCTACATCGTCAATGGATCTCATGAGGCAAACAAACTGCAAGACATGCTAGATGGATTCATTCGCAAGTTTGTGCTGTGTCCTGAGTGTGACAATCCTGAAACTGATTTGGTAAATATTTCCATTTAGACATGCATAGAAGGTTCATGGTTGAAGTGAGACTATTGATGAACAGGTGCATTCTGGTTGATGTTGAACTGGATGCCCTGTTGAACTGAGTGCCCTTTATGTTTGAATGCATGTTGCTGAGTATGCAGGTCTCTATGGGCTCACGCATGTAGCTTCCATGTGTTAAGATTGTTTTGTGGGTGTACAGAGGAAATTAGCTGTGTCACTAACTGTATACAAGCCACCTTCGGTTTCTCATTGTTACATTGTCTCTTGTTTTCAGTTGCCAAAACCAATCAACCTATGGCAAGGAGGGGTTACATCATAATGGGATGTTCACTATTAAAATTAAAGTTCTGTAATTATTTACTCATTCCAAACCCATAAAACATTCATTCAAAGAGCACACAGTATCTATTATGTGTGTCACGCAAGTATGTTAGAGCGTGGACTTTCAGTGGAGGGACAAATTTCTTGTTTCATTAATTTCTTGTTTTGAAGATGACAAATCTTAGGTGTGTAACTTACTAGAACTTTATATATATATATATATATATATATATATATATATAGAGCAATGTTCTTTTGCTCCTGCTGATTTTCCTCTGCAGTGCAGTACTGAGGACTTGCTGAGATTTTTGCATGGTCTCAGCTGGCCTGGTTTCTGTTTCATGCTGCAGTCGGCCTTATATCCTCTTCTGTAAGGTTATAAATAAGACATGACACACAGGTCTATAAAGCATACACTTTTTTTTTTTTTTTTTCATAAAATTTCTGCAAGTTTTTTTTTTTAAGTACAGGAAGCAATTGTGAGCAATTTGCTTCACAGATTTGTTGCTGGATTTATTGTCCCACAGCTTGTTTGTCAATATAGTTTAATAAAGTCAAATATTCTCCTCATTGTAGCACATTAATCACAAGAAGCAGACCATTGGAAACTCCTGCAAGGCTTGTGGTTATCGAGGCATGTTGGACACCAGACACAAACTCTGCACTTTCATTCTCAAGAATCCACCAGGTAAATACAGACTTTAGAGAGACCGTGAATTGATATTTTGAATCCCCAATGGTAAACGCTTGATTATCTTTACTTTCATATTGTCCTTTAATGTTCCACAAACCTTTACTTTCAAATAAAACTGAAGGAAGGCCTGGGTATTTGGATAACCCTAATCTATTTTGGATTTAGTATGTGCTTGAAAGCAGTACGTATCTACTGTAATGGTAGTCAAAAACTCTGATCTAATGACCTATGCCATGCTGATTTGATGTTCATGAACTAAACTCTATTGCTCTTGTTAATTTCCTCTCTCCTGTCCTGTTGGTGCAGAGAATGACAGTGGATCTGTGAAAAAAAAGGAAAAGAAGAACCGAAAGAAGGACAAAGAGAATGGCTCAAGTGGTGGAGAGGCTGGAAACCATAATGACATAGATGCCCCTGAAGCTGTGGTAAGTGCTGCTTTGAGATCATCTCCTGAAAAAACCACTTGCCAGCGTAAGAGATGAGAAATACTGGTGTTGAATGCGATCTTATGACAGGATGGGGATGACGATGAAGACTGGGCTGAGGAGACCACAGAAGAGGCCCAGCGTCGCAGGATGGAGGAGATCAGTGAGCACGCCAAGGGTCTCACGCTCACTGATGACTTGGAGAAATCCCTGGAGGAGAGGGTCAACATATTTTACAACTTTGTGAAGGTGTTTGTCTTAAAATTGTACTGAAAATTGCTCTCTATATATAGACACTTTCTTCATTCAGCTCCATTCTTTGTTTCTGCCCTTCAGGAAAAGAGAGACAGTGGAGCGATTGACTCGGCAGATAAAGAGATCTTGGCTGAGGCTGAAAGGCTGGATGTGAAGGCCATGGGTCCTCTGATCCTGAGCGAGCTGCTCTTTGATGAGAACATCCGTGAAGAGATCAAGAAGTACAAGCGTCACTTCCTCAGGGTACGTCCTCATATCTGGTAACATTTTTAACATTTAAAACAGTGCTTCTCAACTTTTGATTCCAAGGATCCCAAATGTTTACAAAAATATTTGAAGCAAAGTTTTAAAGGCTGAATTGTTTTTCAAGGTTCCCACTCTTTGACCAACGAGCTCACATTACTTTTTTTTTAGTCATTCAGCACTCACAATTTAAAGGGTTAGCTCTCTCAAAAATGAAAACTGTCATTAATTCGTCGTTCCAAACCCGTTAGACCTTCGTTTATCTTTGGAACACAAATTAAGATATATTTGATGAAATCCGAGAGCTTTCTGACCCTGCATAGACTGCAACGCAGCTGACATATTCAAAGGGCCAGAAAGTTAGTAAGGATAGTCGTTAAAATAGTCCATGTGACATCAGTGGTTCAACTGTAATTGAGAAACCCCTGAATGGGAAACCTGCACTACAACAGCAAAGACTTCCCATGCGTACAAACCTTATTCCTTTTGTTGCTGCTTTTACAAATAACACTGTCATATTGGCTTATTGCACTATAGTAAGTGTAAGAGGTTTACATTTCTGTCCACAGTTCTGCCACAACAATAAGAAAGCTCAGAAATATCTTCTGGGTGGCTTTGAGTGCCTGGTGAAGCTGTATCAGACTCAGCTCTTACCCAGAGTCCCCATTATACTCAAAGACCTGTATGACGCGGATCTGCTGGAGGAAGATGTCATACTCGCATGGGCTGAAAAGGTAACCTGCCAACACACAGCCTCTAGACTTGACCTTCTAGAATCTCAGATGAAACGATGTAGCTCAGAGTTGAACGTGGCTCAGATAAAAGTAGTTTAGATGCATAGATCCAGTTCTGATCTCTGGCAGCTCTCTGAAATAACATAGATGAAAGGATGATGCGGTCAGTTACCTGTTGCTAGGCAATCCTTGTCACTTTAGCCAGTGTCTGAGGTGGTTGTAATATGGTAACATCTGTGACCTGCATGGTGCTGGAGAGCCCAGGGTCTGATGGCAGCAAGCACACTTGAATAGTCAAGTGTTCTGGAGTTCAAGCCTGTTTGTGATGTTTCTGCTACAGGTGTCTAAGAAGTATGTCTCCAAAGAGTTGGCGAAAGAGATTCATGCCAAGGCAGAGCCCTTTGTTAAATGGCTCAAGGAGGCAGAGGAGGAGAGTGAGGGCAGCGAGGAAGATGGTGACGATGACAATGTTGAGGTAAAAAAAAAAAAAAAAAGCCACATTACATCACTTTTCATAACCAGGATTTTTAGATTCATAAGATCCTAGTAGTTAGTTACTTGATAAACATTAAGAAAGCACAGGATTTACTCTTATCTTCCTCTTCTCTAGGTGGTATATTCTTCCTCTGCCCGTGAGTTGAAAATGGAGAAGACAAAACCTGAGAAGTCAGACCATGAGGAGGAGGACATTGATATTGATGCCATTTAAAGATGAAACCAAAAAGCTTCAGTTGCCTCTTCACATATTGCTCAGCTTCTTTTTGTCAGACGCATGCCTTTCAACTCCTTTGGCCTTTTCTTCAGCTTTAGGCCTGGGTTAGCGCTCTGCTCAAAGCCTCTTATTTTAGTCTTTTCTCACCAGCTCTATTGATGAATTGTTGCTGTTGTTTGTATGCATGAGTTTCTTAGATTATACAGCATAAATGCACACAAATTCTCCTTGTATTTTTGCAACTATTAAAGATTTGCCTGTGAGTTCCATGTGTCTGTCTAGTTGGTTTAGACACATTTAATATTGAAGGCTGTTCAAAAGTCTGGGGTCAGTACTTCCACAATAGTATTAAGCAGCACAGCTGTTAATGTTTTTTGAGCACCAAATCAGCATATTAGAATGATTTCTGAAGAATCATGTGACACTGAAGACTGGAGTAATGATGCTGAAAGTTCAGCGTTGCATTACAGAAATAAGTTCTATTTAGAAATATATTCAAATACAAGTCATTTTAAATTGTAATATTTTACTATTACTGTTTTTACCATATTTTTAATCAAATAAATGCAGACTTGGTGAGCAAAAGATTCTCCTTTCAAAAACATTGCTAAAAAATCTTACCAACCCTGAACTTTTCTGTAATGATAGCCACTGTAGGGAAAGCAGGTTGTGACTACTAAACACACTTGGTAGATGTCAAGCACTCAGATGTTTCCAAATCAGGCGTTTCTTTACCTTTTAATATAGCACATTTAAATGAATGTTTTAGTTATGGGACTTTAGACGGATCAAAATCAGACATTAGGCCATAAAATCCAAAACATGTAAGACACATCCAGTAAATGATTCAAATACTTAATACAAAATACAACAGTTTCTGCACACATTCATAGAGAAAGTCATAATTTCCTTCTTAATAATAGAAACAATCCTAACATTCTGCAAGCAGCTAACTACTACTACTTCAGCAACATTTATATCAAAGATCATAAATATTATTTTCCATTTAGTCTGTGCACCAGTAGAAGACAGATCACAGTGTTTTGCCCTACACAGGGCTTTTTGTTAAATGCTATTTTCAAAAACATACACACTTTTTTAAATATAAATTTTGGATGGTATTACATTGTGCAAAATGCAGATAAGGTAAAACACCCCACTAGTCTAATACTTCTCTCTATCCTGATTAGCTTACATTGATCTTAGTGCAACACGGAGGTAGTTTAACAACTACCAGCTTCTTTTCATTCACACTTATTAACATTAATCTGCCAACTTAAACAACTGCATCTAACTAACAAACAAATCTACTATGGGTATGAGAATAACAACAAATTCAAAAAGCCACTGCTACTAACGTCCCTTACATTTTTTGTTCAGAATCTTAAATATCCATAACGTTCAGTTAAAGGAATATTCTCAGTTCAATACAAGTTAAACTTAATCAGCAGCATTTGTGGCACAGTGTTAATCAACATAAAAAATGTTTTGATTTGCTTATTAAAAAAAGAAAGATGGAGATTACAATGAGGCACTTACAATTGAAGTAAATGAGGCCAAGCTTACCATTTTATAAATAATGTTAAAATTATTTGAGCTTAAAAGTGACATTAAAGACATTTGTTACAAAAGATCTCTATTTCAAATACATGCATTTTTTTGAGGATTTAGAAGCAGAAATGTGAAGCTTACCATATTATAAAATCATTTAAATTGCTTTTATTTATTTAGTTTTTTACTATTACAGTTTGCATATTATTTGGGCTGCAAAGCAGTTTAAATCATGTTTACAGTCTTTTTAGGGGTTCAGGGTTTACAGCATTGCATTTTCATGGGGAAAAAAATGTAAAATTGTAAATAAATATACACACACTGAAAAGGTTAGAAAGCAGTTTTTTCACACTAAAATCATGTTAACATTCATATTATTTGCCACCTGTGTCTATACTATTGAGTATTTTAATGTTCATGAATTGGCCCAGTTTTCTGTTTTAAGTGCATTACTGTATCCCAGATCTTATTTGATTTTATTGAATTGTTTTGAAAATAAAAGTTGGGACAAGGAAATACATTTTTGTGACAATTAACATTATACCACAAATGCTATCAGTTTGAACCTGGAACATTCATTTAATGCAAATTCAAGAGAATAGGGCAAATCTCTTTTATTAAATAAATATCAGATTCAAATTGAAAGGAAAAACATGGGGATGCTAACACTTATTATTATTTTTTTTTTTTCAAATACTAAATTTTAGATGACTAGAATAAAGGTATCACTGACAGCTTCACCAGAGGAGGGCACTATTGGCTTAGTCATCTATGATTTTGATTCCACAACCTTTTTTCCACTGTAGCATCTTTCCCCATATTGCTTTTGGTATATTTGGCTTTGGCACGTTACCTTGGATACTGATCGCTTTTGAATTCAAGCGACCATGCTGGCTGCTTAAAAAGTGTTATCAGAATTATTTTAGAATGAATCGAGATGTGGCACTGGAGAAATAATCAGTGCTACATACTTTTGAGAACCTCAAATGAGAAAAGTATTGACAACCCTTGTGTTTGACCCTACAGTAAGGGCTGTGTTATCTCACTGTTGGACAGATGCAGTGGCAGATGCTGCCGCTGTGTCACCTGTTGCACAAAGATGAAGAGGAACCCGATCACGAGGGCAGCGCCGAGGACGGATCCCACAGCCCACGCGCACAAAGGCTCTCTGGGCACGGGTGGGACTACTGGCTTTGGGGTTGACGTCTCCACTAAGAGATCCTGCACGCTTGACAAAGAGCCATTGTTAGGTAAGGGCTTGAGACCAAGAATGCTGCACATGAGAGGATAGAGATCGACGGAGCGCATGGAGGCCTTGGTGTAGTCGTGGCGGAAAGCTGGTCCACGGGCGACAAACACAGGGTGCATGCTGGGAAGGCTGTTGTTATAACCATGGTTTCCGACTGCAAATCAAGCATGTAAAAATTAGACAACTGCAAAGATATTTCTGATACTAATTATTAAGCACATCAATGACATTAAAGGAATAGTTCACCCAAAAATTTTAATTTGCGGAAAAATAACTTCATTGGAACAGATTTGGAGAAATTTAGCATTACATCATTTGCTCACTAATGGATCCTCTGCAGTGAATGGGTGCCGTCAGAATGAGAGTCTTAAAAACATCACAATAATCCACAACACAACTCCAGCCCATCAATTGTGAAGCAAAAAGCTGCGTTTTTGTAATAAACAAATCCATAATTAAGCTTTTCACTTCACAAAACATTAACTGATGGACTGGAGTTGTGTTGTGGATTACTTGAGGTGATTATTGTGATGTTTTTATCAGCTGTTTGGACTCTCATTCTGACGGCACCCATTCACTGCAGAGGATCCATTAGTGAGCAAGTGATGTAATGCTAAATTTCTCCAAATCTGTTCTGATAAAGAAATAAACTCTTGGATGGCCTGAGGGTGAGTACATTTTCAGCAAATATTCATTTATGGGTGAACTATTCCTTTAATAGGTTATCATACTATGTTCTGCTTAAATTACATGCAAATATTAATCCATACACATAAAAGATCCATTTCTGTTCTGCATGACTGTCCAGCCCTCTTTGACCTCTATGATCAGAGGCATGATCCTGACATTGTGTCTGTAGTGGTAATGATCTGGGATCTCCTCCTTTTTATACACAACCATGTTAGGGTTGGCGTTCTTCAACGAATTGTAGACCTCTTCAAGTTTGCCTGGGTTAAGAAGAGAACAACACTTAAAAGCTATAAAGCATGTGTCATCAAACATATAACTGATGAGATGACATTTAAATGGCAAAATATGCCTATAGTTTAAGAAACACCCATTTAAAATGGCATATTTTGTTGTTGTATTCTGTGATGATAACAGTAATGTAAATTACTTTCTACAATACAATTTCATAGCTTTAATAATTCATATTTTATGATGGATTTTCACACATTTGGAAATTAGTAAAATGATCAAATCTATACCAAACAAAAGGCCTTTGAAAAATACCAAAAATATAAGATTAAAGCATGGTAAAACTTTGCAATACAATATTAATTCGACACGATTATCCGGTACAAATTTGGATATATTGTGACATTGCTGTGCTATGTGGTAATGAAAACATTGTTTGCACACGTTTTTAAGCATTGTGATTTGAAATCAAGTGATTTTAAGCCGTTGAAACGCAGTCAGCAGCAAAAGAGAATGCATTTCGCTATATGCGCACACTGTCTGAGTGTTTCTGATTCTGAGTACTGTCAGAGAGGCGCATGCACGTGAAGATGGGAGTATTGAACAGTTATTTTTGCTGCTTCAAAGGCCTTGAATGGTTAAATACACTAACTTGTATGCATCAAATGCCTGTCTTTGCAAGTATCCTCTTAGACACAGTGCAAAAAAACATGTATTGGACCTGGGCAGCTCTTAAAGTGATAGCAGTCTAATATTCCTGCTGTCTGTCATTCGTGTTAATCAAAAAAAAAAAGAGAGAAAATCTTTCATTGCTCCATACTAAATCACTTCTGTAACTTTAATAAGAAGAGCTACATATTTAATTTACACAGTGAATAATATGTAGTGTTTTCATACATTTGATTACTTTATACAATGTATGTAGCATTTCTTATTTATTTGTTCTGCTGTAGTTTGATTTGCCACTTTGCTTGTAATTAGTTTCTTATTCTTATTTAATTGCTGATTGTTTACTTGTCTTCAGTGAGCTTGAATTTTTATTTGGCTAGTATTAGTTTTTGTGATATTGACACTGGTGACAAGAATAATGAAATTTCTATGGTTTAAAAAAAATTCGATATCATAGTGGCCTTATGCAAAAACAACTGAAATACTCTGTCGTTAACATGTAATAAAATGACTCATCGTGTTTTTGGTCATTTCACCCACCCCATATTAATGTGATCTTTTATTAAACAAAATAAATTAAGTGGAAGAAATACCTAATTTAGTGTAGTAAGTGTAGTAAGCAATAACAAATGCTTACTTCATTCTTACCTTCTTTCGGCAGAATGCCAACTACAGGGCTCTTGTCTATCCATGTGTAAAGATCGCGGCTGACGTAGGTGTCCAGCTCAATAATCTTATCATGTGACAACTGTGTCATTCCATGATCACTCGTAACAATGAGATTGACTTTGTCATAAAGGCCAGCGGTTTTGAGCTTTCCCCTGAGGAATCCCAACTTCTCATCGATGTCTGCTATGACTACATCCATTAGTGGGCTCTCCGGCCCCAAGTTATGTCCGCTCTCGTCTGGCTCCTCCCAATACAAGACACCAAAATTGATGGCATTTGGCCCTGAGAACCAGTCAATGAGTTTCTCGAATCGGGTCTCAAATGGCATTGATGCATTATAACTCAAATAATGTGTTGGATACGTTCCACCAATTGCTACATCTGATCCAGGCCACATGGCAGCGCCGCTCTTCCGCCCAGCCTTTTGATTGGTGACCCACAATGGCACGGCCTCCTCCCACCACCATGCATCGTACACTTCAGGTCCCTCCATGGAAAAGGAGCGGTTGTGAATGGGGTCGTACATTTCGTTAGCAACAATGCCGTGGGTTTCGGCGTGTAATCCTGTCACTAAGGTGTAGTGGTTAGGGTAGGTCTTGGTGATGTAGGTGCTCTCCACTTGTTCCACCTGCACTCCCTCATCCATCAGGGCACGGAAATTGGGTGTGGGTACTCGATTCACATAGTCCCAGCGGAAGCCATCAAAGGACACCAGTAGCAGCTGGCTTTGCTCGTTCTGCTGTGAGCTCAATGTCTGAAGCAGTACTAATAAGCAACTCAGGAAGCAGTTCTTAATCACAAAGAGGTCTGGCATGATGCAAGATGTTCTGCAAATGGGAGACCAATAAAAAGCAAATTCATTGTAGACATGAATGAGGAAGGAAAGAAAGTTTTGACGACTGACCACATTTACACATGCACATGTTTTTGTGATTAATGTCAACAGTGAGTGAGGTGAGGTGAAGTGAGGTGACATACTGCCAAGTATGGTGACCCATACTCGGAATTCGTGCTCTGCATTTAACCCATCCAACGTGCACACACACAGCAGTGAACACACACCCGGAGCAGTGGGCAGCCATTTATGCTGCGGCGCCCGGGGAGCAGTTGGGGGTTCAGTACCTTGCTCAAGGGCACCTCAGTCGTGGTATTGAGGGTGGAGAGAGCGCTGGACATTCACTCCCCCCACCTACAATCCTTGCCGGCCCGAGACTCGAACCCGCAACCTTTGGATTACCTTTTGGAGTCCGACTCTCTAACCATTAGGCCACGACTTCCCCAGCCTTGTAACAGTGTTGTTACAACTTTGTCAGTTATTGGAATTCCTGTGTACATACAATAAGCAAACTGCAAGATATGCACATTCATTTGTAATTTAATAAAAACATAATCCCATAAAAAAAAGAAAAAAAAAGAAAGTGAATGTGAAGTAACGTGTGGCCAAGTATGGTGACCCATACTCGGAATGCACACACACACACACACACGTTGGTTTTTGTGGTTTATGGGGACTCTCCATAGGCGTAATGGTTTTTATACTGAACAAATTGTGTGTGCTATTGCCCTACACCAACCCTACACCTAAACTTAGCCCTCACAGGAAACTTTGTGCATTTTTAGATTTTCAAAAAAACACCATTTAGTATGTTTTTTAAGTCTTTTGAATTACGGGGACATAGGCAGTGTCCTCATAAACCACCTTCATATTGTAATACCTCTGTCATACCCATGTCATTATACAAATTTGTGTCCTCATAAACCACATAAACATGCACACACACACACACACACACACACACCGTGAACACGCACCCGGAGCAGTGGGCAGCCAATGCTGTGATTCCCGGGGAGCAGGTGTTTATTAGGGGTGGCACGGTACACAGATGTCACGGTTCGGTACGTACCTCGGTTCGGGGGTCACGGTTCGATACAATTTCGGTACAACAGGGAAAAAAAAGACATCTACTTTGCTCAGTTTCTTTTATTTTGATGTGAAAATGCTACATATTATTACATGTTATATATATAAAATCTGTTTTGTTTTCATTGTGAGTGTACACAAATAAAAGCAGACCTTTAACTACAAGCAACAGCACAAATAAAAATACAATAGAGTAAAGATACAAATAAAATAATCAGTGATTTTCAGGGGGTTTTTTTAGGTACAGAAATTGAAGTATGATTAAAGTAATCAAAGGTAAAACAGCATTGCATATTTGACTGTATAAATTAAAGATTACTCTTTATTAAAGTTACAAAAGCGATTCAATCAAGAGCAGTGAGTGATTTCTTTGTTGTTGCTGTTTATTTAATATTAACACTTTAACCTTCAACCCCATTTAGGGCCTCGCAGGTGAAAATAACCTACCTGAATTAAAATGGTAACAGTTTGTGACAAAGTGTGCTTACACAAACAAATTAGGTATCTTTGGAAAGAAGAGACTCTGGGCTTTACTATCTATCATCCAGAGTTGATAATGCTCAAAAAGATAAAAAGTTATAGACACTGACGTGCCTTGAAAAATATTTTTCCACACTGAATGTTTTTTTATTTCATATACAAATACATGAAATAAGTCCTGGAGCAATCCAGAAAAGTAATGGATCGAAAGCCATGTGTCTCATCAGTTCATATTTCAAATTTGAAGAAGATACCATGAAAAATGAGATTCCTGCAATATTTTTTCTGAAACTATTTATAGTCCCCCCACCCCCCTGTTTGAGGAAAAATAACCACCAAATGGATTGCAGAATTATACAAGCTATTTTAGTCATTATACATGTTCCTGCATAGTTTTTCAATTATAAAATAATAGACAGATTTATTTGAGCACTAAAAAATACAAAAATAATTATTTGAGTAATAAAAAAGGAAAAAAAATAGAAAAAAATGCTTTGTATATAGTATGTATACTGAAGTATTCTTCGTTATTCGTTATTACAATGATAAATATCACTGCCAGACGTGAAGTGATATTGCCAGACATGGTCATAGAGTCAGTAAACACACGCTGATGTGCTTCCATTCAGATTATAATCAAACAGATGGGCCATATAATCAATAATAGCTGATCAATGAATCACAATGATAGCCGTCATAGAGTCGCTAATAAACACGCTGATGTGCGTCCATACAGATTATAATCATGCAGACACGGCCACATTCCCCACACAATACACACACACACATATAAAAAATGTAGAAGAAAAAAAAAACAGTTTTTTATGGATAAAGCAGATCGCTAAGTTATGCCCCGCTCAGATGACAGCGTGCGTCACAGAAGCGTCACTGCCGGCAGGAGGGAGCGCCAAATTCAAATAATCTATATTCCGCTTTTCTGAGACTTTTTTTTCCGTAGACGGTCTCATTATGTTTGTAAGACCGTATTCTACAAAATCGTTTTGTTTTTTTACCACCAAGACGCTGTTTTTGAGCGTAATTTATTCCATAACGGACGCGAACAATAACTCTCTGAAGAAATGAAACGTAAACAAATGAATATTCATCCTTATTACAACGTTATTGTTTCGCTGGACTAAAAGTGCTCGCTGGGATGTTTTTCTGTGGACCCTTACCTCTCTAACTAAACTGGGATTTCAGCAGTGGACGCGTTTGTGGCTCGTTATTACAATGATAAAGGTACGTACGGCTTTTTTACTCTGCGTGTTTGGATGTGTACTGCTTACACAAATGTAGCAAATTTGTGCCACTCATTCCTTATAAGCTTTCCATCGAAAAACAGCGATCTGTCGTCGATGCTTGAGGCTTAGACCCTCAGAATGATATAGAGTTTGACAAGATTAACTTTGTCCCGTTTCATTTATTCTATTAGAAAACAATGACACATGCAAACAAAGAGCGTTCAGTGCGAGGTCGCTCTGGTGCAGGCTAACTGTCACTTTAAGAGAAAGCACTGATACTGTACGCCCAGCCGGCTATGTCTGCTATAGGATACTTACCAAGACCAAATTTTGTGTGAATTTATCCATTAAAACACAATACTTCAGAGAGAGCTTCATATTTGCGCGCGTTCTGAGGCGCAGGTTTGTGCGCTTCTGATGAGCGCACGCACAAATCTTCTCACTGCGCGCGCGCGCGAGCTCGCGTCCTCTGGCTCTTAAATATTTGAGCTGGCAAAGCTTACATGACTTTAGTCTAATCACCGATATCAAAGTGTGCTGTTCAGGTCTCACCTGTGCGCGCGCTATCAGCACCCGGGTGATGACGGAATAAATGCTCATATTCCAGCATACGGCACTGGCATTGAACAAGAGTGAATGATTTGTCCACTTATTTTTTTTTTCTTTCTCATCGCTGTTGTTATAATGTACTGGGAAGCCAGAATGCGCATCCATTAACAGAAACATACATTAGCCGAACCCTATTTGTTTTACGTGTTATTTATAACAAACCACATGCGTTGTCAGAATTCAGTTGAACCGCGGTCCTAGCGCGTGCCGAACCGTGTGTGGAGAACCGTGCGGTTCGGTTTTTTTCCGCGAACCGTGCCACCCCTAGTGTTTATATATAACCAGAATGTTGGATTAATCTAAATTAATGTGATAATAATTACTGATTAATATTTAATTATCTTTAACATATTAATTAATATTAAAACACACACACACACACACACACACACACATACAGTTAATAATTGCACACAGGGGAATGCAGCTCTGTAAAAAATCTACATGGAATTTTGGGGGGTTTTCTAAACAAAAATATATAAATTAAAATAAATTAAAAAGATAAAAAATAAATTAAGTTTCATTTTATTATTTTATTCTCACTTTATTTTCATTTTATTATAATATAGTTTATTGTAAACCACAGTTAATGATAATAACAGGGGAATGCAGCTCTGCAAAAGATGTTTCTCAGAGTACAATAAAATGAGAAGATCAACATGGGGGGGGGGGGGATTACACAACGATGACTCACCTCCTTATTAAATAAGAATGAACAACTGATACATTGTTTAGGAAAAAAAATCCCCTTACTATCTGTCTTGCAAAATGCAGTCGGTCGCGCATTGTTCTGTTATGTATGGATGTCACTGCATGCATGTACGGCTCTGTATGTCATATTCGGTCATGCATTTCAGAGCGACTGCTCAGTTAACAGGTGCATTTTTCTTATACATAATGTAACAACTAACTGGATACATTTCGGACTATAAACGCTCTGACAGGTTGAAACGGGTGTCAAATGTACAAAAATAATTCAAGTGCAAGGTGCTTCAGTAAAAATTGAAGATGATGACATCATACACAATGAAGCGCATTTCCGTAAACGCATTTCTGTATTTTTGAATACATCTACCCTGTTGGGTCTAAAATAATATTCTATAACATTATCCTCAACTAACCAGAGCGCTTCACCGTCAGCAGCTGGTGTAAACGAGCGGAAACCCGAATAGCTCATGTTAACGCAGTGCATGGTCTATGACACGCTTTATGTCGTCGCAATGCATTATGAAAATGTCTCCGATATCAAGCATCTTCACAGTGAAAACGGGTGCATTTGCAATTAAACGAATCTAACCCGTGTGCATGCAAGTAAACGTACAGCTTACCTCTGTGGACGATATTTGGCTCTGCAAAAAATAAACACAGGGTCGAACACAGGAAGTCCCGCCTATTTCTCTCTCACCAAAAATAATCTCATTATGAGAAGGAAAAGTCAAAAATCAATAGCGCTAACGCTAACACTATCAGTTTATTATTATTATTGAATAATTTGTTAGTGTGTATTTGTTAGGGCTATTGAAGTCTAAATTATAGTTGTAAATGCCAATATATTCATCCACTGTTAATCTAAATAATTACTTTTTGTTGTGTGCAATATTTTAACAAGTGGATGTAGATTTTCAGAAGGATTCTCTTTGGCGTCCCTCATGGTCGCCGCCTAAAATATGCTGTGTTTGTGATTTATATTTATATGATGAAGTATTATGCTCAATGGCCCGTCTGAAAACGATCAAGAACGCATCCTTTGCGTCCTCACGCGAAGTCGCTTTATTTTCAAGCGAATACAGAAATTCTGGCTAATCTGTTTTTTGAACGTTACTGAAACATACTAGTCTTTTAATAACTGCATACTTATGTAAAAAGATTATGACTACTTAATGCAAGTTTTATTATCAACATTCTCCACCAGAGGTCCCACAAACATAACCTAATACATGGTCATCAACGCAGTTTAAATATTAACCATTCGTGCATTTCAGTCTTAAGTGCTTGGAAATCAAAATATGGTCTTTCTGCTTTAAATATGCACACTATATTCTCTGAAAGTCTCTGTTAAGTCCTACAAATAAATACTTAGGATTAAATGTATGCATAATTGGATGTAAGGGGGCTTGTGAAATGTTTGAAGTGATAATGAATATATCTTATATAGTATTTTAATATGATGCAAGAGTATAAGAGTAAGCTGGCTTCTCTCTGTGAGATCCGGGAGATGCTGCTGTACTCGAGGCTTTGTGCAGATTCTTGACCGTCTCCACAACAACCACAACCTGACGCAGCTTACGCCCCTCCTCCATCAAGCCTCTCATCTCATTCAAGAAACAAGTGTGGAGTAAGAGCTGTGTTACTGTGCTCTCCTCTAGAGCAGGACGCGAGGAGTACAAGTGCCTGACAAACTACTATGAAGGTAAGAATCCTCTAGACTCTCTAAAACACATATAAACTAGATAAAATATTCAAATATTCTTTAAGAATCACTATTGAACTGGCTAATAGGCTACTGCCTGTCCCACTGAGCACAGTAAGTTTTTTTTAATTAATAGGTTGACTGAGTGAGCTGGTGTAGCCTATTTTGAAGTAACAACTTTCATTAAGTTATTATCTTTAATAAAGTAAAGTAAACTAATTTCATGTTCTTGAATTGTCTAGACATGAGTTATTCAACACCTGGACATGTTTTCATTTAGTTTGTATTTACCAGGGCTCATTTAATCATTGCTAGGTGACATGTATAATAAATAATCTATTTGGTAATAATCAAAGTAATGTTGTTACATGTTGTAACAGCTTCAGCGGAAAGTTATTAGACATTAAGGCAATATTTATGACCATGACTGTAAAGTGAGACTCTGGCTAGTTCATTTTCACTCCAAATCAGAGAATCATTTTATGCTGAGAAACCAAGATTTGCACTCCAGTTATACGACGGTAAGGTTCACTGCATCTAATTAGACATGGATGAACGCAGTCATGCCTAGTGTTTGGCCTGAAGAACATTTAATATGTCTGGAAAAAGGAACAATTTTCCTTTGAGATCTGCATTCTAAACATAATACTTTAGAGAGTGTGGAAAGATATACAGCACTCAAAACAAATATTATTCATGAGAAGGGAAAAAAAAGTTTGACATTTTCCAGGTTATTATATTATAGCTTGCACTTTATTTTACAGTATATGTCCTTACATATACTTATAGAGTACTTACCTGAGAAAGTACTGGGTAATATAAGCTAACCACATGGGTTAAGGTATGTTTATGGATAGGTTCAGGGTCAGTACCTAGTTATTAACCAGTTATTGTAATTACTAACTAAACAGGACTGGAAAATAAAGTGCTAAGTTTTATTAAATCATGTAAGTGCAAATCTTGTTTAGTCTTGAGATATTCATGCTACAGGCATTTATATATTACATATGCAGTATTTTCTTTCTCGTTGTAGACTCTCAAGCCTTATTTCACCATGAATTATCATTAGTTTACCTCATATGTTAAAATCTTGGTATCTAGTCAGTAAGTATTTTGAGAAGCACATTTTTCAGACTAAAGTGAGAGTGGTCTGGGATGAATAGATCCCCCTGTGAGATGAGTCACGTTAGTGCTGCCACACACAGTGCAGGAGGTAAGCACTAAATGAGCCGAGACTTCAGGAGTGTGATTAGTCCCGCAGCCGTGTGGAGGTTAATGTGAGGCCAATTAACAACCAGCACACTCCTCTTATGGGAAGAATGCATTCCTAGAGCAGCTGCGATGATGAAAGACATCAAGGCAATGGGTCAAACTCTATATCACAAGTACATTGGACTTTGCTTTGCGGGAAAGCATTAAAAAATATGGGTGGTCCTGAGACTAATTAGATTATAAGCACAATGCTGACGCATTGCTGTGTAACAGAAATTCATGTGATTGTGTTCTCAGCAGTAGTTTTGCTTGTCTGTATTAGCGTAATGAGAGGCTGTAATTGAGCAGCATTATGTTCTTTGGTGCTTGTAACAGGTCTGGCTGCTCTAGTGAGGAGTGACATTTAGTTCTTTAGAGCAGACAGTCTTCAGTGCTGCTGACTCATTGGCTGGGCTTAGTTGCTATGGCAACCGCCAGCTTTCTAAGATCCACAGTGAGATATAAGGCATGGATGGAAAGAGTCCATGTGATCAGTAAACTTCCCACTTTAACCACGATTTACTTCAGAGGAATAGCTTCTGGTTTTACAAATTAAAACCAAATATTCTATCAAATACATAATTTCTCTTTCTTCGTACTTTTATATACTTTTCCCACTTACACTAAAATAATGTAGTCATTGTATAGTTTATTAATTGGCATCTACACAGAAAAAAAGTGTAGAAACAATATTTCACTCAGAAATTGCTAGTAAATTTCACAAACAGTTAGTAACATACTGTATCAAGCATGAAATTTTGAAAAAAAAAACATTTTCACTCCAATAATCTTTTATTTATAACTTTGAAAAAATCTTTTTGTATTTAATTTTATTTAAATAATCATATATTCAAAATATATTATTTGAGTCAGTGTAAATATGTATTTGTTTATGTTAAAACTGTCAACTTTAAATTTATGGAAATTTTTATATGCTATTAAAATACATAAATATTTAATATTAGGCCTAAACTTTTAAACGATGAAAAGGTAACCACGTTCGTTTCAATTGAAGGAAAGGATCAAGAAGCAAGATGTGTTAGGACTGCTATACAGGGACGATACTGCTGGAAAAATGGAAGCTCGATATCTGCATTGTTGATTTATTTTATAGCCGCACAGACACCCCATCCTGGTTACTGCAAGCAAATCCAAAGGTCTACTGTATCTTTATTGATCCAACAAGGCAATGACATCATCTGTCCTCTTAAATTGATTTTCACTGTTTATTTTTGGCAACTCTAACCACTTTCTCAAAAGGCCATGGATGCCAGCGCAATACCTCAGATTAATATAGACGACTGTGATGGCCTTGAGGCTGCCCCAGATGATCATTTGAGAAACCTGAAAGCACTGACTGAGAAGCTCAGGCTTGAGACCAGAAGGCCGTCTTATCTTGAGTGGAAGGAACGAGTGGAAGCTCAAAGCTCCAAAGGCTTAGCCATGTCAGAGGTCTCATCAGAGCTGGAGAAAGGTGCTGGACTGAAGCCTGACGTCACACCTCAGAATTCCCAAGTGACTGCAGGAAATGCCCTGATTTCTAGAAGCCTTGGAGGATTTGATAATATTGATGAAGCTCTGGTTTGGCTTAGAAAAGAACTGGTAAGTCAAAACGTTTCAAAATCTTAATTTGTTGGCTGAAGTTATATAGAATTATTTCTGAATAATGCATGTCAGCATCTCTTAAAATATCAGAAGACTTGACCCTTTATGACAAGATCAATTTTAGGGAAAATGTCATGTGGTGCAACTCCCAAAAATGGCATAATTAATATCATCTTAAAATATAATTAATAATTTAAGATATTTGTATAAATAAAAAATACCTTAAAAATTGATTTTATTTTTAATTTTATTTTCAATAATGATTATGGACACTCACTCATTCAAGGTGTATGGAATATAAAGAAAGAAAACTGGACACAATAACAAAAAAACAGGGCAAGTTACCATATCACCTCCCCCAATTTTGAACCCCTTGTTATGTGAAACTGACAAAAGCATGTTTGCTAACAAAGATGGATCTACATGCCCATGTGTGGTACATTTTGCCATGAGCCTGAAAGGTAAAGAGACTTACACTGCCTTTTCCAAGTTTAGGGTCAGTAAGATTTCTATTTATTCAACAAGAATGGATTAAATGATCAAACATGACAATAAAGATGTATAATGTTACAAATGATTTATATTAAAAAATATTAAGCAGCACAACTGTTTTCAGCATTGATAATAATAACAAAATGTTTTATGAGCACCAAATCAGCATATTAGAATGATTTCTAAAGGATAATGAAGACTGGAGTAATGATGGTTGAAATGAAGCTTTGTCTTCGCGGTGTAGAAACAATTTTACTCAGAAACTGCTAGTAATTTTTACAGTTAGTTACAAAGAAATGGCAGGTAACATTGCATTAAATGTGAAATTATGAGGTGGAATAACTAAAATGGTGTTTTACTGTAAAAAGTACTCAAATGTTCTCAAAACATTGAAAAATATTACAGTAGCTTAAAAATGCATTTTAAATACAAATACTAGGAGACATGAGGAGAATTTCATTTTAAAATGACACCAGATCAATTTAGCTTTTTCTATAGTTTTGTCACAAACTTTTAAATGGAGTATTTCTCTGCAGCAAAGTGTACCTTGACGGCCAGTTGAGAACCCCGAATCTAAACATCTAATCTGTGTAAAATAAGTAAATATTGTCTCATTACGTCTTAGTAAATGCTTCATAATTTTCACTTGGAAATTTGAGGAGGCACAAAGTGATATAGTTAAGCCTTCAAGCAGGGATCCTCAAATCTGGCCCACGAGATCCACTTTCCAGCAGAGTTTAGCTCTAACCCCAATCAGATACACCTGAGCTTGCTAATCATTGTCTTCAGAATCATTAGAAATCACAGGTAGGTGAATTTTATCAGGGTTGGTGCTAAACCAATGCAGTGCATTGGCCCTCCAGGGCAAGATTTGAGGAACCCTGCCTGAAAGGGTTAGTTCACCCCAAAATTAAAATTCTGTCATTAATTACTCACCCTCATGTCGTTTCAAACCCGTAAGACCTTTGTTCATCTTCGGAACACAAATGAAGATATTTCTGTTGAAATCCGCAAGCTTTCTTACCCTGCGTAGACAGCATAGACAGCGTGAAGGCATGTTGAAAACTGACACGGCAGAGAAGAATTGTTGAATAAAGTAGTTTTTTTGTTTTCTTTGTGCACAAAAAAGTATTCTCGTAGCTTCATAAAGATTTCTTGGACTATTTTAATGATGTCCTTAATGCCTTTCTGGGCCTTGGGTCGGAAAGCTTTATCAGATTTCATCAGAAATATCTTCATTTTTGTTACAGGTTTGAAACAACATGAGGATGAGTAATTAATGACAGAATTTTCATTTTTGGGTGAACCAACCCTTTATTGAGTTTCTCCTACTTGCTATTCTTTCATAGATGGAGATGCGCATCCAGGACCAGCAGTTGGCCCGCCAACTTATGCGACTACGCGGTGACATCAACAAACTCAAAGTGGAGCAGACGTGTCACCTGCATCGCCGGATGCTCAACGACGCCACCTTTGGCCTGGAGGAGCGTGACGATCTGTCGGATCTTCTGTGTGATGGACCCGTCACTCCAGGGTTTGGACTCTCTTCACCACTGCGCCTCATTGGTGTCACCAAGATGAACATCAACTCCAGACGCTTTTCCCTTTGCTAGCCATTTAACGAATGACCCAACTGCAAATGAAAAGAATTAGTGGCTCAAAAAGTGAATGATCTTGGACAACTGTTTTGGAACCCAAGAGAATTGTTGTCACAGAACATCCTGTGCCTCTTGCTTTATGTTCTTGTGCCAGTCAAACCTTTTCAGTTAATCAAATGAACAATAGACAATGACTTCAAAAAAATGTCTGATCCACTAGCCATGGCTCTATGCCTTAGATACAGTCCTTGTTGTGGTCATGAGATATCAAATGATGTTGCTTACCACACACATGCTCAAAAATGTTTCAAAACCTAAAGACTGTTCCAAAATAGGCATCTTAATTATAGTGCCTCCAAGACACCTTGCCAAATTCTAAGGCAGCATTCATGGTGAAAGCAATCCCATAATGCATTGTGATAAGCTCTGTGAAGATTGCAGACAAGGCATTAGAAATGTTCATTATTAATAAAGGTACATATCATTTAATATTGAAAAGTATTAATGAATGCAATTTATAATAATTTTGTGCTCTGTGGATTTTTTTCAATGCTTATTAGTGCGTTATCTTAACAATGTTAATGCAAACAGTGCACAGCCATTTTTTTCAGCTGCCTTCATTCCAGAATTTTTTCCCCTATGGATTTTAAAACGTTTTCATTAAAGAGTCATAAACCAAACCAACCAGCTATGAAATGAATCACAACATAAACTTTGATTTAAAGCAAAAACATTTCTGAAAATCAGACAAAAAGACAAAGGTTCAAGACTGTGTACTTATTGACTTTATTATGGAAAATAATTACAATCCCATGAATCATTGTGGTTGTGATTGAGATATTTTTCAACAGGAATTCCACCGTTAAATATGATAGAAAAAACAAAAAAACAGAGTAATGCAGGCTGATGCTTTCAACAAAAGCATGTACCATTAATTAACAACCTTGAAGCTCACAGAAGGCTTTTCTTTAATGGTGTATAAGTTATTGTTAAAAATCAATTCCCCAGCAGAGAAAATGATTGGTATTTCACTTCCGGAACCAGAATGTTGCACTCTGTTGAAATGAAATGAATCAAATCTCCCAAGAGTAATACAAGTTGTGTGCCACACAGACTTGCTACCTATGTAGAGCGCTCCAAATCAGTCTCTGATGAAGTTCATGATTATGATTATGTAGGCCGTAGTGAAGCAGCTCACTAGGTTTTGGAACAGAGCCACAGCTTTAATTCAGTTTTGCTTATGTATGACACAAAATGTCTCAAGTAGCTATACATGAGTCTGCATTTGAACTCTCTCATGTTTGAGATTTTTTTCTACACACATTTGTATTTTAAATGGAAGAATATCTCATAAACATAACTTGGTTGTGGTTAGATACATTAAAAATTATTATGCTTGGCATGCACAGTAAAGATGGTGTTTGCTATGTACAGTACAATAACATCCCAGTCATCCCAGATCATCTGTGGAAACATACTTACAGAAATCTCTGATAATTCATCCATATAATCCTGCAATAAAAGTTTTACAGTACATTGTTGCTAAGTTAGTTTGTTACTATGAAGGGAAGCATGAAGTCTCATCATTTTACCGCTTTTTGTACATTGAGCTGATGCCAATCTCTATGTAGCCAATTACTCTTAATTGGTTCCATTTTGGCCAATTCGGGAGCAGCGTCTCAGCAGATCTCCATCATTCAAATGACGTTTTCGTAAACAAAAACTCCAACATATGTGCATAGGCTACAATAATAGGTGCCATTACTACACTCAGTTACCTTATTTGTGGATGTTTAGGTACTTCCTGTTTGTTTGAACACTGGAGTATTTCGGTTCACTTGGTTTTCTTGTTGCTCTTAAACATTTGCAGTGCTTTTTTAATGAGCATGAATATTGTGCTGGATAACTCAGTCAGAACAATAGGCCTACCTCAGAGAAAATGTCTTGGCTTTCTCATTCACGTTTCTTCAAAAGATGGAGTGAAACCAGCTCTGAACAAAAGCTGAAAGGGTGTGTTTCAAAGCCCTTTTTCAGGAAGGTAGTGTTTCACATCCTTTCACAATGACTGGGTTTTTTAAACAGCCAAACCATCCTTGATCAATGATAAACTCCCAAAGCATT
Organism: Barbus barbus; assembly: GCF_936440315.1. Taxonomy (NCBI): domain Eukaryota; kingdom Metazoa; phylum Chordata; class Actinopteri; order Cypriniformes; family Cyprinidae; genus Barbus; species Barbus barbus. Next base: position 12,749,944 of record NC_136752.1, read on the forward strand.
CTGGGACTTGACATATTGTCTCACAATTAGCAGTTTTAATACTTTATTATAGCAATCCGGTCCTTGAATTTGATTGGTCAACCAGCTGATAGCGTGGATACTTTTCACAGTTTTTTGATTTGGAACTACTTTCAGTGATATCGTGTTGTTGGCACAAATATCTACTTGTGTGATATTGCTTAATCAAATTATATTTTTCTTACAAAATGAATCATTTGTGTAAAGCCATTGAGTGCAACAATCTGGCTCCGGATTCATTTTCTCCATACACTCTCAGAAAAATCTCTCAGGTACAAAACTGGGGCCGTACCCTTTCAAAAATACCAATATGTACTTTTGAAGTACTTGTATGTACTAATATGCAACATTTTGAGATAAGTACAAAAATTTACTTTTTAGCTTTTGTGCCTTACTGTCCCAGTAACAGCTTTTTGTATAGGGGAACTGATTTTGAATTATAACATATAAGGGTTAGTTCACATGAAAATGAAAATTCTGTCATTAATACTCACCTTCACGTCGTTCCAAACCCGTAAGACCTTTGTTCATCTTCGGAACACAAATTACGATATTTTTGATGAAATCCGAGTGCTTTCTGTCCCTCCATAGACAGCAATGAAAGTTCCCAGACGCAGAAATGTAGTACAAACATTGTTAAAATAGTCCATGTGACATCAGTGGTTCAACCATTCAATTCTTCTCTTCCACATCACCATCCTCCGCCGTTATCAAAAGTACCACGACGCATGCGCTGAGTCTTGTTTAGACAGGCAGAAGAATGCATACACATGCATCGTGGTACTCTTGATAATGGCGAAGGATGTTTTGTGAGCTGTTTTTTGAGCCTTTTGTGAGCCACAAGGTTGTTAATCAATGGCATATGCTTTTGTTGAAGCCATCAGTCTACATTATTGCAATTTTTTTTAAACATTTGTGTTCAACAACAAAATTCCTGGTTAAATACTACATCACCCATGAATCTGCAGAGAAATCTCCACCAGATTGTTCCAAATAAACTCTTAAGCATTCACCAACTCTCATGAATAACTGCAAATGATGTAATAGAATCAGTGTCCCTATTCAAATATTTGAATGTATGTTATGCATATTTTGATATACTATCATAAGATAAACTATACTAAGTCATTAGTTTAATAGCGCTCTGTTTTTAATTGAATTATGTAATTAACAGTGCTTTATGGGATTGTAGTTCTTTCCCTCATTACACAGCCTTGAACCTTTGTGCTTTTGTCTGATTTCCAAATACTCTTTAAAGTTGTGATTCCCCTCGTAGCTGGTTGACTTGGTTCATGTCTTTTAACTTAACAAAGACTTTAAAAAAAAATCTCTATGGGAAAAATTAATTGGACAAACACTTCCGGAACCAATGGTGTTGAAAAAGTGGGTGGCCACCAATGCACTCTTTACTGCCTTTATAAACCATCAAGACACCTGTTGTTTTGGAGCTATTGTCTGCCACCATTCCCCAGTCAACTTTAGCTCTAATGAGAGACCGGGTCTCTCTGTATCATTGTCTCCAGTGCAGCTGTCTTGTCAAATGACATCTAACATGACATAAGCTCCCAGCTCCTTGTTAGCTCAGGATCAGGGTACTGACCTTTGACACCCTTTGTGTGTCCCTAAAGCAGCTCAGTTTGTCAGGATGTGCTTCTTGGCTCCAGTGTGGAATGAGGATTTTACGCATGCACGCACCCTGGAATTACAGGTATGTGCTGTGTGTGCGAAGTTATGCGCCATGTTCGTCTTCGAGAGGCATATTATTAATGAACGACAATGTCTTCTGCTCGAATAAACTTTTGGCACTGTCGTTTTATATGTACGGGTGCCAAAGCTTGTTCTGGAGCCATGTGATAATGCCAGTCGGTGTCTTTAAGGACTCTAGCTCCTGCTTGGATTGCAAGGACTCTCCAGAACAAAAGAATTAAAAGGGCAGATTTGGGCTATAGCACAAGTTTATCTTATCCAAAATTAACCCCCTAGGTAACCTCAAAAAGAAGTCAGTCCAGGTCAAAGACCTCTTGTTTCAGAGGTAACATCCGCTAATGAGAGAGAGGGAGTACACTGTTGCACTGTGGGATACGTTTAATCCTACTTATCGTTGCGTGATAGCTACATGCTTGGATAAATTGAGCGGGCTTATGCCTATGTTAAGGAATCTTCTTAATGGCCTATTTTTGTCAAGGTTTTTATTAGTCATTAGTTGTGAGTGTAGGTCTTTTAAACAAGTGTGAGGAATTTGGAGCACAGCTACAGTAATTCCCAGTTGTGCAAATGGAAAATAAAAAAATGTACTTTATATATTTTTTTTATAAATAGACCTTCAGCACCAGCACTCACATACACTACCGTTTGGGGTCGGCAAGTCTCTTAACAAGATACAGTTAAAAACAGTAATACTGTGAAATATTACATTATAAATATCACACTTTTAATTTTAATGTTATTTATTCTTGTGATGCAAAGCTGAATTTTCAGCATCATCACTCCAGTCTTGAATGTCACATGATCCTTCAAAAATCATATGCTGATTTGCTTATCAAGAAGCTTTTTGTGTCTATTTACCTACCTATGCACAAATTATTAATTTAGGCTAATGATGGTCAAGTGCCCCTGCTGGCAACAATGCTATATTCCCACAATTCAAAAAAGTTTCTTTAGTGGAAATTATTTCCTCCTCCATATTAAACATCAAATAGGAGGAAAAAAACAGGAAAACATACTTTTTGAAGTGCGATTGCCACATCATATATAGTTAGGACAAGCGGTAAAAAGTGTACACGGTGTATTTTGTTTTACATCCTCTGAGGAAGTTTTCCTTTAAAACTGAATTTGTTATCCCAGTTTTATATAACAATTACATCTATACCAGTTCATGGAGCTTTTCTGGAGCAACGCTTCATAGTGCAGGTTTAAAATCAGTGAAACCTCCTTTCAGAACAAAAAAGTGAAATGTTGTTTAAACCAGGGTTAAACAGTATTAAAAGAAGGCTAACTAATCAAAAGAAGGCCTTCAAAGACCATAAAATGTGATGCAAAGCAGGTAAGTCAATTCTTGTGAAATAACCCTCCAGTAGATTAACTATAAAGTGCTCAAATGATACAAAAAGCACTAAATGAGGATGTAAGTGCTGCAGTTTTTAATAAACTCATACTTCAGTCACGTTCTGTACAGATTACAGAATATTACTTGCATCCATGTTGGATGATACAATCAGTGATTCTGCAAGGCACAATGTTAGATAACTGAAAACTCTTGAGGAGATACAAAGAATGATGGGACATGAGTGTAATGCAGTGCACTGAATATTGCATTCTCAATCAGCCAGAAAATTGACTTTGTCTAATATCCAAATTTTCCAGGTTTTTAGTCAAAACCAAATATATATAGTGCTACATTTCCTACCTGAAGAAACCCACATGATAATAACTGGGTAATTATAATCAATCCTGGCTGAAACAAATATAAAAGAAGTGAAAAATATGTTATAGGAACAATGCCATACAATAAGAACAATGACCAGTTAATATAAGGGTGTAAAAAGGGTCAAGTTTTGATTAGCACTTCAGTGCAGGAGGAAATATACTGCACCTCACTTCCATCAGGTTACAAAACACATAAGGCAATGCAGATCACGCTTTAGGAAGGCCACTAGGCAATGCTCCAAACTGCACCTTCACACTGATCAGAAGTCACTTTACTATAAAATGAGACACAAGCAAACTGATCTCACATCAATGGAAGCTTATTTCTGTGACAGAATTGAAAAAAAAAGTTTCAAAAGTTACCTTCAACTGATCATTTCACAAACTTTTTTCTCACAACTGAACATTATAAACTCACACTAGTCAGAATTGCAAGATGTAAACTGTGAGATGTAAATGCGTGATTCCGAGAAAAAAGCAGTAGCGTAGCCGCATATTCTCAACGACGAGAGACGAATCTCCTACTTAATATGCGGTATATAACGTTAACAATTTTAATTTATTTCCTTAGTGTTTCTCTAGTGACCCAAACATGTATTTTGTGTTGAACAGGTTGTTTTTGGAAGTCGGTGCTTAAAATAAAGCTGCTCTTAAGTTTCATTCATGACTGAAGGGTTGTTAATTTAATTTAGGCTATCGGCTAACAGACCTGTTTTAATGCTGCCTTCACGTGCTTTCGGAAATGTCCTATTTCCCACTTATGAAGTCGTGATTACGAGATTGTCGTATTCAAGTGCTTTGATGTCGGAAAGAATACAATGTAGCACCCTCATTGTTTGACAATCATATAAACATTCACTGCGCTATACATGTTTGCTGACAATTCTGGAATTTTGGTCAAATACGTGCTTATTTCACTGGTTATAAAACATACATTATCGTTAATAGCTAACCTATAAATACACTACTTTAGCGACAAGACAAAGGGATGTAGTTGTTGTGAGAACCGCATTGACAGCAGCAATGGTTGTCCCCTCCACCATGTTTAAATTTTATGACCCGCCCAACTCGGAAACTTTGGTATTAAAATTATTTCTAGTAGTAAATATGACTTAAGAGGCCATTCATGTCCAATTTCCAATTAGGAAACTCGTATTTACCATAATTCCGATAGCACGTGAAGCCAGCGTAAAATAAATTTTTAAAACATTTTCAATTAGGAGTAGCCTAAGCTAATCGCCTAATCTTTTATTATCCTCATGCACGCGTAAGTTATGCAGTGATGCGCTATGAAATTATTGCGGAGTAAATTGATTGTAATATTAATTTAATAATAAAAGTAACTTAATAATAGCCAGAATGTAACAGGCCTACATTAATTGGAAATGCCAAATACTCTTAATAATAATAATAATAATAATAATAATAATAATAATAATAATAATATTTCAATATTTATCTCAATCGAGATATATAAACTTCCAATTAAATTCTCAGAATGAGTTATTCAACTCTTTGCTCAAAATTCTGATCTTTTCCAATTTTGAGTTTTATCTCAAAATTCTGACCTTTCACACATTTCTCAAGTCTTAAATTTCAAGACAATCTCAATTGCAAGACATAAACTTGCAATTCTAAAAAAAATCTGAATTGCGAGAAACAACTGAGATATATTTTTGTTTTATATATAGTTTTGAATTTTCACAATTCTGACAATAGCAACTTCTGTAAAAGTCTAAACTGGGATAAAAAGTCATATTTACCTTTTTTTTTATTAAATTAATTGTGATCTTTTACCTCACAATTCTGACTTTTCTCTCAATTGAGTAATACATTTATAATTGTAAGTTAACATCTTACGCTTATATCTCGCAATTCAGAGATTTTGTCAGAACTGTGAAGAAAAAGTCAGAATTGTATAATAAAAGGTAGCATATCCCTTTTTATTCTGTGGTGGAAATAAGCTTTCATACAGATCAGTGTGAAAGTGCAACATCTACCAGCAACAAGGTTTCTCATTAGTGGTAGCAGATACTGCCAATAAACATCCCAGAAGAACACAACTGCTGTCCACAGCAATACATGATCCTTCTATCACAGGTCTTGAAAATCACAATTGTCAAATAAAAAAAAATCCGGTTGTGTTAACATGGCACAACATATAAAAATAAGGATGATGGCCAGGAAGTGGTATCCATACAGTATCCGAACTCCAGCATAGTCAGATTTGATGGACAGCAATATGGACCGATGGCCCATGTGATTATCTCAAGTGGTCATTGGATAAAGCACACTGCAAGTCACTGACCCAGTGTGTGACATCAAGACGACACGCCGTCCTGGTCCATACTGCTTCCTAACGCTTCAATGTCATTGCTTATGTCTGAAATCATGCGGTCCCATTCATCGCCCTCAGAGGTGGCCGTTCCTTCATCCGATCCTCCCGCAGCACAATTTCCATTAGTGGTGGAGTCTGACGCAGAGCTTGTCGTACGTTTGTAACGTCCAAAGCTGTCCGTTATGATGCCGCGGCCGTCCTTCACGCCGATAGTTTCCAAAAAGTTCTCAAAGTGCTGGCTGTCCTTCTCAGGAATGAAAGGCCGCAGTCCTGGAGTGGAGAAAGCAGAACTGAATTCAGTAAATGAAGAAATTCTCCAACACAGGTCGATAAGAACAAATGTGAAATCTGATGTACTACTTAAAGATTCTGCAAGCAGCTGTTTATTTTTTGGGGGATGTTGTAGGTCTCTGACGACAACAACAGTCTGACCATAATTTGTGACACAAATTTCAGCACAAATCGTTTGTCTCACAGGTTTAAAGGGGTCATATGATGCGTTTTCATGTTTTCCTTTCTCTTTGGAGTGTTACAAGCTGTTTGTGCATAGATACGATTCCTGAAGTTGCAAAGACTAACGTCTCAAAACCAAAGAGATATTCTTTATAAAAGTTAAGACTGCCATGCCCCCCTAAAACAGCTCGTTCAAACACGTCCCCACACGATGTGGGGAGATTTTCATAACACTGCCCAAACGTATTCGCAATGAAAGAAGGCGGAACTATTATTCTCGCTGTAGTATTGTTGTTGCCGCTGGAGCCATGTCTTGGAGATGCCGTTTCGTTGTGAAAGCGAAACTACTTTGTTTGGGCTTTCAAAAGAGGACACAACTAGAAATCAGTGGTTCATTTGCATTTACAACACTGTTCCAGAACAGTTCAACCCAAATATTAGAGTGTGTGCAGCACATTTTACAGAGGACTGTTTCCTGAACCTGGGAGAGTAGCCTACAATGGCAGCTGTGCACAAAGGCTGTTTCTATAAAGTGGGGCAATTCCAACTTTGCAAGGACAGTCTGGCGCTTCTGACTCACAGCCTGCAAGTACATTTCTGCCACTGACGATTCAAACATGCAGACATGGTAATGTTTACGCGGCACGTTGCATCGTGCCACATAAATATTACCATGTCTGCATTTGTGATCGGAGACAGTAAAAAGTAAAAAGACTGTATAAAGTCATTATAATCAGTAATTATGTCCCCACTGGATGCAATAAATGCCTCGTTTGTAATGGGTTTTATTGTTTTTGTGTGGTCATGCCGTGAAACGCCATCACAATACGATAAGGGGCGTAACATTTCCGTCACACGCTTGAGGTATTCAGCCAATCACAACGCACTGGATAGCTGGCCAATCAGAGCACACCTCGCTTTTTAGAACGATGAGCTTTGTAAAAATCGGCACGTTTCAGAAAGGCCGGGCTTAGAGGAGCACAATAATGTACAGTATGTGGAAAATAATGTGTTTTTTTTTTTTACTTTAAACCACAAACACATTGCATTACACCAAATACACAAAATAATGTTCTTTTTAGCAACATCATATGACCTCTTTAACAAAGAGGCTGTTATTGAAGGGTGGAGTTAGCAGCAACAAAACTGGACATGGCAGCAAACTCTCAAACTGCTGGTAGTTACTCAACTCCTATGTAAATTACACATTTACATATCACAAGTCTTAAAGATGCAGAAGCAAAATATATATATATATATATATATATATATATATTTTATTTCAATTAATGAAAATAATTCATAGTTTTAGTTAATAACAACTCTGCATACGTTAAGTGAAGTGACATTCAGCCAAGTATGGTGACCCATACTCGGAATTCGTGCTCTGCATTTAACCCATCCATCGTGCACACACACAGCAGTGAACACACACACCGTGAACACACACCCGGAGCAGTGGGCAGCCATTTTATGCTGCAGCGCCCGGGGAGCAGTTGGGGGTTCGGTGCCTTGCTCAAGGGCACCTCAGTCGTGGTATTGAGGGTGGAGAGAGCGCTGGACATTCACTCCCCCCACCCACAATTCCTGCCAGCCGGAGACTCGAACCCGCAACCTTCGGATTACAAGTCCAACTCTCTAACCATTAGGCCACGACTTCCCCTAATGTTAAAGTACTGCGTATAAAGTCAGTGAGCAACGAGTAGTCCATAAAAAACAGCTATGTTTCAAACTAATTTAACAGCCCAACATGTAACTAACCCAGGAGGAGGAACTTCCTGCTGTCTCCGTAAAGCTGACGCAGGTTGATGCAGAACTCATGGATGGAGGCTCCATTCCTGTACTCACGTAACAATGTGGCAAACTGCTGTATCTCTTGAGACGACAGCTTTGTCCTCAACTATAGCAGAGAATGACAGGAAAACAGAAATGCATGATGGGATCATTTATCATGCAAAAACTAATTACAGACTCTAACAGCAGACATTCAAATGTATTTTTATGCACTGCACTCTACACACACAAACACTCACTGTGGTCATGTAGTCTTGTAGCAGTTCAGTAGCTGTTGTGCTTAGTTCACTCTCACTGGCTGTTATGGTTTGTGGCGAGGCCGGGGTGGAGGAGGGGGAGGGGCTAGAGGAGTGTCCTGCCTCTAGAGAACTTTGGAAAGTACTGAGATTGGACAAACACACAATGATTGCTCAATTCAAGAGATAAAATGGCACATTACTGCAGAGGACAGTTGAAGCGATACTCACAATGTGCTCGCCTCTGCCTCAAACACTTCTTTGGCATCTTTGCTCGAGGAGTCCTCTTTTATTGGAAAAATAAGGAAAGTATTTAGAAATGTTTAATTTTGCTACAAGGTCAGTGTGATATGAACAGACTAAGCTTAAGGAAACATAAATACGGTTCCAAAAAACCACCCCAGATGAAAAAGTGATGTGAAACTGACTGTGGTCTGTGGTTTTGGGCAAGCACAAATTTACTGGGAAAATCCCAAAATGATGAAGCTTTTGCCTACTCACCACTGCAGATCGAGAGATGCCTGATGGGGGTTGTGGCTCCATCAAAGATGGCCCTATCCAGGAAGTCAATGGTGGACTCTGTGTAGACGATCTGGAAGACTTGACTGAGTAGAAGACAGAGCTCCTCTGCTGCAGCCTGCAAAACCAGAGCTCACGATAATCAAACCAGTGCTGCTTTTATTAACATCAAAAGTACATTGCACAATAGCAGTAGTTTTTGCATTAAATGACTTACACAAAAACTTAATTCTGTATGGTTTGTCAGGACAATAAAATGCAAAATATTCCACTTTATTTGAACATAGACCAAATATGATCCTTTTAAATGACCAAAGCCAACCTTGTTGTCGACGGCTAGCACAAGCAGGCAGCAGACCTCCACAAGCACAGCCCCACTCTCTGAAAGAGAGCTCAGAGTGGGAGATTTTGACATATCTGTACTATGACATGGAGAACCACCAGGCTCCTGAGCTGCAAACGCAAATCACACCCCATGGTAAGAAAACCCAAAATTATTTTCACACATTATCCTATAAAAAATGTCCATTACTGTGTTCTGTTTAGCTTTTCGTGTAATGCTCATTCACATTACTGCGTACCTGTTTTTAGCACCACGAGGTGGAGTGAGTCGTCTCTGATGTAGGACACAGCTGCGATGTCATGAATGGGTACGCGGAGAATGATGTCTTCTCCGTCGCGCCACACTAGCTTCACATTGTATGCCGACAAACTGACAACAGCATCCTGCTCTGATGTCAGCTGCCCTGCCAACTGATGAGACTTCTGCAAAACACATTAGAGAAGCAATGTGGGAATTTATCTTCATATTGCAAAATAAGGCAATGCCATTGACTGTTACTCTTACCCTGGCATTGTCAATAAGCTGCAGAACTTCTGTGCGGCTGGAGGGATTCAGATATCCAGGAACTGAGGTCAGCTGTCCCAGATACTACAATAGTAATAACAACAATAATGATTAGGAGCCTTTCTAGCAAACAATATCGCTTTACAGAGCACGATAAACAGGAAAATTATGAAAAACTATTATTTATATAAAAAAATGGAAAATAACAGAGATACAGGGATACACTACACAGTTATTTTATTTTATTTATTTTTTGTCTAAGGAGTTAGGAGCAGCAGTATTAAATAACCGGTCACCCATGGAATTCCCTAACTAACTAGCTAGAAATCACAGGAGTTGATATAAATGTTGGTATCATCAGCATAACAGAACCTTAGTGCCTCATTATCTGTCGAAATAGAGGCATAAACTGCAAAAAGAAGCGGACCAATATCGAACCCTGGGGGATGCCATAGTTTGATTAGGTAAAGGTTTTGTAAAAATAACAACTTGCTGCGAGATGGGATCCTGTTAAGAGCTTGTGGCAAACACAAATGCAGAGCTTTAATCCAAAAGAAGAATATTACAGTAAATGAGGGTTGAGTCTTTTACACACTCAGAAGTTCAACTGGACGCACTGCCTTTGATTGCAACAGCAAAAGATTTGGGAAGGGTTTTCTCCCTGATAAAACAATAAACACCTATTCAATTTCATATGATAACTATGCATGACTATTTGGTTAGCATTTATTTGCATTTCCTAAGTTTTAGTTTTTCCTAGTCTGCATTCCAACCAGTACAGTTTGTCCTTTCTACCTTTGCTAAGAGTTTTTTTTCCCCTAAACAAAATGGTAAAACGAGCACATAATACAATAGCACAGATTTGAAGGCGAGTAATACCTTAACTTCCTTCTCAATGTAGTCATTGAGCAGAATGTCTGGGTCGATACGGTGGTCCGGGAGAGAGAGGGAGAAGGTGTGGAGGGCCCTGCGCTCAGTGGACTTCTCCAGAGCCTTCTTATCTCTCCCCTTCTCTCCTTTCAGAAACACCCGCTTGAACGGAGACACAATACCTGGCTGAAGAAAGAAAGAGGAAATCACATCACGACCAGAGGAAGTAAAAAAACACAAGAGCTTTTTTCAGTTTGACCATAATTTTATGAGTTTGGTCAGTGGCAAGAAAATGATTCTTGCTGATACACTTCACACTGACAACATCTCTGAATTCTGTGTTCTGGACTGATGGAGCAACTATTACAACAACAATCCCAAGCCTGTAAATACATCAGCCTCCATTGAAGTGCAGGTTATTCTGAATCAAGTTTAGCAATATGAAGTTTATTTTAAAACATTCAACATAAATCAGCAAAATATATGCATTAACATGTTGTCCTTACCCTTCAAATGTACTACTGGCTTAAAACAACAACACAATCAACTAGTCTCAGCACTACATTGGCGTGAGGGCTTTTATGAAACCCTATACCTTTGCGAAACATAATGAGATCGACATTCATGGAAAAAGGCGGCTACTTACTCTGTGATAAATCTAACCACTAATGTCAGCTTGCTATCCAAAAGAAAAGTCTCTAAGCTCTAGGAAGTAGTTAAGGCTGAAACCTGGAGGCAGACTGAATGTTTAGGCATGTTTAACGTTGTATTTCAAAGTTTGTGGATTAGTAATGGTGAACAGCATACTAAAATTACATTTAAGAAGAGAAGCAAGAGTTCAGCGAGCCCTACCTCTGTCTCCATGATCAGTCACTTCGACAGCACAATGGAAACTGGTGGTGCACGACAGCTGTCCTATGCAACTGTCGACCACTGTTGCACGCTGCTCTCAAAACAGGTTGCATGTGGCTTGTGACAAATGAGGGCTAACTCCCTCAAAGCAGCAAGAGAAACCACACCCTACGACACACACGTGTCCTCACACACAAACACTCATGTTCTGCCTTAAGCTATAGTTCATGCAATCAGGAAGAACAGAAACCACCATTTCCTGTGATGAAACACCCAAACAAAGTGTAAAAAGGTTATAGAAATTGCTGTCCTTCTATAAGATGATCTCCAATAATGCCATTCTGTTTAAATAACCGCTTTGAGGAAACAGGACTTCAGGTGTGTTACACTAGTAGGTGCAAAATACTGGGCTAGGTAGGAAGTAATTAATAAAGAGGAACTACTAAAAATAATTATACCATTTAGAGAACACCACCACAAACAGTCTAGAAGTCTATTTCAGTTAAGGAGTTGAAGATCAGCCCAATCTCTCATTATAATACATTTAGTACAATTATAATGCACAACTATATGACTCTTGACAATAAAAATACAATTTAAGAATATTAATACATTAATATTGTACTATAAGCATTTTAATATTGGCCTGGTTTAAAATGCAAATTTTATACAATATTTAACAGAGAGCCCCTGCTCCATTTTATATCCACCAAGGAGTCTTTGTCCTCAACAAGGTATATAAAGTATTCAAAAACATCCCATGGAGCCTAGTATATCAAAACTAATTCATAACATTAGATGTTTTCATGAGTGAGCAACGAATCTATGATATATTGTCTCAAACAAGCCTAATTCTTTCACATACTAAATTATTGAACAGTCAAGAAAGGAGACACTATAGGAACATCAACATTTCATGAGTCTCTGTCCTGTAATTTCAGAAAACAAGGTGTACAGGTGATCCTCACCTGGATTGAACAGACATACCCTTCAAAGGTTGCCAGTAAGATTTTTTTAAGAGAAATTATTACTTTTATTCACCAAGGACACATTAAATTGATCAAAGGTGACAGTAAAGGCATTTGAGTGATGGCATATCAAATCAACGAAATTTCAGAAACTCACATTTTTGATTGTCCATATTTTTCTGAAGAAAGGTAAACATGTACAGTGATGAAAGCCAAATTATTAAATGATGACAATATATATTTACTGAGTAATCCACTATTTTGTAAAGGAGGTTTTTCACCTGAGATTCAAAGCCAAATTTCAGGGAGTAAAAATGACTTTAAAAAGATGGCAGCTGCATCATTATGTTATTTTACACAGGGATTGGCTGGTTTATTAGTAAAATCTGTTGACTTCAGCCATCTTTGTTGCATTATATGGCAATGGTGATCATTCAAATATAGGGAAAAGGCAAGTTTTTTCTCCAAAGTTCACACGCCTGTAACTCAAGAAGCATTAAAGATATCTTAATGACCTTTTATATATTGGGTCTTAACAAACCCAACAAATTCCTTTTGGCATCTTCATTTTTAAGGTCCTATATGGTTCAGTCCAAGAGATACTGTCATTTCAATTTGGCTCCAGAAGTAAATTCTTAAATTGTACACATTTTTAGTGGTCAAAAACTGTTCAAAAAAACTATTTAAATTTAATCTGTGTGTGTGTGTATATATATGTTATGCTCAAAAAAACTGTTAAACTGTAATAATCATAATAATAGATTATATAAAAAGATTTTAAGTTTTATTTATTTCAGGTTTTACAAAAGCTGCTGTTTACATTACCAAGCAATCACAATAATAATAAAAAATAATTATTAATATAAAACAAATTTCACACTGATTTTGATAGTAAATGACTCAATGCCTCCACCCTGTGGCTACTTGGGGGAACTGATTCTCAATGCTAAATCAGACGTTCAAAACATTCATTAACACATTACTCATTAATAACGACTGAAAGCCCAACCTATGAAAGATTACACAACATCCTACAAAACTATGATAACTGATTTGCTTTGACTGAGGGAAAGAAAGCATCCGTTGCACAGTGGTGATTAAGACGCAAACACACTTCCTGTCTGAATCTTTGGAGAACCCAACCCTGCATTCTCCCCTGTGTATGAGGAGGAAAGTCTGAGCTCGGCATGGAAACACCTCCCCTACAAAAACACTGACCTGATAGCAAACGACACATCACAATAACCCTGTCTGTGATCCTGCCATTCCTCACATCAGATAATGCTGTTCCTGCAGGCCTATTAACTTAATCATCAAACAGATGAGTTATTCTCTACATAGACTCAATATAGGGACAGACAGGAGACTTCTAAGGTCTGATCATGTTATTTGAACAATTAGGCTAATGCTCAAAAATGTGGAAACCGCACTCACAAAACACAGATTTGTAGAGCCATTCCCACAATTTAGAAATCCCTGTTCACAGAGTAGCTAAAATGTAGATGTTATCATCATTAAAAATAATATTTTATCATTTATATTATATTTTAAATATATCCAAACAAATTTAGTTTAAAAATGATAAAAAATATATTTTGTTAATATTATATATAATATTTATATTATATAAAATATGCTATATATATGAACACACACACATACATATAGCAAAAGTTAGTTAATGTATCTCAAGATTCTTGAATCTGTATCTGGACAGTTTTTAAGAAATATTTTAGGTTCACAACTTCGAATTTAAAATGTATTAAGGCTGTGTTAGTTTGCAGTTTTGGCTCTTTATAGTGTATTTATATAATATTATATTTATTACAATGTAAAGTTCCTGAAGTTTAGGATCATATCTATTAGAAGAAAATCAGTGTATACATGTCTCTTAATTGGAGGACCATGCTGCGATACTATGTAGTGAATCTTTGAGTAGCTACTGATTGTATAGATTACAAAAAATGATAAACAGACAGTACAGATTAGAACATGAGTGAGATACTAAAATAACACAAAGAAACTCAGAAGAAAATGACAAGAGACAGTAAAAATCAGAGTGAAGTCACATACTGAGATTCTCAGGTTATTTGGGGTGATATGTCGCTAACAAAACCCCCAGCAATTCCCTAACGTTACTAATCCAGTCAGGTAACGACAAAACGCATAGAGACTCCTTTAAATAACACTAGTGATAAGAATAAATTGAGGGTGTTTTTATGAGAGCCAATACAGCTGTTTATCTGTGGTTAGGCCAACACTTTTCAGCTATTAACCAGTTTGTGGATCATGCGCGTAAACTCTCATAATATTACAGTGTTGACTTACCTTTTTGACTTTCTTTACGTCATCCTCCATCTCTATGTACAAATGCTCTTCATTTTAATTGTATTAGACGCAGTGATGTCCACGAGTTCAGAGCCATCTGTCCACGGACGCGCTTTACCGAGCTAAACTAAACTAAACACCGATCCAAATCACGTGTTCGTGGATCGGAAACAAACGACTAACCTTTGTAATCGTGATAAAAATAGTGATTTATTCAGAAGGGGACTGAGACCGATAAAATGTCCTAAAATAAAACAAAAACAGCAACAAACTTTTCAATCCTGCCGCCATTTTGGGCGTAGGACGTCTACCCACAGTGCTTTGCGAGACAAACAGAAAAATCATAAGCGCATATTAAACTACTAACTAAATGGTCTTATTCATAAACCCTGAAAATTAAAGATTTTAGATTTGAGATTTTTACTCTAACTTAATAGTAAGTTCTAGTACAGTGGCTCTTTAAAGAGGGGCCCACTAGGGGGCCTCAGCAAACTCCTAAAAAAGGCTACAAGAAGACTTAATATAATATAATAATATAATTAAAACACTTTACCTTAATTAAAATGCTATAAACATCTCAAAATGCTGATTTTGAACATATAGCCTACTTCTAATTTAAATATGTTCCTTCAACAACATTTGTCTTTATTTATGGATGTACTCTATTGATACTTCATCAGTTGTGACCACTAACAATAGTATCTATGTTTCTTTAGTGATCAGATCTCCTCCTCAGTCCTGAATGTGGTTACATGGTATATGAATAAGTTATGAATTCTGAATACGTGTTTTTTCACGGTAATTCGATTGAAGCAATTTGATGATAAAAATGAATTATAATAATGTAATATCTTTATTAAACAACAATTTGTTACTCTGGGAAATCTATCTCTATCATATCAGTATACATTCACATACACATCTGAACATATACATTAGTATATAGCCACTTTGATCGGTCATTGGGCAAATTCTGCATAAACATAAAGCATACAGTTTTGTATATATGTACTCACTTTCAAATACTATACTTATTTTTCCAGTCTTCAGTGATGAACAGTCTCATATATAGATCTACAGTAAGGCTCAACATATTCTTTTTTGTCAATATATTCCCTTTTTCACCTAAAAACCAAAGTTTACAAAATCAACCGTAGCACCATGTGTTGTCAGTATTAGTATATTTTCCCCAAAATAAGGTCTAATTACTAGACATCAGTTTTGTTCTCAAATAATGGCAATCAAACAAAACAATTTACTTTCATTTGTATTTGACAACATCAAATAAATCTTTTTTTTTTCTCAACATAAGTAATAAGTACAGCCACTTATGAAAAAAGAAATGTTACAGATAGTAGCAAATAATTTGCTTAACTTTGTGCCTTCTTTCTTTAACACCCCATGTGAGAAATACAATGACGATCTAACACAATCTGTTTTACAGGTAATTTACCCGTGTCCAACAGCATGGATAACAACTCTAAAATCAGCACCAATTCATCTGACAACCATAACCATTAATAAGATCATTTTCCAACAAAATATACAGCCAGATCTACAATAACAGAAGAAATACACATAGGTTTAGGACATAGAGATGACAGGAATATACAACACAGCAATCACCTTCTATATGTTTAGCGATCCCTTTTTACCAGTAGTACTTTTAGGCCTGTATAGATGAATGTCAAAATGATGCATTTTCATCTTTTTTTTTCTTTTCTCTTACGAGAAATCCTAGTGCAGATTCTAAAACCTAAACATATTTTTTAAAAACAAATATACAGAAAAATAAACAGAAATTCGGGTAAGAAGTAAAAAATAAACATATTTGCTGCACCAATGCTTCTTTGTACAGCTTGAAACATAATAAATGGCACCATATTTCAAAGAGAGATGTTTGGCTGTAAACTGTGTTGAGGTGCTTGTTCTTTGAGGAAAGTGTCCGTGAGCTTAAAGAGGCAGGTCTATCAGACCGTGGCCTTGCTTAGTGAGCCACAACAGGGATCCTGCGGTCCACATTTGTGGTAGCACCTTTAGATATATGTTGATAAGCACCAGGTCAAGAAACAAAAATGCACCGTTTTGTGGTTGTTTCGTCATCAGAACTTTAGGCTCTATATCAATTGCGGAACCACTGTACAGAACTGGATTTGATGAGCGTGTAGAGAACCCTGGAGCGATGGGTGGGACGTTGCATTGAAGAAAACATGCAAGTGTGTTGGAGGGGTCACCATAGGATGCATTTTGCGGGCATGCTAAGAATCCAAAGGATGTAGAAGCAGTCTGAAGATGGTTCAGCACTAGAGGCCTTTAAAAACGTGTCCAATGCCATCTCAGGTTTTAGTTAAAATATTTGACCCAGTGAGCACCATATTTACGTACCCCACTTCTTCTATTCTTATTGGTCTACACACATTTTTTCTTTTTTTTTTTCTTCTTTTTTTTGCAGGCATAAATCCATTTGGCTAGACATTTTTGTTCACAAGACAAACAACAGAGAGAAAAGATTAACTTGTTGGCACTACAGCTCATTCGTTTTGCAAGACAGAGGAAGGCATAGACAGAAGTACATTAACAATCATTAAATAAATTGCTAACTTCATCATAACTGTCATTTAGTACCCAAACAAACCAAATCTCATTCCTTTTTTGCACCCGGACATAAACGAAACCCTCGAGAATAGTCGAATGGAACCGGTCTGTGTATTTCGTTTTCAGGAAAAGTGTGGAACCCAACATTCAAGTAGATGTTAAGTATTGCCTTTAAGTTGTAATAAGCAGATCATTTCGTTTTGCAAAGATTTACCCGGAGAGCACTTCCTATGTGGGTATGGGACAAAGTTGACTGGCTTGTTACAGTACTGAGCGAAATATGAATGGAGATAGAGACACTGGCATTGTTGTTTGCTGCACTGGCTGCCATGGCTACACAGAAGCACCCAAAAAGACAAGGCACCACAAAGAATCAGATATTAGAGACTGGTCCCACTTACCCATCCCACCCTCCATGTCTACAAATGGCGGCATGACTTTAATATCAACTAATCCGATGTGTAACTTGTTTAACTAGTAAGGCAGTAATCTAAAACGAACCAATTCGGAATTGTATACATGCTGTACAGGTTTGGATTTGTTGCAAATCCCAACCCTACTTCTGATCAAACGTGGCGATGTTGGTCACTACACATGCTAGTGGAATAATAGAAGAAAATATCACAGTGTAGTTGAAAATATCACCTGGACTGTCTTACCTCAAGTGTGTTAGTAGTTACCGATTCTGTAATTGGACTACGAAAGTATCATGGGATGCCAGGCAGCCGAGTCACGCAACCGTAAAAACGAGTAGTTGTCGTACATGTCATAGCGTAACAGGGTTGGTGATATCCCAGCAAACAACAGTGCATCAATGTACCAAGCACCTACAGAAATGGAATATCGGTGACTTTTTAGGCACTGGAAGGGAACAGGGAACAGGAAACGGAACTGTTTCGTTTTGTAGCTTAAACTGAAAACCTGATATTGCAAGGGTTACGGAATATTGATGTTTTGGAATAAGAATTGCATGAAATCGCCTGCCCGTCCCCCGTTCCCTTTGGCCAGGTTATAAATCCAAGTTGTTATCTTGAAACATAGTCTTTGCATCCGAATATCCCAGATAACACTCGCATGAGAGGGGTGGAGGGGTCTGAGCAGCAACCAAGGATGGAGCTGAAGAGGTAAGACCTACAAACCAAAGTCACAAGCATACACAAACATGAATACACACATTCACTGATAGCTAATGTCTATCCTCATGTTCTTTTCCATCCCTGGCAAATAAAACCCTCCACCTCGTCAACTACAACCGATCTGAAGTCTGCTTGGAAAATTTCAGCAGGCACAAATGGGGTTTGTAGCAGCCATGCGGTGAAACTTGGCATCCCATGTTAATGTCTGCATTTATCTTGTCTGCATGCTAAACAAAGCATCAGAACAACAAAAATTACCTCGGCCCTCACAGAGCAATTCATTCATTCTCAATTGAATTGATGAAATCAGGGGAAAATTACCTCAGGATTGGAGGTAAACAAGTGGCTTTTTGTAGAGGCAACCCTCAGGTTTGTTTTAAGTGCACCATTTACAGGATACTGAAAATAAAAACATAAAAAATGGGACGTTCAATTCAATTATTTTGCACATTAGAAACCCTCATTCGTTGGTTGGCACCTGGCAACCCAGTCAATCCTCAATATGTGCAACCTTGGCATGCATTCGATGGTGTTGTATAAACTTAGCTAATTTCAGGCAAAAGCAACACCTTTTTCTCCAATCATTTCAAAGTACATTTTCAAAAAAATATTGCACAATTCAAATAAAGAACCTTTTTCTTTTATCAAAAATGAGTATAGTACATTTTGAATGTGAATGGTATACCATTTAAACGTGTAAGTTTATCAAGGTTCTTCACCTTTTGAGAAGCCATTAGCCTTTTTCTGAAGAAAATGTTTAAGTGGACAGAAAAAAGCAATTTTGTACAGGGAATGATGGAGGAGTACTAAAGGTTAGAGTTGAGCACCACACACTGCAAATATTTCTGTTCATTATTACACTGTAAAAATGGTAACAAACAATTGTTACTTTAGAGATCGGTTTTCTCACCCATGATTTAACCCTCAAAAATAACTTTGATGTAACCCATTTCAATTAATTTACGTTAAATCACTTGAAGCATATTTATGACAAATGATATGACAAAATATGTTCAACGAGTATTATTATTTAGTTTTTGTGTATGTGTGTTTATGGAAGGACTTATTTAAGGAAATTCTATTTATTCTTTCTAGCTTTCATCAGTTGCACTCACATGTAATATAAATGGGTTAAAAAAAATATAAGTGGGCCATATTAAAAAATAATAATAATCATATTCACTATCGTTTAAAAGTTTTGGGTATATTTTAGACGTTAGTATAGCAGTCATTACTCTAGTTTTCAGTGTCAAATGATCCTTCAGAAATCATTCTAATATGATGACTTTGGTGCTCAAGAAACATTTATTCTTATAAATATGGAAAGCATTCATGCTGCTTAATATTTTTGAGGAAACCGTGGTACATTTTTAGGATTCTTTGATGAATAAAATGTTCAAAGAATAGCATTTATTTGAGAAAGAAAAGTAATTACATTATTCTTTAAACAGAATAGAACAGTTGTACTGTATACTGTCACTTGATCAATTTAATGTATCCTTTTTGCTTACTAAGCCCAAACTTTTGAACGGTAGAGTATATAATAAAATATGTCCCATTTATTTAGACATAGCAGTCATAAAGTGCACTCTCACATACTATAGATGGGTTAAAAAAATAGTGGGCCATATGTAAAAAATTCAAATATTCAACTCCCTCAGATTACAGAGCTGAAGATTTCACACCACTAGTGAGATTCAGTAGGAAAAGACATGTTAATTTAAATATTAAGGCCCTTGATGATTAAAATAGTGGTGGCAGTGTAATATGGTAGGCCATCACCAAAATTTAACATCAATTTCTACATGACATCATTGCATTTTATTTGAAAAACGATTGTACCTTTTTGGTGCACTTTCCCAACAATTTCAAACCTCTTCCCCCTTTATGAAAGGAGAAAAGGAGTGGGGCATCGTGTGCTTTATTTGACAATCAAATGTGCTTTTTAGTGTCTAGCTAATATTGACTCATTTGCCATCTTTAAGATCAGTTGTCACCACAACTGTCTAGGAAAAACGTAGGCACAAAATGGTAAAAGCGAAATCAGAATGAGGATGCTAAAGACTATGTTCCTCCATCATTCCCATCATGCACATGTCAGAGGCGACAGGGCCACAAACACCATCAAACATACACATTAGCACACCATAGTAACCCAATCTAGGGAATTTTGTATTTCGGACTTTTTGTTCTCCAACTCTATACTCTGTTAGT
The DNA here is from genome assembly GCF_936440315.1 of Barbus barbus. Classification (NCBI taxonomy): domain Eukaryota; kingdom Metazoa; phylum Chordata; class Actinopteri; order Cypriniformes; family Cyprinidae; genus Barbus; species Barbus barbus. Next base: position 12,770,538 of record NC_136752.1, read on the forward strand.
CAAAATATATGTTGAATATTCTCTGTTTAGACTCTTTTAGATGCACTCTTATAGCTAGAGAGCACAACTAAATAAAAACTCTGAAGAAAAAGCACCAAGGGAAGTGGAGAACCAGAGAGGGCATGAGAGTAGAGAAAGAGCGGCATCGCCCACCTTCACAGGGAGGACTCGTACTGGAGCAGCTCGTAGAGGAGGGGTCCATCCCTGTACCTGATGCCCACTGCATTGGGGCTGATGTACTGGAGGATGTTTATGGTCCGCCGCAAACGTCGATCAACAAAGTGAGCATCCCAGGCCGGGTAGCGCTTCCTGGGCATGTCAATCTTGATGAGGGGCCCCTCGGGGGGGATGGGCCGACCCGCCGCATCAGTGGGCTCTGTGGATCTAACCTGGAACACTGGCAGACAAGTGTCTGTGGCGGCCTCCTCTGGCTCGCTGTAGTCCCCTGAAGCCATCCCCCTAGTCGGCGTGGCTTGGGAGCCCCGAGGCCCCGGAGTGGGAGCCATGGGCTCAGCCTCGGGTGGTAAGGGGAGGCCCCAGAGCAGCTCAGCACAGCAGGAACTGGCTAGCACCCTCAGCCGGGGCCCCATGGGGTGCAGGACCCCGTAGTAGAGGACCATGCAGGCCACTCCGGAGGCAAAGCACAGGAAGACGCTGCAGAGGGCGGATGCAGCGTAGGAGTCGGTAGTAACCGGGTCTCTGTAGGTGTACCACAGAGCAGTAAGGATGGTATTTTCCACCAGCACCAGCGAATAATAAACCACCATGCGGAATCGGGTCCTTCCCTCCTTGACGTTAAACCAGCAGAAGACGTAGACCACGCCTACCACCATGTTGAATAGCACCTCCTCCCACTTGGACATACAGAAGTCGGTGCCTCCGTGGATTACCCAGAAGGCCATGGCACACCAGTGCAGCACCACAAAAATGCCAAAGTAGATGTGGAAAACCGAGGCAAAGAGGGCGAAAGATAGCGCCCGAGAAGAAATGGTGAAGAAACGCCACAGAAGATGCACCAATGCTCCCCGGTAGCTCATGCTCTTTTGGTCGTCGCGGGAATCGCGCAGAAGCTTGTGGTATGAGGCCAGAACCCAGGAAAGAGAGAGGAGAGATGCAACCGCCGACACACCTGGACAACAGAGAGACATACAATTATTCTTATTCAATTTCCAATGTGTCGTTGCTTGTTTATAGTTGTAATTAATATGAATATCTTTAAAAAATAATTGTAATGTAATTATAATTGTAATGTGAGTAAATCACAGATAGGTTTTGTAATTTTGGGGTGAACTTTCCCTTTAAGATGATAAATGGACAAGTATCAGGACCACAATGGACCACATTAAAGTGTGCTTCAATACCAGGTTCTACTCTGTCTGTTATTCTAACACTGCAATCTTTGGAAATTTTCTGTGTGTCAAAAAAGAACACAGAACTTAACTTAAAAGAACACAGAATAACTTAAACTGTCTGTATCCAGTAATGCTAATGAAAAGCACGCTAGCACATACAAACAGCATCAATCACTGTCTTATCATTTCCACAACACCTGCCTACCATTTGTTGAAGCCATTTTCCAAAAACAAAACCTTTTTCTTGTTCTATATATCTTTTTTCTAAGACATTTATCATTCATCCTGCTGAGCTCAGACTTCATGCTCATGGAGGCATCTGCACTGCTGGCAGTGCTGTCACCTCAAACGTAAGAAATGGTTTTATGGCTCAGATTATCTGCTGCACAGCAGAAAAAACATGCTCCCCACAAACACAGTTGATCATTCAAAAAGTCTCAGCCAGAGAGGCCCTTATTTTCAGATTCATCCACAAGTCAGCCTTTTTTCCAGATGTACAGTATAGATTTGCCATGATGTGTCAGTTTTCTTAAAGATTAAGATGATTGTTGGACGTGTTGATAAATTAATGCAACACAAAGCTGTGAGATCCAGTTGGGCATATACTGTTGTCACTTGAAAAGCTAACCTAACTGCAAATTTTGGCCATGCATCATGTTGTTACAGAGCCTTGAGTTGCACTCATAAAAAATTAAAGGTACATTTACAGTAGCATTTCTTTCAAGTAGCATTTCTAATCAGGAAATGTAGCTAGAGCATGCAATGCATGTGACAAATCACCAACAGTCAATTTGAAACAACTCTCACTACTGAAATTAACCTATAATTGCATTATGCTACGCCACAGTCACAAAATATGAAATCATGAGTGAATATATCTTCTGAAAGGTATAAATTGTCACATTCTTCTCACCAAGGTTTCAGAGTTATCCCAGCAAGATTTATACATCCAAAAACATTCATCATTGACACACATAAGAAGTACTGTTCAAAATGTCAGTGGTCTCATTACAGAGCCTAGAGGCACTCCTTACACTGCAGCGTTTCTGCCCGGTTCTTCTGGATCATGATGCAGAGCTGGAGAACCAGCTGTGGAGCGCTTTCCAGAAATGTCTCCAATAGACGGAGCATGTTGACATCGGCATACTCGTACATCATGGCCCAGTAGAAGCGTCGCTGGTTCTCCTTTCGTCTGCGGCTCTGGATTCCAAGATACATTGTTCTGATGTACCTGCAGAGGTGCAGATGCAGAAGAGAAGGAAAGGAGATATAGTATAAAGCTGGAATATACAGAGAAGGAATTACACAGATTACATTTCAGATATAGAAAATGACAGTAAACAAAAAAGGAAACAGAAAACAAGGGGAGGGATCAGTTAACCAGATTGATATCACATATCCATTATGGATATACATTCTCTGTGAGAATATGACCTTGTGGGATGTTTGTATTCTTCAAACCAGTGTTGTGTTGGGGAGGAACTAAAAGTAGCAATGCTGCTACTTTTAATTTTTTTTAAAAGTGTGACAGCAGCTCAGCTGTTTTCCTAGTAGTGTAGCTTTTCTTGTAACAATCTACCATACTAATGGCGTAGTGTGAAAATGCACTTTGCTGTTTTTGTCACATTTTTGCAAAGTTTTGTGGCTGAGATAGCTAAGGCAAACTACAACTACTTTCAAACACAATCTGACACACTCTGCAAGAATGTCTCGCTCTTTTTTTCTATAACTTTCGCTTGTCTGTGTTCGTGCCATACCAGAGTATGTGTATTATCAGTGGGCATTTTTCAATGATTCATTCTACAGGTTTTATCATTACTAGCAGGTGGCAACAAGTGCTTATCATTATTAGTGAGTCATTTGAATTATTAACTCAATCGATTCACTTAGCAACACTGATTTTTAAAAAAACTAAACAGGCAACTGTAATTGAATTATTCGTCATCTGTATCATTCACTTCACCGATTCATTCAACAACACTGATTCCTTAAGAAACAAAAAAAAGGGCTTAAAAAGCTGTAAAATGCCACCTCTGCAGGCAGCATACAGAGGTAGAAAGGCAACAAGCCAAGGTACATCTGAATCCAATGATCTCACATCCGTTCTACTAAGATTTTGTATTCCATGACAACTGAGCGAAAAAGTTAAATGCATTGTAAAATTGTGGTTGGTGGTCAGTATGTGTTTGGCCAACTTTTTCGTTTTTCGTAATTTAAAGGGGTCATTGGATGCCCATTTTAATATGATTCTTTAGGGTCCTAATGAAAAGTCTAACATACTTTGGTTAAAATTTAAAGGGGTCATTGGATGCCCATTTTAATATGATTCTTTAGGGTCCTAATGAAAAGTCTAACATACTTTGGTTAAAATTTTTCAATGGTAGTGCAAAAAACACCTTTACCCTGTCAAAATCGGCAGTTTTCAGCGAGTTGTTTTTTAGTCCGTGTTGCTTTAAATGCTAATGAGCTCTGCTGACCCCGCTACTCTTTTCCATGACGAGCAGGCTGTAAACTTCAGCCGCGAAACTGGTTAATTAGCACATTATTAGGAAAGGCGATTTGCAAAGATAAAAACCCTTATACTCACTTCTTCTGTAGATGAAGCTGGATCACGAATGATTCGCGCGAACATAGACGCATTTAGAAAGATCAAAACGAAAGTAACATTAATCCTCTGCTTCTTCAGCGGCTCAGATGTAAATGACAGGAGTAAATGATGACTGCTATATTCATTATTACATCCAACAACAAAACACCTCAATCCCTTAATCAGAGACATTCTTGTTTACCCCTGGACCAGAGTCGACACAATGGTGAACAGCTCTTAGCTCACTCAGGGCTGGTCTAAGGTAAGACAGCTTCTCAATTAGCTATCGTGGGAGCTGTCTGTGCAGAACTATGTCATTCTGCCAGGAATCTCAGAACAGCCTGATTTGAGAAAGCGGATTTTAAAATAGGGATTTAAAAAAACCACAGAGTGGATTTTTATCATTATAGGATGGATGTGTACACACACTTCCAACACACATTTATGTTCAAACAACTTCTAAAGTAAATTTTGCATCCGATGACCCCTTTAAGAGATAAATTAATATTGTAGTGATTACATATACACTCATTCACATTTATTACCAAAGCTCTCTCTATTTTGTTGTAGATCATTAAACCATTATGCTCAGAAGTCTGTCTGAAATCAGTCATGCCATGCGCAAATGCTGCCTGCAAAGTCATTGCCTGATAGGGCAATGAGGTAACAAGTCAGCTGCCTAAGCTTTCAGGCACAGTCACTGTCTTTGTTAGTGAGTCATTTGAATCAGTCACTCAACTGATTCATTTAACAACACTGCTTCATTACAGAACAAAATACCACTACTTCGTGTTGCTCAAAGACACGACAGTTGATTCTGCTGTGACTTCATTTGAAACTATTTCCACTGGTGGAGCGCAAAAAAAAAAAAAAATTAAACAAATATTCTTTTTGCTCCCAAACATCCAACATTAAATAACATGTTCATTAGGATTTATTCTATGTGGTTTTGTTGTGCGATCAGTAGTGTGTGATAACTGGAAGTGATAATCTTGCCCTCTCTCTTCTCATCCTGTGTTAAAGACACCACTATATACCATTGGGGACAGTGGCCGACGGGCGCCTGTCTAGGCAGGGATGGAGACAGGACGCGACTGTCAGGGATTGATTATCTGTGATCTTGAGCTTGTATGATCTTCTAGAGCTCAACACCATGGAGTCACACTATATTTATTGGAAGGCACAGATTTCTCTCTCATTTCTTACCTAAAGCTAAATTATGATGCTTTCATTAGAGAAGCTGAGATACTTTAAGAACTTAGCTGAGAGGAGAAAATTACATTCTGCCATAATAACAGGAATGAGACTTTGAGGCCAACAGGAAGTAAATGGGACTCATAGGCCCAGTATCTGAGAAAATGAAACTGCCTCCTAAAAAAAGTGTACTGATATGACTACACCACTAGAGGGTTCACTTTACTGTTATGTTAAATAGGCTGTAAAACACCATCTGTAAAATCTGCAGACATTCACTTACTTAAAGGTGCTTCAAGCTATTTTTCCCAATACACATAAAATGTCCCTACTACCTGACAGATATCATTAAATAGCTGGTTTGAGAAAGCACACCTGTCTCTGTGATAGTCTACAGATACCAAATAAATACATAAATACATGCTATATATTTGTATATAGGCCCACGTAATTATTCAGATTAATGTAAAATAATGTCATACTATTGTTTGTTGATCTTATTATAGTAGTTTTATCCTTGTTTTTGAAATATATGTTTATGTATTTGTATTCTAAAAAACAACTAGGCCTAGCAACTTTGTGAGATACAAAGTCAAAGTTACAAAATAAAGCTGCAATTGAGAGATATAAAACTGCAGTTATAAGAAATAACACACTCTTATGTCAATTCATAACTAATTCATAACTATTTTATATTATGGCAATTTGGTGGCGACTTGTTATGAATTAATACAATATCTTTTGTGTATAATATGATCTGCTTTCGCCCCTGTGAGGTTTAGATTTATGGGTGGCCTTCCATGCATTTTCTCAAAAAATATTTTTTTTTATTTTTTACATATTCGAACAAATTCATACAAAATTACCAACTAATATAGTTACATTTCCCTTTAAGATTAAGTTTGAAATAAAGCTGCATTTACAATAAGTAAATTCAAAATTGTAAAAAAAAAAAATAATAATAAAATATATAATTGTGAGATGTAGCAATTAAAAAAAAATAAAGCCAACCTTTTGTATTTTTTTTATTCTGACGTTAAAACGACTTCTTTACAAAACACATCATCTATTCAAACTTGTTTGAAAATATTACAAGCATTTAGGAATCAATCATGGGTCCAAATAACATGCAATTTTGTGCACTTCAAATCTTTGTTTCACAGAAAGCAGTGTCATACACAGTACAGTGAAAGGACTGATGGGAAACACATTTATGCACAAACTTCAAAGTTAGTCACAGATGCCGTCCCACCTCCTTGGCTCTAGTCCATAACAATGTTGACGAGCATAATCTCCTGCCATCTCAGCTCTATGTTTCTTTCATGTCTGTTTTTGCCATTCTGTTCACCCAATATGTTCTTCATGGTTTACTCATCCACACCGTCTGTAAGTGCACCACATCTCCCTCCTCTCCACCTCGCTCTGGACCAACGAGCTGTGAAAGCTGCGAACATTACACTGAAATCTACAAAATCAGATTTTTACTGTTTCAGGTATGGATTTGAATTGTAAAAACTCAGCAGCGGGTCCTATATCAGCATGAAAGGAGCAGCTGCTGCCTGAAGTTGCTGTGACTTCTCTTCTCTAGCTGCCATAACTGTGCCATCTGCTTGGAGCTACTTATACACTGAGAGCGGGTGAGTTCTCCTGCTCTGTTTACACACCAACTACTGAACACTGCTACATCTGCTCTCGCATTTAATGTACACATTAAGTACAGAACATGGCTACAGCTGCTCTACAGTCACACACACAATAGTTTCACAGATGCTGTCTGCTCCTGAAAACTCATTTTCATTTTCCCCCCCTTACAAAAGTACTGTAGTTACACCATGACAAGTGATGGCTTCAGGTATTTCATATATTAAAAGTCAACATGAACTAGCAACAACAGCTAATAGCTAGCGGGCATTATTAACTAGCCTGAATATCTATTTGGCTATTGGTGAACATTATAAACTAGCTACAATAGCCATCTCATCCCTTATGAAAATTAGCCACGGTTTTACTACAAAAAAAAAAAAAAAACATGGTTACAAGTAAAACCGTGGTAACCACAAATTAACCATGGTTTGCTACACTAGCCATGGTATTTGTAGTAAAACTATGGTTATACAGATGGTAATCAATATGCTAAAAAATGATGTTTACTTCACTTTTACTACAATAAAACCATGGCTAATTTTTGTAAGGGATGGTAAACATTAGGATCTTATAGCTATTTGGCTAAACATTATAAACTAGCCTTAGCTATTGGGCTATTGGTGAGCATTGTAAACTAGCCACAATAGCTATTTGGCAATCATAAAAATGAACTAGCTTTAGATATTTGGATATTTTTGAACATTATAAACTAGCCACAGTTGCTATTTAGCTAATGGTTAACATTACGTAGTAGCCTAAATAGCTATTAGTTCATTTTTATTTATTTTTTTCAAATTCATTTTTGGTGACGTTCTTAAAGTTATATTGTGTACGTCTAATCAAAAATGAAATTACAGGAATACATATTGAGAAACTAAAAAGAACCATTTAGATTTTGTTGTTGTTGTTGTTGATTTTAACGTCCTATCGAGACTGTCCATCAATTTTTCTCTAATGGCCTAATTGTCTTCTGAGGACTGTATACTGTAACCACTGTTTCTTGCACATTTACAGGTTCTTCAGAAAATGATAGCTTGTCTCAATGACTCTTGGGAATCACATGCTTTTTTGAAGCAAGCGTGCCTTTAGAATCGTTCACCGGAATGTGTTTTGAATGGAGTGTAATCTCTCTCTGCTGCTCGCTGCTCTCATGAAGCTAATTACAATTATAATCATCTTTGCATTCGTTGCAAAGCTTAATGGCTTCAACAGGAGCCGGTAATTATGTAAAAGTAGGAGTAACATTTGGTGGCAAACATCACTAACAACAGCAACAAAAAGACATTCTTGTGCACACCAGCAAAGCACATTGTTTCTTTGTGAAAGTTAATTCTTCAAAACAGCCTGTGGTGCAACACATCTCAGCACAAAGTGTTACAGAAACAAGTTTATTCTCTCTGCTTTACTGCGAGGGGCAGTCGTGGCCTGATGGATAGAGAGTTGGACTTGTAACCCGAAGGTCGTGGGTTCGAGTCTCAGGTCCGGCAGGGATTGTAGGTGGGGGGAGTGAATAACCAACACTCTCTCCACCCTCAATACCACGACTGAGGTGAGACCCTTGAGCAAGGCACCGAACCCCCAACTGCTCCCCGGGCGCTGCAGCGTTGGCTGCCCACTGCTCCGGGTGTATGTTCACTACTGTGTGTACACTTGGATGGGTTAAATGCAGAGCACAAATTTCACTGCTGGTTATACTCTGTATAATTGTGTATGTGACAAATAAAAAAAACAAATAAAAAAAAAAAAAATTAAAAAACAAATTTATTTAACATTATCTAAGGATTTTATGCCTCTAAATCTCCTCATGCTATGTCCACACAGTCAGTGTTTGTATAAAAAAATGGACATTATGATGAAACTGAAGACCCACGCACAGTGTTATTGAGAATGTGAAGGTAAACAAAAACCATAAAAAAGCAGAACTCGACTAGATAGATGAGGCTTGACCAAGGACTCTAAACATGGTCGCCGTGATTTTGCCAAGACATGTTCCTGGATCAACATCTTTTGGAAAAAGATAGGAAATGATAGCTGATTAACAAGGGTGTAGAAGCACCCAACCCTGATTGTAAGCCTTGAAGAGACATTTCCTGAAAAGTTAACCCTCAATTCTGATTGGTTAATTGGAATGTTGCTCCAGCATCAACAAGGATGTTGATCCAGGAACATGTTGCACATTTCTGAACGTGTGAAATCACATTCACCATATAAATATATTGTAGGGGTATAAGATAAGAAGACTAAATGAACAGCAACAAATGACAAAGAAGAATAACCAACAACAATCTATGACTAAACAAGACTGAACAACAACAACTAATGACTAGACAAGAATAACAAACAACAATCTATGACTAAGCAAGACTGATAAACAACAACCAATGACTGAACAAAAATAACCAACAACAATCCATGAATAAAAAGACTGACCAACAACAACTGAGTAAAGACTGAACAACAAAAACCAATGACTACGACTGACCAACAACAACCAATTACTAAACAAGAATTAGAAGACTAACCAATATCAATTAATTACTGAAAAGACTGACCAACAACCACCAATGAGTAAACAAGACTAACCATCAAAAATCTATGATTAAACAAGACTGATCAACAACAACCAATGAATAAACAAGACTAGCCGTTGACCAATGACTACACGAGACTAACCAACAATGTCCAATGAAGACTTTTCAACAACATTCAGTGACTAAACAAGACTAACCAACAATATGTAATGACCAAACATCCACAAAATTAAACAAAGCTGACCAAGAGCAACCAGTTATGGGTGTCTAAAGATGAGCATTCAATAAAAACAGGATCTTACAAGACACAGTAAAACAGCAAAATAATAATAATAAAAAAAATAAAGTACATAACTTAATGTTCAGAAATGAAACTTAAATTCTTGCAAAATGATCTACAGATAAAGGTTGTCTACAGATGAGAGAGATTGTTTGCAGTTCTCTGATGACAAATGACGACACGTGTGAAAGGCTGTCAATTTATTGAAAAGAGCTTCACTCTGCTGTCATTGTATGTCTGAATGCATCATGCACAGAGCCCATTTACCACTTCACTGCATGAATTAGATTTCTGGGGACAAGTGGCAAAACTGCACATGCATCTGAAAAATGCAAAGTGAACAGGACGTTTCACCAGAGTTTCACCTGTCACAATGCCAACAGGATTTTCCTCAACAAGGAGAGGATCTCAAACCGTGCAGCTAGTGTTTCAGCTCCATTTCACCGCTCAATCATTCAGTCAGCTGACTGAAGGTGACACAAAATGTTCCAGGGAAGGAGCCTGTCCACAGGAAAGAAAAATCACAAATGAGATCTCAATTGTTTCCACACTTATTAGATAACATCTTGAGCAAATGGAGACTTTTCTCCTACTGATAACAAGACTTCTCATGTGTCCCCTTTAGAAACCATAATATATGACATAAAGGAGTGTAAATAAAAGTAACACTTAAGGTTGTACAATAAGGTTACATTTGTTAACATTAGTTAACATTGTCAATAGCAAACAATAAAAAAATACTTGTAAAGCATTTATTAATCTTAGTGTTAATTTTAACATTTGCTAATATATTAAAATCAAAAGTTTAATATTATTTAATGGATCTGAGCTAACACAAACTAAAAATACACAGTTGCATTTGTATTAACTAACATTGACAAAGATTAATAATATAATTTAACGTATTGTTCATTTAGTTAATATTAGTTAATGCAACAAACAGTACCTATCGCAAAGTGTTACACCATCTATCATAAATCTTGGGCAGTCCTTAGAAGATTTTTTTATGTTGGTTTTGTGTGTGTGCATGTGTGTTTGTATTAGAGAAAATTTAAAAAAAGTTTAAAATTAAATTTAACTCTGATATTGTCATGTGGTATAATAATAAAACTATATATATATATATATATATATATATATATATATATATATGTGTGTGTGTGTGTGTGTGTGTGTGTGTGTGTATATATATATATATATATATATATATATATATATATATATATATATATATATATATATATATATATACAGTGCCCTCCATAAGTATTGGAACAGTAAATACAAAATTGCTCTGTTGTCTGTGGAGTCAAGACATTTGCAAATATGATTAAAATATGAATATGAGACAAAACTACACAATGTCACATTTTATTATTAGCTGTTTCTACACATTCATGTATTACCAAATAAAAAGAACAGCACTTTTAGAGTTCATCCCACTCATTGATGTGAGCATAAGTATTGGGACAGTTGAACATAAGGCAGATATAAAAGATTAAAAGCTATTATTTAGTTGCAGATCCCTTGCGCACAATCACAGCAATGAGTCTGTGACCCATAGACATCACCAGACTCTTGCTCTCATCCTTTGAAATACTTTGCCCAGCCTTTAATGCAGCCAATTCCAATTGTTGCCAGTTGCCAATTTCTGCCTTTACTCTCCTCTCCAGCTCGTGAAATTCATGTTCAATCGGATTTAAATCTGGAGATTGACTTGGGCAATCTAAGACTTTCCATTTCTTTGCCCTTATAAATTCCTTGACTGAACCAGCAGGGTGTTTTGGGTCATTGTCCTGATGCAATATGAAGCACTTCCCAATGAATCTGGTGGCATTTTCTTGAATATTGGTAGGCAAGATGGTTTTGTACCCTTCCAAATTCATTCTGCTACTGCCATTATACATTAAGTCATCAGTAAAGTTGAGAGGGACTGTTCCAGAGACAGCCATGCATGCCCATGCCATGACACCACCTCCACCATGCTTTACAGATGAGGCTGTATGCTTGGGATCATTTGCAGTTCCCTTTTTTTCTCCACATTTTTGCTTTCCTGTCACTTAGATAAAGGTTCATTGTCTCATCGGTCCATAAACACAGTTCCAAAACTCTTCTGGCTCACCTTTGTGCTTTTCCGCAAACTCTAATCTTGCCTTTCTAATTTTGGTGCTGGTCAGAGGTTTGCATCTTGCTGTGTAGCATCTGTAATTCTGTGTCAAAGTCACCTGAGGACAGTAGATTGTCAGAGCATCACCCCAGCTTTCTGGAAGTTGTTGGTGATTTTACAGACAGCTTTTATGATTTGTCTGTCATCAATTACTGTTGTTTTCTCAGCCAATCAGGTCGTTGTTGGTTGCTGGTGTCGCTAGTGGTTTCCAAACTCTTGATTTCTCCATGCCCTTTATTTTTGCTAGAGCTCTAATTGACTTCCTCTTTTCTTTTAGCATCCAAATTGCTTGCTTTTCTCTTAAAGTCAGCTCCCTCATCTTCATCCTGGTTTGTGTGTGTCATCATCGATTGCAGGATTCAGAATGCAGAAGTAATGGATATAACTGATACGACACATTCCCTGCTTTTAATATCTGAAGAATTAATGCAACAGGACACAGCTGATCACCTAGAAAGACCTGTGAGGCAACTGTTCCAATACTTATGCTCACATCAGATAGAGGGATGAACTCTAAAAGTGCTGAACTCCTTAGCTGGTAAAACATCTATGTGTCAAAATGTGACATTCTGTAGTTTTGTCTCATATTTATCTTTTAATCATATTTGTAAATGTCTCCACAGCCAGCAGAGTAATTTTGTCTTTACTGTATATATATATATATATATATATATATATATATATATTCCTCATATATTAATGAGGAATATATATATTATTCTTAACAAATATCATGATTATTAATTCATAAATATGTGGTGTAAAGAGGCGTATTCAAGTCACTGTATGTATGAACAGCATTTTTAATGTACTTAGAGGAACAGTTTAACTGAAAAATGAAAACTTGCTGAAATGTACTCGACCTTAGGCCATCCAAGATGTTGTTAAGTTTGTTTCTTCTTAGGAACAGAAATTTAGCATTACATCAATTGTTCACTAATGGATCTCTGCAGTGAATGGATGCCGTCAGAATCAGAGTCCAAACAGCTGATAAAAATATCACAATAATCCATCAAGGAATAGTCCACCAATTAATGTTTTGTAAATATAAGTCTATCCATAATATTGCTTTGTCCAGTGAAAATTTGGTCTCGGCTGAATCAGGACGAGAAATATGCACAGGTCAAGCACCAATTACAAGTGAAAACAGTCCAAAACAGTTGTCCAGAACAATAATGTTGATGGATTTTGATGTGAAAGAACAACAGGTGATGAACAGGACATTAATTGATGGACTGGAGTCGTGTGGATTACTTGTGGATTATTGTGATGTTTTTATCAGCTGTTTGAACTCTCATTCTGACGGCACCCATTCACTGCAAGTTTTGTAATGCTAAATTGATCTGAATCTGTTCCGATGAAGAAATTAACTTTTCTACATCTTGGATGTCCTGAGGTTTCATTGAGTGATTTATTCCTTTAAATTAACACAATTAAGCAGTCACATCATTGACACACAAAAGTTTGTAATCACGTCAGATTTCAATAAAAACACAAAATAAAGGAGAAATGTCTAAAGACAAAATTGACACACAAAAGAAACATAACTCCATTAAGCCTCCTAAGCTTATAAAAGAGCAACCTCAGAGCAATAAAACATCCCTCTGGGGGTGAAAAAATGTGAGATGGTGTGTCAAAGCTGGGAAGGTCAACTCCGATTTTCCATCAGAGGCTTGTCTAATTCAGGTGGGGCTCAAAGCATTTTCCCTTAACATATTTATCTTGCATTATTGTATGATATGTAGCTCACTCATGTAACACAGGGCTGCTCTTCTCATGCCTGAACACAGCTTGAGCGATACCAGCAGAACCCAGGAATGAGAGCAAATGTTGACTGTTTCAGCCAGTATGTGCATAAGATCCATTATTCAGACCTATGACTTCTGATCTTTGACAGGTGTCGGATGCTCCACACAGGGCAGGAGAAGAGAGGGAGATGAGGAGAGGGAGAGAGAAAAGGCAAGTGAAGGGGCAGGGTGAGAGGAGACGTGAATTGGGTGAGGGGAGGGAGTCTATGGATCAATAGCTCATGCTTTTCAAGAGCTTCATCATAACCAGAGCTAACATCTGGCATTCACTGACATTTTCTGTTAGCCTGGTAAATGTCAGGGGTGCTAACAAACAAACCCACCAGTATGCTCCTTGCCCCCCACACTCACATGCCCCTCAAATGTTGCAGCAGTGTGAACCCCTGAAAACCCACTTGTGTGCTGTGCTGTTGGCCTGCTCTCTGTATCCTGATTCCTGGCTTGAATGGGAGGAGCAAATGAAGAGTTCAGTTCACTGGCAGCCATGTAAGCATCCTTCCCTGCAATTTAGCGCTTCTAATGATAGCATGACAATTTTGCGGCTTTTAGTTCATGTGTGTTAGTTTTGAGCTCATTTATATGTTAATATTTTGCAATGCGGAAGTAAGCTATTTTCTTTGAATGTGCAAGACTTCCAATTCATTAGCCACTGTAGATAAATAACTACAGTATAAGAATAACAAAAGTGCAGTAAATACAATCCACTGTGTTTATGATTATGATAATGAATTAAAATAATATGATAACAAGTAACAATTTGTGATATCAAGCAAAATAACACTGTTTTTGTACATCTAAACTATCTGACACTGCAAGCCTCAAACATTCAAGTTACAAATAGCAGCACCCATTTACTTAAAATAAGGTGGATACATTACACAAGTTCAGAGATAACACAAAATTAAAACTGTTAAAATTTTATTATTGAGTGAGTACCAACAGTCTTATGTCGGTGCTTCTTCTCTTCAGTTCACCTCACTCATTTTCTATAGGGTTCAAGTCAGAGGACTGGAATGGCCAGCAGAAGCTTGGTTTTGTGCTCAGTGACCCATGTTTGTGTTGTTTTTGAGGTTTGTGTTTGGATTATTGTACGGTTGGAAGATCCAAACATGGCCCATTATAAGATTTCTAACAGAGTCAGTCACTTTTTTATCTGTATTTGATAGAATGCCATGTGTCTAAAAAAGATGTCCAGGACCTTCAGCAGAAATATAGGCCCACAACATCAAAAATACAGCAGTATATTTCATTATACACATGGGGTACTTTTTATCCCTGTGTGCACCAAACCCATCTGAAGTGTTTGCTGCTAAAAAGCTCATTTTTTTGTTTCATCTGACCATAGAAGTCAGTCTGATTTGAAGTTCCAGTCGTATAACTGAATATGCTGGAGTTTGTTTTTGTATGAGCTAGGATAATTTTTCTTGAAACCCTCCCGAACAACATGTGGTGATGTAGGTGCTGTTGACATTTTATTTTTTAAGGTTTTCTGACCCCGAGACTCAACTATTTTCTGCAATTCACCAGCTGTGGTCCTTGGAGAGTCTTTAGCCACTCAAACTCTCCTCCTCAGCATGCATTAGGACGATGTAGGCACACGTCCTTTTCCAGACAGTTTTGTAACATTTTCTGTTGATTGGAAATTCTTAATTATTGCCCTGATGGTGGAAATGGGAATTTTCACTTCTCTAGCTTTTTCTTAAAGCCACTTCACTAATTTGTGAAGCTCAATTATCTTTTGCTGCACATCAGAAATATATTCTTTGGTTTTTCTCATTGTGATGGATGATTAAGGGAATTTGGGCTTTGTTTTCCCTCCTATTTATATTTCTGTGAAACCGGAGGCCATGGCTGGATAATTTCATGTTCATAATCACCCTGGAGTGCTCAAAATTGTGAATATGAATGGGAATATACTTCAGAGATATTTTACTCATAAGAATATCTAGGGGTGCAAATAATTGTGTCCAACGTGTATTTGAGAAAAACATTTATTTCATAATGATATTTCCCCCCCGTTTTAAATTCTTATTATCCAATGAAAGGTTAGTTTTTTGTGAATTTTTTAAATGAAAGATCAATCTTAACAGTGCAGATTAATTTTCACAGCCTTCTTTGATCATATTTACCAAGGCTGCCGATATTTTGGCCATGACTATACATTTCGCAAAAACTCCCATATATCACAAAAACGTTTTTACGCTCAAATGAGGTGGTTCTTCAGGCAATTAAAAAAAAGAATATTTTGCAAAACTCCAAGGAGACAGTTTTTTTTGCATTTACATGTCACCTGGCATACAAAACGCCCACTGGAGCTTTTCACGACCACTCTAGTCAATGCAATGCTTGTGTTTATATCAGCTGCGCTGCAACATGTAGTTCAGTGGCTGCAACATATTTCAGAAGCATCCCAGAAGCCGCTCTCCACACTGCTTCGCTAAAGATACACGCCTTTGTCTCATTCAGTTAACAATAATGGCTAGTGCGGTGGCTGTGATATACGTAAACCTACTGATATCCACTACCATGACTTATCGCGAGAGGAAAAAACTACATTTTAGATGCATAACATTGGTTAATAGAAACGCCGCCCGTCATTTTGCAATAGTTTTTAGCGACATTTATAAAATAATTGCAAAAGTTTTGTGCAAATCTGGAATGGAAATGTAGCAGTTAGTGGTTGAAGCAGTTAGTGGTTAATGATTGAAATATTGCAGTCCAAATTCAAAATATTGTTTCTCCCACCTCCTCCTCAGATTCAACACTCATATGCATTCCCAGATTGAGGACACACAACAGGAACGAGCACAAGTGATAATGGAAGGCACTGAGTCTTATAGTGTAATCTGATTTATCCGTGTTTTAATATGCCTCTGGTCATTGAGCTTTAGATGGATGCCGAAGCTCTTTAGGTCAGGTAGAATCAGTGATCTCTGACCCAGTTCACTTGCTCGCTTCCATGGCTGCAGTATATTGTCTTTTCCACCAACCGGCAACCAGGGGTGTTGAATATTATTGGGTAAATTGACAGTGGGCGGAATCACACAGACCAAAACAAAAACAGACATTCTGACACGGAACGCACATTTCAAAGTTGAATAACTGACTGTAGCATAATTTTTTCAGAGAAACAAGTAGGTGAACTTGCATGTTTCCTAAATGTGACCCTGGACCACAAAACCAGTCTTAAGTGTCAATTTTTCAAAATTGAGATTTATACATAATCTGAAAGCTGAATAAATAAGCTTTCCATTAATTAGGAAAGGACAATATTTAGATACATATAGATACAACTATTTGAAAAAATCAGGGTGCAAAAACATCTAAATATTGAGAAAATCGCCTGTAAAGTTGTCCAAATAAAGTTCTTAGCAATGCATATTACTAATCAAAAATTTAGTTTTTATATAATTATATAATTATCATTATTATTATTATTATTATATTTAATATTTCTTGTACTCTTGTGCAATAAAATGCTCTCTGGAATGAGACCATCTCCTCGTTCAAATATCATCTACTTTTGACTAGCAATAGCAAGTAGAACATCATTATTCACAACTGTGATGTGAACAAAATGTGTTTTTTTTCTGTTTCTATAAGAAATACTTAAACTCAGGAAAGAAAGCTGCACTTGTCAAGTAGTATATTTAAGCACCTAAACCTTAACTTTCACTCACACAGAAAACCTCATTCGATTACAGACTTTTCTTAACAATTTCCACAATCTCAGCATGTGCTACACTTGAAGACCCTCACGTTGAGATATTTTAGACCTTTTGTCTGAAACCTGGCTCCCCTTGAACTATCATGGCTGAGATCATTGCGTTCGCTCACGCCTCGTTAGCAAGCCTGCATTTGGCCTGAACCGTTCCAGGTCATGTCCGAGTGCTCTGCGGGTCTGTCCATCTGCACCACAGATACAGACCATTTCCTGATGCGCACGCGCCAGTGCTAACGACAGTGGGGCATGTGGTGCATCAGGTCACACTTAATTAACTAGTGCTTGAAGAACACACATTGTTTTGAGAAAGAAAGCTTTTTCAAGAGATACAGGGTTGTTCCCACCAAGCAATTTTGATGAGCTACCCTTCAGCTAAACTGTCTATACTCCAGCCATCTAGTTCAAATGTCCCAGTTTGATGTGCAGAGACAACTACACTTAGTCTACTAACAATATCATGAACGTTTGATATGAGCCATGAACGTTTCCACCAGTGCTATTTCCACAACCACATTCCAAATGCTTTGTTTATACACAGTCACCCAGAAATATATATATTTCTGTCATGACGACTCTTGGAGGGATTGGCATGGTAATGTACATAACAATGTTAATGTATTTGGTCTTGGTGGAATAGATCTGCTAAGCTGCTGCTACTGTGGCAGAGCAAGTACTGAGACTTGCTACTGCCAATGCATCCACAACATGCTGCTGTGAGCATAATACTGCTGCTGCAAATACAACATACATGAAATAACCCCCATATAGCATCTATGAATCACCTCGTAGCAGATCTATACAGGTGGACCTGGGGAAGGTGGAGGGTTTCTGAAGCACGCTGCAAACTGCTACAGTAAGTGCTAGTGATATGATGATGTCATTAGATCAGACTGAGTTAGACCTATCAGAGTTTCATCTAGAGTTCCATGCCAGAACTCTGTGTGTGTATATATGCATGCATGCATATATTTCATAAAAATATGTTACATGTTATTTTTATAAAAATATTTATTTATATGAATATAAATATAGACATGTAAATATTTTCAAAATATATACTGCATGTGTGTGTATTTATATATACATAATAAATATACACAGTACACATACATACATTATGTAAACAAAAACTTTTATTTCGGATGTGATTAATCTCGATTAATCGTTTAACAGCACTAATATATATATATATATATATATATATATATATATATATATATATATATATATATATATATATATATATATATATATATATATATATATATATACATATGAAGTGAAGTGACATGTATGGTGACCCATACTCGGAATTCGTGCTCTGCATTTAACCCATCCAACGTGCACACACACAGCAGTGAACACACACACACACACACACACACTGTGAACACACACCCGGAGCAGTGGGCAGCCATTTATGCTGCGGCGCCCGGGGAGCAGTTGGGGGTTCGGTGCCTTGCTCAAGGGCACCTCAGTCGTGGTATTGAGGGTGGAGAGAGCGCTGGACATTCACTCCCCCCACCTACAATCCCTGCCGGCCCGAGACTCGAACCCGCAACCTTTGGACTTCCCATATATATATATATATATATATATATATATATATATATATATATATATATACACACACACACACACACACACACACATATATATATATACATACATATGCACACACACTGTATAATTTGACAAATGACAGCTTAGCTGGAAATGATGCACAATAAAATGTTCCAATATTCAGATATGAAAAAGTGATATTCATATTGATTTCTCTAATATTTAAGTGTTATTTAGATTGATTTTTATCACACAGTCTGGGGCAAGAGTATAAAACTATTAAATCTATATACGTATAAAAGGCATGGCAAAAAGCTTCCCACACATAACCATAAATGAATGTGTTCATATAACAAAAAGAAAAGAAGTTTCAATAGTTTCAATAAAAATTAATCTCTAGAACAGTAGTGCTTAACCAAATGTCTAGGAGGAAGTTTTAAAATTAGTCTTAAAATTATTTAAAATAAGTCTTAAAATTATTTAAAATGATTAACATTACTCATCCTAATAAAAATGCTTAAAAACACTAAAATAAAAATGTACAACATTAAACTGACATCATATCTTAAGTTTATTTTTATTACAACATAAGCTGAAGTACTTGAATTGATAGGAGGGCCTTCGATTATTGCCTTGGAGTACCAAAAATGTTTTAATAGTAGCAAATATTTCACTGTAGTAGTTTTACCAGTGACCAATTTTTAGAGGGCTCTTAATAAAAGCATAAAATAGGCTTACATTTTTCCCTTTCACGTTACAAAACACTCACTAAAGGTATTATAGGCCTCTTGGAAATGACACATTTCATGCCTTTCATGTATTAACAAAAGCACTGTCGGCACTTTTGAATATTATTGTATGCTAAAATGGCCTCCATGTTGGGTGTTTTGCATATTTTTGAAGTACATACAGCTAATTGGGTGGCGAGATGTGTGGGTTGTGTGTGTGTGTGTGTGACAGGACACCGATGAGTCACTAAATGAGTCACTGAGCTGAGGTAAGGGGGACACTTTCTTCAGGTCCTCCACACCACCTGCTGAACGCTCCTCCAGTTTCCCAGCATCCCTTTCTTTCCTTTACTATCTATTGATTTATGATTCCATTTTCCTTCTATTCCTGGTTCTAATCATTATTTACAGCTCTCCGTCGGCTCTTTCCCTCTCCCTCTCTCCAGATTATTTGTCTCTGCTGAGGTTCTCTTTGATTATGCGCAGCGTCTCTGTCCCTGTGCATTTCAGGTATTTATAGCCACAGTCCTATTCACTGTGAGGGAGAAACACACAAATGGCTGCAAATTAAATTTGAGCTTTTATGAAAGTGTGACATGGCCAGATTTAGAGCCGACCAGTCGTCTCTGGAGAAACCCAGAAAGTGCCTCCCATTACATCACTATGATGGCAACAGTGAGGGCGTAAATGCTTCCCATTGGGGTACAGAAAGCTTTCCATGTATCAGAGCAGTACAAGTCATTTATGATGGATGATACAATCAATCACAAACCCTGAGAAGGTCTTAAATTGCTAGTACTTACAGATATGTTTACAGCATTACACAATCAAATAAACACATGATTATAAAGTATGCATCTGGACCAAGAGTAATGCCCTTATGACGGACAGCCACACTTAATCACTGCTAGTATACTAAATAGAGCGTTGTGTTGGCTGCACATGGTGAACTAATGTAAAAAAGTGTTAAAGCTTATGCTAAGCAAAGCTAAAAATACTTAAAACAGAATTAGCCTGAGAGTAAAAATTGATAGAGAAAAAAAAAAAAATCAAGGTGCAAGTGTACATGTGCCTAAGAACCAAGAAACAACCAAACAAGACATGGAGAGAGAAGTTAGCATGTTGGATCTGTCCCGATAACGTAACAACATTAATATAAAACTCCCCACACTAATATAATCCCAACACTAATATAAAACGTACACTTTAACGTACACTTATTTTGTGTTTTGTGTATGGTGTATGTGTTGACTAACATACTAAAGCACATGTAATGTACAGGAATATGTCTTTGAATAACACATTACAGATAAAATTACATTCCTGTACATTACATGTGTTTTAGTATGTTAGTCAACACATATACCATACACAAAATAAGTGTACTAGTCATCTAGTGGCACTTTTATGACTAGTGATCTAGTCATAAATGTATCCTCATAAAAGCTTCACATGTTTTTGCTGAATTTTACTGAATACTACTTACTTTATCTCAGTAAACTCCTTTTATTGGATATGTTCGCTCATGGAAGAAGTTATCATGGCAGACAAAAGTAGCCTTGAAGAACTCAGTAACTGAAAACGTTTACATGATGCTGCATCCATGCCACTAGGTGTATGAGTCCAAGATGCCTGCAATATCTGACAGTTCTGAGGGTTCAAGATTTGTCTGGTTAACACTGTCTGTTAGCCCCTGCTGGTAGATGCTGTAACTACACCATTATTTGGCATTAAGCTTGTTTCTCCATTCACAGACATTAAAGGGGTCATGACATGAGAAACCAAATGTACCTAGATCTTTTGATACAGAAGATGTCTTTGTATGCTTAATGCATTCGAGTCGGTCGTCAGGACAATGGAGTGAAAGAATGTTCGCTTTAACGCATTTGGTTTAAACAGCATGTTCACGTCTTTGTACAGATATCAGAAGGATCCCAGCATAAGGAACAAGTGGATAGTTTATTTTTAATGACATCCCAGATCGTGTCTGAAGATTGTTCGGAGTATTTTGTTTAGTAAATGAGGCACAGTGTCATGGAGAGTTCACAAAGAAACATTTGTTGAAATATGAAGCGGTACTAGATCTACTGCAGCTGCATCACAAACTGTAAGTAAATGATTTAATAATGATTTGTCTGGAAATGACCGTTTTATTTTTTGATTACGGTTTTGTAAAAACACTCACATGCAATAGCGAGGGGGCGTTGATACTGTTTCCTATACAATGATGTTAGCCAATCATAACAGTGGCCGATTACTGAGAAGCCTTAAAGGACACGCCCCTTGAAGCAGGCCATTTTAGAGACAGGTTCAGAATGAGGTTTGAAATTAATCATTTTCCCACATATTTCTGTGGGGAAGTCGTGGCCTAATGGTTAGAGAGTCGGACTTGTAATCCGAAGGTTGCGGGTTCGAGTCTCGGGCCGGCAGGGATTGTAGGTGGGGGGAGTGAATGTACAGCGCTCTCTCCACCCTCAATACCACGACTGAGGTGCCCTTGAGCAAGGCACCGAACCCCCAACTGCTCCCCGGGCGCTGCAGCATAAAATGGCTGCCCACTGCTCCGGGTGTGTGTTCACGGTGTGTGTGTGTTCACTGCTGTGTGTGTGTGCACGTTGGATGGGTTAAATGCAGAGCATGAATTCCGAGTATGGGTCACCATACTTGGCTGAATGTCACTTCACTATTTCGTCGCCTTGGAATTATAAGGTTCTATCTATATTAATTATAAGGTTCTGAGTAGTTTGGAGATATTGAGCTTCAAAGTTTTTGCATTCCATATAGCAAAAATGACAGAGACCCTAAATGTATTCTAAAAGTACAATATCAAAATCCTCTCAAATTTTTAAATGGGGATTTTTGGAACAGGTCAAATGTAGATAGAACTTTCTAATTCTAAAAAATTATTTTCCGCTTGGAATTACAAGGTTCTATCTTGCAAAACATTAATTGAAGCAACAATTTTCAAGAAATACAAATAGTTTTTTTATAATTTGTTTTAAAACATAAAATTAGTGTAGTAACTATGTGTCAAAATGTATGACAAAGGTCAATTTAATGCTTTCTTTATGACATTTATTCCATATTTTAGGAGAAATAATTTTTTCTTGTTTAAGTAAAAAAAAAAAAAAACTATAACAATGTAAATAAGTCGTCACGGAATAAGAATATGTGAATAACCCAATTTTGACAAAAACAAAAAAAAAAGTGTTTTTTGTGTGTGCAAGAAACTTTATTAACATTATAAGTAACCCTCAAGGAGCATATTAAAATAATTTTTAAAAACCATTTGTCATGACCCCTTTAAAAAATTAGCTAGATTTTGAAATGTAATTAATTCCTGTAGTGGCATATAGCTGAATTTTCAGCATCATTACTCCAGTCTTCAGTGTCACATGATTCTTCAGAAATTATTCTAATATGATGATTTGACAGTCAATGCTAATCATTTGACACTAAATTAAAACTTAACTATCATTCATGAATAGAAACTACCTTTAGAGAGAGCAAAAAAGAGCATTCGTCCATTTGTTTTAGTGTGTATATGTGCGTGTCTGTCTCCCACTGCCTCGCGGCTCATGGTCAATGGAGCTATGAGTCCCTCACGCTCTGATTCTCTTCACAGTCTTTTGTCACTATTAGCAACCGCTGCTCATATCACAGCTAGAGTCTGAATCATATGAGTTTGTGTTGAGGAGAGGGAGGGAAAAAAAGAGGATGTGGTCAATGCAAAAAGAGCTTCGACCTCAGTCTGTAAAACCGAGGAGCTGATGAAATAATCATCTTCTGTCTGTGGTAAAAACAGTCAATTTGTCAGATTTACTTACAGTGTCTGGGAGTCTGATGAAATCTGAAGCAGACAGAAGTCAATAAGTTTGCTTACATGTACAAAAAATATTAATATCAGCTAATTATGTGAAAAATATACACAAAAATCATTTAGTTTTAAAATGTGTGGAAGCCTATGTGCAGCTACATCTCACAATTGCAACTATTTCTCATAGTTATGAGTTAATATCTTCCAATATGTCTTTATATCTCGCAATTGTAACTGCCTCATGATTATGACTTGAGTTAATATCTCACAATATACGTCACAATTGCAACTATTTCTCATAATTGTGGGTTAATATCTGACGATACGACTTTATATTTCTATTGTGATGACATCACACAATGTACCTGTGGCAACCATTATTACTCTTGATGCAAAAAAATGGCATATTTATTAAAATATTTTTTAATATACCCAATAAAGTTCAACGGTTTCGGTGAGAGTTGGTAAGATGATTCAGTATTGTTGAAATAAGACTCTTATACTCACCAAGGCTGCATTTATTTGTTCAAAAATACCGTAAAAAGAGCAATATTGAAAAATATTATTACAATTTAAAATAAATGTTTTCTATTGTATTATTTTTAAAATGTAATTTATTCTTGTAATGCAATGCTGAATTTTCAGCAGCCATTATTCCAGTCTTCAGTGTCACATGGTCCTTCAGAAATCATTCTAATATCCTGATTTGGTGCTAAAAAAACACTTATTATTATCAATGCTGAAAAAAGTTGTGCTGCTTAATATGTTTGTGGAAACTGCTTTGTGAAAACATTTTTCAGCATTCTTTGATGTATAGAAAAGAATTTTTTTTTTTTTTTAATCTTTTGTAACAAATGTCTTCACTGTCACTTTAAAAAAAATATTGCTTCATTGCTGAATGAAGGTATTCATTTCTTTATAAAAAAAGTGTATTTTATCTTTGTGTCTTTGTGTGTATTTTTTTTTTTTTTTGCTTCAAGTAAATTTATTTGTCTATTTATTTGTTTAGATATCTTTACTGGTAAACAAGACAAATGAGAAAATAATGGTAGTGTAAACCAACAAGCAGAATCAAGCATAGATGTGAATGCACACAAAGAAGATCCTTCCAGCAATGAGATCTGATTCCCTCCAAAAGATGCGTTCTGATAGTATGAGAGCACAAAGTTTTAGATCATTTGACTATATTCCAGAAAGATAATGTGCAAGTTAACATTCACTGCATGCAGCAGCAAACTCCAAACGTTTATCCACCGCTGCTGTTTGACACATCTCATATCTGTTGTCCTTGTACACTGTGCCACTGTGTCCCACTTCCACAGCCGAAATCCTCGGTTACAAAATTGTCTTACATACAAGTCCATCATCACGGTCAGAGAGCATTTCTTGTTTCTGCCCTGGGGACCCAGAGAGCAGCTAATTGTGTAGAAAGTGTGGCCTTTTGAGTCAGCGCACCAGCCAATCAGAGGCCACCGTGACTTTGCCTGGGATGTTCTGATTCTTCACTCGGATATAAATGTATATTCGTGCCCACAGCGATGCATCTCCATCACTGTGAAAAAGCAATAACAGTGAGCTAATCAAAGCGGTTTTCAGTTAATTTTTGTTGGCTGGCTTATTGGATGATCATTAGGCTTTATGTAAGCAGTAAATTATTTCATGCTGAGACTTTCATCGATTTAATCTCTGATGCTTTCTGTGGAGTTTCATAACTAAACAAACATCAGGCTTGTGCAAATACAACGAAAACAATGCCTGAGTTTCAAAGAGACCCGAGTCCAAAGAGAATGCAGGAGTTGAGTGATGTAATGAAAACCGAGTGTCCTTTGATTCCAAACAAAGAGAATATGGACAATTTTTGGCAGTTTGGAAGAGAGCGGGATTTTCTCTGCCGCGTTTGGAGCTTTGAGAACTCCCATCAACTAGACATGGGCGCAGACTAAGCCAGGAGTAAAAGAAAGCGCTTGACCTACTTGCTTTTCAGGAGAACACTGCGGCTGCCTGTCTTTCCCTTAGTCACTGAAAAGCACGTTGTGCAGGTTTATCCTATTTGAGAGTGTAATTACGACAGGTGGCTTACAGTTTCAGGGAACCGTCGCGACAGCATGGCAATTGAAATCAATTACCAATTCTATCTCCCGGAGGTCTTAGATTTCTGCCTGCTAGTTTGCAGTCGCTGGCAGCACACACTAGCTGAGCAGGCTAACTTACACGCATTTGCTAGTGTCTGCATTTATAAGCAGGCAATTTGTCATTCTAAACAGTATGGTTTCAGTGTGTTGCTTTGCACAAAGGCTGAGCGAAAAAGTCTCAAAAAGGACATTTTTTTCCCTCACAGAATCGCTGACTTGGAAGCAGTGCTGAAGATTGTACTCAGCAGTGAGGATACTCAAATTTGCCTATACCTTGAGCAGAGCTTTGAGAGTCATGTGTCTGTGAAAAGAACACTGAACAAGGCGTTTTCTAAATAAATATATATAGTTGTGGTTATACGTTTTCATAGACTTTGCAGAATCAACAAAAAGTTAGTAGAAAAAAAAAGAGGGATCATAAAAATTGCATGTTGTTTTTTATTTAGTACTGCCCTGAGTAAGCTATTTCAAATAACAGA
Organism: Barbus barbus; assembly: GCF_936440315.1. NCBI lineage: Eukaryota > Metazoa > Chordata > Actinopteri > Cypriniformes > Cyprinidae > Barbus > Barbus barbus. The sequence continues at coordinate 12,796,544 of NC_136752.1, forward strand.
CATGCATATGTAGTCCACAAGACAAAATAATAAAACTGACAGGTGCAAAACAATGAAAAGTCAAAAATGTCCGGGTGATAGAACCGTCCTGATATTATAGTGAAGAAAAAAGCTTTATTAAAAGAATTACTTTATTATTATTTCATTATTAACTAAAACATTTTAACAAAACTGACTGGTTAATATTCGAAAACCGTTTGTCATGTGGTGCGACCAACGAAGTCATGTGATGCAATTAATCTGTAGAAAAAAACAAAACAGGAAATGATATCATTGGAAATTATATCAATGATATCATACCCCTGCTGATGAAATTATTGATGCCTTCAAAAATGGTAAGAAACTTGTTTTTGTCATGTTGTTTCAATCCTGTATGTCTCCTGTTGAGCTCCATTGTATGGACAAAAAAAAAGCTCCATTGAATGGCTTCAAAAAGAATCAAAACTGTATTCTTCAAAATAACTTATTTTGTGTTAAACAGAAGAAAGAAACGTATACAAGTTTGGAACAACATGAGGGTGAATGAGTAAATGATGACAGAATGTTAATTTTTGGGTGAACTATCCCTTTAAGAAATTTTGTATCCAGCACTGATGGCAACAATTTGTAATATGTAATCATATTAATTTTGTATTAAATAATCTCTGAATTTCACTAAATTAGTTTTTCTTTTATATATAAATAAATGAATAAATAATAAACGTATATGCTCCAGGGATGGAACAATTAATAAAAATAAATTTAATTAAAAACTATTTATTATAACATCTTGGTCATTTCTATAGTGAATATTAAATTACATACATTTTCTAGTTATGTTCTAAAAGTTAATCTGATAAATATCGATTTTGTGTATAGTAAAACTTTCAAGCCATATTGATGTTGGACTAGAGAGCAAATGACGAATCAGTTTTAATGAATTAATTAAACCAGTTCACAAACGTGTCCAAAGAATCATTATCAAATCAGCCTGAATTTCAGTTCATTTAAACTTCGAACGTGAATGTCTTAAATGTCAAATAGACAAAAAGCCCTAAAAATGTATTCTAAAAGTCATAGAATCTCAATGTCCAGTAAAGGAAGTAGAAAAAGGTGATATGGGCAATACAGAAATAACTTGTGATGCAGGAAATGTGAGAAACAAGGATGATATGCGCCATAGAGGAATGACCAGGATGATGATGAGGATAAAGAAGAAGAGGAAGACTAAAGAGAGCGATAGGAGGAAAGAGACCCATGAGGTAAACTAATCACCAAATATGCAATGCAATTTTCTGGCTCTGTGCCTTCATCCTCTCCATCTCCAGGGCTCCTTTACTATTCCGCTCACACACACAGTCTCATGCCCACTCCATCTATCAGACTATACCATTTCGCAAGCACCCCCTTCCCCCAGACAAACCCTACCGGACACATCCACTCCGCCTTCCCACGTAGGGGAGTTTGGGAGTGGAGAAATGGGAAGAGGATGCTGGGAGGAACGCTGGAAGATTTGTGCGCTCTGGGGATAATTGTAGGCTGTATTTAAGCAGCAAAAAAAGCCATCATGCAAAAGAATGGCAGCTGCTTTGCTCTACTCAGGTCTCTTAGGAGGGAGCGCGTAAAGAGTGTTTGATAGTGCATCTGTAACGTTTGAGGGCGCGTTGATCGTGTTCCCCTCTCCCTTGACACCTCGCAGCTTAGCGCTGCCTTTATGATGATGATAGATGATTGCGTCAAGAACATCTACACAGTGCTTTCATGCAAACGTTCAAAGGTTTATTCTGTCAAAAACACAAATCAGGATGGAAATGCCTCGTGTCCCATTTCCGACATGCTTAGCTGGGAGATAATAAGGGGAACAAACGTGCAGTTTTGAATTGCTTCCCATGGGGAGTAAGCCTGGGAAAGCATGAATCAGTTACGCCTCTCAAAAATATTGCTCACAATATGAAGACGCTGCAGTTCTTCATGTGGATGTTTGATTTATTATGCATTTGAGAGGGGTTTCCCGCCATTGCCGTGTCTCAAATCATACATCAAAATACACCTTCCTGGCCCTGTCGTTAGGCCTGGGGCAGATGCTCTAACTTTGCTGGACTTGTACTGGCTGAGGAGAGGCACGCCAACCGCAGGGCGTCTCCTGACACTGAGCGTATGTGCTATGAGTCAGTCTGACCATGACGAGAGACGGTGACAGACAAGTCATCAGCTTGCAGTGCTGCTGGATACCGGGACCTTGTGTCAGGCCATTTTCAGAGCTGCCCTTAAAGGTTGCTTCACAACTTATATATCAAAGACTAGGATCCCAAATCATGTAGTATTTTGAAAAGAGTGTTTGAACCCTAAACCCAAGAAACCTTTTTGTACTTTGGGTTCCCCCATCTTGAAGTCAATGTGTTTTATGAATGGGTTTTTTGGTCAAGTGCCTTAAAGGGGTCAGGATGCTCATTTTACACAAGTTGATATGATTCTTTTGGGTCTTAATGAAAAGTCTATAACATACTTTGGTTAAATTTCTCAGTGGTAGTGTAAAAAACACCTTTTTTGATAGGGTAAAAAACACCTTTTTTACCCTATCAAAATCAGCTCTGTTTTAGCCCATGTTGCTTTAAATGCTAATGAGCTCTACTGACCCCGCCCCTCTCTTCAATGGAGTGATGAGCAGACTGTAAACTATGTCCACGAAACTGGCGAACTAGCACATTATTAGGAAAGGCGATTTGCAAAAATGATTAAAAACCTCACTTCTGTAGGTGAAGCTGGATCACAAATGATTCACGCGAACATAGGCACATTTATGTAGATCGGGATCGGCGCATTCTCTTCAATATGAAATATATTAGTAATACCCCACTTGTGATTTTCTTTTGTTTAGCTTTTACATATCTTGAAAAAGGCAGTTGCTAAAAAGTGGCTAAATTGGACTACAGAGGTTGTCAGGAACATCAAACCTCATCACACCGAACAGGAAACCTCATCTACTAACTAGTCCATGTTATCACACTCTTGCAAACTATTCTGTAGATTTTAAATAAAGAGCCAAACTTTAGCTTAGAATCGCATTAAAATCATAAGTGGCCAAGGTGATGTTAATTTCTGAGTTGGCCTACAAAAATACATGATCCCTGCGGCACTCCAAATTGGTATAAATGTGTGTTTGTGCTAACAAATTTTCAAAATGGTAATGGTAATTTTAAAAGCCATCTGTATTGTGCTTACGATTGCGTTTACGTGCAAGGATTAACATATAGCTAAACTCATTATCTAGCTAAACTCAAAGTTTTACATAACTGAACATTTCACAGTGGGTGGGGCAACCTAGTGTTTTGAGCCATTTGGAGCAATTTGCAATGTTGTATCCCGTGTTTCACTAATATTCTGACAATATCTCACTGCTAATGTGACACATTCACACATACAAGCACTCTGACACTCTCTCTCACACACACACACACACACACCTCTGAATGACTGAGATTCAAGGACTGTGGAGTTTTCATTTAATTCACAAAAAGATCCTTCAGTGTTCAACACTCATACAGACAGAGATACTTATAATAGATATTTATAGACACTAACAGAGACAGAGATGGATACCTACAGAAATAGACATGAACACCGTGGATTCCCTTTTACTCTACATCTATGAGCAGTAGCATGATCCTTTTTTGTTCTTAGGACTTATTTTTGCATGGTTCCTTGCACAATATATGTTATGACCTCAAGAGACTTTTACCATAGTGCATGTTTTGTATACTGAAACATTTTGGCATTTGCATCACATAACCAGCTCCATGTCTATGGCTTTTCTGACATGTACGAGTCCTGTGAAACACACATCATGAAAAAAGAGCAAATATGTTTTTATTGTTTTTATTGATAGTTGTTTGCCAACTATCATTAGGTTAGTGCAAGTGATACATTATTTTCAAATGTGATAGATCATTAACCTTTTAGCACCACTCACCGGACATTTAGTTTCCCAACTGTATTTTTCTAATGAGTCCAACGAGTCTGGGTTGTTTAAAACCTTTGTTTTAGTGAATGGATGGATGATTGATAAGGGAGTAGGCAGTCCTTTGTCATGGTTGTTGATGCATGAAGATGAATTAGAGACTACAAATATGGTGTTATTGTTTTCAACTACCTAAAATGTAGTTTGAATGATCAGATCACAAAACTATTTGGATCCCTTTTACTCCTGTAGGTCTATTTAGTGCTGACCACTTGTGATTGCATCACCCAAAAAAGAAAAAAGGAAGATATTTCATCACCCATAAGACAATACCAGTGCAATTTTCTTTCCTGTGGTGACTTTTTCCCCTACCGAAACAGGACGTTCGGGTGCCTTTAGCACATTCATGAACATGATTTGTTACCTGCTAGCTGCTAGTCAGTAGTGCAGGTACTGGTAAATTATGTAGTGCAGGATAAGCCATTAATAATGTTGGTATAAATTTTTGAACATTTTTTTAATTAGTATGTTGGTCAATATAGTTAGGTTCATTAGCACACAGATCAGCTTAAAGCTAAAACACTTGAAAGGCATAAAAATTGATTTAATGGGGTATTTAATACTGAAAAAAAAGCCTGGAGTTACAAAGATAAAGCAAGTGAGACAGGTAGAAAGGAACAAATAATGAGAGAGAGGAAAAAGACGTAAAATAAGAAGAAATAGGGGTTATAGGCTGAAGGGCTATAGTGACTAGAAAACACAGTTTAATGAATGTCAATACAGATAGAAGGAAAGAGAGAAACAGAAAATGAAGTAAAGAGAGAAGGAGGAAAAGGTCAAGTAAACAGCGGTGACAAAGCCTTCTGGATCATCAATCACCCATGTCCAATTCCGTTAATCAACCACATTCTGTTCCAGCATAAAAGAAGCGAGCATGCGCCAAAAACATGCTCCCTGTCAAAACATTATGATTCCACTCACACAGACTGGCCATCTTAGTGTTCGCTGTGTGAGTCCCACAGGCAGATGTATAATATCAGCAACACTTACTAATACTGGAACACAGACATTACGGGTCAGGTGTTCATACAAAGATACACAGAGGATTTTCGCATGCTCCCTGGGGAAAGGATCCCAGTGACAGCAGGAAAAGGTCTTTAACAGGCCATCACATCGTATATATACTGCAAGTAGTAGACCGCCTCCCACTATTTTGAGGTGGATTACATTATAATTTCCTGCTGGCTTGTCCACCTACATGGTGGCCTATGATTAACAGTGAGCCACATCGGCAGCTTTGCGTCGGTGTGTGCGTGTGCCTGAACGTGCATTGACAGCCAATTTCACCTCACTACACAAACAAATACATATCTGTCTGGGTCTGTTTAACAGTTTGTCTGTTTACCAGCCTGGTGTTGTTTACGCCATTGTGTGTCTGGCTTGGAAATAAGTTGGGTCATGCTGGGGTCAGACCGACTCAAGTGGGTGGCTATTAAAATATATATATATATATATATATATATATATATATAGACACACACACACATACACATTATTGATCTCTTTCCTTCTGTTCTGCAATGCACTAAATGCACAATAAGCCCACATTGCACACATGGCAGCAAAACAGCAGTGTAGCAGGTTCCCTTTGTGCTTTGACACTAACAGTGCTTCTGCTGCGTAACGGCTGTGGCTCTAAACAAAAAGTGTTTTTTGAGGTTAATACATTGAGTATTTATTTTAATCATAGCCATAAATTATAAAAGTGATTACTGGGAGTGCGTGACTGAATTATTGCACATTTTGGTCATTATAAAATCTAATTTACATAAGGTGAATCACATTTACATTAAAATAGTAATAAATCCACAAGCAAACCCAAACTGTAGCTTTGAACTTAAAATAGATATAGTTATATTTACTCACTGTATATAAATAGAAGTAATAAATACACAAAAAATGTGTTGCTTTTGCATGTAGTGTACAAACAAGGCTAATTTATGGAAAAAATGAATTTTAAGTCATTTTAAAAGAAGTTTCTGCATAATTACTGAAAGGATTAATGCAACAGCAAAAAGAAATCCACTTTTCCTAAGTAAATGAAAAAAGGATAAATTAATTATCCTTCCTGGCTCCAAATAAAATATGCCTGCATGTCTTTTTGTGTATTTTATTCATTATTGCAGACGTTTTAAAAAATAGTGTTAACTCTTGTAGACTTTTGGCAATAATTTTTGATCTGCATTAATTTTCTGTGATTTGGTCTCTAAAAAGCGACAAGATTAAAAGATAATATCTAATTATATATGCTACCTGTTTATAAGGAATTTTCCTACTATTGGATAAAATCTAGCTTGAAGTGCCACCTTCATGATTTTTGGCCAATAAACAGGACATGTGATGTGTTCTTATGTTCAAAAACAGCTAGACAGAGTGCAACAGAAGTAGACTGACTCACCAGTATTAAAATTGACACAAAGTATTCATAAAAACACAGTGCTCATAGACACTGAAAAACATTAGACTGAAAAAAATGTCCAAGAATGCATGTGAATGGCCTCTCAGTCAACCTCAAACACAATGAATGGATTTATATACTGTATGCTGTAGGCAAGTGATAAACTTATGTTCAATGAAATGGAAATAAAACAAAGCAACTTTTTGTCTATTAAATGCCTTACTGATCTTATGGAATAATGGAACATTTTTATCTTTGTGTGAGGTCTTTTCTCAGCAAATATTCCTATGTGTGGTTAATTTGAATAATTAACTCAAATATCATAATTAATTTGATTTCAATCTTCAATCGATTGACAGCCCAATTTTCTTATAGAGATAGCAGTGGAGTGGAGAAGAGAATGAAGGAAGGGATGAACAAAGACAGAAACTAGGGCAGATATGTGTGGGAAAAAACATTATTAACGAACTACTAAAACCTTGAATGTCAATCAAATCAGGCGTCTATGCAGGCAAACTGCCCCTCATACACACACACCCTCAGTGGGCCTGGATTGATCAGAAAATACAATTATCCAAGTTTTTCTTTAATTAAATCGGACTGTGTTATCACTCCAGAGACACTGAGTGAGTCACAGCCTTGACTGAGAGATTTTTCTCACTTTCCTCAAATAAAGAGATCCTCGATGGAAACGTTAGACTGCTATCGTTTCTAACTTGCTTCAAGCACTGCACATTCCGGTAAACAGGCGGGTCCCTGAAGCATTTTACTTCAGAAAAAAAATAAAAACGTCAGAGTGACACATTGAGAACAAATTGAAGAAGACAAGTCCTGGAAAACCAGCGCCTTAGCTTTGAGCAGGAAAAAGTCGCTGACGCCAACAGTGGGCAGAAAATACAGTCCACGTACTCCTCCTCCACACAGGCTTAAGCACTCATCCCAGGCAATCACCCTCAAATACTTTCTGAGGGGTATCTCTGCTGGACACCTGGATGGAGATCTTTCTGGAGCAGGGGAGACGGGGGGAAACTCAGAGCATGCAGTGCATGTGAGAAACAGAAAATGATTTTTTTCCCTGATCAAAGTTTTGTTGTCACCTCCACCGCAGGCAGCTGGCGGGGTGATGGATGTATTGTGGGTGGGTGGGTGAATGAAACACAGAACGTGGATGGTAGCAGATGCTTGAATGCTGTACAGTACAGAACAGCTGCTTTAACAAGTCTGCTAATTGTAAACGATCAGAAACATGGTCTATTTGTAAACAGATTATAGCTGCTTTCATTTCACTGTTTAAAACATACAAGGACATAGTCAGTCACAATCACAAACCATGAAATCCTCAAATATGTGTTAGAATACAAATATTCAGTGGGGTTTAAGAACAAACTTAAAAACTGAGAATCAAAATATAATTCAAATGCTGACAGTAAAAAGAACATCTTTGGATTAAAAAAGGGGGAAACAATCTATTTCAAGCTTTTATAATAATCATATTTTAGATTATTATTAATGCATATAATTTCAAGTAAATATTCTACATTTTTTCAGGAATGTAATATTAGAGTGTGCAAAGCATGCATCATCATTTTCAAATACCTCTCAGTCCACAATATAATATTAAAATGGTGTTTTCAAATGTATCCATTTGGGAGAGAATCTTCAAAAACCTCACGGTGTCTCAGTGTTAACAGAAGGCCAAAACACAGAAAAAAAAATCCTATTAAAGGGATAGTTCACCCAAAAATGAAACTTTTGTCATTTATTACTCACCCTCATGTCATTCCAAACCTGTAAGACCTTTGTTCATCTTTGGAATACAAATTAAGATATTTTTAATGAAATCCAAGAGCTTTTTGACCCTCCATAGACAGCAACACAACTACCACATTCAAGGCCCAGAAAGTTAGTAAGGACATTGTTAAAATAGTTCATGTGACATCAGTGGTTCAACCTTAATTTTATGAAGATACATTTTTTATACGCAAAGAAAACACAATTAACGTCAGTCTCCGCCGCCATTCACAAGAGTACCATGACGCATGTAAACAAGGCTCAGCCATTAATAATTTTGTTCTGTAAAGTCTCTTGTGAATGGCGGCAGAGACTGACCCAGAAGTAGGGCTGGATGATTAACTGAAAATTTGTGTTCCGAAGATGAAGGAAGGTCTTATAGGTTTGGAACGACACGAGGGTGAGTAATTAATAACATAATTTTCTTTTTTTGGTGAACTATCCCTTTAATGTAGACGTAGCCATAGTCTCAGTAGTCTGTATTTGGTGTGTATATCAGTAAATTTGCATGCACATGTGTCGGCACCCATTTCCATATGATGTGCATTTGTGTGAGGGGCTTTAAAGCAGCTCTCCCTTTACTGTTAAAATCATCACAAAACATCAATGAAGCATGCACAGCCTATAAGTCATCAGCAAACAGTGTCTAAAGGCCTGTTATGTTGTGCAGTGACCCTCTGTGTGAACTGAAGCCCTCTATCTCCACCAGTCTAAGATTCACAAACCATTGAAGATGAGAGAGAGAAAAAACAAAAGGAGAGAGAGAGATCCTCATCACAGATGCTTGCATAAACTGACAATGCTCAGTGTTACATTGTTAGCTGTCAAACAGATGGACACAAGCATGCTTGCTCAAGTAGTAAGTACAGAAGCATGGCTAGATTAGAAAAGGGAACACAATGATATTGGATGGCTACTCATGATTAGAGGAAGTGTTATTTTGGATTATGGACTGGTGTTTTGGTCAGAAGAGACAGTTTAAAGTTATAACGCCTTAATGATGGATTTGTTTCTTAAAAACACATGCAGCTTTTCTCTTCACATTGATGTTAATTGATGGACTGGATGGATCATGTGGATTACTTGTGGATCATTGTGATGTTTTTGAATTGAACTTAGATATTTGTAAAAACATTTCATAAATGCGACAACAGTTTTGACAGATGACCAGTTTGTTTTGGCAGATGCTGTGCTGATTTAATTCAGCTTTACCACAGATTCACCATGTTATACTGCACATCCTGATGTTGATTTGTAATCCACTCTAGTGAGTAACTTTTGAACAAACATTTGATGACAGTGGAGAGAGCATCCAACAAAAGATGAATAAGAGAGCAAAATAAACTTTCTTCATTTTCTCTTTTTTGCTTGTGCATGTTTATGCCTTGATTCAGTTTACTGTAACTCAGTTTAATTTTGTATCGCCCTCAATTTAATTCAGTTCCATTACAGTCAACTCCCTGTTTCTCTCCTCTCCCCATTTTGTCTCTACCTCTCCTTCTCAATCTCGCTGAATGTCTCCATTAGAGTGCAGAGTGTGATGTTTTCAGAGATATAGCAGCTCCCCACACAGCCTGGGGCCATACAAACAGCCTGCCACAGCCTCACAGGGGCCTCGTGTCAAAGTATAGTAACCGTGATGAGCACAGTTCCAGAGTATTCCCGGTGGGAGATGGTTGATTTCATGCCTTTTTCTCTCTCTCTTCTCAGTGCAGAGGTGGAGCACGTACAGTACACACCTCATGCCCATTCAGACTGAGAGGGCCCGCGTCTCCTGAGAGTTTAAGTAAATTACATATCACAATTATTTGAGGTTAAAAATGCTTTATAAAGTATGATAGAATCCATTAATTTACATGTCTGAATTTGATCTGTCCAATCAGGTTCAACCTTTCTGTGAATATTTGTACTGTATGTGTAAGTGTCTGATAGGTGATATGTTACTATTGATAGTGTTAAAGGGCATCTATTATTTTTCAAGGGACCACAAGTAATTGGACAATTGACTCAAAAGCTGTGTCGTGGACAGATGTGGGCTATTCTTTCATTATTTCTACATCAATTAAGCAGGTAAAAGGTCTGGAGTTGATTCTAAGTGTGCCATTTGCATTTGGAAGCTGTTGCTGTGAACCCACATTGTGCAGTCAAAGGAGCTCTCCATACAAGTGAGGCTTCAAAATAGCAGGAATATTCGGAGTGGCCAAATCAACAGTTTGGTACATTCTGAGAAAAAAATTATATACTGGTGACCTCAGCCACATAAATAGGCATGGAGGACAACAGTTGTGGATGATCAAAGGATCCTCTCTATGGTAAAGAAAAACCCTTTCACAACATCCAGCCAAGAGAAGAACACTCTCCAGGAGATAGGCCTGTCACTGTCAAAGTCTACAATCAAGAGAAGATTTCACGAGAGCAAATATAGTGGATTCACCACAAGGTGCAAACAAGGCCAGATTAGACTTTGCCTAATCTAAATTAGATTTGACATCTAAAAAAGCCAGACCACTTCTGGAAAAGCATTCTTTGGATGGCTGAAATTAAGATCAACCTGTACCAGAATGATGGTAAGAAAAAAGTATTTTGGAAGGCTTGGAACAGCTCATGATCCAAAGTACACATCATCTATGAAACACGGTGGAGCATTGTGATGGCATGAGCATGCATGGCTTCCAGTGGCACTGGGTTACTGGTGTTTACTGATGACGTGACAGAGGACAGAAGCAGCCGGTTGAATTCTGAAGTGTATAGGGATATACTCTCTGCCCAGATTCAGTCGAATTGAGCAAAGTTGATTGGGCGGCACCTCATAGTACAAATGGACGATGAACCAAAACATACAGCAAAAGCAACCCAGGAGTTTTTGAAGGTAAAAAAGTGGAATATTCTGCAATGGCCAAGTAAATCTCCTGATCTAAACCCGACTGAGCATTCATTTAACTTGCTGAAGACAAAACTAAAGGCAAAAAGACCGTCAAACAAACAACAACTGAAGTCAGCTGCAGTAAAGTCCTGGCAAAGCATCACAGCGGAGGAAACCCAATCTCTGGTGATGTCCATGAGTTCCAGACTTAAGGCAGTCACTGCTTTCAAAGGATTCTAACCAAAATATTAAAAATTAACATTTTATTTATGATAATATTTATTTATCAAAGTCTGCACTTCAGTTTTATCTTGATTGTTTTATTTTTAATCTTGTTCTGGTGGCACACAGAGCCGAAATTATGAAAATTGTGTCACTGTCCAAATATATATGGGCCTGACTGTATATTATAATATACATATAATATTAGATCTGTGTGTTAAGGGACAGCAGTGTAATATACAGTACCTTTACAGCTATCTACACTGTTAATATGACCCAAGCAATAAAATAAAGACAGAAAATCACTCACTGCACTTGAATGAATAATATCTGTAACTCTAACAAGAAGAATTGTTTTGCTTGAATGGTGCTTTTAAATGCTCTAGCGTGAAGATAGACACGGTGGATTGTGTGCAGCTTACTCAGAGTGGGGTCTTTGCTAATACGGCAGTGTCCATCAGCAGTTGTGAGTGGGGCCGATTATGCGAATGGCTTTTTCTGAGACACTGGCTATGATTTATGGGGATTAAAAAGCAGGAATTTGTGGATTTTCATCATTATAGGGTGACTGTGTACACACAATTATGTTCAAACAACATGTAAAAGTGAATTTTGCATAATAGGTGGTCTTTAAAACTAAAACCATGAAGAAAAAAAAAGTTTACCGTTAGTTTGTTTACATAATATATGTGTGCGTACTGTGCATATGTGTTTATTCATATAATTCATATTATTTATATGCATTTAATATATAAACATATTTTTTGAAAGTTTTTTTTTTCTGAACTAGAGCACCAAGTGATCCAAAATTGCCTCAGTAAAACTGGTGCATGATGCCTCTGGTATAACGTGTGTGTGCAAGATGATGTCCTACCTGTCAAGGAGGAAAACATCACGTTGGCTATACATATAAAGGTTATATGGATGTGAATGCACCCGTAAAAGAGGCATTGTGAATTGGAATAGCAGCTTTTACTGATCTTGTGGGAACTGAAATTCTCAACTAGGACGAGGTGCCTCACTGTCAACCCAACTGCACCATCTGTCCAATATGTATTGCAAACATTCAACAGCCCATAAACTCAGGCTCAAATTTTTTCCCCAAAGGATCCAGCTTTCCCAAAGGAGGCTTCTCATCAGTCTATTCATAGTGTAGGATTAACAGACTGTGTCCTCCTCTGTCGGGAGACGCACAGCCAGCTCTGGGTGCCTTGCTGTCTCTGATGCCTTGATTGGCATCTCGATGTGAGTCACGTTGAGCAGAGGCCTGCGTTAGTGATGAGGGGAATCCCTAACACAGCTTTCCTTACAGGTCAGTCTTCTTGGATCGGAACCTCATTTTCATGCTGTTTCTTCAGCCAAAGATCTTGCATTTGTGTGCAGGTACAGGATTCCCAAAAGATATGTCAGGAGACCTACCATATGTTCATCTACCATAACTGTCAGTTACGGTGGGGACTTCGTCACAGTTGATTTTGTCCCCATCGTTTTATGAAATAGCTTGCAGCAAGGGAATTGTCTAATACTGTGCATCTCCATCTACACTTTTAGTTCATTAAAATAAAATTAGAATTTTAAATTAGTTGAATTAGGCTAGAGACGGAAGCTGGATCCCTTTCGTACTTGAATTAAAAATCTCAACATTATATAGTATTTCTCCATGATTTTATTCACTGACACTTTTAAAAATAAAGGTGCTTCAGCTTCACTATGCCATAGAAGAACCTTTTTGTCTAAATGGTTCCATAAAGAACCTTTAACATCTGAAGAACCATTTTGTCTCACAAAAGGTTCTTTGTGGCAAAAGGAGGTTCTTCAGATTAGAAAAAGGTAAGAAAGAGATGGTTCTTTAAAGAACCTTTGACTGAATGGTTCTTCAATGGCATCGCTGTGAAGAAGACAGGGCGAGACATATCAAGCAGCCCCCCCCCCTTTAAAATAGCCAATGGCGTTTTGTATACATCTGCTTGGGCCAGAGCCTTAATTGAGCACGGTAAAGCCGCATTTCAAAGTCACAGTCTAATAGATTACCCCCTAGATTCAATATAAAACTCTTAGTAAAACAAAATAGTGATCATAATCATGCTGAGGCTGTGTAGTTTTAAAAGTGTTTAATATATAACTACTCTTGATTTGCTCCATGAGATCGCGTCTCTGGACTGGAGCCAAAGTCTGGATCATACTCTGCATGCTGTCGCGGTTCGCGTGACACAATGTCAACTAGAAGTAATGAAAAACAATACTAGCAATGAGAAAACTCAGCTGTCTGTTGTTGGATATCTCTTTCTCTCTGTTCGTTGCTCTTGTTTCTGCTTTGCTTCTCTGCTGTACTGCTGTGTCTCAGTGGAGCTGAGCGAGAGTGACCTCGCAATCAACTGCTAATACAACTGTCATCGCCTCACAGCACCCGCAAGAAACAAGCACAGGGAGGGGGAGAGTGAAGGCAGTGAGGAATAAAACACGGGATGAGATTTTGTAGGTGTAAGCGTCTGCATGCTCGTTTGACAGGAAAGCAAAAAAGGAGCAAGAAAGAAGAGGAGGAGGAAGTGGTGGAGGTTTCATATTTCATTTGGTATTGAGTGGGAAGTGGAGTATAACTGAGATTTTATGAAGATAATTACATAAAGTTCACCCAAAAATGATAATTTTATTATCATTTACTCACATGCCTTCTGAAACCTGTACAGTGTTATTTTAGTATTATTTCAGCTTTAAATTAATGAAGTAATTTGTAAAAGTTTTAGTTTTAATTAACAATAACAACACTGAGCCTGTATAATTTTCTTTCTTCACTATAACAAAAAAATAATAATTTAAAGCTGCATGTGAATACTGACTGTCATCTGACAATAAAATGAATAACTCCTTAATTTTTAAGTCTGTTTCCCCTATAAATACATCATGCGACTAAGAATATGCTTTTATTTGATTTACTTATTTATTTGTCCATTTTTAAAGCTTGACAGCAATGACACATTGGTGCGTGAGGACTTCCTCTGACAGCCTTGGCTGTTGCATCGTGTCAACATCTGGGAATGTGTGAGATTACATTCAACAACAAAAAAGTCTCCCCCACGCATGCACAGAGTGGAAAAAACAGAGCTTAAAAGAGATGCTCTAGAAGAAAAAAAAAATTGTATGATTCAGTGAGATCTGGGTAAGAAAAGAAAGAGAGGAAGTGGACGCTTCTGGCATGAGTTAATACACATGAGTGGAGAGCAGTGAGTATGGTTGTAGGGCATTGCATTTAAGCACTATCAGCTTGAATGGTCACTGCAATGCTCTCCATTAAAACTAGGTCAGTTTTAGCAGGGGGAAATAGCTTCTGAGGGGAACTGTCCAGATTTAATGCGCTATCAAAAAAGGGTTAGTCCACCCCATTGCAGGGGGAAGGAGAGAGTTTCAAACACAAGTCTCTTGATTCAGTAGCTTTCAATGAGATGAGGCCACTCAGAAGTCAAAGCTCTTAAAGTTGCAATATAACGGAAGCAGTGAGAAATCTTTTTTTCCCCCCATATAGTGGTGTACAGATTATCAGATTAACAGATTATCAAAAAATAAAAATGTAGGGTGGGACTAAATTCTGTCCATCAGTTGTTGATAAATGATACATTCACTGGAAGATGGCATCTTTTTTTGTAACATAGCCTAATTCATCATATAATATATCCAAAATGTAAAATTATGCAATCTACTCCATATTTACTCCAGATTTAAAGCTAAGAGGTCATGATGTAACATTTTTCTACAATATTGTTTTCACGTGATACAAATTCAAAGTGATCTTGAACACAGCAAAGTTCACATGAGCTTGGGTTTCCAGTCTCCCGCATTCGCATACGCATAAATATAAGTACTCAGGAAAACAATCAAAAATAGAATAACAATTAAAGTATATTGCTGTCAATTTTCATTTTTTGTTGAACAAAAAGTACATAGGAAGATAAATACAGTGATCACTATTGTCTGCATTATTGGTAGTGACTCTTTCTGCAAGATACTTTGTTAGGTGGTGACAAGTAATTGAGTTATTGAATTGTTCACTTAATCGATTTGTTTAAAACAATGACTCATTTAGGAATTAAACACCACTACTGCAATGATTACTTCTTCTAAGGCTTCCTCTATTTTCATTGGTAAAGCAAAAAAAGATAAAACAACCATCAGTATTGATCTTAAAATATGTGTTACTCAATATTAACTGCTTATTGTTTGCACTTTTAAATAAAATAAAAACCTGCTGATCAGTAGCATTTTCGCTCGTGTGATATTGCTTAAATGAACTGTTCTTAATCCTGGTTCTCGCGACCACCCGCTCTGCATATTTTGCTCGTCTCTCTTGTTTAAACACACCGGATTCAGATAACCAGCTCATTAGAAGAGAGCTTCATTAATGAACTGTGTTCCGACTGACATTTTCCCTACATAGTGTTCACTGCTATCTACTCCCTGCACACAGGAAATCGGCTGAAGTTTACTTCACTTAAGAACACCGATTTGCGCTACACCACTCCCTGTAGCGTCTACG
Source organism: Barbus barbus (assembly GCF_936440315.1). Taxonomy (NCBI): domain Eukaryota; kingdom Metazoa; phylum Chordata; class Actinopteri; order Cypriniformes; family Cyprinidae; genus Barbus; species Barbus barbus. The sequence goes on from NC_136752.1 coordinate 12,812,343, forward strand.
CACAAACAAAACTTACTCCAGACGTATGAAGGGTTATTTAACAGTAATCATGAGATTTGCATAGAAGTCACATCTCGCGCACTTGAATGCCCTTTGAATAGAGCATATATGCTTCTTTCAAACTGAAATCATGGCGGAATATCCTGTGATGTCCAATTCGCAGGGATCTTACATTCAAATCGAACAAACCCTTGAAGTGGTAAGAGAAACATACAAAATGTGCAGAGCAGGGGGTCGCAAGGACCAGAATTAAGAACCGCTGGCTTAAATATACTGTAAAAAATGACCATTAATTTAACAGCAAAATACTGTAAAAATTATACAGTAAAAACCTGTTAAATCATTAATGGTAAGTTCCCCTACTATATATGGTGAAAAACTGTACTGAACATTACATGTAATTTACTGTTATTTTCAACTGACATTCCTAGAAGTCCCTGCATTACATTTCAAATTTGATTGGAGTTTTTTTTTTGTGTTTTTTTGTTAAAATAACTTTCTTCTTTTTTTCTTATCAGTTGTGTATATTAGGGTTACACATTACATCTAATGGTGTTAAATTAATGTTTATTGGATTATTTCAGTTTGATGGTATTCAGTGTTTGATGTTAATATTTAAAAGCTTGAGCTTCGGTTCATCATGTGACTTTCTCATCACCACCTGCTTTTGCAACCTGTTCTGTTGAGTGACCATTGTGCCAACTGTAAAGTTTGGTGGAGGAAGGATAATGGTATGGGTCTGTTTTTATGGCATTACTGTAATAAACACTCATTCTACAGTGATTTGATAGACATGAAAAAGAACACCAGCATGGATGCATACATCCACAACCAATCCATATCCACACAGCCCTGAGGTCAAAGGTGACTGATCTGGATCAAGACATCTCCACACTCTTCTCAGCAGGTATCAAGCTCAGATGTAGACAGAAAACTGTTACAAATCCTGCAACAACACAACAGCAATACAGCTGCTCGTTTTATCCCGACAGCCTGCAGCAAACTCCTTATCATCTGAATTATAATCAGAGATTCTTTCTTCCTGGCTGTATAAATAGCACACTTTCATCATGGCTAAATAAATCAGCACTTAACACTACATCAAGTGCATTTTACAGTCACTCGTCTCAGTCAGGTCAAAAAGAGAGTGAGGTCTTTCTTTGTTTTTTTGCATAATGAAGAAATACCAGCAGTCATAGATATGATTCTCTGAATAACAGGATTGCCATGAAAATATTCAATATTTTTTCCTTTCTGATTTAATGCCTGATGTTTGTAGAACATGCAACGGCTCACTCTCAGCCATCTATATACGATTTAATACTCTGTTGTAAGCCGCTCACAGTTCAATCTTGCTTTGCATGTTCTAATTTTAACAATCTCATAGCGAATGAGCAGATTTATGTTTATAAGCTGAGGATAGAGATGGAGGACTGTGAGGACAGTCCTAAACTGTCCTATGTCCCACTGACTCTTATAAGCATAGTTATGCAAGTGGATAAAAGCTGTGTTGAAGAAACTGAATTTGATGATCTTTTTGCTATTGGAACCTTGAGGTTTTATTTCTGGATCTCGGATTCCCAAAAATGTGGTACAGTGAACAAAACTGTGTCTACATATCTGTACATGTACGCCTGTGTGTGTGAGTGTGTGTGGGTCAGCATGTGATGGCTAATGGTTAATGGCTGACTGGTGGACGCACAAGCTGATGGTTGTCTCTCTCTTTCTCAGGCCTCAGGGGACTCATCCGTCTGTCATCACATACACACTGAGTGATAAGATAAGAGATAGATGCTACCACTGACTGCAGTTGCAAGGAGCACGGCCGCCATTTTGGGGTGAAAATTACAACTGGACAACGTTACAGATATACAGAAATAGACAGAATAACAATGAAAGAGAAGTCAAAGTGGAATAAAAGAACGGAATGTTGGGCAATCCACTGCAAAAACTATCAGTGTGACAGTAAAAATCTTTCATCGTTTTCTCAAAGATTCTGGCAGGTAATTATTCACAAAAGTGTAAAAATATTGTGTGTTTTGAAGTGGGACCTAGCACTTCTTATGCACCTGCTAACTTTACCTGTTTTAAAAAAAAGTTGTGACGTATTGTCAAGTATGGTGACCCATACTCGAAATTGGTGCTCTGCGTTTAACCCATCCAAGTGCACACACACAGCAGTGAGTAGTGAACAAATGCACACACACACACACACACACACACACACCGTGAACACACACCCGGAGCAGTGGGCAGCCATTTATGCTGCGGCGCCCGGGGAGCAGTTGTGGGTTCGGTGCCTTGCTCAAGGGCACCTCAGTCGTGGTATTGAGGGTGGAGAGAGCGCTGGACATTCACTCCCCCCATAGAAAACATAATGATATGGATATGACACTAAGGGGCTTTTTACACCTGGTCACTTCATGCATTTTCTCTGATCGGACATCTATCTGATTTGTTAAAAAGTTTTCATTTACACATAATTGCATCTTCGCAAAACGGATACAAATCTGTTCTTTAATTCCCGCACCATATGCAAATTTAACGGAGTTCACGTCAATTAAAGCAATAGATATTGTCACGAATCCTGGCTTGCACTTCCACTCATTCACCACCAGAGGTCACCCGTTCACCACATGGACTTTTCACACTACACAGCACACTGGACTCAATTTCCCACAATCCATTGCACTGACGACTTGCACAGCTGTTCACTATTTCGCCCACACCTGATCACCATTTCACAATCACCATCACTCTATTTAAGCCTGGGACTTGCTCTTGCTCACGGCCGAGTATTGTTAGCGTGCTACCTTACAAAGCGTTCCTAGTTTTCATAGTCTTGCCTTGCCTTGTTTTCCTGCCGTGTTTGACCCTGCTCTTGTTTCCTGGATTTACCCTTTGCCTCTGCCGTTTGGACTCTGTTCGCTCCCTGTTTGGATTGTTGCTCTCGTCTCTGGATTATCTCTCTGCCTTGCCCCTTTGGATACTGTTCGCTGATCGTTGACCCACGCTTGTTCCACGGATTGCTCTGTCTTGCCCTTGCCATACCTGTTTGCCCCTGTCTGACCCTGCCTGTTTCTGACCATGTTTTATAATAAAGCCTTGCATATGGATCCGCACGTCTCACGTCTCGTCAGCCCCGTAACAGAATACTCGGCCACAAGAGGATCCAGCAGCTTTTCAAAGGATCAGGAGAATGGTATGGACACAGCATTTCGTCTGTTGCGGTTCAAGCAGGGTACCCGATCATTGGAGGAGTGTATTGAGGAGTTTTTAAGCTTAGCCAATGACTCAGATCTGCCGGACTGTTTTTTGATTCATCTTTTTGGTGATGGCGTTAATAAACCTCTCAGAGGTAAACTATTTAGAGAGGGTCCGCGTTCGTCACTCGCTGAGTTTATGGATTATGCTTTGCTGTGCGTGGGCTCTTCTTTTACTGTGGGTGTCGCGGAGGAACGCGACACCGCACTCACTCACAAAATGGCGGCAGAAACAGCACCCCTTCACGTCGTCGCTGTCAAGCCAGAGTCTGCTCACGTCGTCGCTGTCAAGCCAGAGTCTGCTCACGTCGTCGCTGTCAAGCCAGAGTCTGCTCACGTCGTCGCTGTCCAGCCAGAGTCTGCACACCACGCCTCAGTGCTCCAGCCAGAGTCTGCACACCACGCCTCAGTGCTCCAGCCAGAGTCTGCACACCACGCCTCAGTGCTCCAGCCAGAGTCTGCACACCACGCCTCAGTGCTCCAGCCAGAGTCTGCACACCACGCCTCAGTGCTCCAGCCAGAGTCTGCACACCACGTCTCAGTGCTCCAGCCAGAGTCTGCACACCACGCCTCAGTGCTCCAGCCAGAGTCTCTTCACGCCTCCACCGAACTGCCAGAGGCTGTTACCACAGATTCAAGGTCAGTCCTTCGAGTTCTGATATCCAGTGTGATGGACCCACCACTGACGTCAGTGCGAGCAGCTGGCATTCCCAGGGCCTCAACCCTGGCTGTTACAGAGACTGTTCCCCTGACCTCAGTGCTTCCCGTTATGGCGGTCGCCATTTTGAGCGTGTGGACTGCACACTCTGCTCCTGAGGCCTCTCCTGTCCACGAGTCTGTTCCTGAGGTCTCTCCTGTTCACGAGTCTGCTCCCGTGCCTCCAGAGGTGGCGGCTTCCGCTGCAGAACCTCCCGAAGTGGTGGCATCTACTCCCGAATCCCGAGAATCCAGTTCTCATGCCACGGAGGCCGTTCCTGACCTCATGGTCTGCCCTGTCACGGCCATGGAGGCCGTTCCTGAACTCACTGTCTGCCCTGTCACGGCCAGGAGTGCCGTTCCCGAGCCTCAAGTGTCCGCGCTGCAAGAGCGCCCTCAAGTGTCCGCGCTGCAAGAGCGCCCTCAAGTGTCCGCGCTGCAAGAGCGCCCTCAAGTGTCCGCGCTTCCAGAGCGTCCTCAAGTACCCGCTCCTCCAGAGCGCCCTCAAGTGCCCGCTCCTCCAGAGCGCCCCAAAGAGGCCGCCTGTGAACTCACGCCCTGTCCTGTCACGGCCAAAGAGGCCGCCTGTGAACTCACGCCCTGTCCTGTCACGGCCAAAGAGGCCGTCTGTGAACTCACGCCCTGCCCTGTCACGGCCAAGGAGGCCGTCTGTGAATCCTCGTCCTGGCCAATCACGGCCATGGAGGCCGTCTGTGAACCTTCGACCTGCCCGGTCACGGCTCCTGTGATCATGGGGACTCTCTCTGTGTTGTCTGTCTCTGTTCTCCCTGTGGTGTCTGTCTCTGTTCTCCCCAGATCCCTGATCCTGCCATGGCTTCCTGACCAGTCCGCTTTACCGTGGAGATACTATGCCCAGTCTACGCCACACTGGTGGGCTCCGGCTCCGTCTACTCTGCCGTGGTGGTCAGCTGTCTGGCTCTGGGGGTCTCCTGCTCCGCCCAGGTGGAATCTGGTCCCGTCCTGCCCTGCAACAAGGACTCTCTCAGTGTTGTCTGTCCCTGCTCTCTCGGTGTTGTCTGTCCTTATTCTGCCCAGATCCCAGTCTCCGTCACGGGTTCCTGCCCTGTCTGCCTCCCTGTGGTGGTCCTCTGCCCTGCCATGGTGGTCTTATGCTCGGGTCTGGTGGTCATCTGCTCCGCCCTGGTGGGCTCTGGTCTCGCCTGCTCCGCCCTGGTGGGCTCTGGTCCTGTCTGCTCCGCCCTGGTGGGCTCTGGTCCCGTCTGCTCCGCCCTGGTGGGCTCCGGACCCGTCTACTTCGCCCTGGTGGGCTCCCGTGCCGTCTGCTCCGCCCTGGTGGGCCTCTGCTCTGTCGGTCCTGACCTGTTCTCTGGCTCCGCCCTGGTTTTCTGCTCTGCCGGTTCTGCCTCTATCCCCGGTCTTCCCACGTCCTCAAGGACCTGGACCTCCGTCCCTCCCCCTGCTCCGCCTCCGCGCCACCGCCCTCCTGGATTGTTTAGGAGCATCTGGAAGCCGCTCCTTGGGGGGGGGGCTATGTCACGAATCCTGGCTTGCACTTCCACTCATTCACCACCAGAGGTCACCCGTTCACCACATGGACTTTTCACACTACACAGCACACTGGACTCAATTTCCCACAATCCATTGCACTGACGACTTGCACAGCTGTTCACTATTTCGCCCACACCTGATCACCATTTCACAATCACCATCACTCTATTTAAGCCTGGGACTTGCTCTTGCTCACGGCCGAGTATTGTTAGCGTGCTACCTTACAAAGCGTTCCTAGTTTTCATAGTCTTGCCTTGCCTTGTTTTCCTGCCGTGTTTGACCCTGCTCTTGTTTCCTGGATTTACCCTTTGCCTCTGCCGTTTGGACTCTGTTCGCTCCCTGTTTGGATTGTTGCTCTCGTCTCTGGATTATCTCTCTGCCTTGCCCCTTTGGATACTGTTCGCTGATCGTTGACCCACGCTTGTTCCACGGATTGCTCTGTCTTGCCCTTGCCATACCTGTTTGCCCCTGTCTGACCCTGCCTGTTTCTGACCATGTTTTATAATAAAGCCTTGCATATGGATCCGCACGTCTCACGTCTCGTCAGCCCCGTAACAGATATGCGCTGCATTTTATTTATCATCAGCTAATTTCAATATCAGAGACCGCAACAGGAGAGAGCGCGACATCAGCACTGGAAAGATAGGTTAGTCTCACTACTTTTAATGAAGACGATTGTGTGTTGAGAATAAGAATTTTCAGAGCCTGATAAAATCAGTATAAATACATTTTTAATACTGCAAAATACGCTCGATGTTACAGTCACTGGCCTTGCCATCCAGAATAAAAGAGATCTAGTGAAGGGATTTGTGGAAACTGTGGTTCCTAATTATTGTGATCCAACATGTGCCTCGCATTTCAGGATGAAAAGAAATTTCAGGTGAAGGATAATCCACTTCTTACCTCTGTGTTATGATCTATATGACCTTATTATTTTTATTGTGAGTATTAGGCTTATCATTATTGCTGATAACTGTTGTTGTGCTATGATATTGTAATATTTACCATTATATAATCAGAGAAGCATAGAAAAGTTTATGAAAGTGTCACTCCACAATACAATAGCAAAATATATAAATATGTATAGTATTTTTATGTTACATTATTCAGTGTCTGCACACCTTCCTGAGGAAAGGATATGGACCAGAAGACATTGCAATTACTTCATATTTAGACAGACTTAAAGAAGTTCCAGATCTATACTTGTGCTCTTATTATTTCAGTTATTTTGCCTTTAATGTAAATAAACGTGCAAACAATATGCTCTTGTGAATTTATTTAGATGTTAATTACATTTACTTACAATTTCCTCATCATCATGTTGATATGCTATGTTACTATAAAACTCTTATGACAAAAATGTCTTCTAATATCTTCAATTGTTGCGCATACAGAGCTGCAGCGGACACACATTAAATGACTTCACTTGGACCCATAGTGCAATCCGTCTCTTTAATACCGCGTGGTTTATATATGTTGCTGCTGACATTTTTGACACCCACCAAACAAGAGAAAACGGATCTCAAACCTCGTTGCACACCGTTTACAGGAAACATGTCGTTCAAGCTGGAAACCGGAGCAAAACATTGGGCCTGAACGTGCCCCTGGTCTTTTCACAATCGGATAGCTATCCGATCAGAAAAAACGCATGAAGTGACCAGGTGTAAACAGCCCCTAAATTAGAATGAGTTTATGCAACTTTACACATTTACAATTACTTACTATTATTTACTATTACTCCACTAGGTCTGAAATGTATATTATACGTTTTTAATCCCCTGGAACACACTACAAACATGATCTAGATTAGAACAAGATGCATGCTGTGTCTGTTGTCTGTCATAATTAAACTAATAATAATTAAAAATGTGTGTGTGTGTTTTTTTCAAACAGCTTAAAGTGAATTTTGCATCCGATGACCCCTTTAAAAAAATCATATTAACATTGCTGGTAGGTTGCAACGCACTCTCTGGGTTAAATTTATTTAAACTAATGTGCTGTCTTCACTGTAGCTCACGCACACACATTCAGACAGTCACACAGACTGCAATGCACACACACAGACGTTCCGCAACAGAAACTTCCCAGCACTGCCTGCAATTTTATCAATAAAAACGCTTCAACGCTGAAGAGCTACATTATTTTTATCAGCAAGGAGTTGGTAACATCACTGCTTTGAAGCAATTAAAGTTAATAGAGAAACTTTTTTTTTATCCTCTGTGAGAAATAACATACACATTGTTGCCAGTTTCACATATTTCCGTATTGCGCAAGTGTGACGCTCCGATTTCTGGGATTACGGGGATCAAGCAACCCCAGTTATGTTCTTCTGCGAGTCAGATTAAACCTTGTTGTTGCCTATATTAAACCCTATTCCTTATTTTTAGAAACCTTGCACTTTTCTACTCTGTTTAAACACTGTTCTTGTATTTAAATTAAGCACGGTCCACTACTGTGCACATGCTGGGGAATATATTCTAGTAGCACGAAGTTGTATATGATGATACATCGTCGTATCGATATATCGAGCACAGCCCTATACAAACTAAACACAAGACAGACAGAAAGTACTGGTTAATAAACATGAGGAGCAGTATTATAGATTTAAAAACACACACACAAATAAATACTCCATTCTACATACTGTAGGTCATCATCATAATCGTAAACCCAGCTGGTGTGATCAAACACATTCAGATTATTCATAGCGTTCTGTGGTCCAATCTGTAAACACACTCACAAATTAGTCATTACAATTTACTGCCAAGATGACAGAAACACACATAAATTACCCAGTGTGGTCTTCACACCAACACGCTAACAAGCGAAAACACTCACCAATTAGTCATAACATTACACTGTGCATTTGGCTTTTGTCAGCTGGACTGATTCCAGCATGAGTGCATCATGTCAGTCTCCCCCCCCCCAATGTCCTTAACACACAAGCTGTGACAATTTATCACAATCACTGGCTTACCTATATTACACACATACGCATGCAAACTCCACAGCAGATCTCTATGATACGATCGTATATTCTGGCGAGCCTGTGTTTATGTGTGTAAATGAATTCATGGAGTGTGGCTGGTCTTTGAGGAGGCCCAGACTCTCACTGTGAGCGTTCTACAATGCTTGCAAGGTCGCTGTGAATAACAGCCGAGGAGTGTTTACTGTAAGCACATCTGAGGACATGTCAGCAGTATAACGCATTGATTAGCCCACTCGCTGCTGGGTCTTCAGTACTCGCTAAACTGTAAGGCTGTTTACTCGTACAAAGCTCTTGAGGATGCAGTTGAACAAGAAAGTGGCATCTTAAGAGGTGCTTACAAAGACTAGGCACCTCTTTTTACTACCCAGCACTAGAAACCAGGTTATTTGTATCTGTTTGAGTGTTAGTGGGTCAATGACAGAATGCTTGTCCACGATAAAGAAGAGGAAAAAACACTTTGAAATCCAGTTTAATTCAAGTATTAGAAAACTACTCCTTGGATTTGTGTTGTTTTCTTATTTTATTTTATTTTTTTTACTTTAAATTAATAAAAATGTCATGGTTTAACCATTTTACATTTGAACAACGTTTAATATACTTTTCAAGATAAAAAAGTATTTTCTAAAATTATCATGAAATATTATTTTCTAAATATCATTAAATATAATTATATTTATATAAAAATATATAAAGTAATATATATAAAAAATGTGTATATATTTGTATTACATATATGACATACATTTTTCAGAAGAAATTACATTCTTGTACATTTTAGTTTACCATAAACACCAGCAGATTGTCAGTAGATTCTGCAGTACACTTTAATTACATTTAAAAAATGTAGTAATTATAAAATTACATAAAAAGAAAGCAAAAAGCACTCTTAAGTTCAACTAATTGCATTTAATATAAACTTATAATACCTTATATTATAAATAAAAATAATAATAAACCTAATACAAATTATAATACCTTTTCATTTAATTGTGAATAACATTCAGTTAAGTGTCCAAAAATATAACATTTAGTTTGCACTTAAGTATATTCTTGTATGTGTATTATTCCATAATATGTCCTCTTTTTAAGTATATACTAAAATGTATGTCTGTATGGGACCATATGACTTTTCAGTAATTGAATTTTTTCTTGGCTATGATATCAGGGCAGTGGTAGCACCCTGGCATTTTTGAGTTTATGGACCTTAAAAAGTATTAAAATGAATTTTAATTCAGAAAATAAAACCTTGCTCATTATAGAAGAGGTGTATTCAGAGTATCCATGGATTGCATTTTAAATTGATTTTTTATTCATTTAAAAAGCAGACACAAACATGAGTGTCATGTCTTTGCCCCTTGTGTTTTAACGAATAGCTTTCTTTTCAGTGAAACTAGTCATTTATTGCGTGATATTTCCTTAAGACACAAGTTGTCAGCGCACTTTAAACCCAATTTAAACTGCCATTCCAAGCAGTCTCGACAAGCACGCTCTCAAACATCCACTATATATAGTAGCTGACTATATATCCTACCTGAGCCCCTGTGAGAGGTGTGACACTAAGAGGGCAAACAGGAGAGAATGGGGACGGTGAGCGTCCTAGGCGATGGAGTATGGAGGGAGGGCTGCTCTAAACGTCACACATAGGGGGGAAAATCTCCAATAATGGGAAGGCCGACAGATGCTCCAGTTTCCTTGACAGAAATGGAGGTCAAGTGGAGATTTATGTAAAAGGGAAAACAGGCAGCGAGGGAGAGAAAAGGAAAGTGCATATTATGACTTTAACTAGTGGATGGGGAGGACAGAGCAGCAAAGCAATGATTTTACACAGACAGCACCATAAAGAAATAAGACAGAGGAAGTGTCTTAAAACAGAAGAGAAGGAGTGGATTACAGTATTTCCCAGGCATTTTTGTAAAGCTCAAACCAGAAATGTTATTTTTTATCTCACATGCTCAAAATCATTCTACATTTATTTGATTAATTTAATCTATCATTAAAGACTACAAACATACTGCAAAATCAAATAAAAAAAAAACCTATATGTGACCCTGGAACACAAAATCAGTCTTAAGTCGCTGGGGTATATTTGTAGCTATAGCCAAAAATACATTGTATGGGTCAAAATTATTGATTTTTCTTTTATGCGAAAAATCATTAGGGCATTAAGTAAAGATCACATTCCATGAAGATATTTTGTGAATTTCCTACTGTAAATATATCAAAACGTCATTTTTGATTAGTAATATGCATTGCTAAGAACTTCATTTATTTGGACAACTTTAAAGGCGATTTTGTTCTCAATATTTTTATTTTTTTTGCACGCTCAGATTCCAGATGTTCAAATAGTTGTATCTCATCCAAATATTGTCCTATCCTAACAAACCATACATCAATGGAAAGCTTATTTGTTCAGCTTTGATGATGTATAAATCTCAATTTCAAACAAATTGACCCTTATGACTGGTTTTGTGGGCCAGGGTCACATATATACCACTCTTTAAAAGTTTGGGGTCAGTAAGATTTTGGTATGTTTTTAAAACAAGTCTCTAATGCTCACCAAGGCCACATTTATTTGATTAAAAAAAGCAGTAATATGAAATATTATAACACTTTAAAGAACTTTTATATTTTAATATATTTTCAAACATAATGTATTCCTGTGATGACAAAGCTGAATTTTCAGCATCATTACTCCAGTCTTCAGTGTCACATGATCCTTCAGAAATCATTCTAATATGCTGATTTGCCGCTTATGAAACATTTATTATTATTATCAGCATTGAAAACAGTTGTGCATTTATGGACATTGTGATATATTTATTTCAAGAACCTTCAAAAAATTATTTGCAGTAATTTTAAATTTTACAAATTAAACAGTAGTGATACATGGCTGGGAGTAAGAATTCTGAGCTGTTCTCATTTTCACAAAGTTGCCCTAACTAACCAGCATTTTTTATGCCAAGCGCTAAACAAAGCACACAACCAGTGCCCCAGGCTGCTTAATTGACCATTATTTGCCATTTATCTTTCAAGACGCTTGCACTGACTGACTCTCAAGTCAAGACGATTGGGAAAGGCTCGAGGTCTTGGCAGAAGAGCTGCCGCATCAGACTGTTTACCGAAGCCAACAAAGACATCATCGGGCTCTCGTGCCAAGCATGAATAAATAAACATCCAATTGAGAAATGTCTCATGCACTTTCTTAAAATGCACAATTTCTAAAGTCTTTGACAAAAGGATCTGTCCAGCAGTCAGGAGCTGCTGCAAAGACAGATTTGTGTAATTCCACTATAGATTTATTGTTTTTATGTAGAAAGTTGTTTGCTAATGTTTGGTGTGACTTTCAGTTTGAGAGGTGAAGTCAGGGTGGCCTCAGAAGTTTCTGGGTAGAAAGCAATAAGAACTGGCAGATGCAATAATATGAGCATTAAAATAGGAAAATGCACATAGTAGTTCAATGCATGTATAAATCTAAATACGAGTACCTTATTCACAGTCATAAAAGGAGCCAAAAGAGACTTCTTTGATGTTAACTTCCATTTCCACCAGCACTTTAAAGCTAGGCTCCTCTTTTTTTTATTTGATACACCGCTGAGCATTCTACCTCAAAACTGCCTTCCCATTATATTTGGGTTTTGCATTCATGGCACAATGAAGCAGTAGGCCTAACTTTTCTGTGTCAGCAATGCTTGAGTCACATCTTTAAAGAGCCAAAAGATATTTAAAAAGCCAAAATACAGCAAAAGCCTTTCATCCAGGTAGCTATAGCTAAACATTGCCTTTTACACTTTAGCTGTATACAAATATTTGTACTGAATTTAATGAAGATCTTAATTATTGACATTTGAATTGGTGTGTAATTGCTTTCATACATACTTTGACCTATGATAAACCAAAAAGCACACGTTAATCGCAATGAACGATGTCTTGGTACCGTTAGCACTCAAAAAAATAAAAAATAAAAAAATAAATAAAGAGAGAGAGAGAGAGAGAGAGAGAGAGAGCTGCACAGCTCACAGTTCTCTGCCTTTTTTATTTTTAAACTTCTGACACTTACTCCTGTGGCATTATGGGATAGTTCCGGGTCCACCGGTTGCACACTTCACAATCTAAGCAAAGTCAGTCACTCGGGAAATTGTTTACCTTAATATTCTGAATATTCTAAATATTCAGAATATTCAAATATTCTATTCTGGCGTGAGAAGAAATGATTTTAACTAGTATCTGGTTGCATAGCAACGGGAGAAAATCAGCGTCAGATTTCTATGGGGTCAGTTCTAGACCTTCGTAGCCTACTGTGTAATAAATATTACTATAAATATATATATATAAAATATAAATCCACTTAAAACCTTACAGTCGATGCAGAGTATTATTTAACTTTCATTCGGCTTTATATTTGGCTTTTAAGAAAGACTTAACTACATTTATCTTGGAAAATACATCCAGACGGTCGTATCGTGTGACTATATGAAAGATGAGAAGGAATTTATTTTGTACACACATGTGAAAGAGAGAGAGAGCGCGCGCGCTCGCGTGAGATGCTGTAGCACCTTTAAAGCGATGACATCATGACAACTGTGAGCCACTGATGACAGAGAGCCTCATCTTTAAGAAATAATCACATCGTGTAAAGAGGAGAAAACACGAAAACAAGCAGACATGAATAATACATGGCATCGAAATCAAGCTAAATCGTCCGGCTACACTGAACGCCTCCATACAAACGTGAATGCGGCCACTGCGTCTGTCTGCTGCAGAAAAAAAAACTGTCGCATCATTTCTAGTGGATCAGACATTAAGTACAATATGTCACGGACGATATTCCCCGCACGCCTCAGAACTATTCCTCACTTCTGAGAGCACACACTGTACTGACTGGCGTTAAAACGCACTGCACCTATGATGATCAAGCGCGAAGGATCAAAGAACGCAAATTGTGTCGATGATATCGAGCTTAGAAAGGAGGCATGTTGTTCCTGAGGGACGCACGGGGAGCCCGAGAAACCCGATGCCCGTCTCGCCAGCGGTCTCAGAGAGTTGAGCAGAATGAATCCTCAGATGCACTGTGAGACTCGCCTCAGTAACGCACTGTACTTTCAGCGCACACTGATGCCACAGAGCTCACGATGTTCATTGAGAGAAACGCGCACGCTTAGAGCGAGACTCGCATCCGCTCTGCTCTAGTCTGCACGGGTTACACCGGGTGACGGGCTACGGGACGCTTACCTCCACACTTGTCCCATCTGCAGGATGTGTATGAGCGTCTGCCAGACCCAAACAGACACGCGACAGCATATGGCCCCGCCGCGCACCCCTGGGCCCCGGCTGCAGCTGAGACCCTCCACGGAGCCCAAGCCGCCCCCCGTGTAATCCTGCACGAACCATCTGAAGCTTAGGATCTGGACCAGCACCGACGGCACCAGCACGAAGAACAGTGTGAGTCCGAACCAGAGGTAGTCCTGCTTGACGTAGTAGTCGAGCGCGAGCCACAAGTCGGTGCCCACGTCCCAGAAGAAGACGAGGAGCGCGAGGACGATCCACAGGCAGTCCAACCACAGGCGCTCTTCGTGAGGTGGCCGCCTGACGTCTCTCCCCTTGCCCTGGAGGTAATGCAGACAGGCGCTCCGGCAGCCCCAGTAGCACGACGAGGTGTTGCAGCAGTGGCAGATGTGGAAGGAGCTGCTCTGCCGCGCGTCGTCCTCGCAGCTCCCCACCGTCTCGTCCAGGTTGTGCAGCTGGGCGAAACCGGTGACGACCCCCCGACCGTCGGATTTCGCTGCCATCTTGCTCTCCGAAGCGCACACCTCCGGTTTCCGAGGCTCGTGACGTCACTTCCCCGACACCTGTTTCTCCAGAGTACCCCTAATAAGGTAGCCATGGAGTTGTGGGGTGACGGTGACGCCAGAGAGGCAGTGCATCCTCCTGCGGCGCTCCGGACGGCGAAGTCAGCGCTGATCTAGTCCTCGAGCCGGCACGGGTCAGAGACGAACTCCTGGAAGCCGGTTCTTGTCACCTGCGCATTGTGTTTGAGTGCGAGCGCGGGACTGTTCCCTGAGACACCCGCCGCCGCTGACTGGATGTCTCGACTGAAGAGAGACGCGGATCCGTACTCATCTAGGATGCCACCTAGTGCTCGGTTCGCACCTCTGGACCGCTGAGTGATGTAATGCTGTAGTGAGAACGCCGCTCGCGCTCTTAACCCTTTCGGACATCAGAAGAGATGCTGCTCAAGTGGAAATTTGCTGGTGAAACAACACTTTCGCGTACATAGCCTACACACGCAGGATGCAATTCACGTCCTCCTCCTCTCCGTTGTGGCATCATGACATCAAGATGACCAGTATAATGCAATAAACACATTTAAATGAAATTTCAACCAGATGGAAGCGTCAAGCGCGACGTGTTTGCGGTCAGGTGCGCATCTGTGCTGTCCTGTTTGTGACAAATAACTCTCGTCTGTGAAAACTAGAAAAGCTCAGTACATTTGTAAACTTAACAGCCTCTCCCTGGATGGAAGTAGCAATAAAGGTAGAGTACATCTGTAAAATGAGGAGCGGAAAATATTGTTGTGACAAGAAAGCTGTCCTTATGGGAACGCGCGTGTGCTGTCCATGAAGCGCGCGGCCGGTGTTGTGCCTATTTTTGACTCCCTGCCAAATACCCCCCTCGTTGAAATCGCTACCTGATTGCCTAATCCTAACCCCTCCCCCTCCCCCACACCTAACCCTAAACCTAAACCTAATACTAGGGGGGTAATAATCTGGCGGGGGTCAGAATTATTTGTACCCAGCTGACTCTTCTTTATTCCTTTGTGAGTGTGTTGTGAAGGGGTGGATTGACTTTGTTCGTCGTTCTGTTGTATTATTCTGCTGTATATAATACTTTAATCTATCTTCATTCAAATGATTCAGCATTCAAATATTTCTGATTAATGACAATTTTTTCATGTTATTTCTCTGCAATTTACTAAATATTATTTTAAAATTTTAATGTTAAAATAAAATCGATTTTGCAGATACCTGCTGAGAACATTTTAGTGTTTTAACTTATTCTCCCCAGGAATTTCATTCTTTACAATAAATTCTCTCTCAATTGCAACCTTTTTTTCTGTACATTGATCTTCCTACTGGCTCAAACCGTATTCCCCAACAGCCCATATCCACATGGGATGCATACAATTTCCTAAATTCAGCCTTTATTCTTTGAAAACCCATGGCATCAGCATCCAATCTGCACTTTGATCTTTTTCTCAGTGCCTTGACTCAGGTTTCCTCCAGGTATCAATCAAACAAAAAAAGAGCAAGCAATAGAGAAAGAAAACGTTGATCCTTGCCAAAAGCATTGCTGTTATCCTAAGAAAAAACTTACCACATAGCACTTGAGCTCTGATTACAAAACAAAGTGGGCTTTGTCTGCCAGCAAAGCAGTGCACAATGCAGTACTGGCGTCCAATGCCACCTCTATAGGACTCTGTCTCACCCTCCCACGAGCCATCGTAAATCCTCAACACCTGTGGAAGTGCCAGGGAAGCATTACCAAGATTAAGACAGTGCCACTGTTACATTAATAAGATGATCTCAGTCCCACTGGTTGCCAATAGGCTTAGATCGTAACATAAGGCTCAGGCATTTCAATAATCATCATTCTATTACAGCAGTCCTTGTTAATTAATGAAAAGATGTATGAGAGAATGACATTTCTCTGCCAACCCTTCCCATTTGGTTTCAATTGCAACGGTCATTTGATGTCAATTACATGAAAGTAAGATGTTCAGAGAATGTGTGCACTGGCGCCTCATCTGGCATTCACAAATGGTTCCTGTACCTAAGGAAATGCATTCATAAATGCAGTGACTTTGAATTTGCACAGTGCTGCAGGTCTGGTATGAAGTTCTTCAAATTAACACACAGTGTCAGAGTCTCTTCTGGGGTTCAGAGCCGAGGAAACTTCACAGAAATGTTTGATGAGCAGCATAAGCTGGAATAAATAGCGCTTCTCAGCTAATAATGTAAAAAAAAAACTACTATCAAAGTGGCCTGAAGCAAAGAGAAACAGTCTGGGATTCAGTGTTGTGCGTGTGTAATTGGTGTCAGGCACAATGATAACAAACAGACAATTATTCCATATAATGCCATATGAAAAAAACAGGTCTTCACAGATCATTTTAAAACCTTTGTGCATCCATGTTAAGGACTGATATTCTATGCTTGCAATTCAGTATAGTAATATTGGAACCAAGATATCACAGAAAGAAGAACATCCCATATCATCACGATTATGAGAGACTTTTTACATAAAATGCCATTTTATTTTATGTTAAAGAAAATTAGCTGAATTTGTATTGATCCTCAGGCCCATCCTAGATGTAGATGAGTTTGTTCTTTCAAAGGAACAGATTTGGAGAAATTTAGCAATTACATCACTTGCTCACCAGTGAATCCTCTGCAGTGAATGGGTGCCGTCAGAATGAGAGTTCAAACAGCGGAGGAAAACATCACATTTATCCACAAGTAATCCTCATGAGTCCAGTTCATCAGTTAATGTCTTGGGAAATGAAAAGCTGCTTGTTGGTAAGAAACAAATAATTTCATAATCCATAATACTGCTTCCTTGTCCATCTCAAAGTTGGGTTAAATGTTTAAGTCAACCTTCTGGTCAGTAACCCAACCGCTGGGCATAAACAACCCAATCGCTGGACTCGTCCATATTTTACCCAGCGTTGGGTTGTATTTAACCCAGCATTTTTTAGAGTGAACTGTTTTGGAACTGTAAACAGGGCTTGATCTGTGCACATTTCTCTCCTGATTGAGACAAGATGACTTTTTCCACTAGAGAAAGCAATATTATGGATAGAGGACTTGTAATTTAGCCAAAAGCAACGGGTTTAATATGCGTGTATGATGAACTGCTTTCTTAAAGTGTTTCACTTCACAAGACACTAAGTGATGGACTGGACTAGAGTGGTATGGATTACTTGTGGTTTATGTGTTTTTATCAGCTGTTTGGACTCTCATTCTGACGGCACCCATTCACTGCAGAGGATTCTTGGGTGAGTGATGTAATGCTTAATTTTTCCAGATCTGTTCTGATGAAGAAACAAACTCATCTACATCTTGGATAGCCTGCGGGACCAGACAATTTCATATTAACAAACAGATAGTTCATATGCCATATCATATACCATATGACAAAAGCAGATCTTCACAGATATTTTTAAAACCAATGCTCTGCCATGTAGCTATGTTGAGGACTGATATGCAATAACATGAGATGAAAATGTATGCTTATGAGTGCCTTGCTTCATACACGCCGCTCAAGTTACATATGCAAAAATATCAGCTCGCCTCTCAGTCAGGGGAGTGTGTTTTTTCCCACAAACGGCATGCATTTTTAATGAGAGCAAATGGAGATGCATATTTTTTTGGGGAGTGTGGGGTTCATGGCACACATGTAACTCAAGCTAAATAATGCAGTGACTGTAATCGCTCACGGCGCTCAAGAAACGCCAGACACTTATCTTCCTCCTCAACAGGAGGCCACTCTGCTCCCAGCAGGATTCTGCTAAGACTACAGCAGGAGCCGTGCTGTGAATTCATACAGGTGTACACATATGCGCGTGCACGCACACACACACACACACGTTGGTTATTGTGGTTTATGGGGACTCTCCATAGGCGTAATGGTTTTTATACTGAACAAACTGTGTGTGCTATTGCCCTACACCAACCCTACACCTAAACTTAGCCCTCACAGGAGACTTTGTGCATTTTTAGATTTTCAAAAAAACACCATTTAGTATGTTTTTTAAGCCTTTTGAATTACGGGGACATAGGCAGTGTCCTCATAAACCACCTTCATATTGTAATACCTCTGTCATACCCATGTCATTATACAAATTTGTGTCCTCATAAACCACATAAACATGCACACACACACACACACACACACACACACACACACACGCACTTCACTGAAAAATGATCTTTATATAAGTCAACACTAAATACTGCATTCTATATCAGATATATAAATTAAAGACTGCAAAAATCTTTCACATACAATTTAATCTTTGCATTCTTTTCAATATATAACACTATATATAATATCTTATAATTCTATATAATATCTTAATATAAGGTTCTTGAAATGTTATAATGCAGTACGATAATGGAACCAAGATTATCACAGAAATAAAAACAATATAAATAGGATCATGAGAAAAAAAAAAAAAAAATTAATTATTTAATTTATTTATTTATGTCCCCCATAAAACTATTGTGAGATAATAGTACAGCTTGAAAACATTAAGCCACATTTTTTATTTTCTTTTCTTTTAGACTTTACTGCATCATTTCGAGATGCAAGACTCAGATCCTTTAAATTGCTTTGCCATGAAATTAATAAAAAACAATATGCTAATTGCCAAAAATTGTCATGTCAGCAGTGTTCTTAAGTCAGGTTTAATGGATAACATTAAGAAGCAAGTGTTGTCTATTCCCTGGAAAACAAGTGCACAGTCCACAGTTCAACTAGTGAAAATAAACCGTCCTTATTGTGTAAATTACATAAAGTTTTCCTTATCAAGCATTTTAAATTTGGTTTATTTACCAAATATTCCACAGTCAGATATAAATCATACTATTGGTCTAACAAATTAAAAATGTGCCAAGTAAAAATAATTTTAGATTTAGTTTTTTTTCTGTTGCGAAACTAATATATTTGCAAGCAAAAAATAATATTATGTGTTCCATTCAAATCCATTTTTGACACTATGACATTACAAACATGTTCTACATCTCTTATGTAACATTCTTTGTCTTTTTGTGTTGTATTTGGTGTTGTTAACCCCTCAATCCTACTTCCACAGCAATGGCAAGTTGGTTTATGGTTAGTATATGTTGGACTAGTTGGGCAATATAGCCATGCTGTTCCTCACGAAAGTTTTATGATCATATACTTTATAAACCTGTAGAGAACACTAAATTATGTTTATGTATTATATTTGGCAACACTTTAATTTAAGGTGTCTTTACACGTTACTATTATAATAACAAAAAATAAAATATGCATAATTGCATGCATTGCATCAGAAATACAATATCAAATATAGATTCTACTGCGTCAAAAAATAAAAAATCTGGGAGTTATATTAGACAGCCAATTGTCCTTTGAAAATCATATTTCCGCATGTTACAAAAACAGCATTCTTCCATCTTAGAAACATTGCTAAGCTTCTAAACATGCTACCTGTTTCTGATGCAGAAAAGCTAGTTCATGCAGTCATGACCTCTAGACTGGGCTATTGTAATGCACTGCTAGCTGGTTGTCCTGCATCTTCAATAAACAAGCTACAGATAGTCCAACATGCAGCGGCTAGAGTTCTTACCAGGTCAAGAAAATATGATCATATTACCCCCAATTTTACAGTCTCTGCACTGGCTACCTATTCAGTTCCGTATCATTTACAAAATATTATTACTTGCCTATAAGGCCCTAAATGGTTTAGCTCCTGCGTACCTAACTCGTCTTCTACCACGCTACAATCCAAGGTCGCAAAACTCTGGACTTTTGGTAGTACCTAGCATAGCAAAGTCCACTAAAGGAGGTAGAGCTTTTTCACATTTGACTCCCAAACTCTGGAATAGCCTTCCTGATGACGTTCGGGGTTCAGACACACTCTCTCTGTTTAAATATAGATTAAAGACACATCTCTTTAGCCAAGCATTCACATAATGCATCTTATAATCTTGTACTGCAGTTATATCTGATCAAATGTACATTTATTATTATTCTTTAGCTTGGGTTGAACAAATAATTTTTGCTTAGACGGAACAGCAGCTACGCTAATTATGTCTCTATTTGTTTCTCTGTTTCTGATTAACATCCCGTGGTAACTAGGAATTACAGAAGCTTCAGTCTGGATCCAACCCTGAAATGATCTGAGATGACCGAACACCTGAGAAAAGATAATGCCAACCCCTCAGAGGATCTCAGAGGATGCCAACGCTCAGACAACATACAGAATTACCAAATTTTTTCATAAGTTAAATATATTTAGGTTCTCTGCAGTATATAAATATATTGTGGAAACTTAATTTCCTGTAGAGCTGCTTTGCAGCGCTTTGTATCGTAAAAAGCGTTATACAAATAAACTTGAACATACAGTAAATAATAATTAATTACCGTAATTACTAAATAATATTCAAATTTTTTTATTTAATTTTTAATTTTTATTGAGAAGAGGATGAGTGAGAATATTCAACACTCCTTCTATGTCCTCAGCACTCCTCGCTCTCCCAAACCAGTAGGTGACACTATTGATTCAAATTAGCTTGCGGTCGGTTGTTAAATCCAACAAAGGAGAGAAACAGGGAAGTGGAGGTGTCAGGTGAGAGAAACGCTGTTGTTACCGCTGTCATCTCTTCAAAGTACATGTTTAAAATGTATATTTTGTTCTTGACAAGTAACAGTTCACCTGCAGTTCTTTGTCGAGTGCATTTGATTAGTTTTAGTCCGAGCGTCTTCATGTCGATGCGACACAAAGCTGCAAATCCCGTTTGTTGTTGTCATATTTCAGTCGGATGACACAGCGAGTCGAGAGAAATTGGACAAATACCTCGAATATGCTAGAATAATTGTAACACGTGTCTGGTTTAATTATGCTCATTCGAGTAAAATATACGAATGTGGTATTTTTCTTAACGTTACTGCTGTCTCATTGCTTGGGTCTTGTTTTGCAACCTGCACCAGACGAGAAATCCACCGCTGCAACATATTAATAACACATTATAGTGTTATACCTTGAATGGGTTTAGTTGTCAGATGAATGCAAATAACAGAATAATAAGAAACCTAATATAATGAGACCAAGACGTAGTTTGCATTACAGTATTCATTAGTGTTTCCTCTCCCATTGACTCTCGCAGGTTTCTTGTACCTCTCAAAACATCATGGAGTTTGCTGAGCTGATCAAAACCCCTCGTGTGGATGGGGTGGTCCTCCACCGACCCTTCATGCCCACTGTGGAGGGAACTCTGTGTCTGACAGGACATCACCTCATCTTGTCTTCTCGCCAGGACAACACTGAAGAGCTCTGGCTGCTTCATGCTAACATTGACTCTATTGAGAAAAGGTACTGCTGATATACAGAGATAGAAGTCTGAGACACCTAGTAAAAATGGCATATTATTTTTAAATATAATTTTTGTCATTTTCACAACTGTTTATAAGTTTGAGGTCAGTAAAATAAAAATAGATGTGACCACAAAACCAGTCATAAGAGTCAATTTTTTTGCTGAATAAATAAGCTTTCTATTGATGTATGGTTTGGTAGGATAGGATCATATTTGGCAAATCAAAATAGTGAGAAAATAGCCTTTATAGTTGTCCAAATGACAGGCATTACTAATCAAAAATTAAGTTTTGATATATCTACGGTAGGAAATTGACCAAATATCTTCATGAAACATGATTTTTACTTTTCTCATAAAAGAAAAACTTATAATTTTGACCAATACAATGTGACTTATGACTGGTTTTGTGGTCCAAGGTTACAAATACATTTTTATTAATCAAGGATGCATGTAATTGATCAAACGTGACAGTAAAGACATTTATAATGTTACAAAAGATATGATTCAAATACATTGTTTTTGAATTTTATATTCATCAATAATCCTGAAAAAAGTATCACTGTTCACAAAACATTTAAGCAGCACAGCTGTTTTCAATACTGGTAATAATTCTCATATTACAATGATTTCTGAGGAATCACGTAGCACTAAAGACTGGAGTAATGTCTGCTGAAAATGCAGCTTTGATATTTTCTACATTTTAAAACTGTATAGAAAACAGTTATTTTAAAATGTAATGCTATTTCACAATATTAGTGGTTTTACTACATTTTTGATCAAATAAATGCAGCCTTGGTGAACTTGAGAGACTTCTATCAAAAACATCTTTTTGACCTAATGTGCACAGGTTTGTCGGATCACTGGGAACTATTATTGTGAAGTGTAAGGACCTGCGGGTGATTCAGCTGGACATACCTGGCATGGAGGAGTGTCTTAATATTTCCAACTCAATTGAAGTAAAACTGCATTAGTACTCACTCTCATAAAGCGCAATAATAATGAAATGATAACCCTAATGTCTACTAATCAGTTTTTTTGTTGTTAGTATTCAGATTCTGATTGTTCATTTCTCAGGCTCTCTCCACGCTGGACTCTGTGTCCCTGATGTATCCGTTCTTCTACCGTCCTTTGTTTGAGGTCATTGAGGATGGATGGCAGTTGTTTGTACCAGAGGAGGCTTTCAGAGATCTGGAGTCTATGGTATTGTTTTATCCCTGGAAGCCTTGACACTGAGGTCATCAGAAAAAGTTATAATGCAGTTTCTCAGTGTATCATTGCTCATTTTTACAGATGATTCTCTATGGGAAGCCAAAGAGCACACATTCGTGACTGCATGCTCTGATATCCACTTTAATACAAATACAGTTAGTATTTCACACACTACCGTTCAAAAGCTTGGGGTCAGTACATTTTTTAAAATGTTATTTATACACCGAACTTAAGCTGTGTTTATTTGATTAGAATACAATAACACGTTAATAATATTCTGAAATACAATTACAATTTAAAATAACTGTCAATAAATGTCATTTAGTCCTGTGACGGCAAAGCTAAAATTTGAGCATCATTACTCCAGTCTTCAGTGTCACGTGATCTTTCAGAAATCATTCTAACGTGCTGTTTTAGGGCTAAAGGAGCATTTATTATTATTATCAGTGTTGAAAACAGTTAATATAATAGTAATATTTTGTGGAAACTTTAAGTGCTCTAAACAGCATTTATTTGAATTATTATTTTTCTAACATTATAAATGTCTTTCGTGTCACATTTGGTCAGTTTAATGCATCCTTGCAAAATAAAATGATTAATTTCTTTAAAAAATTACTCACCCCAACTTTTGAGTGGTAGTGTACAGCATATCAATTTATTTTAAACCTCTTTTGGTTTATTCTTGCTTAAAATACATTTAAGCAGAAACATTTTTGCTTGTGATTTTTGTTTTTGTCATTTAAAAATAAAGAGTCTAATTAACCCCTTAAATAAAGGTGTCACTGAGTTCTGTTGTCCTCTCTCAGACAGATGAATGGAGACTGAGTGAGGTAAATAAAGACTTCAGCGTGTGCCCCTCGTACCCGTCCCTACTGACTGTGCCCAAAGACATCGATGATGAAAGTCTGTGCAAAGCTGCTTCCTTCCGCCACGGAGGCCGTTTCCCTGTGCTCAGTTACTACCACAAGAAAAACGGCATGGTTAGAAGAAGTGCGCTTTGGAAATTTTGTTTCCAAATGTTGACCTGTTTAATACAGACTCTGATCACACTGTCCACAGGTGATGATGCGAGCAGCACAGCCGCTAACAGGAACCAATGGACGCCGCTGCAAAGAGGACGAGAAACTGATCAATGCCACACTTTGCGCCGGGAAGCGAGGTTACATCATCGACACGCGGACTATAGCTGTGGCACAGCAGGCTAAAGCTCGCGGAGGAGGATTTGAACAGGAAGCCAACTACCCTCAGTGGAGGAGGATCCATAAAGCCATTGAGAGGTGTGTATCCAATTATTCTCACACAGCCAAACTAACTGCAGAAGTAGAGATGGATAATATTAATATTATGACTCTGATTTTCATGTTATGGCCAGACATAACAATAGAATTTGGTATTATTTTGTCTAAATAAACATAAAAATAAAAACTGGAATCAGAAGTATTAAGTTTAGACAGCACAAAATTGTAATGCTGCACTTATTTGATTAAGAAAACAGTAAAAACAGTACAGTATACAGTATAGAAAAAATACAGTATTACAATTTAAAATGAGTGTTTTATATTTAAATATTTTAAAATGTAATTTATTCCTGTGATATCATTTAGTTATAACTTCTTTGCATTGAAATGTAGAGAATTTGATTTAAAAATTTAATTACATTTTATTTTATTACAAATTTTAATAAATGTTTTGAAAAAATATTTTAATTACATTTTTTTTTTTAATTTTGTTTTTAAGTTGGCATGAAACAAATTCAATATTTATTTTTAATGCATGTTATTGATCTTATTGTGAATGGTTCATACATGTGTTTAATTAAAAAATATTTATTTGTTTATTTAGACTTTATATTGTTTAATCAAAACCATGATTTCCCTCTGGTTTCATCGTGATTTTGACAAACGTTTGGCAAATCCAGTGACTATATCTTAAGTGCTCAGCTTGGTTTACAGGCAAACTGATAAAGTTGCTTAAGTCAGTGAATCAAATCACTTTCTTTTCAATTTTGTGATCAATATACCTCAGGCGGTCAGTGAATGGACTGTGAGCGATTTGTACCATCTGAGACTGAGACTAGTGTCCACTGTACTTTTATTAGGGGGCTTAAACTCGTTTAAGCCTGGAAAACACGTCAGTTGCAGCTAAAATGCTCATTTGGAGCCAAAGCTTACCATATGCAAGCAAACAAGCACAGCTGCATAAATGAGTCCTGTAACTAAGACTATAATCTGACAGCTGTTCTCCCACAGGTCTAATGTTCTGCAGGAGAGTCTGATAAAGCTGGTGGAGGCATGCAACGATCAGTCGCACAGCATGGACCGCTGGCTCAGTAAACTTGAAGCG
This sequence comes from Barbus barbus, assembly GCF_936440315.1. Lineage (NCBI taxonomy): Eukaryota > Metazoa > Chordata > Actinopteri > Cypriniformes > Cyprinidae > Barbus > Barbus barbus. Next base: position 12,837,509 of record NC_136752.1, read on the forward strand.
TCCAACTGGCAGAGTAATGTTAAGGAAATCCTCACAACGGCCTGCCTGGCTGCACAGTGCATTGACAGGTACATCTGTTGATACGTCTAGCTGTTCCTGTCCCACACACACAAAGCCATTACATTGCAGACAGATCTGTGCATGCCATATTGTGCAGCTGTGTTAATTACTGTTTTATCTCTATTCTAAGTTAATTACAAAAGCCACTGTCGCCCTGTTTCTCGCCACATTTGTTGCAAAGCTTGGTGTGGTGATAATTAGTGCTGTTGTTATGCTGTAATCATCATGTTCATACCATACTGGTACTGCTGCTTTAAAAGCTGTTTTTAGCATGCAGTTCATTATCAGGTTCGTAGCACTATGTGTGTGCTAAATAATCTCAAACTGAGTGCTGTTGCAAACTTGGAGGGGCTACTTTAATTTGTGTTGTATTCTAGGGAGGGGGCTTCAGTGCTGGTTCATGGCACAGAGGGCACTGATTCAACACTGCAGGTCACGTCTCTCGCCCAGATCATCCTCGATCCGGCATGCAGAACCATCCGTGGCTTTGAGGCGCTGATTCAGCGAGAGTGGTTACAGGTGGGAAACCTTGACTCGGATGTGTCTGATTTCTGCTTCCTGTCCCATTGTCAAAATCATTCTGTTACCCTCCCTAGAAATTCTCTGAATGTACTGTAAAACGTTGGCTGCTCACTATATTTGCATACCGGAAATATTATCATAGGGCATCAGAGAAGAGCAAAAGTGTAATTGTATAAAGACAAATATTTAAATATTAATTCAGTGTCCCCTAATGACAAATGTCTCTGGGTACCTGTAACAATGCTGAAAATTCAATAAATCAATTTTAAAAGACACTTTTTCAATCACAAAAAATTTACAAAATATTCTACTGGAGTTAAATGTAATTTTTGTTGTTAGATGTCAAAATAATTGTATTAATTTAATTGTGTACTTCAGTGTGCAGAAGTTTGGGTTTATTTAGCAAGGATGCAGTAAATTAATCAAAAGTGTCAGTAAAGACATTTATAATGTTACAAAAGTGTTCTATTTCAAACAAATGCTGTTCTTTTGAGCTTTCTATTTGTCAGATATTCCAAAAAAAAAAGTATCACGGTTCCCACAAAAAATATTTTTTAATATTCCATAAAAATATTATTCCAACATTGATAAAAAATAATAAATGTTTCTGGAGTACCAAATCAGCATATTAGATTGATTTCTGAAGAATAATGCAACACTGAGGGCTGGAGTTGTAGATGCATTAAATTAGAAAATTAATTTAAATTGTAGTAATATTACTGATTTTACTGTATTTTCTATCACGTAATTGTAGCACTGTGGTGAGCATAGGACACTTCAGAAACATTAAAAATATATTTTGAAAAGTAAAATGTCGGAATAGTGTTGTATGGTCAGTATTTTTCTTTTTATTGTATTTGTTTTATGTCTGAATGCCGTTATGTATCAATATATATAATGTCGTATATAATGACCTATTGTTGATAAATGCTACTACATAATGACGATAAAATGTGTCACAAGTAATGTATAGAAAATCAAGACCCTTGGTAGTGTCCCAATTTGATAATACACTGATTAACAACATAGGAAACTAGGAAGTGGAATGAGACACAGCCTTGGTTTTAAAATGATGTTTCTCTGTGAAGTCTGGGATAACTATGATGCTGTAACCTTTACCTCCAGGCTGGTCACCCGTTCCAACAGCGCTGTGCACAGTCTGCATACTCAAACGGGAAGCCCCGGAGTGAAGCGCCTGTGTTCCTGCTCTTCCTGGACTGTGTGTGGCAGATCCTGCGGCAGTTCCCTTGCTCCTTCCAGTTCAATGAGAACTTCCTGATCATGCTCTTCGAGCACGCCTATGCCTCACAGTTTGGCACTTTCCTTGGAAACTGCGTGGCTGAGAGGTTGGTGTCACCCTTCATCACATTCCTGTCATGACGTCCATTTACAGATTCTCACATGCTCATCTCATTTCCTGTATTACGTCACATGCAACCTTGTAAAAACAGTTTTTAAAAAAATCAGATAAATCTCTAAGTAGCTAACATAAGACCTGTCTCAAACACCACAGTTATTTATCACTCTGAAGGTAACTTGTGTGTCTGTTTTAAAACCTGAAAGGGAGTTTGGGATTGGGCCATAGTTTACACTTGTACATAAACACATGGCATGTTGTAATTCTATCCGTATAGAAAGATATGTTCAGGAGCAGAAGGTAACGAGTCACGGCCCTTTCCGTCAACACTGTATCAGTAATCAGTAAAGGTCAACTTGTAGTTGGCTGTGACCCTTTTGTGTTTTTCATATTCTGAACAGGATGTTTTGGTAAATGTGTTGTGAAATGAGTTTCCGCTTGTTGCTTAAATGTGTATCACATTTCAAAATGTCCAGTTTTGGTACAGTCATTTACCGTCAATGAATGTGTAGTTTGTGACGTTATAAATCTGGGCCCATATTCACAAAACATCTTAAGGCTAAAAGTAGCTCTTAAAAATAGAAAATCTTAAAAATAGTTGGCATGTCAGTCCTATATTTAGGACTCCTAAATTTTTACTCTACGAGTATTTCACAAAGCGTTTTAGTGCTAAAACTAGGTCCTAAATCTAGTTGTCTATCTATGTCTCGCTCCTCCTAAAATAAACTTTACTGTAAAGTTTAGATGTAAATGTAAACTTTGTACTTTCTGTGTAATGTTTCAGGGTGAAGCTGCAGCTGTCTCAGAAAACTGTTTCTTTGTGGTCATGGGTGAACAGACCTCAGGACCTGGAGCGATTTCTCAACCCACTGTATGAGCCCAATAACCTGGTCATCTGGCCGTCTGTAGCTCCTCAGAGCCTGCTTCTGTGGGAGGGTGAGCACATTCCTCTGTTTTGCATCTCTTCCAGCACCTGCTGTGAATGTGACATCTTCATGAAAATCAAATTGAAAAGCATGTTTACCCAGTTAAACTATAGGGGGCAGTCATGTGTTGTTTGGTGCTTTAACTATATTTTTGCAGTGAGCCTTCGAATGCGTGAGATGCTTAAAGAACATGTGGATTGTAAGGCCATTCATTTTAAAACACATACTGATGTGTCACCATTCCTCCATGACATACTATAGATCTTGTGCATTAGTCATGTACTTCAACATCATGTTTAACAAACTTGAGACAGATTTCCATCTGAATGATTATAATTCTCCTGGTATAATGAAAATGAAAATAATTGAATTTATATTAAAATCTGAAATGATAGTTATATTAATTACATACGAGAAGTATTTTAATATTAGAATACAATATTATTTAAATTAATTATTTACATTTATAAAGAACACACCTATAGTCTGCTGCAAAGTTATTGTAGTTTGTATATATGACAGAGATTTTGGTTTTCTGGACATAGATTAAACAAAGATGAAATGGGCTAAATTAAAAAAATAAAGTTAGTATTACTCTAAATGTAATAATCCATTTAGCTCTGTTGAATTTTTAATCAAGAAAACTCCCCTTCCTTGTCATGTTTAAGACATTATTAAGCATTAAAGAAGCAACTCTGAGACTCGTTTGTTTTAAGCCTTTCACCAGATACAGATTAACGTCACATGGAATTCACAAGTGTGACAATGATTTAACCCTGGTGACCTCTGTGCCATTCATTTTTTTTTAGCCCTCATCTCTGGAGCCTGTCATGCCTCTATTTTAGAGGTGCAGTGAAAGAGACTCTTTCAGGAAAGGCAGACATGGAGTTTAATGCCATGGGCTTTTACTTTCAGTCACATGAGCAGTTCTCAAACAACTCACAGATATGTTTAGACCTTTCATATACACTACCAGTCAAACGTGTGAATTTTAGTGTACTCCCCAAAAGAGCTACACTGAACAGTCTTATGGTATAGATATAAACATTTGCCCAGATTACAATTCATTAACCTATATTTAAAAAAAAAAAAAACAATCCCATGTTTGTTGGGTATTTTTAGCTGCTTTTCCTTCACTATCTGGTCTAACCCATTAAAGATAAATGCAATAATAATAATAGCAATTAGAAATAATCAATTTCATTTCACTATAGAATAATTTATCATTTATCATTTAAAGGGTATAATAATAATAATAAGAAGAATTTGATTGGTAAATTGTGAGAAACACAATTAAGTGTTTCAGCATTTCACAGCTAAGTAACCAGAAATCAGTTAAGTCTGTCCAAATATTTTGTACATTGCACAGTGAATGTCAGGGTTGTGTGTACAAAGGCATTCTGCATGCAGGGATGAATGGAAGATTGGTTAGATTATACAGGATTGCCGGGAGACATGTGTCGCGTTCTTTAACATTCCTCCTGGAAACAAAGATGCCGTGATGCCAAACTCCCTCACGAAAGAAGAAATGATGGCAGATGGACTATCCTGACGATGCTTTTCATACTTTTCTGTGCCTTGACAGTGGTAACTACTTGGCAGTCAATGGGACAATCACAGGCCTCCCGGTTTTCATCCATAATATCTTAAATTGTGTTCCGAAGGCGAAAGAAACTCTTACGGTTTTGGAACAACATGGAGTGATATAATGACACAATTTTCATTTTGGGGTGTAATATCCCTTTAAACAAAGCATGCAAATGAAGTATTCAGGTATAGCAACCTCACCCATTTAACCAGTCCTAATTCAATCAGCATAACTACTCATTACTCACAACTCCTCAAGAGTCATTACAAACAAAAGGTGAGAGTCTCCGTAATCTGGCTCATTTGACTTACAATAAGAACAAGAACTGGCAGGAACCTCCTGCTACAAACTTTGTTTAACAGAATTGAAATCTGATGTCATCATCTTTACTATAAATGCTAAATACAATGTACTTCACCTTAGTTTTTCATGTGATCCCATGTCAGAACATAGGTTCAGCATATCTTAAACAGATTCTTAAATTTGTTATCCCACACTTTCTTCCAAGTCACTTTTGTACAGAACCATATGTGAAAGAACTGTGTCCAATTTATTTTTGGTGTAACAGGCGTAGGCAAGTAAGTACTGGTGCGTGTAAACCTCACTCCCCTGATCTCAAAAAGAGGTGCTCTAGCGTCTGACGGTAGAGGCCGTGGCCTTTAGCCTCCTTGTTAGAGTACCCACCTCCCGTGCCGGAGACTGCGGTTTTGAATTCCGCTCGCAGCGAGGCGAAATAGAACCGGTTACATTGGCAAGCGGATGTAGTGCTAATATAGTGGTTGGCTATGTTAACATGGTACCTCAGGCTGTCCAATATGTAGGAATTTTTTTTTCTTTATTGGAACAGATTTGGAGGAAATTAGCATTATGTTACCTGCTCCGCAGTGAATGGGTGCTGTCAGAATAAGAGTCCAAACAGCTAATAAAAAACATCACGATAATCAACAAGTAATCCTCACAACTCTAGTCCATCAATTGACTATTTATGACATGAAAAGCTGTGCATTTGTAAAAGGCATTTGAACTTTACACCATCACTCATGGCTAAAATATGAGTCTGTAATTCATAATAGCGCTTCCTCCAGTGAAAAAGTCCTTCCCCTGTTGTCCTCTCACATTAAATTTCACCAAAATATTTGTTTAGAGCTAGTTTGGACTTTTTCCACTTGAAAATGATCTTTGCATATTTCTCTCCTGATTCAGATGAGACAAACCTTTCACCGGAAATAGCAATATTATTATATAAAAAAAGGATTTGTTTCTTACAAACATGCAGCTTTTCACTTTACAAGATATTAACTAATGGACTGGAGTCATGTGGATTACTTATGGATTATTGTGATGTTTTTTTAAACTCTCATTCTGACGGTACCCATTCACTGCAGAGGATCCACTGGTGAGCAAGTGATGCAATGCAATAAATAAATTTCAATGCAATGCAGTTTTGCACTGCAATAAATTGCTCCAAATCTGTTCTGATGAAGAAACCAACGCATCTACATCTTTGATGGCCTGGGTGTGAGCAAATTTTCAGTGAATTTACATTTTTGGGTGAACACATTTTTTTAAGTGTCAAGGTCCTTTGAGAAATAGCTAATTAAATGTTAATTTCACAGTTGGATGAGTATTGACCAGTGCACTCTGCTAACACCATTACAAAATGTCAGCTTTACGTGTGTTAAGAAACATGGGATTGGCGTTTGTGTGGGGATATTTAAGCTGTCCTTATGTATAACCTTTAGGTACAGCAGGACGATCAATGTGGCCATCTCACAACTCAGAAAAGATCCCAGAAAATATCATTTATCAGCAAGACAGAATGATATCATCACATATCTACCTTGTTCTTTTCTCTGTAGGGGTATTCCTTCGCTGGAATCGCTCCACAAAGTGTTTGGACGAGGCCCATCTGGAGATGGTCCATATTATAGAGTATAACAAGGAGCTGCAGAACAAAGTGAACAGTCTGCGCAGACAGCTGGCCCAGCTCGAGACGGAGGACAGCCCACTGCAGACCCCATAGGTCATTAACAGAATGGTATCCTTCTGATTTGCCAGCTCTGTCTTACTGAATTAAGCCTCACGCACATGTATCTACACTCCTCTGATCGTACTCTTTCTTTCTGACTCCATTGGACTCCAATGGATTCTTCTCTCTGGCCACTAGATCTGCTACTCTACTAATATATCATTGTAGTTTTCGTACTTAAACACTATGCCTCACTTGTCCTTATGACATGGTAACACATTTTAAACTGATTAGTAGGTTATGATATATGGATGTCATTTCACTAGAGATTGTACATTGGTGCTTTGGTTTACATCTTCTCAAAGAAAATGGACTGCTGATGTGCCATTTTTTTTATTTTAAGTCGTGTGCCATGAAGTGCAATAGAAAATACAATTCTGAAATAAAAGGGAAAATATTGAACTCACTATTAGATGCTGGAAATATCATTTGAATCTAACACAGCAGGTTTACGTAGTCTTGTGTTCCCTAACTCCTTCCAAAGAGGGACAGACCACATGATTAAAGAGAGAGTTCACCCAAAAATGCTGTCCAAGATGTAGATGAATTTGTAGTTTCATCAGAACAGATTTGGAAAAATTGAACGTTCCAACACTTGCTCACCATTACATCCTCTTTCAGTGAATGGGTGCCGTCAGAATGAGTACAAACAGACGATTAAAAACATCACTTTTTATTTATTTTTTAATCAGCTTTTTGAACTCTCATTCTCACGGCACCATTCACCGCAGAGGATGTATTGGTGAGCAAGTTTTGCAAGTGTGAAGGAACAAACTACATTTTGGATGGTCTGAGAATGAGTACATTTTCAGCCGATTTAAATTTTGGGGTGAACTGTTTCTTTAAGATATTGCCAAAAGTGGCACTTTTTGCTTTACAAATGTAAGATTGTTTGTGCATGGGTAATATTCATATTTGTATAAAGTTGTTTAGTATATACACAAAAGCATTTCATTCCCTCCAGTTCTCCATGAGTGACATGAGCGTGGTCCGTAGACTGAAGGTGTTTACTGCAAAATCTCATGCAAATCATTTCACATATCATTTATGCAAATAAATCAAGATATATAGGCCTATGCTCAATGTGCCGTTACATGTTTTTTGGTCCATTTGTTTCATAAATATCTGAATATTTAAACCTATTGTGCATCGACTCCTGTAGCCTATATAGGTAACTAATATTCCACTGGGTTCTTGCCATCAAATAGACTCTGCTGCATTTATGAATGTGTTTTAGTTTAAGGTAGGTTTTGATACCGGGGATAGATAGACAGTCAGTTGTTGTTGTTTTTGTTTTTTTATGCACAATTTTTTTTATTTCATTCTGGCACTTCAGTAGCATCAACTGACAAGCATTATTAAGATTCACTGTAAAATTGTCTGTACAGTGTCATGCCTTGCTTTGCAAAATATTGATCAAATGTATAACTGAAGTATGTTATGTTCTGTGGGCATTAAATTTGTTTAATGTACATCTGTGTGTATTTGAGTTTTTTTTTCATATTTAGATTGACCACCTGTAAGTATCTCAGTTCCAAGGCAATAAATGGTAATAAAATAAGAATTACCGGTAGTCAATTTGACTTATCTTATCAGCGCATCACAATAATGACCGATATTACCATTGAGGAAAAAGGAAACAATGGTATGTAAACTTCAAATTGAATATACAGTATAGCTCATGTAAAATATAGAATTTCATTTTACATTATAATATATATATATATATATATATAAAGGATTGTCAGAATAATTGCTTTTTTTAAAACCTATTGCTGAATTGTCAAATAATTAGTTAACGGCAACACGGTTTCATATTGTACAAGCTTATATGCTGCAAATACAACCACTGGCTGTGTAAAGCACCATATCTCTCGTCGCATAAACATGGTTGCTTTCCCCACTCATTATCAGGAACATGCAGTGTTTCCTGGGGGATGGGCCTGATACAGCCTCACGTATACAGTACACTGTATATGTGCGCTCGAGTTTCAAATGCACCCAGGACCTCTTGTGCTGTGCAGATACTGATTTCTTTGCTATGTCTGGAAATAATGTGTGTGCTGACATGCTCTGTATTCTGCGTTTAATCATGGACAATGTCTAATAGACACAAAGACAACACTTGTTTGGCTCACAGAGACGGTTTCAGACCTGAAGTAACCTCCGGGCAAACACTTCACGCAAGCCCTAAAGTGTGTCACATTGAGTTACTCATTCACTATTTTGTTATGTCGGAGATTTGTCCTTTTTCTGTGGCCTGTACACGTCAGGTATCTGTCCTATTGATCTATTAGATTGAAAAGTGGGAGTGTTGGGACTGAGGTTTTGAGAGATTTTCAGGGTAAATATCAATTGAGTTCAGAGGATATGGCCTTGAAGCATCACAGGAAGGTTTAATCATTTTGATGGTGTGTGGCTAGCAGACCAGAACCTGTAATAGCTCTGACTTGCCATCCATGCATTGGTATAGAAAATAGCAGAAACAATAAAAAAAAAGGCTGCTGGAAAGGTAATGTTCCTCTGTTGTTTTTTGTTTCAAGCTATCAAACAGACTTGTTTTTTTAAGATTCAAAACATGCTTTTTAGGGTGTTGTTCACAGATTAAAATAATTAACAATGTTTAATAATGTTATTTATTTCATTGTTTTTATTCTCAAGATTTTTTATTTGCTGAAATGCTTCTAAATCAAGGCTCAACAATTTTGAGAAATATTCAGGCAAGTTTGTTGTCACTACATGTCTCGCTAGTTGATCATATGTATATATATCACATTTAGTCATTTAGCAGACGCTTTTATCCATACCGACTTACAAATGATGAAAATAGGAGCAATCAAAACACACACACACACATATATATGTATATATATATATATATATAAAATAATAGAGAAGGCTAGTGTTAGAGGCCTTTTTTAAGAAAACAAGCAGTTAGAAAACGAATAGAGTTTGTGTTGCAGGGTCAAGTCAAGAAGTAAAATAGAATTAGTATAGAGTGCTAGAGTTAGTAGGTCAAATGAAGATGGAAGAGATTTTGTTTTTAACTGTTTCTTAAAGATGTATATGTGCTTTTAAACCAACATAAAATATGAAAAATATTTTTAACATTATCAAGAAATAAAAAAAGAAATGGAAATGAATACATTGCAATAATATATACAGACAAAATTAAATGTAAGAAAAAAAAATTGCAATAAGTTATTTCCTCAATTAATATGGCAACATGAATGAAAACAAAACCCCCCTAAAAATCTCAATACCATGCTATTAGCAGTATTCTTAATGATAATTATAATTCTACAAGTAATTCAGTGCTGTTTAAAATAGTTTAAGTAGGATTTATATGTTTTAAAATAAATTTGGTGCTAAATTTAGTGCAGCGAAAAGCACATTTTCCTCATTAGGTAATTTAGCTTTTTTTCTTTCTTTTTTTTGTAGGTTTGGCGTTTTATAGAAACAAGAAATATTCTCTCAAACAATTTACTATATGCTTTCTGTCTCTCACTTTCAACCCCAAACGTCCCGTTGACTGCATTCGTTGTGAGAGGGGGGTTGAACATGTGCAAGCCTGAAAAGACCCCTCAGTCGTCATGTTTCAGTTCTACAGACGTCAGGAAGGCGTGGCCAGGGCCTCACCTCCAGCGCTGGCCAATCAGAGCGCAGCCGGCTTCTCTTGAAAGCCTCTTGGGCAGCGGATATAAAACCGCGGCGGGCTGATGCAATACTGGAAGATACTGAATGAAGCATCAGTGACGGAAAACCAGATCAAGAAAGCTGCTCACGTCGCCCAGAAAAACACGTTTTCTGCCTAATTTCTGAATCTTATTCTAGTCAATAGGTGAGTGAATTAATTTACTAAAATCGATTGCATTTTGCTTTTAAGATTGATTACAATTAGAGCCTTATCTGAACGCCGGCTTCCGATGGCCTTGACTGGAAAGATAAAAATGCATGATAGTTTATTTTTCACTTTCACAACCTTATCGCATTTTACTTCTCAATCCAATTACTTTGTCCTAAAGCATTTCGTTAAATATCTATGTGATTTTAGGCCTAAGTTATAATGAAGCTCAAGACGTGGTTATCTTATATACATCTTCCTCATTTTATCACTTAACCAAAAACACAAGACTTCCCTTTAGTGTTTCCTAAAATACGGTAGTTCGTGCTAAAGTGTCAAAATCCTGATAACGTGGTCGTTATTTTAAGGTTTTCGTTCTTAGGGTGTAGTCGTTCTTCTAGAGCCGCTAATGTTAGTCAGCCAGCAGAAGTCAGAAGTCGCACCGCTAGTTTTAACCCTGGGTTAGACAACTCGTCATTTTAAAACGCGCTTCTGAATGGCTTGTAAAACTACTTCGCCGAAATTGCAGTGCTAAAGGTGCGATAATGTTACAGCTAGTTGTTTAGCAACAGACAGCCAATCACGAGCTCCCTCGGTGCTTATCTCATTAAATATGCATGAGCTTCAAGTCTACAAGCATGTAGAAAACGGATAAAAATGTAGACGAGAGGCAGTAGAAGGGTTAACTGGGTTATAAAGATACCATATTGTATTTGCCTTATGCTATGTGAATATGACCAGAGCGGGTCTACGAGGCCATTTTTAAAACGGGCCCGTCTTACCCAACAAGTCAGAAGGGCTTGCACATGCAGTGCGGAATCTCGAAACACGTCTACCAAAAATGATTTACTAACCCGGGATAACGTATGAACAGTGTGGACGTGGAACAAGGCAGCCCAGGATTGCGTCTCAGGCTTTGCACTGCGAAAAAAAGCCTTTGAAAACTAGTCTAAACTGATCTAAATTCCCAGAAGTCTGACTGACCTTTCCGTTCGAGATCAAACCGGATTGGATTGTGTGTTAGTGTATTGTGAAGCAAAATAATACAGGGGACACAAACGGAACAGTCCGCACAGACTTGGCACAATGAAGCCTTTGGAGGTCGTATTGAAGGATGTGTTCGGCATCTTGCCACGGTGCTCGCGTGCTGATTGGCTGCCGGCGAAGGCAGGGCAGAATAAATACGCTCACATTACATTCTTCGTTCCTTTCGTGCCTTTACATTTGCAAGGTAAGAAAGTTCGGCGATGACAATCTGGAAATTGGCTTTTTTTCCGGTTTACTCTACGAATTTAACAGAAGGATTAACTTTGAGGCGCCTTACATCAGGTTTAGTTCATTAAAGTTTGTTTACCTGCCAGTGTAATTTACTGTACTGAGACAAAGTTTGAAATAGCACTGATGTAAGAAGCACATGTTCGACTCGAAATGTTAATCCGAAAACAGCACAAGCTTTTATATTTAGATGTCCAGCATCTTCCAAACTTTATGACTTGCTTCTGAGGAACAAAAATCTATGCAGTGGAAGCGAATTGTGACAGAGGCTGTCATTATGCCTGACATTTCTTTTGTTCCACTGAAGGAAGAAAGAAAGTCATACAGGTTTGGAAGGACATAACGGTGATTATATGATGATAGTGCACGTTTTAAGTGAACTACTCTTTTAATTGTAGGATCTGATAATGTGAGATACCTCAACGCCTCTTGTTGTTTGCAGGTAACTGAATATGCCAGTCGTCAGAGCCCTTAGTAAGGTGGCAAAGCAGGCCCTGCTGACCCCTGCATGTGGATGCCAGCCTCTGACGGTGGCGATACGCAACATCAGCTTCTCCCCACGTCAGGTCACCTCTGGATCTGATGCCAGCTTTCATTCTGTGTCCTTTTCTGAAACCGATCACCCCAAAGTTCTCATCACAGGTAAGGAAAACGTCAGGTTCTTGGTACTTTGGCATTTTTTATTTTTTTAAGAGTTGGGAATTCTGTAATTTGTCACGTTGATCACAATGGTTTTAGCACATTTTTCAGAAGGGTGGATCCTGACTCCCCTACTGTGTTTTTTGCATGATATTTGATCATCTTTTTTTCTCTCTGTCAGGTGGCCTCGGGCAACTAGGGGTTGGGCTTGCTAAACTGTTAAGGTATGCATATTATAGTACATATATAAATGCGTTCAGTTTTTGCATAGTAGATGCATTTACAAATGTAATATTTTACATAAAAACGCATATTACATAATAAAGTTATACCTCCTGTCTCATAGGAAGCGATTTGGAAAAAACAATGTGATCCTCTCAGATATCAGGAAACCACCAAGCAATGTCTTTCACAGTGGTATGTCTTATTTGGATGAGTAAAGAAGTGCTAATTATGTTTATTATTGCTGCTAATGACCTGTTTTGTAAAATTTCTTATAACTAGCTTGGATGATTGATTTAACATTTGCATGTCTAAAACAGGTTTACCTGCACAAATAATAGCTTAATTTTAAAAGATAAAGGATTTTTTATCTTCATTTCAACATTTTTAATATTGAAAAATATGTTCAGAGCTAGACTGATCACACAAGTTCTGACATGTTGATGAAATATTTTCACACAGGCCCCTTTATCTACTCTGATATTCTGGACTACAAGAACTTGCGAGAGATTGTAGTAAATAACAGGATCACCTGGTTAGTGCATTACAGTGCTCTTCTAAGTGCTGTTGGGGAAGCTAATGTGCCACTGGCGCGAGCAGTCAACATCACAGGTAAGACTTTAGAAAACTTTTAACAGAACATTAAATGTAACATTTTTATACTTATCATCATAATCTGCTTCTGTGTTTATTTATTTTTTTTTTTTTAATATATTACATGGATGTTACCTAGAAAAATGTGTAGTATTTCAGTCAAATATCAAATAGAAAGATTGTATATAGTGTGTACTGTAATGTTGTAAAACATTTATTTGTCTAGATCTTTCCATAAAAATAGCCTTTGATAAAATTAGCTTTTGATTCTGATATGGCACGAAATATAAATGAATAAATTCATTCTAAATCTTTTTTGGTTTGTTTTTTTTGTAGGACTACACAACATCCTAGACATTGCTGCAGAACATGGGCTTCGGCTTTTTGTGCCCAGTACAATTGGCGCCTTCGGACCAACTTCACCTCGAAACCCCACTCCTGACCTTTGTGTGCAGAGACCACGCACTATATATGGTGTCTCTAAAGTCCACGCAGAGCTCATGGGGGAGGTAAGACACCAGTCACCCTTATTTTTTTCAAATATGAAGTATTTCACCTATTTTCTGTGTCGCATGAAATATTAATTTTTACCCATGATCCTCTTCTGCAGTACTACCACCACCGATATGGCCTTGACTTCCGCTGTCTGCGCTACCCTGGCATCATCTCTGCAGACTCGCAGCCCGGTGGTGGCACGACAGGTACGGTGCACTCTGCACCATCTGTGTTTTTTGGCACATGACCTTGCTCACATACGTAAGTGAGGTTATGCAACTGGCAATTGCTCAGAAACGGGGTGTTGTTCATTGAGTATTTTTAGATAAACTGATAGCCCGCACCAATGCTGACCAGACATATGAACCACACCTCCAGCTCCCAGAAGTCACATGTAAAAAGCTGTTACAGTCATACTGTTGCATGTGGTAGAGGAGACTGCTGACCAAAAAAAACAGCAATGACTCATGGAAGTCTGTCTTTATTGGCTTATCCAGACTACGCCGTGCAGATTTTCCACGATGCTGTCAAGACCGGCAAGTTTGAGTGCAACTTAAAACCAGACACACAGCTGCCCATGATGTACATTGATGATTGTTTGCGGGCCACGCTGGAGGTGATGGAGGCACCGGCGGAATCGCTCAGTATGCGCACCTACAACATCAATGCCATGAGCTTCACTCCAGAGGAACTTGCGAACGAGGTTCAAAAACAGCTGCCTGATCTTCAGGTCACATATGAGATTGACTCTGTACGACAGGCTATAGGTATGATCCAAAACATCTTCATTTTCCTCAATTTTGGTACAAATAAATGGTGCAAATTGTACAAAAATGCTTGTTTTTTCCTCTGTATAGCTGACAGTTGGCCCATGAACTTTGATGACAGCAACGCACGCAATGACTGGGGCTGGAAGCACGACTATGATCTGCCAGAGTTGGTCCAGACGATGCTCAACTTCAGAGGCTCAGACTCCCGCATTGCCCAGGCCAACTGAGTCTGCTCATGAACACTAATAATTGTACATTTCATAAAGATTTATAGTGATGCAGAAGAGAGATCCGTGGTCTGTAAATAGTCATATTCCTTTTCTCTTTTGTGTCATCTGTATATTCCTTTTGACTAGCACAGACTATATGTATAACTGCAAATTATACGAAGAGGTCAGGTCTCTTTTCAAGTCAGAGTTGCACAGATATTTTGAAAGCTAAATTAAAGGAATGGGTTTAAACCTGACGTGATCCTCTTGTCCTTTGCATTTAGTGAAAGAGGATCATTATGTCTCCAGGAAAAATAAACCAAATAAACATGAAAGTCCAAAAATTAACATGGCAGATCCTAAAATGCAGCTTCCCAAATTATACTATCTTTGTTTTGTTTTTTTTATTTAAGAGAAATAATTTTTCTGTACCCTTGCAGAAGAACATAATAAGTGAGGAAAAGACTGATGGACGAGTTCAGACTAACAGGAATGAACGCTAGGAATTGTTACAGCAGCTTCAACCCATTCTAAAATAAACAGACAAAGATTCTGGTTTAAACAGGGTGGGACTCAGATGTAGGTCCTCAGGGAGAGTGAGGGTCATCATGATGAATGACGTTATCATATCCCTTTTGGTTGCATTTCCTCTCTTGTGCACTATCTATTTATTCAGACTGCTCACAAATTAAATGCAAGATTTGGTCTTGCTTCACATGTTTGCTGTATACTTTAACAAGGTCACTTTTTTAAATGCAATTTCTATCATATATTGCATTTGCCCATAAACATTTTCTCACTGGGAATATATTATCCGGTATGAAGGGGAGAGTGGGGAAACAAAATTAAATTATTTTTAGTTAAGCTTTGCTTCCACATCTTTTGTTCTTTTGATCAATAAATTTGTCAATAAAGCTTTTTTTATCGTTACAATTTTGCATTGCCTTTCATTTTAAATATAATCAATTAATTATTTGAGTGCAATAGACTGAGATTTTAAAAATAACCTTAACATTTGTAAGTAAAGGATGGAGCTGTCATAGTAATTTTACATTTATTTTTTCATTTTCCTGGTGTTTATCTGCGCTTGTTAAATATTACCCACTTGACTAGAGTGCCACCAGTCATTAAAACTTTTATAACTTTTGTGGGAAATATGATCCTCGGTTTGATGGCAGTCTCTCTGGCGGCCATAATCACTATACAAGAGCTGTGCATTAATGCACCTTCACACTGCACCGTCATGTCACTTTTGATCAAAGCGATTAGTGCATAATGCATTGATTTAAGACTATAATCTCCCCAAGTTATCGCAGAACCATTTCGGAGTCGTTTTCCTTATCCGCAGCAATGCCTTTGCATGTTTTTATTGGAGTCGTGCCACATAAAAAATTCGGTGGCATTCGACCAATTTCCCTTTTATTTAGATTACAAATATACACTTTGAAAGCAGGTTATATAACACCTGTTTGTACAGTATATCCAGTAACAAAAGATTTGTCATTTTTCGTTAAGTAGGGCAATAATATGGGCGGCAGTTATCTGACAAATTGGTTATGTAAGTAACTTACTTGGCAAACGCAGACTAACTGTTACGCCACAAGTTACTCTTACCAGGTTTCCTTGAATAATTAAATGTGCCTTCTTAAAGTTTTGTGGTCACTGTCCGAACACTGCAAAAACCGAAAAAAGAGATTACAAAGAGTGGGTTTTGTGGCGGGGTTCTTGGCAAAGGAGCCTTTTTTCCAGCTGTAATATGAGAGTCAGACGAGCTTCAGTTGAGGACAGTTTTATTTGTCAGCAGTTCTTCCAAATGAAATTGATGAAGTGATCTGTTCGTCTGCACTGTCGCTCAATGTGAGCGATGGTGTGACTTAAAGTAGCCTAGTTTAGTGGTGTGACACAAAAATGACCCTGGACAGGTTTATAGTTGAAGTGATTAATTTTATTTAAAAAGAAAAGAACACGTAGCCTAATAAAAGTATTTAAATGCATTACTTTAAGTGGTTGCAACATGCTTATTTTCCTTCTGTCTTTATGTGTTATACTTGTCATGAAGCTTTTGTCTAATAACGCTGTTGCAAAATCACTGTTGTTTGTATTTCCATCATTTCATAACGTGTTTGTAGAATATAGAGGCTGTCGCACATCACATTGTCTGGAATCCTCACTGCTATGAGGCATGCATTTAAACAAACATTGACCTCTACTTGGCCACCAAAGACTACACCAAACTGTAAAGAAATGCATCTCCCAGTCTATGGAAATTTGTGCAGTTGTACATAACCTATGCAGTTAGCAAGATTAGATTTAACATTAGATTAGACATTAACAACTGATAAAGTTACAGTTTAGGTGTTACCTTGTTAGTAGATTATCTGAATGAAATAAATAAAACTATTTAATCTATTTATTATTATTATTAAATAATTAAAAGTAAAACAAAAAATATGACCATTTCAGTGGTTTTGAGCAGGTTCAGCAACACACACACACACACACACACACACACACACACAGGTGCATCTCAAAAAATCTGAATACTCTTATTTAAAAAAGTGAAACTTTCATATATTCTAGATTCATTACATGTAAAGTAAAACATTTCGAAAGTATTTTTGTTTTAATTTTGATGATTAGAGCTTACAGCTCATTAAAGTCAACAATCTCAAAATATTACAATATTTCCTAAGAAAAAAATAGGATTTGCAAAACAGAAAAGTTCAAGCTCTTTGAAGTATGTTCATTTATGCACTCAGTAGTTGGTTGGGGCTCCTTTAGCACAATTGACAGCATCAATGAGGTGTGGCATGGAAGCGATCAGCCTGTGGCACTGCTGAGGCACTATTGAGCCTTCAGCTCACCTGTATTGTTGGATTGACTGTTTCTCATCTTTCTCTTGAAAATATCCCATAGATTCTCTATGGCAGAGTTCTCAAACTCAATTCCTGGAGGGCCACAGCTCTGCAGAGTTTAGCTCCAACCAGCTCCAACTCACACCTGCTTGGAAGTTTCTAGTAATCCTGAAGAGCTTGATTACCTGGATCTTGTGTGTTTGAATTGGAGCTAAACTGCAAAGCTGTGGCCTTCCAGGAATTGAGTTTGAGACCAATGCTCCATGGGGTTCAGGTCAGGCACGTTGGCTGGCCAATCAAGAACAGTAATGGTTATGGTCAGCAAACCACTAGGTGCTAAAGTCCTGCTGGAAAAGGAAATCAGCATCTCAATAAAGCTTGTCAGCAGATGGAAGCATAAAGTGCTCCAAAATCTCCTGGTAGATGGCTGCATTGACTTTGGACTTGATAAAACACAATGGACCAAAACCAGCAGGCATCAAGGCACCCCAAATCCTCACTGACTTCGGAAACTTCACACTGGACTTCAAGTGGCTTGGATTCTGTGCCTCTCCAGTCTTCCTCCAGAGTCCAGACCCCAGACCTTGATTTCCAAATGAAATGCAAAATGTACTTTTATCTGAAAAGAGGACTTTGGACCACTGAGCAACAGTCCAGATCTTTTTCTCCTTAGCCCCGGTAAGATGCTTCTGACGTTGTTTCTGTTTCAGAAATGGCTTGGTAGCCCTTTTCCTGAAGATATCTGAGTGTGGTGACTCTTGATGCACTGACTTCAGCTTCAGTCCACTGCTTGTGAAGCTCTCCCAAGTGTTTGAATCGGTTTTGCTTGACAGTATTCTCAAGCTTGCGGTCATCCCTGTTACTTGTGCACCTTTTCCTACCCAGTTTCTTCCTTCCAGTCAACTTTGCATTATACAGCACTCTGTGAACAGCCACTCCTTTCAGTAATGACCTTCTGTGACTAACCCTCTTTGTGGAGGGTGTCAGTGATAGTCTTCTGGACAATTGCCAAGTCAGCAGTCTGACTAAATTTATTTTCTTAATTTCTTACAATAACTTACAACAAGGTTTAATGACTAAGACTAACTAATTTGTCTTAAAAGCTTACAAAGATGTGTTAAATTTGTGTACTGTAAGAATTACAGAACCTCAGACACTTTGAACTTCTGAGATGGACAACACACACACAGTGCATTAACATACAGACATCTGTCTCCACATCCCACTGAGAGAAAATGCGGGAAAACGCCTCTGAAATATGTATCAGTTCCTTTTCATCCCCTCTTCCCCTCACCCATCCTTCCCTTCACTCAACTCACTCAGAATGGTCAATAGTAGAATGTAATGTTCTGCATTAATGCAAGTGATATTTACAGTCATGTTTGGTATCATTTGAATTGTCTCAGGGCGACTGGTACAATGGTCTCATTCTTATAAGAAGTAAACTAAAAGGTAATACAGATCGTAAGAGTTCAGAGATATTTTGCATACTGTAGAGGGTGGGTCAGTTCCTAGTGGTTTTCATGCAAATTACCTTCTGTCCCAAAAGGTGCTAACTCGACTTGATTAAATTGCAAATTACAATTGTTAGTTCCTGTCTCCACCTCGGGGGGTATTGGTCTTGGTCTGAAGTACTTTAGGAAATGTTGCAAAAGGATCGAGGCGATTCTGTAGCCAGAAGCCCGTAGTGTGTGGTGTGTCTCAATACTTCACACTATGTATTTCTATAAAGTCAGGTATGCATCCTTTACTCGTAGATTTATCTTTGAGAATTCGATGTTTTGTATTGATATGATTTGAACTCTTTGAATTGCTGTGTAATTGACATATACATACAGTATTTACCTGACTGATAATAAATTGTTACATTTGACCTTATTCTGTTTTACTCTGTAATTATTGACTAGTAGATTACGTTGCATCCTTGTTAAAGACATGAGCAACCGAATGAACGAGTAAATATAAAGTCAAGAGTTAACTAGAATAACCAAATATCAGAAGAATACTAATTAGAAATAGACAAGCAATCAATTTGTATTTCAAGCTAAATACGAGGTCATAATAAAATGGAGGCAGATTAGAGGTTAACTTAAATTGAAGAACTTTGCACATTGAAAAGACCGAACACGCAGGAAACCTACATCCACTATTTGGATACCTTCTTTGGACCAAATGGGTGGACCTTACAGTACAATTACATATACATATGCTTTTTGGTTTTATTCAAGTAATATAGAGAAATATGACCAATTATGTGGGATAAAACAAATGGGTTTGTACTGTAAAAACTTCCAACTTCCCAACATCTACCCCCAGCACAATCTATATAAATGTTATGCAAACTTTATATAACACATTTTCATGCCCACTCATATGACAGTATAACCTCCTCCCACTCGTTCTTCTCAGGTGATACTCTTGTCCCAATTCACAAAACCCCTGTTGAGTTTCCCAGAACTGAGCAATGAAGTTCGAATGGAGTGCTTTCTTTCTTCTGTACTTCCTGTTAAGGTGTGTCACGTTGTATAAGCATTCATTGTGTGAACACACCTCTCCACATACAAGCCTCTCCACCAATACCAGAAGCAGGAGTGTGTCAACATGCTGTGTGAATATTGAATATCAGAGCTGGCAGTCTGTCTGTCTGAGTGAAGGTCGGTATATAAACAAACAAGTCAGTTCCTTGAAGAGGGAAGTGCCAAAAAATGCTGTGTTGCAGCTGTCTCATGGTTGCCTGTTGCTATGAAAACACATAGCATTCATCATCTACCACCATAAGGACTTACATACTGCTATGGTTTTTTTGAATGTAAACCCAAACACATGAATACACTCTTAAAAAAAAAAGATATTGGCATTTATGGTTCCAACCTCTAACGTCCATGGGACCTTTCTATTGCACAAAAGGTCCTTTATAGTGGAAAAAGGTTCTTAATATTATTAAAATCTTCTTCACACTTAGAAAGTGGTTCTCTGTTCACTGGAACTGATCACTGAAAACTTCCTTGGGGAACCAAAACAAACAAACAAACTAATAAAGAAATAAATAAAAGGTGAAATAAAGTGTTGCTGAACTTGGTCTAATACAAAAGTTTAAAAACCTGATTTGAGTGATTTTTACAGCAATACACATTAAATAAACATCTAAATAAAATAAAACTAAATTAAAATAAAGGGGCTAGTTTAGGAACAAATATTGGTATATATTTTCTGTAGATTAAAGAAAATTATTTCACAAAAATAAATTAAATGCAATTTCAATTTTTTTAAAACATATATACATATTTTCTTTTCTTTTAAAATTTATTATAACTACAATTTGTGTACAAATTTAAAAAAGTGAAATGAGTTTATTGATTATTTTATCAAACATTGCTAAAAACAGACATTTGATGTGTTTAAAATAAGATACGTTTCATTATAGGTTGTATGTTAGATAATATTTTATTTAACATATCTAATACACTGCAAAAGTTGTAAAAAAAAAAAATATATATATATATATATATATTTTTTTTACAAGAAAATACTATTTCTGTCTCTCTACTTCAAATTTTGTGAACTGTAAAATTTACTAGCAGAGTTGTTACTAGAGAGTTGTTTTACATTAAATAAGTTCTGTGTAGTTGTCACAGAAAACAAACGAAATGAACAAACATGGGATTTGTGTCTCTAATGCTTTTTTTAAAAAGTCATGGGACACCAAAGTGTACTGTATTAAGTGCCTCTGGTATTATCAGATAAATACCATCAAACCCATGAAAATGGTTTGATATACATTGAGTGATATAATGGCAATTCAATATGTGACATTTTGACCTCGGCGGTTGTGCCATGTACAGTAGGATCAATGACCAGTGAGATGGGAATTCAATAAGACATCAGCAGCATTACTCACACAGAATCTTCTTCTTTCACTGTGTATCACTGCAGACAGCAGATGAACTCTTCAACCTCGAAATAAAGATCAGCCTTCTCCTCCGTAATGACATGCTTCCCATTGCAGAGAAATTATGCTTTATGTCCAAGTTGGGATCATAAAATTTCAGTCTTGTGAGAATGGATTTCTGAATTCACATGTAAAGAGTTTTGACAGGATATGACAGATTTCCTTACTAAATCAACTATATTTCAGTCTGTCGATACATTTTTTTCCATTTAATTCAAAATATTTGTCTGGATAACCGGTAGCAATAACTCTGATAGCAACTATGAAATAAATCATCCATAGTTTATTTATTCAGCTCATTGTCAGAAACGAAGCCCAGAGTCTGCAGTCATTCTTGTGTAAGTTGGCACTATTATTTTATTATTTTCAGCCCCAGACCTTTTCCTCACACCTCACTGTGTTCACGGTAAAAGGATTCTCAGGTAATTATTGTAGTTAGTTTGTTTCTAAAACTTAAATACGCCCAATAATTTGAGGACAAGAAATTTGGAAGTACTTATAGTCTCATAATGATATTTATGGTTATATTTTTTTTCTCTGCAATTAAAACTAATGTATTGAAAACACAGCTGTGCAAAGAACAAATGATTGAAGTCTTGCCTATGAAACAGCATTTTGACTGTATGATTTTCATGCAACAAAAAGAAAAGTGTACAAATGAAGATATGATCACAATACACATAAGAGTGAACTGAATGTAATGTTTTCAGATACTTAACTGCATGTTATTTACAATTAAATGAAATTGTATTATAATTTATATCAAATGCAATTATTTGTACTTAAAGAGTTCTTTTTTGACACACATGGTTAGGACACAAGTACCTTTAAGTATGTTTATTTCATAATTACTTCTATTGAAATTAAAGTGCTCAATGTAGTGACAAGCATTTATGGTAAACAAAAATATAAATATGTAATTTCTTCTTTGAAAGTTATATAAAAATGTATTTAAATGCATTTGTAATTACACATTTGTAATGATGAAGAATTTATTACATTTTATCAAACAGTATGTGAATTTTTCATTCATTGAAATGACACAGCAAAATTTAAATTAATCAAATATTTTACATGTTTTAGTTAGTCACATCAAAATAGTGCCCTTAAAGCACAGCAAAAGATTATTAAGTCTTAACATAATAATTTAAAGTGTACTTGAATGCTTTTAAATGGCATTATTACAAAGAACACAAAAGAAGAAATTTTGAAGAATGTGGTCCCCACTGACTTCCATAGTATTTTTTTTCCCCATACTATGGAAGTTGTAATGTTTCTATACCAGTACAAGGAATTAAACCCACTAATCATATCAATATTTCTCATAATAGATGGCTCTATACTCACCGTTGAGTGGATATTAGATGTAGCTTCACCCCTCTGTTCCCAGTGTCCGTGCTAATTCAGTCAAGTTCTGACCACTTCAAACTCGAAGTAAGGATTTATTTAGGTTCTGATAACTAGTTATTTAAGAATTAATTACAAAGGGTTAACGAATCACCAATACAATGGTTTCGTTTTATTCATCTCTGTCTTCAGCCCTTTATAGTCTTCCATCCACCTGCGTTATTCTTGTAGGTGTCATCTATCTCCCCCCGCTGTCTGGGTTGGTTTCAGTTCCTCGAGCTGGCAGAGAGCCTTCACCCAGATACTACTCAAGGTTAACAGTTCAAATACAAAATAACAACTTCCCCATTTCTTAGATAGCAAGCATGCCTATTATTATTTGAAACTATGGAAAATGGTAACACCTCATTTCACACATATATATTCGTAAATATAGGTGTCAAAACCATACACTTCATATATAGCAAATATGAATAACACCTCATGACTTTGTTTTGACTAAGGTCCATTCTGCAAGTGTATTTAACAAGTGCAAAATGCATCTCCTTGACATCAACCATTTCTTTACAAAGCAAGCTTCTAACATATTATTAATAACTTCACAGCAATTCATATTTGTGCTCTCCATATACAGCACATACTGGAAACATAACATCTTGACATTTATATTTCTGTAACAAGAGTTTGAAGTTCCATTATTCTTCATTATTCTTTTGTTTAAAGATTCTTGTTTTCTCATCAACTTCAGAACCTCTTTTAGTTTAACACAGATCTTTTGATGTTCCAGCTCTGCCTTTGGCCCTCTTGCGTCGTTCCTCTTTTTGTCTCTTTTTGTCCTCCTTACTCTGGTAACGTCGCAGCCCCTGGTCTAAAAGATCATGAAAATCAATTTCTATTTTTTTTCTGATTGTCTTGTTTGATTAGTTGGGGATGGATTAGAAAATGTCATACTATTATTACCAATTACATTGACAAAGTCAATGGCTACTGTCAACTGTTTGGTTACCAACAGTCTCCAAAATATCTTCTTTTGTGTTCAACAGAAGAAAGAAACTCATACAGAATTAGGTGAGTAAATTAAGACAGAATTTAAATTTTTGGGTGAACTATTAAAATATAGTCAAGTGTACTCTATGCCTTATTATTTCTTGGCCTTTTATTAATCTGCAGTTTTATCTTTCATAAGGGTATCTTGGCTAACATTGCACACAAATCTGGTTTGGTTTTCATATCTGATCTTTGGGACTGACGGTCCCCAGTGTAATGAAATCTGATCCATTTGTTCAGACAGTGTCCTCAATATCTGGGTTGCTGTGGTAATTGCCTCAGTGTCAGCAAAATGCTAAGAGACCAGAGAGAGTAACAGGCATTGTGGAAGTGCTCAGTAAAAACACTTTCCATGTGATTCAGAATAAACCCATTTTATTTGGAAACTGTATGGTCCACATTAACACAGGGCAGGTATGGGGAGTTTAATTTAGGTATTTACTTAATCCTAATTTTTGGTATTTATGTCATTTTAATTACTTTAAAAACGGTATGTCAATTAAGCAAGGCTTTACAAAATTAGGATGTGCCATGAAAACCAGTTTGTTTTAAAGCTTGATAGCCACTACTGTTATAATTAAATTAAGTGACATTAAATAAATAAAACAAATCTCTAAAAGCTAAAATGAGACCCTGAAGCGGCCAATAATTAGTTATTTAATTAAATTACACATAATTCTAAATAGTTAACCCACTTACGCCATCTACTGTTACAAAATATAGACTACTAGTGCATATATAGGCTATTTGATGGCGTAAATAATCTAAATTCGTGTTTGATATAGTTTGTTGTGGGTTTTAAATAATAGCATATTATATAATAATACTGAAAAGTTTTAGACAACAGACATGTATACGTTAATTTATACAATACATTTATTTTAACCAGGCACAAATTGGACAACCTGCCTGTTCCTCCATGTGTTCAAGGACCCCTCCCTCAAGATGCCTATGCTTGCCGAACGTGAGTTTACAATTTGAAATGTATTATTTTAGGCTAGTTTTATAAGTTTTAAAACATTAGTTGCCACTTTTTGTAAGATTGTATTAGGATTGTGTATTATATTTGGATGAACGTGGTGTATTAAAGTCATTCTTGCGTTCCTCCACGTTGTTTAGCATGTTTGCTAGCAGGTTAGCCGTCGTGGCTCTTTAATATGAGGGCGAATCATGAGTTGTCAAATACATTTATTCTGATTTATACTGTATTTTATAGACGCACAACTTGTGTGATATTGTTTTCTGATTGAAAAGTAACATTAAAGTGGATGTTTTGTTAATGCGGTGGTTTAATATTGAGAGTTTGTAAAATAACATTATATATTGTTTTGATATTTCATAAGGTCGTCGTAAGCAGAAGTGGTCTGTGGACCCTAGAAACTGCGCATGGAGCAACGATGAGTCCAAAATTGGACAGAAAATGCTGGAACGCATGGGCTGGTCCAAAGGAAAGGTAGCAGGTTTAACACAAAATAACAACAAAATAGGTCAAATATACATTTTAGCATAAAAACATCTCAATTTAAAGTGTTCGAATTCAGGGGAGAATTTTGGCCCATTTGACAGCTGCCACATCAAGATCACGCGCATGGGTTGTTATGACTTTAAAATCGAACATTCTTGAACACCGATATTTTAAATTCTGCCCATATAAATATGTCGCCAACTGGCTGGCATAGATGAGGATTTGTTTAAAATGCATAGTATTTGTGATAATCTTCTTGAAAGTACCAAACAAATCAGAATGAATGAATAAATAAAAACATGCATGGATACTTTTTTATTATGATAGATGGGGCCAGTGAAAGTGTTGTCTGGCAAATAAAAACTTTGTTTATTGAGAACTGAAATATTTTAATATGTGTTATACTCTTTGTTAAAACGTATACAGATTTATTTAACCGGAAATGTTATGGTTCTAATTGTATGATTATATTCATTTGTTTTTCCTGGTTTGTTTGTGTGGCAGGGTCTTGGCAAGAGTGAACAGGGGGCTACAGAACACATCAAGGTTAAAGTCAAGAACAACAGCCTGGGTCTGGGCACTACCGTAAACAACGAGGTGAGGAACCACTCCTGTTTTCTTGGCTTCGAGATTCTTTGTTCTGTTTTCTGCTTTTTCAGTTACAATCTGTAACTAGTAATCTTCTCGATGGTGTTTTTTGTGTTATTAGGATAACTGGATTGCCCACCAGGATGATTTTAATCAGCTCCTTGCTGAGCTTAACAGCTGCCATGGACAGAACAACTCTGACAGTAAGTTGAATTTTAAACATGAAGTGCAAAGCACCACCACAAAAAAGGCCAATTTAATTACAAGTGAGAGCAGCCCAATTGAACCTGATCATTGCAACTTTGAAACTTATGATTTCTATCTAGAGTTCACTAGGTGGTGCTATTGTGATGTTAAAATGACATGAAACGTACTATGGCCATTGTCATGTTGAGAAAAATCTGGTTTTCATTTCTCTTATGCTTTAGGTGTGTGATAACACTTTTTTTTGTGGTTATAATTTGTATTATTTTAATTTCTTCTGTTTTTGTATACTTTAAGCCCCCACACAGGAACAGGGTTTTAGTTTGGAGGAGAAGTCAAAGACATCCAAGAAAAGGGTCCATTACATGAAATTCACTAAGGGTGAGTCATTCAATGTCACAGCATCTTGCAAATTAGCTATTATATTGCATGACTTTATTTTGAGAGAACTTTGCTGTAAAACAGTGATTCTCTTTTGGACTCCAAGGTGACTCATTGTCCACAACAATATTTATACAATATATGACTTTTCAGGGGTTTTTTTTTCTTCACAATTTGTAACTGATAAAACATTTTTATATTTAGACTTCTTAATATATTTAGGATTTTCATGGCAATGTGAATCCATTTTTTTTATTTTTTTTTTTTAAAGAAATAAAACATTTTTTTTTGAGTGGGTGAAAAGTTAAAGTATCTTGAATTTTAGTTGTTTTGTCTTATTTTAATGCTTGATTTGTCATCTTGAGGCACCTTGGAAGTTAATTGATCATTTTTTGTGTGCCCTATATTCTGCGATTGACCTTTTCACAAAGAAATCGCTTGAGTTGCTCTCTATATCGTCAGATTTGTCTATTTCAGTCTGGTGGTAAAAGGTTGTTTCTTTTCTTTTTAAATAACCTACATGATGTGTTAATTTGAAAACAATTCATGAAGCCAAGCCAGTTTTTTTTTTTGTATTATTTTTTAATTTCCTTTCTAAATTAAACCCCCCCCCCCCCATCCATCACTTCCTGTGTTCAGTAGCTGAACTTTGTATGCTTTGGCTTATGTAGTAAAAGCTCACGGGTCACCGCTGCAGTAGATCAGCATGATCAAACTGTGCGGTCAGCTTAACCAGAAGGCCGTGCTGCCCCTAGTACAGAACGTCACTTCATAAAACTCCAAGTTTTCTGACTATGATGTTAACCTGAGTTTGATCTGGCAGTTGAACGATCTCCCTGCATGTTTTGTCACGTACTGTTGACCTCTGCTGAGAGGCTCACATTCTTCCCAGCATGGAAAGCACAGCGGCCTGATGTTTGTTGGCGGTCTTTATGAGTGGGAAATTTATTTACCCTCAGGTTTGGCATTCTTGATGCTTTGACATATTTAAGGATGGTATTTTTAGACATTGTCTCATTTTCCATGATGGAGGTTTACAGAAAATGTCAGGAATTTTGGGAAAAACTCGTCATCTCTTATCACCTGCGAGGACACCGTAGCATACCGCTCCTAAGCTTGACTTCCTGTTTCCTGTGAGGAGCACGGGCCAGCGCGCTTACTTCTCAAAATGGCCTCAATCAGCACCTGATGCGTCCCACAGATAACACTGGATCAAAAACAATGTTAATGTTGTTGTTGTCGTCGTTGTCTCTGTGTTTTTATAGCCTTTGTTTAAATATAAGAAGGAAGACCTTATTCTCAGTGGATGTGTCTCATGTCTCACGAGACGGACTGGATGTCTCGCACGCAACATCATCACGACCCCCTGTGGTAATTGGGCCACCTCACTAACCTCATGTCCATGACCTCAGCTCAACTCTGATTGGTTATGGCTGCCCTTTGTTTCCATAAGTCACACATTGTGACTTCCTGGGGTGGAAAAGCATCACTCAAGCTCATTAGGAAAAGGTTTTTTCCTACTCTTGTTATAATTGACATCACATTCTAAAACCTTAACCATTTAGAGGTTAACAGTAAAAGGTATTCATCATTTTTGCTGTGCAGTTCCACTAAAAGCCTCTTTGATTGATTTATGTTATGACAAATGAATTCTTGGAAGTAGAATGTGTTCTCGTAATTTGATCTATAACAGTCTGTTCAAGGTTTGTTGCGGTGTGTGAAATTGAACTAAGATGTCTTTGAAAACGTGACACTGGTTGTTACGACTGCTAACAGATTCGTAGTTTGTTGTCATGGATGTTGGCTCGTTGTATCATAGCGTCGGGGTTCTGCCCATCTCCCCTGTGGAGGCTTTGTTGATTGGATCACCTTTTGCTGATATTAGTTGCTCTGTAACCCATAGAAGGCCTCACCCTTTGTACGTTTCCTGAGTCCGCCTCACAAAAGCCGTTGCCAGGTTAAGGCCTTTAATTGATTAAACAGATAAACTACTTATAACTAATGCTTAAAGCGTGCTGCGCATTTTAAAGTAAAAGTGAAATGTAAATACTTCAGTTAGTATGGAGACCACTAAACACTCTTATATACCAGTGTACCATCATCTTAAAATGTTTAGATGCTTAAATGTTTGAAATATGTTTTAAAAGCTAAATGATGACTATATACACACTACTGGTTAAAGATTTGGGGCTCAGTATTTATACGATTTTAAAGAAGCCTCTTATGCTTACCGAGGCTGCGTTTAATAGTGCAAAATACATTAAAAATCAATAATATTTTCAAATGTAATTTAAAACAATATTATGTTTTTGAATATAATTTAAAGTGTAATTTATTCCTGTGATTTAAAAAGGTGAGTTTTCAACAGTCATTACAGTTTTCTGTGTCACATGAGCATTCAGAAATCATTTTAATATGGTGTTTTGGTGCTTAAGAAGCATTTCTTCTTATTTTTATTATTCTAATGTTGTAAATGGTTGTGCTGCTTAATGTTTTTGTAGAAATGCTGATTTTTTTTTTTTTTTTTTTAGGATGCCTTAATTGAAAATTCAAAAGAACTACATTATTTTTTTAATATTTATACATTGTCACTTTTGTTTTTGTTTTTTTTTAAATAAAAAAATACTGTCCCCACATTTTTTAATCGTATTTGTAAGAATATCTTTTTAGAACAAATAAACTATAATTTAAATTCTATTTTTACTGGCTTTTTCATATATTTTATTTATTATATAAAATTTGTATTTTATTAACATTATTTGTTATTTTCCATTTATCTAAGCAACAGGCTGTTATTTTGTAGAAAATTTAAATAAGTATTGTTGTTTGTTTGTTTATTTTATACACCAAAAAAAATTCATAATTTTATTTCAGAATTTGTTTTTTTTATTCTAAAAATAGCAAAGTGAGTAGTTGTCAACTTTTGACTATTAACCACTCCAAATGTAGTGTATATAGGCCTCTTGGTGTTAAATATCCTCTTGTTGCTGATTATCTTATTACAGTAAAATCAAGTGGAAGATGGTGCAACTTCATAAATTTCTGTCAATCTCATTAAGATGTTTTGGCCTGGAGGTAGCTGCGAGGTTGCTTGTTTCACAGATTGATGGCTTTCAGAACAGGAGAAGGGCACCAGCGTCTCCAGCGCCCATCTTAGACATGAGCAGTGTAAACCAGTAACCCAGATTTAATTGGCTGCCCATTTATCAACTGATCCAGTATTTCTTGATGCGAGTTAAACTCCAAGCACTTCATCATCTGTGTGGCTGAGTGGGTCAAGCTGTTACACAGATGAACGGAACGATTTTGGACCCCCTTCATTAATTATTGACCTGATATCTTTTCAGAAACAAACAAGTGCTAATAATATTTTCATCATTACTATTTCCTGCTTAGCCAGTTACCAGTTATCTTTTTTTGTCACCTTCACTTCTTGTTCCAGAAAATCCTTTTTCCTTGTTCATTTCATTGCAACTGAACAGCTTAGAACTTATCCAGTTGTCTTATGAGGCAATCAATTAGTATTTTGCTTGTCAGATTAGCAAGTCGATCCGAAAAAGCCTCTGTGATTGCTAATCTGGTTTGGCCAGAGTTCTGTCACATTCGTTGCCATCTCAACGGTGACCTTGCTTCCAGCAGGATTTCATAACCTGTGTGCACCAGTAGACTAAACTGCCACTCATCTGTGCTTTTCAGAGACATTAAAGCATTGTTTGTGGTAAAATTAATAGTTTACCACAAATTCTTTTGCTTTGAAGAAAGCTATATTTTCAATATAATGACATTTGAAAATGAATGTCTGATTCCCAATGATTTTTTTAAAAGAAGAATTGGTTGATTTATTTCACAAAACTGACCTGACTGATTATAAATTGGACCGATCTAGTTCTTGCATTAAATACTTACTGATTGAGTGACTCCTTATGAATCAGAATCATCCAGTTGTTGAGTTCACCTCACTGATTCAATGATTCAGTCACAGTGATTAATATCTTGCTAGATGGAAAGACTTTCAGTGACTTAAAGGAGTCATGACATGGACTTTTAAAAACATTATTTTAATGTTACTTGAGATTAATTTTTAAACTTTTTTTTTTGCCAGTAATCGGCCACTGTTATGATTGGCTAACGTCATTTCTTAAGAAACGTGTTTTGACAACATGAGCAGAAATAAAACGGTCATTTCCAGACAAAGCATTATGAAATCATTTACTAACGGTGTGTGATGCAGCTGCAGTCAGATCTAGTACAGATCTAGAAATGTTTCTTTGTGAACTCGTTTACAAAACAATATGCTCAGAATCCTCTGACATGATTCGGTGTGCCATTAAAACTAAACTATCCAATTGTTCCTTATGCTGGGATCCTCCTTACGCATCAAAGCAAAAGTTTGTTCAATCTATTTGTCCTATTGACAGACTCAAGTGCGTGGACCGTGTCAGAAAGCGAACGCACATCTCTGTACTCTATCCAATGTAGACAAGATAGCGGCACTTTTTGTAATTGTAATTTCTACACTAAAACATTATGGGCTAAAAACAACCCAACTTGTGTTATTTGGCAACCCAGCGCTGGGTAAATATTGGACCGAACACATGCTGGGTTATTTTGACCCAGCTGACTGGGTTAAACATTTTTACCCACCATGCTGGGTTGTTTAATATATTGTTTAAAAATTATTAAATTGCTGGCTTAAAATGGGCTGAAAATTCAAAATCACACACAGAATTGCTATAGGCAACAGCAATAATCAAAAGATGATGATTTATTATTAAACATGAACACCCATGGACAAAATACAAGACAAATTGAATTTATTTGGATGAATACAGCATATTACAATATTACATTTAAAATCATTTAACAAGCTTTTTAGAAATAAAAAAGTTTACACTTAAGTGTATTCAACCGTTCTCTGTAATCGCTTTTTACCAAAATAGTGCTAATTCTAGTGCCGGTGTGTCGGCGAAATCTGAGCTGAAGGGCTGCTGTTCGTGGGGGAACTGCAAACTTTAGACTGCAGCCTCAGGTTTCACTTGTAGCTGAGAGATGGCGTGGCTGACTCCAGAACCTGTCCAAAAACAAACAGTACTGAAATTAGAGAACAAATTTTAACATCAAATTAAATTACACTCTACACAAAGACCTCTTATATGCCAAAGATCAAGACAAATTTGATTTCTCATGACCCCTTTAAATTTCAGTGTGATTTCGCACAAAGCTGTCATTTGACTTCTGAATATCTAGAATATAGAACACATGAGTGCTACGGACAGGTTTTCATGATGGTTCTTTTGCATTTTTGAAGCTTTAAACTTCCAGTCCCCATTCCTTGCAGTTATATGGAAAAAGCAAAAGCGATCGGTATATGACTCAAAATGTTCTCAATTTTAGTTGCGTTAATCCTCTGAAGGTTTCCAGTGGCATTTGTAGTTACACCCAATCTAACCCTTTGTTAGTTGATAGATCTCTTTTCCAAAAGTAAAAAGGTCATTTTTAGGCTCCACTTGTTGTCCACTGAGATCAGTGGAAGGCTTGTTCGGCCTGGCCTTTTGTTTAGGCTGCTTACAGGATACCTTGGTTACTTGAAGGCAAGGTCTCCCCTTTGAAAGCCATGCTGAAAAAGACCCTAGAGCAATAAATAAGCGAGTGTTATCTGGAGCTGCTTGGAGGAAGAGGATGCAGCTGTACGAACAGGACTCGTGGCTGAGACGGGCGCCCAGGCACTCCTGGAGCCTTTGAGCTGCTGGAAAACGGGAGGTGTGAGGTGGGGCCGCCCTTGCACCGTTTGTTTTTCCTCTGCCACTTCATCCCCTGCGACCACGCAATGTGCCCTCTTTTACCTCTAAACCTTTCCTCTCGGCAGGAGTTCAAAACCGTCCAGTGACCCTTATCCATTTAAATCAATAGTTTACACAGTTGAACACCACTAGAAAAATATCCATTTGTCAACAAGTTGCGCCCGGAAACGTTTCCTTTTCATCTCTTCAGGCGTTTGTGAAATGCATAATAAACACAGTTCTCTTTTTAAATCGAAAAGGAACTGTCTGTAACATCTTTTAAATATGTATTTGGTAGCGCATGTTAGTTTGACAGGTTTGGCAGAAGCATCTGCAGGTTGAATAGAACCCTGTTGCCCTCATATGAAGCAGAACACAAAATGTTTACACAAATGTCCTATTGTGTGGAATAATGTCAAAGATCTATTAAAAAGTCTCCTTGTTTTTAACCTTTTCTCACAGGAAAGGACCTGTCCAGTCGCAGCAAAACAGACCTAGCTTGTATTTTTGGGAAGCGATCGAAACGAGAGACAAGAGACCAAGATGAGGTAAGCGGTGCAAGTTGACAATATATTCATAGTGTGTGTATAATTTTTTTTTTTTTCTTCAAAATTTGCTACAATAATATTCCAGGTTCAAGATAATGTTTATTATCAAAAAAATTCCATTTGTCCCTCCTTTTTTTGTTTAAAGTGAAATACTAGGTTAAGATGTGGTCACATTTAAGGTCCTTGCACACTGAGTCAGAAATTTTCATATGCATTTCTTCTTTTATTCTGTATTCGTCATCTTTTCCTATCAAATTGCTTGCTATGTATGCGAAATCTCAGAAAATCGAACCTGGTCCAATTTTTTTTATGATGGACGAAAGTTTCAGAGACAGTGTGTAAACGTAATTGACACAACTTTATTTTTTACCGCATAAAGACCTTTAACTGTTGTTTTTGTGGGCAAAATTCTGCAATTTTAATAGGAATCCACACGGTCCACTGAATTTTTTTTCATGAAGGTGAAATATATCCCCTTGCAGATTTAGCCATTTTCACAGATTTTTCACATTAGCCAACCTTGTTAAACCTTCTTAGTTTGAAAGTGACCTCTGTGTGATCTCTTGCCAAAATTTTGAAAACTATGGATGAGTTACTGTAACATGCATAACCAAGACACAAATGCTGTTTAAAGGGTTAATTCACCCAAAAATGATAATTCTGTCATTAATTACTCACCCTCATGTTGTTCCAAACCTGTAAGACTTTTGTTCATCTTCTGAACAGAAACTAAGATATTTTTGATGAAATCTGAGAGCTTTCTGACCCTGCATGGACAAGGTCCTACAGCTTTGGAAGGACATGAGGATGAGTAGTTTTTGGTGAACTAACCCTTACGTTACTTTAAGATCCGAAATTAGCCGTTCCTCAATGTTGAGCTGACATTTGAAATGCTACATAAATCATGAGCGTAATATTGAGATGTAGCAAAGCTATTGCAGAAGATTGCATGTCACCTTATGGTCCAGCCCACCTGTAAGCACCGCTGACCTCTGCTGTCACGTGACCCGCTCGCAGCAAGTTTCAGGCTGATAATGAGCCGTGTCATAGCATGCAGTCTGACTCCACACACGAGTCACTGTAGGCAGGAATCTCGCTTAAATCCCCTTAACGGATTTGCACCCTCTCTCTCCTCTTTCACCCCTAGTCCTGTCAGCCACCTGTGTCAAATCAGGTAGTGTATTTCTGATGATGTGCTAGTGGGCACGATCAAACCGCATTTCCCCATCATCTCCCAGTTACAGGAGGCTGTGATAGAAGTAAAAAACAGAATTACTGATGATCCCCTCAAACCCTGGAAACTTGGTTTGGAGAAGTTGGTTTCAAGGGATTATTTAGTGGAGTTTTTGGCTTACACGGCTAGTTTGAATTCAGTTTGATGGCGGCTCTGCCAGCCCATGTTGCGTCTGTATTTCCTTTGTAAGTCCACCTTGAATTTGGCATTGTAATTTATTTCTACACCTATTATTTTGTGAGCAGACCCATCTTTTGCTTATTTTTTTTGTTGAGATGTAAATACTATACTGCAGTTTGGGGGTTTTGTTCTTAGTGAGATTTGTATTTCCATAAGGAAATACCAATGCTTGCGAGGCAGCAGAAGAATAGTTTTAGGTAAGCTTAGGTTTTAAGCTTTGGCTCGTAAATGAAATGCCGCATCAGAGCTGCTTTGCTGTTGTCATGACACTCTGCGTGTGCCTCGTTTTTTGGCTGCTGTGCAAAGACGGTGTTGTGTTATATGTTGATTCTCGTACAGCATAAAAATGGCTGGTTATTTTGGTATTTTCCTAAATCGAGTATGTGAATAAATGAAAAGACCAGTTGATGTGTCCATTTTCAATGGCAAATATTATAACAATATCAATAGGGGATTATCAGTCAGCATTTCATGTAAATTGACTTTTTATTCCTTACAGGAAGTTCAAATCAATTCATTCTTCAGTGTATAAAACAGGAAATTGCCCTCATTATTAATGGTTGTTTGGTTTTTAGTGATCTAGTTGCTAAGTGCCAGTGTATATGGAATTACTCAACAATGAGCTGAGCATTTTTGCAACATGCTTATGGGATGTTTTGTAAACTGAATAGATGAAATGGGGTTTGCTGAACTAATCATACCTGCTTTTTTTATATTGTTCATAGGAAAATTAATTCGTAATATTATGTGCTTTCTATTCATTAAAAAGAATCCTGAAAAAACGTTTCCACAGAAATATTAACACAACTGTTCTCAGTATTGATAATAATAAAAAAAATGTTTCTCGAGCACCAATTCAGCCTATTAGAATGATTTCTGAAGGATTATGTGACACTGAAGACTGGAGAATTGATGCTGAAAATTCAGTTTTGCAACACAGGAATAAGTTATTTGAAAATATATTTAAACAGTTATTTTAAATTGTAATGTTTCACAATGTTACTGTTTTTACATGCAGCCTTGGTGAGCAAAGTAAGCTTCTTTCAAAAACATGAAAAAATTTTATTTTTTCAAATGTGAATATTTTGTTTATACATTATAAGTTATTAAATAAGCTGATTTTATATTTTGGTTATATTGGCTATTTTTACGTATTGCTTATTGTCCACCCTCTTTTCTAGCCATCCACATCAGCCTTTAAAACCTATATGAATTAACATTGTGGATATATATTTTGACAGTCGCAGAATGTGTATCTACATATCATGACGTTTGTCACGTAGATCCCAGTTTAATTTTCTTTACATTTTCCTCTTGTTCGACAGTGCTTTGTGACGTAGCAGTACATTTAATGTATGTGGTCTGAAGCCCCCCTAAACTGCCTCTTTACTGAGAAAGCAACACAATAGCAGTGGCTCATACTTTGCCTGAATTTGGAAGTGGCGGTGTGCTATATTTTTTATTTTTTTCTTCAGCTAATCGTTTTGTTGCAGTTTATTATTGTCTTGCTCTGGAGGGACTTCATTGACCGGATTGAAAACCAATCTGAACAGGTTCACAATGGTATCCCAGGAGGCTGTGTGGCGAAGGGCTGGTGGTGAGCCCTGTAAAAGAGGGGCAGTTAGGCCTGCATAGGAAGCCAATGAGGGGGCGTTGTTTATGTGTGCATTGTGTGCTTGTGCTGCGATATGGCCAGTGGAAGATTTTTACCTAGGTGCATATTGTAGATGCATCCTGGGTTCACGACGGGGCAACAAGAGGGGCTGATGCTTTAAATGCTTTAGTCTGAGCGGGGAGGGCAATTATATACTTGTTCCATAGAGGTTTTTGTGACCAGTCTTGTGTCATCACTGTGTCACTTTCGGGTTTTTAGTGCATTGCTCAGTTAGTGTTCACGCAGAGTGCCGATCTCACTGCTGCTGTGTCTTGGCCGCCCTCACTCCCACCTCTTGCACCAGGGGTTTTCCTCCTTTCCCTCAGAGCTTCCTGCCAGTCTCTTATCTCTTGTCACAGTGTTCTCTGACACACACATGTATGCACATGGGAGGCCTTTCCAAGTCGCCGCTGGTCTCATTACCTTGATTTAAGAAGCTGTTATGGAGCTGTGTTTATATTTTGTTGGCGTAGTAGTATTTTCTTTTTTTTAAAGTTACAAATTGATTCCTCCTGGAACTAACGCGGGTTTGGCGGGTGTTCATTTCATACTTTGTGACAGCTTATTTAATGAATAAATTCTAGATTGTATTTAATGTATAAGGTACATTTATAACTAACTGGTAATGTCATAGTGGTATCGTGTAGTCAGTGCAATCGAATCTATACCTGTGGAACCGACAGCACTGTTCATCTAATAAAGATCTTCATAGCTAGCAAACCATAGCCTTTTCAGATTTGCTTTCACCTGACTGTAGATCCAAAGCCACGTCTTCATCGCTTTTGATGTTCTTAAACTCTCTGTTATCTGAGAGAAAACCGCTTCAGACGACACTGAACGAATCATTCAAACTGATTCACGAACCGATTCACTGGTTTGCCAACAGGTTTGTTCGAGCCTTCGAACAGAATTGACTCAAAAGAATGAATCATTCGCGAATGGGCATCGTTCATTGCCCAGAGAAAAGTAGACGGCGTGTTTGGAATAAACTGAAGCATTTTTAACTTTATTATTATGTATTGCAATAAAGTAACGAGAGGAGCGTCGCACAAAGTAACTAAGTAAAATTGCAGTTTTTTCACTAAAAATGTACTTGAGTAAAAGTACCCATTTTTAAATGTACTCTAAAAGTATTAGTTACCCAAAAAATTTACTCAAGTAAATGTAACGAAGTAAATGTAACTCGTTACTACCCACCTCTGAGCAGGACAATGATCCAAAACACACCAGCAAATCCACCTCTGAATGGCTGAAGAAAAACAAAATGAAGACTTTGGAGTGGCCTAGTCAAAGTCCTGACCTGAATCCTATTGAGATGCTGTGGCATGACCTTAAAAAGGCGGTTCATACTCGAAAACCCTCCAATGTGGTTGAATTACAACAATTCTGCCAAGATGAGTGGGCCAAAATTCCTCCACAGCGCTGTAACAGACTCATTGCAAGTTATCGCAAACGCTTGATTGCAGTTGTTGCTGCTAAGGGTGTCCAACCAGTTATTAGGTTTAGGGGGCAAGCACTTTTTCACACAGGGCCATGTGGGTTTGGATTTTGTTTTCCCTTCATAATAAAAAACTTCATACAAGTAAACACAACATGCAGTTTTTGAGTTAATCTTTGATTAATATTTAAATTTGTTTGATGATCTGAAACATTAAAGTGTGACAAACATGCAAAAAAAATAA
The DNA here is from genome assembly GCF_936440315.1 of Barbus barbus. NCBI lineage: Eukaryota > Metazoa > Chordata > Actinopteri > Cypriniformes > Cyprinidae > Barbus > Barbus barbus. The sequence continues at coordinate 12,874,953 of NC_136752.1, forward strand.
AAAATCAGGAAGGGGGCCAACACTTTTTCACACGACTGTACATAAAGATACACACACACATTATGCAAACAAAAACTTTTATTTTGGATGCGATTAATCGCGATTTAATCATTTGACAGCACTACTTTTGTTGTTTTTTTAAACTCGCACACAACAATTTCACAGCAGTTTCTACCTAGTAAAAATATTTTAAAGCTTGTATATTTTTAGTATTTTATTCATTGCCTTGACTTTTCCACACCTTTAAAATTCCCTCATATGTCCCAGTTTTTAAAGACAGTTTGAATCCTAGTTCATAAATAAAAATGACAGTTAAAATAAGACGGTGCCAGCTTACATCTTCATTTTTGGCTGCTTTAGCTTATTTTCAAACTTTTGTCTTATTTTGAATTGTTTCAGCCCATCCTGCAGCAGGAAGTTTGCTGAGGCCCCTCAGTGGGCCCTGGCCCTCTGGTTGAGAATCACTGGTAACCAGCATGTTGGAAAGATGGCATTGACCGCTGTCTGGAGGCCGTGCTGCTATCCATCACTGCCTTCTGCTCTGAGCGATGTGGGAAAATCTCAAAGGCACGGAGAGTGATGTTCACGACTAGGGCTTTTGGCATTACTATGTTTTTTTTTTTTTTGTGCATGTCTCACAACTGTTGGCTTTTCTCGATCACTTTTTTTTCGTATTTTTAGATTTCGGTATTTATTCCTGTTGTCTCTCTTATTGCGTTCCCTCCCCATCTCTTTCTGTCTCGTTGGCTCGTTCTCTTCTCGGGGGCCTTAGTTAGGCTGTAGGCTAGTGTGTACAGAGTCATGAGGAGTGGGTGTGATTTATCTCCCTTGGCCCCTCCGTAGCCCCCTCCACTCCGGCAGGCCCAAAGGAAAGAGCCGAGTTTGCTTGAACGTGGCTCGGTTTGCGAGGCCCCAGCATTAGCTGAAATAAACCCTCCTGCTGCTGGTGAAAAATGTCTTGTGATTGGCTAATTAATCAGTCAAAAGGGGAGCGTCGCGGCCTGTGACTTGAGGGACCCGAGCAGGCGACCGCTGAGGGCCTGCTGATAAATGGACTCCCTCCTGCTTCATACATCAGTGAAACTTAGTCATTTTTTACCACTGCTCTTTGCGTCAATGGTGGATCGCTAAGGCCTACACTTATATATTTCGCGTGAAACTCCATCTGTGTGTGTGGAATGTGTTTCAGACAATCGTCTGATTTAGTCTGTGTGCTTTAAATTGCTCAATAATTAGTCTATTCAGCATAATCTGCACATCAAAGTTTTAGTGTCGATATTGTGCCCCAGATTTTTTCAGTTTGAAGCTGCAAACAATAGATTAGAGTTTGAAAATTGCATTGATAAATTTGATATTTGTTTTGATTATAATATAGGTAAGTTTTGAATATATTTATTATGTGTATTTGTGCCTTTGCCATTTATTTTGGCTAAAATAGATCCGTTGCTACCTGTTGCTGGAAATCCCTTGCTTAAAAACTAATTTTACAATATACATAACTGTTCAAGTATGGAGTCAGTAAGATAAAAATATATAAATGTATAAATAAATATAAAGAAATTAAAAACAAAAAATCTATCTGTCTTATCTAAAGAAACAGTAAGGACATTTATGAAGTTTATATAACATACAAATGTCATTTAACAAAAGCAATCAGCAACTGTTATCAGCATTAATAATAATAATAAACATTTCTTAAGCACCAGATCAGCATATTAGTTATTTCTGAAGGATCATGTGATACTGAAGGCTGGAGTAATGATGCTGAAAATTCAGCTTTGCAATCACAGCAATAAATTTGTTTGTAAAATATATTTTCTATTAAATAAAAATAAACATTATTATAAAATGTCAATACGTTTTTACTGTATTTAATTAAATGCAGCCGTGGTGGGCATAAGAGATTATTTGCTAAAAAATTTACAGAGGCTTGCCTTTTTTTATTGTACCTGAATATTTTAATTTATGAAGCAGAGATTTATTTTTGCAATCATTTAAATGTATAAATTATTAACAACAATATTATATTTAAGTTTAATCAATTTGTTAGGAACTTTTTTCAGCAGAGAAAAATATTGTCTGCATTTAATAATATATATATTAGTGCTGTCAAACGATTAATCGCAATTAATCGGATTCAAAATAAAACTTGTTTACATAATATATATGTGTAGTGTATATTTGTGTATATATAAAGACACACACAGCATATATTTTGTAAATATTTACTTGTATTTGTGTATATATTTATATTCATAATTTATCATATATAAATATATTTAATATATAAACGTAACATATTTTTCTTAAATATATACAAGCGTGTGTGTAGTATCGATTGGGTTTTCTTTCTTAATCGCTGAGACAGTTCGTGTCTGGGGTTGTCTCCATGGTTCCAGTCAGGCGGTCAGGCATCTCCTCTCGCTGTGTTTCCAGGGGTTGGCGTGACCCCCTGTGGCCTCTCCCACTCCCACGCCAGCTCCAACACAAAGCCCTCAGACTGGAGGGTGGTACCTGTAGCTGTTCTGAATCAGCCCACGCCCGTCCTCATGAAGGATCGGTGGCCAGTTGACTCACCCGTTCCCCTGATGCCGCTGCCTCACCAAATGAGGAGAAGAGGCTGCACCATTTGGCAGATGAAGCGGTGAAGGGGCGAGAGGCAGCAATGTCATTGGCCGCATGGGAGCCGGCTGGTGGGTGGAGTTGAATACTGAAATGCTGCTGAGGATGCAAAAGTTCAGCTCCAAATATGCCAGCAGGCTGATGTGGAGATTAATCCACATTTAACATATTACACAAATTTAGAGAGAAAACTCTCCATTTAACATTTTTATTTTATTGTATTTTATTTGATCATATGAAGCTTTTTAAACTTATACAACCATTTACAATTGTGAGGTTAGTAAGTTTTTTTTTTTTTTTTTTTTTTTTTTTTTTTTCTTGAAAGTATCTTATGCTCACCAAGGCTGCAGTTATTTGATTAGAATATACAGAAAAAAAATCTAATACTATTGTAAAATATTATTGCAATTTTAAAAAATCAATTTCTAATTCTATTTTCATTTTCTATTGTAATATATTTGATGTAATTATAAAGCTGAATTTTCAGCATCATTACTGCAGTCTTCAGTGTCACATGATCCTTCAGAAATCATTCTAATATGCTGATTTTCTGCTTAAGCAACATTTCTTATTATCATGAATAAATGCTTTTTTCTTTTTTTTTTATAGGATTCTTTGTATACAAAGTTCATATGAACAGCACTTACTTGAAACTAAAGTTTTTTTGTGTCTTTGCTGTCACTTTTGATCAATTTAATGCATGCTTGCTAAAAAGTATCAGTGTATTTCAGAAATGGTAGTGAATGTTGGAGCCATGGCTTAGTGATAAGCAATGTGTTTTGGTGCTTTTGTTGGTGGTGCAAGTTCAAATCTGGCTTGCAACATCTCCAGATTTCATTTTTCTATCCCTTTCATTTCCATGTACTCTCTTCTCCTCCCTTTAAAGGGTACAAAACCTTAATAATAAAATGAGAAGTTACTTTAAGTATAAAAACAGAACCTTTTTTTCACATGACCGTATCTGCCCATGGCATATTATGACTAGAGGATTAGTGGTCATTTAGGAGCAGACAGCAGTGCGTGCTGGCACGTTGTATCCATGCGCTCCAGCATGTTTAACTTCTCAACTAATGCAGTAACCGAAGCCTATGCGCCAGTGTTCAAAGGCATGTTTGTTTTTGAGCGGGAGAGCTCTAATATGTTCTCAGATAACATCTAATTGCCTCAAACAAAAGCGCAGCCTCCCTTACGCTGTTGACAGGTCGACAGAATAATGAAGAAACAGACCGAAATGACTGCTTGCTACATACCCTCCGGCAACTGGCTTTACGCCCATGCCAACCCACTGACACGTACAAATTAGTGTGAAAATAAAAACGGCATTAACTAAAAAGGGTAACTGAAATGGCCAACTTCTGCAGTCATTGTTGGCCCAGGCAGGGCTGCCCTGGCATGATGATTACAGTACGAACAGAGGAAGCTTAACCGCCTGACGCTCCTCAGAGCCACCACCGCTGCTGTTTTCGTGGGCCTCGGCTTGCATTTAATCACCGCCAGTTTAATCTAATAAATCACCGCAGGGTAGAGAATAAATGGTGTGTCCTCCATCTTGGGGCTGACACATCAGCTCCTTAGAGGGCACGGAAAGGCAAGCACTTTACAATGTAAAGCAAGCAGAGTTTAGTGATGATGCCCTATGCAGCGCATTGTCGCCATTTGTTACTCATGATAAGTAATGAAGTCTGGGGTTGGTGGAGAGGTCTGCATCACGCCGGCTTACTGTTTGCGTTAGGTGTAGGTGTTTATCACTTCATCACTTACGCCTTCATTTGACCTGTTTTATTCATTATTTTTCATTGTTTCGTTGTTTAATTATTAATATTGATCATGTAATTATAAATGATTGGAATAATAATACAAATATACACTAAATAAATTATTTTAGGTTACATGGTGTTAAATTGGTGTAAAAATGTTAATAGTAGTAATAATAATAATAATAATAATAATAATAAAAATAATTATTATACATTTTTACATAAAAATAGTAAAATAGCTTATTTTTATTTTTCCAATTTAACAAACCATGCAAGCTAAAAGAATGTCTTGTGTCGGTTTATCACATTATTATTATTATTATTATTATTATTATTATTATTATTATTATTGGTTTATAATAATAGCAATAATACAAAACAGTTTAAAAAATATTGTTGTTGTTGTTTTATTTTACCATTTTAACATACACAAGGCATCCTCAAAATGTATTTTGGTGCTTATTATTATTATTATTATTATTATTATGGTTGTTGTTGTTCATAATAATAATAATAATAATAATAATAATAATACAAGAGAATTTATTCTTATTTTGTTATACAATTTTAACATACAAAAAATTTATTTTGGTATAAATTATCAATAACAATAACAACAAAAATATGCAGCTGTGCTTTCCATATCTGTATAGCTTTTGGTCTATTGCAATGAGGCCGTTTTTTGCAACATTTCAATGCATCCTTTATTTTTGTTTGATTGCATGTGTTCTAGGAAGTTGTCTGAAGTTTTGAGTACATGATTTACATCGAGTCTTCATTGCTTAGAGCATTATGCTTAACATACATTTAAAGTGCCTGAGAAACATGAATCAAAGGATGGCTTGTAATTAGACTATTTGCTTTGTTCTGTTTTGTTACATTACATTCATGTAATGTATTAAATCATGATACATGTTAAAATGCTCATTAAAGCATGCAAAGCACTGTATTGTGTGGGTGCCACCTGTTTTGCTGTCCGCCCACGTGAATAGTATGAAGGATGGCGCGGCGGGTCCTTTCTCCTCATCAGGGAGGGACAGCTGGGTAATCTGGGTCCCGATCCATAAACCTAGGCCACCACCAAATTTATAATAGTGGCAGGACAATGAGAACACACTCGCACAATCAGCCCTCTTCCCAATATCGTCTCAATATTATCCATCGGCCTGTGAGTGTAATGGGCCGGGATCTATTTTGTTTAGAATATAGTTTAACTTGGAACCCTCAAAGGAGTAAATTATCTTCAAATGCTTCCATCCTCAAAAACTGGATAAGAGAAAAACATGTTGATGCCTTTCCCTGAATGAAGATCGATTGAGCATTCAACTTTAGCTCTTACCATGCCCTTATCTGTAGTTGATACCCCACCAAGATCTAAATTACTTATTTTATTTAGTCTGGAACCATTATGTACATTTTTAAGAGTTTAAAAATAAAATCCTTTTAAAAATGATTTGAAAGTTAGCTAAACGTTTTTTTAATAAAGTAGAGTTTTGTTTGTAAGATACAATCAAAGCAAGAGAGACCAGTACAAACACTAACACAGTGTCTTTTTCTTATATTTAATATGTATATATTCAATATTTTATAGTTTTTTTTTTATTTTTTATAATGATCAAAACACCATTTTTGTACTGTGTAGCCACTGTATAAAGTAGTATTAAGTATAAAATATCTATAATTTAAATAATCATAACTCTGGAAATGTTCTACGGTTGGCGATGCACTGAGAGCTAAATAAGTTATTCATTCAATCAGCCATAATTTTTTGGTTTTAATTTTTAAAAATTTTTTTTTTCATTTAAATTAAATATACAAATTAGCAAAACAGGGATCATAATTTGATAAATATGAGAGAGAATTTTAAGTCTGCTTTGCAAGGTACAATCAAAGCAAGAGACACCAAAGTACACTTTAATACAATGTCTTTTTTTAAATATTTAAAAAAAAAACTGTCAGTATTATCATTTATTTATTTTTTAAGATTGTAGCACACTACTAACACATTTTGAACTTACCTGTACGTTGCTTGTTTTACATGCCCCCTGTATTAATGCATCTATACATTTTTGATGGTTTAACATCTTCAGCTGGGATTATTGTAAAAGTATTGCGAAATATCAGTACTGGAAATAATCATAACTTTATATATATATAGCACAGTGTTATTGTACCACATTGCAGTCTTTAATCCCTGGACACTAGAAGTTCTCATTGCTGACGCAGCATTTGCAGTGCTAAACTAGCGTAGTCAGAGCGCCATGTCTCTACGCAGGAAGGAATATTACTTTTGTATTATAAATTAGGGACACTCTGACATAGCACAGAGTGGGACAAATTAGTTGCAGTTTTCAGCAGCAAATTCAAGTGTTGTCACGATTTGGGTTTTTTTTTGGTTCGTGAACACATTGACTTTTTTTTTTTCTCCACCTTTCTTGGCTCCTTCGGACTGTCTGCTGCAATGTGTTGGCGTCAGCGGCGATGTCTTGTTCTTTGGTTTCCTCATCGCAGCCTTTTGAATGCCCTGACACCCCCCTCCAAGTCCAGCCCCACTACCGCGCCGCCCCCACCCCTCCAGCCGCCAATGCCTGGGGAGAGCGGAGCAGGAAAGAGCCCATAGCTCCTGCTGCAAGGGCCTTATCTGAGTGCTGCACACAGTTCAGGGAACGCATCCTCTTCCTGGGGCCTCCAATCTGCCAGGAGCAGAGAAAGAAAGAGGGGAATGTGGAGGCAGAAGAAGCCAGAGAGCGTCTGAGAACATTCGGGGGCCATTTTTGTTGTGTTTACACCCTCATTAGGACGTCCAAGCACAGTCATGAAACCTGGACTTGCGTTATCTCAGTGTCAGCCTTCCTGCTTGCTTGTTTGTTTGTTTGCACGTGCATGTATGTGCTTGCATGTGTGTGGTATAACCCAATCCGTGCTCAGCACTGTTGAGGGAATGCTACCAGCAGCACTTCTCTCGGCACATTAGAGAGATAAGCCTAATGGAGGTCCCCAGGCGGTGAGCCGTCGCACCACACACACACACACACGATCACCACCTCTCCGATGAAGAGGATTTCCCCACTTGCTACATCTCTCTTCCTCTTCTCCTCGTTCATTCTCCCCGGAGAGTAATTTCACAGTGTGCTCCAAAATGCCCCCCAGTCGTTTCTCTAAGTCCCTGCTACACGCTGTCAGCCGCATCTCCTCTGAAGACCCCTTTCGGTCCCCCTCCAAACCAGAAATATAGATTTTCTTTTATTTGGAGGGAAAAGTGAGACTTCTGGTTTAATGAGCCTACATCTGCAGTTCTCAACTCTCTCTCTGGGCGATGTCCAACTTTTGAGGGACCTGTGGCAGCAACTTGTAGTCACCATAACCATCTAGAACAGTAGTTCCCAACTCCCAAACGCTGCATTAAAGAATGAACCCATCAGCTTGTCCTGAATTGGGAGTTTCAGATAAAAAAATATCCACTGGACCAGGGTTGGGAAGCGCTGATCTAGAACAGTGGTTCTCAAATAAGATAGTCCACCCAGAAATGAAAAATCTCTCATCAGTTACTCATGCTCATGTCATTCGACTTAGTTTTCTGCTGAACGCAAAAGGTGTTTTGAAGAATGTTGGTGACCAAACAATTTCGGGTGACATTGACTTTCCGTAGTGTTTTTTTTCCATCCTCTCAAAATCAATAGGACCTAAAACCATTTAGTTTCCAACATTCTTTAAAATACTCTCATTTGTGTTACATGAAAGAATGCAAGTCATACAGGTTTGGAACAACATGAGAGTGAGTAAATGATGACAGATTTTTCATTTTTAGGACTATCCCTTCAACAAATTTTGCTTTGGAAGTCATGGTGACCACAGTCAGAAAAAAAAAGTTGACGTGGTAACCCATACTCTGACTTGTTGCTCTGCGTTTAACCCATCCAAGTTCACATCCAACAATAACAATTCATTTTTAAAGTTTGTCTGAAGAAATGAAAAATCAGAATGGTTCATCCTTGCACGTTTAATTTTTTTTTTATTACTTCTCTCTGGTTATGTATGCATATCTTCTGCAATCATCTAGTTCACTTAAACCCGGCCTTTTCTAACAATTGACCATAGTCTTGCATCTGCCTCTATTCAATCAACAACTGATGAATATATCCAAGTCTCTCTGTACTATTTTCTTTTCTTTTTTCGATATTCTGTTTTACTCTGGTACGTCACAATGCAGAAAAAGACTGATCGCTACTACTGTTAAATCACTACTTTACAATTATTATTATAATAATATACCGTATATCACAATATAACAATAGTGCTAACACTACTACTACTAATATTGTCATAAAATATTTTATCCTAATGTTTTAGTTCAGCTGTTTGTCACGATTTATCTAACTTAAATCTGAATGCTGATGAGCTTTAAGCTCTTCAGCATTGTAAGTAGTCACATGTATTTTGTTGTTTCTTGGCTGTACAAAACCTTTGGAATCAGTTTTTCTTTTTTTTTCTTTTTTGTCCAGTCCCTCCATACATCTTTTGAAAAATGCCGTTTTCACCGGTGTCTCTGGCGTAATGTAGAGCACCGGCGTGGTTTAGCGCCAGCTTCAGAGTGGATATTCTTCACTGCAAATCATTATGCATTGAGGAGGCCATTAGCAAAATGAAGACGAATGAGAGAGAGAGTCACCGTGATAAAGTATTGGAGGACGACAGTTTAATCTAAAGTGTTCCTCTGTGGTCTTTCAACATAGTCACTGTGTCGTGCTACAGTTTGGCCTGTTATGATTAAGCTGTATGCTATGCTAGAAAGTTTGTTCTTTATCTTAATGCTTATAATCACTGTCTTAGTTTGGCCAACACAAGCACTGCCTCTCACTCATCAGGCAAGTTTTTCAGGAATCAGTTGTTTAATCCAGTCATTTACACACTGACTTGTAGATAACACCCCCTTTTGAATCCGTTTCCTCTTTATATATATATATATATATATATATATATACATATACATACATGGTGGGGAATATTATACAACACGACGTAAAAATATATTAAGACATTAACAGAATCAGATTCTTGACAGATGGAGAACAAATGATTTCTCTTCAGACAATTTTTATTTATTTATTTAAACTAAGCGTGTTTTGTATATGTCTCTTAGCAGATAGTTCAGATGAAGTTCAGTGATGTCACTAGATACTTGGGACAAGTCTCAGCATGACTGGAAGCTGATTGACACCAGTTTAAGCATTTAATGACACGCATACATAGGGGTGTGTGCATCAAGGTTCTTTAAATGAACTGAGGGGTTGTCCTGTTCATTGCTAACAGACAGGACTCTGTTTCACTGCTGGATGTGATTATCAGTTTGTTCCACTTTCATGTTGAGTTCTTTGTCTAGTCTTTGTGATAAGATGATGATTATTATTATAACTACAACAAAAGTACATAATAATAATAATAATAATAATAATAATGTAATAACTATAATAATGTTTTATTAAAATATATATTTTTATTTTTATATAATATATTTATATATTATTATATTTTAAATATAAAAATATTAAATTGTGTATAAATTAGATTATTGTATTATACAGTTTTTTTTTTACAGTAATAGCAATAATATTGATTAATAATGAACTATTATTATTGTAAATTAATTATTAGAATTTTTGTATTAAGTTTTTAGATTTTATTATGTAAGTTATGGTTAGTTCACCCAAAAATGAAAATTCAGTCATTAATTACTCACCTTCATATCGTTCCAAACCCGTAAGACCTTCGTTCATCTTTAGAACACAAATCAAGCTATTTTTGATGGAATCTGAGAGCTCTCTGACACTAGAAACGTAGTAAGGACATCGGTACAATAGTCCATGTGACATCAGGGCTTCAACCGTAAATTTTACTAAGCTACGAGAATACTTTTTGGGAAAAAAAATAAATAAATAAAAATTTAGAAATGTAGAAAATGTATCTGCGTGGCACAGCTGACACAGAACAGCAAACGCAGATACTCTCCAAAATGGCTCCCGGGTGACGTGGAGGAGATGAATTGTTGAATAATGTCGTTATTTTTTTTCTTTTGCTCAGTTACTTTTATAAAAAGTAATATAGAAGTATAATAATTACAATTTATCATCATCAAATTTGATTTTGAATTTTATAGTACACTGTAAAATTTATTTTATTATTATTATTAATTGTATGTTTGGTATGGTTATTATTATACTGTATACAGTTTTTACATTTTTATATATTTTATATTTTAGTAAATTACTAGAAAATATACTGTAATAATATTTTTCAATATATTTTTTAGTTTTATTAAAAAATATAATCCGAAGAGCTTTATTGGCCAGGTATGTTTACACATACGAGGAATTTGTTATAGTGACAAAAGCTCCACTGCGACAGGACACAGATATTAAAAGAATAATATCCAAATAGGCAATGTACAAAACAGCAAAAACACAATATATAATATAGACAATTATGTGTGTACAGTCTGATATGTGCAAATTGAAATGAAAAAAATAAGTGTGGTGAATAAATGTATAATAAAGTTGTGTGTTCTGCGTTTATTGTTGAGTGTTCATGAGATGGATTGCCTGAGGGAAGAAACTGTTTCTGTGTCTGGTCGTTCTGGTTCTCAGAGCTCTGTAGCGTCGACCAGATGGTAACAGTTCAAAGAGGGAGTGTGCTGGATGTGAGGGGTCCAGAGTGATATTACCAGCCCTTTTGCTCACTCTGGATAAGTACAGTTCTTGGAGAGTGGGGAGGGTTGTACCAATGATTCGCTCAGCAGTCCGGACTACCCTCAGTAGTCTTCTGAGGTCAGATTTGGTAGCTGAGCTGAACCAGACAGTTATTGAAGTGCAGAGAATGGATTCAGTGATGGCAGAGTAGAACTGTTTCAGCAGCTCCTGTGGCAGGTTGAACTTCCTCAGCTGGCGAAGGAAGTACAACCTCTGCTGGGCCTTTTTGACAATAGACTCAATGTGATTGTCCCACTTCAGGTCCTGAGAAATTGTGGTGCCCAGGAATCTGAATGACTCCACTGAAGTCTCAGTGCTGTTCATGATGGTGAGTGGGGGGAGTGCAGGAGGGATTCTCCTGAAGTCCACCATCATTTCCACAGTTTTGAGCGTGTTAAGCTCCAGGTTGTTAAGACTGCACCATACAGCCAGCTCCTTAACCTCCTGTCTGTAAGCAGACTCGTCATCGTCCTGAATGACGCCGATCAGTGTGGTGTCGTCTGCAAACTTCAGGAGCTTGACAGAGGGGTCTTTAGATTTGCAGTCATTCGTGTAGAGCAGTGGGGAGAGAACGCAGCCCTGAGGAGCTCCAGTGCTGATGGTACGAGTGCTGGATGTGAATTTACCAAGCTTTACTAACTGCTGTCTGTCTGTCAGGAAGCTGTTGATCCACTGGCAGACAGAGGTGGGGACGGAAAGCTGTGTCAGATTATTCTGAAGGGTGTCCGTGATGATGGTGTTAAAAGCGGAGCTGAAGTCCTCACAGGATCCTCACATAAGTCCCTGGTCTGTCCAGATGCTGCAGGATGAAGTGCAGTCCCATGTTGACCGCATCATCCACAGACCTATTTGCTCTGTAGGCAAACTGCAGGTGGTCCAGTAAGTGTCCAGTGATGTCCTTCAGATAAGCCAAAACCAGACTTTCAAATGATTTCATGGCCACAGACGTTAGAGCCACAGGTCTGTAGTCATTAAGTCCAGTAATTTTGGGTTTCTTTGGGACGGGGATTATTTGAAGCATGAGGGGACTTGGCACAGGTCCAGTGACCTGTTGAAGATCTGTGTGAAGATGGGGGCCAGCTGGTCAGCACAGAAGCCTGGTGCTTTCCTCCTTTTGTTCTTTCTGAAGACCTGGCGCACGTCATCTTCACTTATCTGAATTGTAGGTGTGGGGGAGGAATGCACATATCCTCACAGAAACTGATATAAGATGTTACAGTCTCTGTGAGCTCGTCCAGATCGGTGGCAGCAGCTTCAAAAACAGTCCAATCAGTGAGAGAGAAACAGGCTTGTAAATCCTGCTCTGTTTCATTAGTCCATCTTTTAACAGTTCTTAATACAGGTTTTGCAGATTTAAGTTTCTGCCTGTAGGTCGGAATAAGTTGAACCAAACAGTGATCAGAGAGTCCTAAAGCTGCTCGTGGGACAGAGTGATATGCATCACTGTTATTTTTGTGTAACAGTGATCCAATATATTACTGTCTCTGGTGGGACATGTGATGTGCTGTCTGTATTTTGGCAGTTTGCGGGAGAGATTTGCTTTATTAAAGTCCCCGAGAATGATTAAAGCAGACTCTGGGTGGTGGTGTTCTGTGTCTGTGATCAGATCAGCCAGTTTCTGTAAAGCTGTGCTCGCGTGCGCTTGCGGTGGAATGTAGACGAGAATGAGCGAGCAGAACTCCCGCGGCGAATAGAACGGCTTGCAGTTAATGAATAGCGTTTCTAGATCTGAACAGCACATCTTCTTTAACACAGTTACATCTGTACACCACCTCTCATTGATGTAAAAGCACGTCCCGCCGCTGCACGATTCCGCCGTTGATTCCGCGTCCTGATCTGCTCTGATCAGCTGGAAGTTAGCCAGATGTAGCACGCTGTCCAGTATGTCGCCATTCAGCCAGGTTTCCGTGAAACACAGAGCAGCAAATCTAAACGGATTTAGTCCGTTTTGTTGGGTAGAGAGCGGAGATTCGCTAGGTGGATGCTAGGCACCGGCATTCGAAATCCACGCTGTCTGAGCTTCACGAGCGCGCCGGCTCGCTTCCCCCGTCTGCGCGTCCTGAAGCGTTTGACCAGAGCTACGGCTCCGCCAACTAAAATGTCCATCAAAACGTCCGAATAGTCAAAATCCGGTAAAAGATTTTGTGGTGTGTTCTGCCGAATGTTCAGCAGGTCATCTCTGGTAAAACTGATTCTTTTTGAGAAACAAAAAACAGGAAAAACAAACAAAAACGGTACAAACAATGAAGAGCAAAGCACAGTAGCTGCCATCTGCGGAGCCATCTTAGATCTATCTGTTGTATATTTAAGTTGTATATTTAAGCTGTCCATCATCATCATCATCATCATCATCATCAAAAAATTAACCAATAAATGTATTAATTTAGAATTTTTCTTTCATGTAACTTCACTTTTTATATTGTTATATTTATTTATATCTTTCATTTAGGGAAGCAGTGGACCTGACTCTCAGGAAGAGAGCAAAGAGGACAAAGACACAGTTACTAAACCCAACCCAGAGAGACAATCACACACAGTGACCAGCACACTGACCATGCACGAGTACTTCGCCCAACGGATGGCCCAGATCAAGAAGACTCAAGCTGGACGAGACCCAGCCCCATTTTCATCTGAGGTCAGCAGCAACGCACCTTCTCCGCTGGCTACATCTGCCTCCATGGAGGACTCCCCGGACACCAGTGATATGGAACAGTCCAAAAAGAAGAAAAAAGACAGGGAGGGTGATAGAGATGGCGTAGAGCAAGATGCACTGACCTCAGTAACAGGGGAGAGTGTTGAAGAGCCAAATCACTCACAGAAGAAGAAAAAGAACAAGAGGAAACGAGAGGAGCGGGATGAGGATGGGACTGAAGTGTGCAGCGCTCCTGCAGTAACGGATGGCATCACTGAAGATGAAGCTCCCACCACAGGAAAGAGGAAGAAGGACAAAAAACATCTCTTGAGGTTCGTTCAGATGAACCTAAAACAATAGAAATTGAGAATATGGACCCTAAAGTTTCAGATAAAAAGAAAAAGAGAGAACATGATGGAGAGGAAGGAGTGACTGAGGAAGTGGTGTCCAAAAAGAACAAGAAAAAACAAAGTGAAAAAAAATTACAATTGACTTCTCTCGAAACTCTTGACACTTTGATATCATCATGATTTTAATATTGAGATCACCAAAATGAATGAAAACGAAGCCAATGAATTTACATATAGAATTGGTGTGTATCTCCATATTTAAACTATGAAAATAAAATAATAAAAACATCTAAACTGCATGTGTGGTTGATGTGTTTTTCTTTGTTGTCAGGTTTCCAGGAAGTAACATGCTTGGATGCATGCTACAAGAGCAATATGGGCCATAGCTATGTCTATATATCTAAAATATATAGAGAAAATAGTGTTGTCCTGAATGTAGCAAAAATATATATATATTTTTTTTTTCATGAGTAATGAAATACCATAACAGTGTTCTGTTCAGAAGCAGATTTGTTAATGTTTCAAATGCTACCTATAGAAGTTATTTAATTGATATAATTTAATATAGATAATTGCTTGGCTAAATCGGTTTTAAATCTGTGTTTTAAGTATTTACACATGTCAGAGTATTTAACATAATTTAGAGAAAGACTAATCAGGTGAGAAATGATGTATTCTACATAACCAGACTAACACTGGCAGAATTAGTGAAACTCAGTTATGTAATTTTGCTTTGTTATAGTTTATATAGGACTAAAATAATTCCTGTCATTTCTGATATGGCAAATTTAATTGTAATCCAAATTCCAACTATGAACATTTGCTGAAAATTGACTCACCCTCAGACCATTCAAGATATAGATGAGTTTGTTTCTTCATCAGAACAAGAGAAATGTAGTATTACATCAGTTGCTCATAATCCATAATATTAGCTTCCTCCAGTGAAAAAGTTCACCCCCTGTTGTCCTCTCACATCAAAATCTCCAGGCATTTGTGTAGAACTGTTTTAGACTGTTTTTACTTATAAAACATGCTTGATTTGTACATATTTTTCTCCTGATTCAAACGAGACATCTTTCTCACTGGAGAAGTTAATATAATGGACAGGGGACTATGTGTTTTGGCCAGAAATAATGGTTTGAAGTTAAAACATCTTGATGGATTTATTACAAACACAGCTTTTCACTTCACAAAATATTAATTGATGGGCTGGAGTTCTGTTGTGTAATATCTTGATATTTTTATCAGCTGTTTGGACTCTCATTCTGACGGCACCCATTCACTGCAGAGGATCCATCGGTGAGCAAGTGATGGAATGCTACATTTCTATACAATCTGTTCTGATGAAGAAATAAACTCATCAGCAAATAACAAATTTTCTTTTTTGGGTTAATTATTTTTACAGTACCGAGTATGGCATTGATTATTAAACTGTGCTCACATGCACTCTTTCAAACCCTTGTTGATTGAAATGATTGGAAATGACTAATATTCAAAACAAAGGCCAAATTTTCCTGTATTCCTTGTATTCCTGTGCAGAATACAAGGGTACTGTGTTTAAAATAACTCTCTTATTGTGTCTGGCGTGTATTGTGAAATTTGTGACAGTCACCTCAGGCTGCATCACACGAAAAAAATATTTTCATTTTTCATAAGAATAACTTATGCAATGTTGACAAACCAGGTCTATGAATTTTGCTTATAGGCTACTAATTGTGTAAAGGCGTTTGCCCGTTCACTCCTACTGTTCCCTTTAAAATGTACAACAAATGATGACTGAAGTAGAAATAGTCATTTGCATTGCAGTACATAATTAGTTTATAGGATAAAAATCTATTTTGTGTTCAGTATTTCAGTCTTGATTTGCATCTGCCGTTTGGCCAGATTTGTCTTTGTCCTCAGAAATAAGTTGACCAGCCCAACATGTCAGCAGTGTTTACTGTCAGTATGATTTATACAAATAGACGGTTTTGGGACATGGATCATGGAATTTAAATTTAATCTCACCTATTATGCAATGATGACGCTAAACAAACACATTTTGCTTTTTTAAAGCGCTTGATTAATAGTACACCGCTCGGCATGACCCTGCTTTTCTTTGTCACGCTAATGTGTAGCTTTGTCTTTTCATAATGATAATGTCAACCATTGGGCCGAGCTTATCCAATGTATGTTAAGTATATATGACTGAAGTCTTGAGCTGGTGCAGAGTAACTGGCAGCAAATACGATGCTTTTGTTTAAAATCCTAATGACCTTGTCACACGGTCAATATTGATCCTCTTGAAATCTGCAATACCAAAGGATGTCCTGTTTTACTAGATTAATCAAACCCAATGGAACTGACGTTCTCGTGCACTTTGTTCAACTTTGTCGTGAGTCTATTAAAGACACAATCAAAGAGGAACATTCTCAAGAATACGGCATTTTGAGAGGATAGCAGAAACCCCAACAAGACCGCCTTGTTTGGAGTCTAGGTGGGCGTATGGAGCAAAAAGAGGGAAAAGGAAACGGACAGCTTATTCTACACAGAACAATAATTGTAGAATCTGCCACACAGCAACGGCTTAGTTTGTTTATGTGTCATGACTGCTGCTATAAATGGCATCTGCTTCTGAGGTAAATCTGAAAGCATCGTCAAACCCCTTTTTGATGATGAAATAATGGAGCTACATTCTACTTATTCCCACGGTCCATGTCCAGAATCCCTTTGAGGTGCTTGTCAAAAGGGGAAGGATGAGAAGATGGAGATTGTTTCAATCGTTTCTTAGAGAAGAAAAAATGAAAGGGCAGATTATTTTGTCAAAGCCTTAAATAGGTAGAGGGGGAAGATTTGAGATGTGTCACATTTTGCTTATGTTGTCCTCTAGGAATGAAGAAATGAGATTTAAAATATATTAAAATAGCCTACATTAAAACATAACTTGCCCCAAATAATAGGCACGGTCAGAAATACCCCTGATATTTCAACTGTCGATTTATGAATTCATCTAACATTTATTATATTTCATAATATTTTATTCTGTTAACTAATTTAGGCATTTTGTATGAATTAAGAGTGTTTTCAAATGTATCTTGTATTTTAGATGGGACAAAAAAGTTGAATGTGAAGAAAACACTTCAACTCCAAATCTTGAAATTGTAAATACATCACAATAGACTGTTAACTTACAGCATGGCTCAGTTATTTTCAAATGTTTTCTGCTTTTAAGTTATGATATGTGTGATTTTGTCCTTGTTATTTACAGATAATATTCTATTTGATCTCAAATAGGTAACAGCCATAATTGAGAATATATCAGTTCATTGAATCCACTGAAGTATTTACGTGAACTGACAGCAGAAAATATTAACCCTTATTAAGGTCAAATAATGTCTACAAAAATGTATTTTCTTTAACTAATGCATCATTTATAAATTTATCAGGAAGTAGTTCTTACCCCAAAGTATCTGACACACTTTACCACATGACTATACCATTTTAAGAGAATGCTTCATTTAATGATTCATTGCTAAAATAATAATTAAACAAGAATGATGCTGAAAATTCAGCTTTACCATCACAGGAATAAATTACAATTTAAAATATATTCAAATAGAAAAGTTATTTTAAATGGTAATAATATAATAACATTATGAATAAGTTTGCTTTGATATAAAATAGACGTGTGCATCTCAATCAGGCAGGTGTGCATTATGGCCTCTTTATAAATGTTTGGTCATGTGACGAAAACAAAGCATTTTTACTTATAGCTAAAACTTCTCAGTAGGTGTTTGCTTCAGCACAGATGAACTCAACATAAAGCAGCAGGTATATCTGCAATTCCCTAACGTTAATCAAACGAAACAGGCAATCATGCCTCAAAATGCAGAACCAAAAAGATGTTTATCTAGTGAACGGCACAAATGAGTACACAGTTTACACGTCCAGTTTGTCACACCCAAACATGCAGGTAGGACGAGGAGAGCAGGAAGTGTCATTTTCTGTCGTAATGTTTTTGCAATCTGGGGCATTCCTGTTCCTTCAGTGAATGAATCCCTCATTTTAATGGTGTTCGTCCTGAAATGCCAGTTTCTCAGTTTAGATTCTCTTGAGTAGATCATTGGTTTATTCTGAACCCTTCCGGTCTTTGCTGCAGCTTTCATGAACCACCGATACAGCTGTCAACAGGAACTCCATCGTCTGATCATGACAATAGGAGTTACGTACAGCAGCCCTCATGTCGGTGTGGAGCACCTGAAGTATAAGGAAGGATCTGAACTGTCTGACGTGGATCATTGTGCAGAACGACCGGTTTTGATGTAGATGTAGAACCTGTATGGGGAAAGTTTTGTGTCATGTCTGATGTAAGTTAAATAACAGTTTCCTCAAGTAAAAATGAATATAAACCGCGTCATGATTTGTGCTGAAACTTGGATGCATACTGGCGGCCCCATCAAATATCTATATATCATCCCATTCAAAGAATCATTTCAACACCTTTGCTATTTGTAAATGTTATGTACAACTGATTACATTATTTTATGAGGAATCTTTTATTGCTTTTCCAGTAGCAAAGTGCAAACTGGTGTTGGTTACCACACTTTTCATAATTTGATGAATATCTCCTTTAATTTGCTCCAAGTTGGGTCAAGCGTTCAGGTAAAAAAAAATCTTGACAGGACTAGTTACTTTTAAATGTGACTAAATTCATGTTGCACATCTTTGCAATGAATGGTTAATTATTCTATTTTTATATCCATATGCCAACTAACCCCACTCACGCTCTTTCTATGCCTGGCATCATCTTTCATTACAGGCTTCCAAATTTTAAATCAGAATTCATATAATGGATAATCCCGGTCCTGGCTTCTGCTTGCTATTTTTGATGCATGTTGTGCCTATAATAACACCTTTTAACCATCGACACACAATATAACTGGCATCTTGTGAATTAGTGGTTAAATAACAGGGTTTCTTATCTTTTTAATAGCTTCCTTTATTTTCATCAGAACTTCGGCTGAAGGGATTTCGTTTTGACATTCAAAAATTGAGAAGCTGACCTCATAATGAGAAGTTTTAATAATTTAATATCATGATAATATCATTGTGGATCAAGACAACAAACATTCATATGTCATAGAATGCACTATAGACCTAAAATAGAACAATTTTTTTTTTTTTCTTAAGTTTGATACAACCGAAGAACCTTTTCTCATTTAAACCTGCAGTATATAGATGTAACCTACTGGTGCTTTGAAGAATCCAGAAATCTGATTTTATGAACTTGTAATGTGACTTCAATATCTCCGAATAATCCTACAAACAACTGCTTTGCTTTGCTAAACTTGAGGTGATGAAAAGAACAGTTGAAGAACCTAGTGTCCAACCAAACTCTTGTGAATAAACCTTTTTTTTTTTTTTTAAGTTTTAACTTATTTCCATTAATTGTTTAATGAATACTTGTCATATAGGACATGTCTACAAGATTGACTGAAAAGTCAACCATATCCATCGCTCCGTCAAAATAATGTGTCATGAAAACAAACCCAACCAGCAGCTAATGACGTGATTTAGTAGTAAAGCTGTTGAGATATTTTTGTCACCTCAGTTTTTTTCTGTCGTTGGTCTCGGGTTGCAGTCAAGGAGGAGCTGAGATCCTCCCGTGGGCCTGTGTTGGAAGCTGCTCCTCACATATAAAGCGCTTCCCAATGCCGGAGGAAACAGTGAATCACAGCTTCAGAGGGGAGTCATCTCTCTCACAGTGCTCTTCAACCATCAGCTGCTCAGTCAAAGTCATCTCTGATTGCGCTTTTACTTTGCTTTAATTTCAAAATCAAAAGAAAAACTCTTGGTCACATTCGCGCCCGAGAAACAAAGTTTGAGAAGAAAGGAAGCTGAAGTTTTGAGAGCGCTCATGGCTGCTCTGATAAGCGCGTATTCGTCCTGGCCGGAGAGCTTTGAGTGCTCTGCGGGAAATGCGGACGTACCTGACGGACACACCTCCCACAGAGCTCCCGCGGACAAGGTGTCGGAGCCGCGCATCAGGAGACCCATGAACGCCTTTATGGTGTGGGCCAAAGATGAGCGCAAGAGACTCGCAGTGCAGAACCCCGATCTCCACAACGCGGAGCTAAGCAAGATGCTGGGTAAGACATTATCAGCATGCTAATATTTGTGTAAAAAAAATCATTATTATTAACAGCTCAAATGTATTATTATTATTACTGTTATTCAAGTAGGAGATTGTTATTCAAGTAATTGACATGTTTTGTGAGAGTTCATCTTTTGTTAGACAGTTGTTTTGATTTATGCATTGAATACAGAACGTGGGATGTTTAATCCCATCTAAACTAATTGTAGACACAAATGAAAATAAATAGTTTTTTTTTTTTCTTTTTTTCACTTGAGAAGCATAAAGAGCACAGAGAGCGTGAATCTGTTCGAGACGAACCTGAACTGAAAATAAACTGAAACAAAATTAAATAAATCTGAGTCAGTGAGATGAGACATCTTTAAATTGTATTTATTTGCATTTAGATCAAGAGCGCATATTTATCATTTCACAAGTGTGGGAGACTTTTTATTCAGTCATAAATATAACACAAAACTGAGTTTATAGAAAATATAAAAAATATTTAAACTATTTAAAAACAGCAATAAAAGTCAAATAAAAATAAATAATAATAGAAACAATTTCAAATTTATTAATTTGAAATTAGTCTTATCTTTGGGTTTGTATAAGAAAGAACTGAAAGAAAAGTGTATTCTTGGGATAATGAATTAATAAGAAGTTCTGAAATAATAATTTTATGTGTATAATTTTTAAAATCAGTTTTACTTACTGTTATACATTATTTTAGTTATGATAAATTTTAAAGTTTTAACAGTAATTGGCATTTATAGAAAACTATGTATTTTTTTCTCTGCTGTTCTAATTTTTGAAAATTCTTTCAAGTGGTTTTAAAAGCTAAAAATGATAAACTCAATATAATTACTGCCATTATTAGAATTCAAACATTATAAAATTAATGCCAAGTTACAAATAATGCACCTTTAAAACGCTCTTAAAACTCTCTTCAAAAAGACATCTTTTTATAACTGCTATTATAAGCAATTGTACTAGTTGTTGATTATTTATCTGTATTATTTCTGTTGAAATATTAAAAAAAATGCTTATGCAGACATGATTTAATCTAGCTTTGTTTGCTGCACAATAAGCAGATAAACTAACAGTTTGTAAACTAATAAACCAGTTAATTATTTTTGTGTTGGTGCTAATATGTTTGTGAAGGGGATGGCTACTAACTGGACAATCTCCAAAACTCTAAGTGGATCCTTTAAAAATACAGTATTAAGTCTCATGTTTCTGTTTTTTTTCTCTCCAACAGGAAAGTCATGGAAAGCTTTAACTCCGCCGCAGAAGAGACCATACGTGGAGGAAGCAGAGAGGCTGAGGGTGCAGCACATGCAGGACTACCCCAATTATAAATACCGTCCCCGTAGGAAGAAGCAGTTAAAGCGCATCTGTAAACGCGTGGACCCTGGCTTCCTCCTGACCACCCTTGGCCCCGACCAAAACTCCCTCCCGGACCCCCGAGGCTGCTGTCACCCCCTCGATAAAGACGACGAGAGCGGTGTGAGTGGCAGTGGTGGCTTCGGTTCTCCCAGCGCAGCTCTACCTGGCGTCAGGGTCTTCAGAGATCCCGCCAGTTCCAACAGCAGCTTCGATATGTACCCGTACGGTTTGCCCACGCCACCTGAGATGTCACCTCTGGATGCCGTGGATCACGAACACCAGTCCTACTACTCGTCCTCCAGCTCAATCTCCACCAGCTCCTGCTCATCCTCCACCTCTTGCCCAGATGACAGGCGTCCCACCCCAGTGCACATGAGCAGTCCACCCCCCTACCATCCCGATTACTCCCAGCAGGTACCTTTGCACTGTGGGAGCTCACATTTGGGCCACATCCCGATGTCCCACCAGGGAAGTGGGGCGACCCTTATCACAGCTCCTCCGTTGTCCTATTACAGCCCTTCATTCCCACAGATTCAGATCCATCATGGGCACCAGGGGCACCTGGGCCAGCTTTCTCCCCCTCCAGAGCAGGGGCAGCTGGAGGGTCTGGACCAGCTGAGCCAGGCTGAATTGCTGAGTGAGGTAGACCGAGATGAGTTCGACCAGTACCTAAATTCCACTAGTTATCACCCCGAACAGGGCGGGATGACAGTCACAGGACACATCCAGGTAACGCCGGCTTCCGTTTGCTCCAGCAGCGCAACGGAAACCAGTCTCATATCCGTATTGGCCGATGCCACGGCAGCCTATTACAACAACTACAGCATTTCATAAACACCAATTGACACAGACAGAGACTGTGGGCTTGACAAGGGTCAGCATTATGACTGGCAGGTGAAAGGAAGGCCGTGGAGGGAGCGGAAAAGAGATGCTCCAGGAAGTCAAAGGACACCTCAGGGATGCATAGATAAAAAAAACTGAAGTTCATTCCCATCTTTGTTTCCAAAAGAAGAACGGAAGTAAAAGAAAAAATGGACAAACATAGAAAATGCTCTAATATCTTGCCACAAAAGCATGTACATATGCTATAAAGCTTATTTATATATCGAATTGCTTTGCATTAAAGCTTATTGTATTGCTTTTTTCAGTCCAGATATATTCATTAGATTTTTTTTTTCAAACCTCAATTGTTTTACCTCAAAAATTATTTAAGTGAGGCTGGTCTCTTCCTTTATAGGACATAATTTTGAAGGAAATTCTGCTCTTTCTTTTCCCTTTACATTCATTTCAAAAATGTATATGTATACTCAGTTAAAATAATAATAATAATGAATACTATTGTATGCCAGTTTAGGTTTTCCATATTAATTTAATTAAAAATTTTTTTTGAGTTCATACATTTAGTTTTCTCATTTTTGATATCCACACAGATGTCAAGCGGAAGAACGTAGCTCAGTATTGATGTTTGTTGAACACCCTTCTGTTTGGCCGATTTCAACGATGAGGACTTTCATAAGATTTCATGATAAATTGCATTGTTAATGTCCATATAAGTACAGCACAATGATTCTGTCTGTAAGTCTGGACTTGAGAAAAAATGTTGCAGATGCTGTTCATTTTGTGATATATTAAAAGTGAATGTTCTGAGGTCCCATCTGAATTAGACGCCGCTAAATAAAAACACAAAATAAATACAGGTGAAAAGACTCTTGATTTTGTAATGACTGAAAGATTTTTTGCTCACTGTTAGTAGTAGTAAGTAGTACATATATAAACTGCTTTATTGGAAGTTATAGGTTTATTTTTAGTTTCATTATTATTACTCAGCTCTTTTTTAATTTCTTTTTTTTATTAATATAAATCGCTTTATGGAAGTTAAATTTTTTGCTCTTTTTAAATTTTTCATAATATAATACATTTTTTTATCATTAGTGAGCATATAAACTATAAATGTTCCACAGTTAGAGATATTTACAACTAAACATTTATTTATTTATTTTCAATATTTGTGGAGCTTTTTTCCACACATTTATTTTAGAACTGAATGCTACCGTTTGAGGTTACTTAAAGAAGATGACCTCTACATTTTTGTTGTTGTGCGTGGCGGGCCGTCGCCATAACCATAGCCCTGGAAACTGGCGGTATCCACCCTACGTTCCCAGTTTGCTATCAGCAACACCCATTATGCACTCAGTTTCACTCCTCCGCGGATCAGAGGATTAGTGTAAAACAGGCTCTGCTGTTTTTCTCCCTGCCTCCATCTCCACAGGCCTTTTGTTTCCCCTCGTCTTATTCTGGGTGTGTGTCTTAAGCAGAGCGCTGGAACTCCCCTCTTACCCTACCTTCGCCCCCCTCTGCTGCCTGTCCTATCTTGCTGATGCAGACTTTCATAATCTCTGCGAAATAAATAAATACACCTCGTCCCGTCAACTGTTTTACACGTTCATCGTTTTTTTTATTTTTCTCCCTCTGTCTTTCTCTCCCTCTCTTTTCAAATTCCTCCTCATTTTTTGATAAAAGGAATCTGAAGTGGGGGAAAGAGGGAGGTGGTGGCGGGCGTTTGACAAATCCTGGAGTCTGGCTTGGTCTTCCTGCGTTTTTTGGGAACGGTTGAGTCGTGTTTCTTGTAAAGAGGATGTGGCGGAGAAGCAGTGTTTCCTGCCTGATAAGAGTAAAGCCTCTCTCCGTCAGGATGTTTGGGCCCTGGCCGGTCCCCGCATTAAAAGAGCCCATGGCGAGGGAAAGGGAACCTGCTGTTCATTTTAGCAGGGAGGAAACATGGCTCTTGTTGATTAATATCTCACACCGTGGTTTTTTTAGGGTTTCGATTTGACCCTCCTCTGGTTTGGCCACACACTGGGCTCAGCACAGATTTTCTAAATCTGTTTCTGTCATTGGCTCCAAAGACAAGTGCTGGTAGCTTGTGGTTATGATGTGAGTTGAGGCGTCGTATTTGTTTTTAAGAAACGTTTCAGTCAAGGGACATTCATCAATTTCTTTTCACAACTGAGGTTGTTATTAACAGCCTGTGAGTGAATGCTTAAGGTTTGGGAGAGAGGGGGTGATTGGGGCCACCAGCCCCAGGCCGACGCTTGAATTGTGGCTTATGACCCAGACACCTCTAGGTTCAGAGTAAGTGGGCCCAATACAACCTATTCCACTGGGCTAGCCTTGGGGAAGGGCATTGTGTCATGGTAAAAGACGAAATTCATCATCAATATGTTTACATACATTTTAAAATTTTGATTTCAGTCAGACTTAAACAATACATTTATTTGGCCTTGTTGTGTGCTTGCTCTAATGGACAGAGGTGGCGTTCAACGTGTATTTTAATCAATCAAATACAGTATTCAGTTACGCATTGTATGTATACTTCTTTGTAGACATGTAAACAGACTAAAAGACATATTTATACAAAATTTAGGCTTTATTAGTAATTATAATTTATAATTCCAATGAACCGATTCATTTGAATTCCAAACGAGAGAAAGGAGCGTGTGCGAGAGAGCGTTTGATCAATCTCTCAGGTAAACATCGATACAATGTTGCGTTTAGTAGCTCCTTACTGGACTACATTTTAAAATATCATCCCCTGTCTTAATTATATTTCACTGGACACATTAACCTCATTAAAATAAGACATAAAAAGAGAATTTAGATGAGGGTCATTTAATACTTATCTTTTCAGCTAAAACAGTTGTGTCGCAGTTATGTAAGTGATCTTTACTGGGCATATTTCAAAATATTGTCCAATATTTAAATTATATTTCACTTGACATATTAACTGAATTATACAGAAGATATAAGTTTATACTGTGACTATGACTAAGTCTTCTTTAGGGTTTTCACCAATATTTATCATAAACATAGCAGCCCATTGTAGTCACTGTGGAGACTGCTGACTTTCAGGAAACCAGGGCAAACAATCAACTCATCTGCTGCAATCTTTTCCTGTGTGAAACTTGAATAATTCTCCATGCAACATACTAAGAATACACTGCACTCAGTGTCACCCACAGAATGGCCTCTATTTCCATGTTCCTTAAATAGGCCAGTGTTGGCTAGCTCAATACAGCACCTGAGAATTACATTAATGTGCAGAATGTTATGTGAATTGTTATTTGTAAAATGAGGTAATGTATTCTTGATTTCGATTTAAATATGCAAACAGTCGACCTGACTATATTAATAACTGATTTATGGTATACACTGTTTATCAAACTCTTCGTTTCACACTTTCTTACAGCATTACAACTTCAAATTCATGTTTGAATTTGCATCCGTCTCACGACAATCCTTTGGTATATCATTTAAGTTAACAGATTTCCCCTTTTTAATGGGCTCTTCTTGTTTTTTCTCTCTGATTGCTCCCGGGATCAGCTCCATTCTCAGGTCAGCTCTGTGGAACGTGGATGTCAGGTAGTCTCAACTGTTTCCTGTTTCCCCAGCAGTGACGTCACATCGCTGGGCAAACAAGAGAGTGCTCCAGCACGCGCCATCTTCCTCACAGCGGGTATCTGATGGTGTGGCACTGCGTGTGTACGACCTTGCTGAGCACATCTGGGTAAAGTATTAAATGTCCTGAGGGAGAGGAGGTCATGCATATTGACGCCCCTGTCGGAGACATGCTGGCTCGAGCTCTGATCATAAGCCTGACTGGGTGTGGAAAAAAGCCACCTTATAACGTCAGCCCATATGCTAAAATGAGTTAGACAGCACATACTGTACACTGTAAAATTGCAAGGCTTTTCAAGATTAAACAATAAAATACTTTGATTTTTACTTTGTAAATTAATGCAGGCAGATGCAAAGTCGTTTAGACAAAAAGAAATTGCGCATTGCATTATTCAAGTCAACATTATGGTTATTTGTATTTTCTTTGGCTGAGAATGTAAAAAAAATGCAACTGCATAATTTATTTATGCCAGCATAGTATTCATACAGTTAGAGTTATGACTGTAATGCAGACAGATAATTATTGAGATTCTAGCCCATGATGCTGTTATCACAATTATTTCCTGCTGTTCACTGTGAAGTCACATTATACAGTCAAACTAAGTTGTGTTAAATTAAATATATATAAATGATATAAATTGCAATTATTAATGAGAAAAGAAAAGTTTTTACATTATAACAATAATCCCCGAAGGCCCGCCTTAAAGTAAAAAAGAAAAAAGGTAAATCTGAGATCAATTTTAAAACAACAGTATATCTTATAATTGTAAAATATAGCTGCAATTATGAGATTTCAAGTGTGAGATATAAAGTGAATTACAAGAAATAAATTGACATTGTAAAATATTAAATCACAAAAATGAGATCTGAAATTGAATTTTGAGAATGAAATTACAACTCTGAGATATAAAATTAAAATGGTCACAATTGTTGCAATCACATCGTGAAATATTAAAGTCACAGTTATGAGAAATGAATTCATATTGTGAAATATTAAGTCACAATAAAGAGATTAGATAAGGAGATTGCAACTGTGAGATATAAAGTTAAAATTGTCACAATTGTTAGATGAGAAATAAAGTTGCAGTTGTGAGATATAAATTCACATTGTGAAATATTATATCACATTTATGAGATACAAATTCACCTTTTGA
This sequence comes from Barbus barbus, assembly GCF_936440315.1. NCBI lineage: Eukaryota > Metazoa > Chordata > Actinopteri > Cypriniformes > Cyprinidae > Barbus > Barbus barbus. The sequence goes on from NC_136752.1 coordinate 12,902,164, forward strand.
AATATTGTCACAGTTATGAGAAATAAACTCACATTGTAAAATATTAGGTCACAGTTATGAGAAATAAAGTTGCAAACATGATTTACAGTTGCAATTACGAGATATAAAGTTAAAATTGTGAGATATAAAGTCACAATTATGAAGTATTAAGTCACAGTTATGAAAAGTGAAGTTGTAAATGTGAGATACTGTTACAATTATTAGAAATAATGTTGCAATTATGAGATATAAAGTCAAAATTATAAAGCTACAATTGAGATGTAGTCAAAATTGTGAGATATAAAAAGTTGCAATAACTTTAATAAATAAGTTTTGCAGAAACAGGCTACAATAACCTAATTCAAATAAACATATTTGATGTCCCATACAAATCAGCTGTAAAGTTAAAGGGGGAACAATGACAGGGACCTTGTTAATTTACAGAACTAATGTCTCATATTAGTCTACCTAATCACTATGGTATGTCACCGCTTCATGGCCAAACCTTCCAAACGGAACAGGAGTCTGTGTCTGTCAATATGGTCACTGCACATACCAGCATGTGGATGGAGAAGAATAATAACCTGCTTACTATTCATATTTGGCATCCATTACTGGTGGCTGGGGATTATAGGGCTAGCTGTTCTCCTGCATTCCTGCTCATTGTGGTAGAACAACAGACTCGGCAAGCAGATGTGGTGCAGGCGTGGTGCAAGGCCAGCTAAAGAATGGACCAGACCCGGCCCAGGGCCCTGTGCCATGTGGTGGAGCCAGTGCATGGGTACAGATGGGAACCCCTGGAAAACTTGAGGGATGCTGCAAGCAGCCAACGGCCACCCACCTATACCTGCGTGTGAATACGCCAGCCGTGCTGAGTCCAGCACCTGTTTACTGCAGATACTGAAAGGTGCCATTAACTGAGAAAATGAGGCTGGAGTTCCACTGCCAACCACGGGAGAGGGAATACAGCTTCCTCATTTTCCTTCTCAGAGGTAAGCGATTCCAATATCAACATTTTACGCCTTGTCTCCTCCCGCTCAGCATTGTCAGGATACTTTCGCCATGCATACTAATTGTGTAATGTGGAATTTAATGTTTTAAAAATTTGTCATGAAATTGTTCAAAAAGGCTTTGACAACATATCAGAACATGGTGGAAAAAAATCAAATATGTGACCCTGGAGCACAAAACCAGTCATAAGTCGCTGGGGTATATTTGTAGCAATAGCCAAAAATACATTGTATGGGTCAAAATTATTGATTTTTATTTTATGCCAAAAATCATTAGGATATTAAGTAAAGATCACGTTACATGAAGATATATTGTAAATTTCCTACTGTAAATATATCAAAACTTCATTTTTGATTAGTAATATGCATTGCTAAGAACTTCATTTGGAAAAATTTAAATGCGATTTTCTCAATATTTAGATTTTTTTGCACACTCAGATTCCAGTTTTTCAAATAATTGTATCTCAGCCAAATATCCTATCCTAACAAACCATACATCAATGGAAAGCTTATTTATTCAGCTTTCAGATGATGTATAGATCTCAATTTCAAGAAATTGACCCTTATGACTGGTTTTGTGGTCTAGGGTCACGTATATGTTTTTGATGGAAACCTCATATGATCATGAATTCTGCACTTTTCAAAATACAGTAAAATCAGTAATATTGTGAATTATTACAAATTAAAATAACTATTCTATTTTAATACACTTTAAAATGTAATTTATTCCTGTTATGGCAAAGATGAATTTTCAGCAGGTATTACTCCAGTCTTCAGTGTCACATGATCCTTCAGAAATCCTTCTAATATGCTGATTTGCTGAAATACATTTTTTCTTTCTTTTTTCAACTTTTGATCAATTTGATGTATTCTTGCTGATTATTTTACTGACCCCAAAACAAATACCCTTGTAACTCTAAACCTTAAAGGATAATTTCACTTCCAGGATATACATTTCCTGATAATTTACTCAACCTCATGCATGTCATCCAAGATGTTCATGTCTTTCTTTCTTCAGTCCAAAGAAATTAAGTTTTTTGAGGAAAACATTCCAGGAATTTTCTCCATTTAGTGGACTTAAACAATGGCCAACAGGTTGAAGGTTTCAAAGCAGTTTCAATGCAGCTTCAAAGAGCTCTACACGATCCTAGCCAAGGAATAAGGGTTTTATCTTATCTTGAATGACATGGGGGTGAGTAAATTATCTGGAAATTTGTATTCTGGTAGTGAACTAATCCTTTAACCTTTGAAGTGCTTTTCCACAGCTTTTTTTATTTTCAGAATAAATAATATTTTTATAACTAAAAAGTCAAGGCACAGGTTTGTCAGTGCATTTTTAACCCATAAAGCATTCTGACAAAACACAAAGCTATAAAAATACTTTCAGCAATTTATGGGACATCTGTGTCAGGTTCTTTCTTACTTCTGACCCACAACTCCCATACAGAGCTGATATGTATTGTAGGTGTAATCAGTGTCCCGGTGTCAGACTCACTGAATCCTTTGCTGATACAGATCATCATGCTGTGGACATCCTACAGGGTCAGTGTGAGTAGGCTGCAAACTATACAGGCTTGTTTTTGTAAAGCACAGGAGCTCCCAGGAGTGTCGTAACTCTTAACCCCAATGTGGAGGAGGATGTTCCTATTGTGCTTCCTAATTGCAATGTGGATCTTTCATTTAGTCTGTGTAAAAAGTCACGTCATTTCCTGTCCTGCTGCTGGAAAAAGTTTTTGGTGACAGCCCAATACTCTGGAATTTTTTGTTCCAGTGATGTATCACCTATATGAACTGTGAAAACACATTAAGTCATTGATTTAGTCATCTTATGAATCATAAAATCCAAAACGGGACTACTTTCAGAGATGCTAAATAATCAAGGTTCTATGAGAATGAAAATGTCAGCTTTACCTTTTGTTGGTAAATATTTATTAGGTTTGACAGCTCAAGAATCGTTTTTTCCTGGAGTTTTTTATGCTTGTAACCCATCATAGGCCCCAAAGACCACTGACATCTTGTTTGAAGTCACTAACTATTGTGTCTGTGTTTACTCAACTAATTTCCTGAAACCACAGTAATGATTACAATGAGAGATGTTTTAATCCGTCTCGTCCTGTTACGTCTGGGGTGGACTTTATACCTGCTTTGTTGACAAATCACACGAATAAGAAAGCATAAGTGATCGACGTCATTATTCAAGCATTTTGCCTGTGAAAACAACAAAAGCTCATAGCACCTCTGAACTCATGCTCTCCGCCAGAGTAACAACAGCAATACCCAAAATCATTGCGTTTATCCTCAAATATGTTATTCTGACAAAAGAGAATTTCCGATGCCTTGATCCCATGTTTACAATGTGGCAACAGGGGGAGGATCAGTAGCGGCTGACCTTGGCCACTGCACAAAGTAATATCATTTCCCCTCATGTGCGTAAAAATTTTAGAGCGATGTTATTTATGAGTTCGCAAGGCATCTTTTCCTGGTGGATAGTCAGATCTGTTTCCTTAAGACTTCACTTCAAATGAAAATCATGGAAATGAGTCCTAGTGCCAGTGACAGTTTGTCATGACACATCTTGACAGGTGCATAACAGGATGTACACTATAGTGTTCATGGATCATCATACATATATACAGTAGGTGTGATGACGTGTGCTGGGGTGACGTCATCACCACTGCGGTGGCGGGAGCATGTGAAGTCTGTACAAATAACGGTTTTATGTGTCTTTACATTTTCTATTAATGTTTTTGCATTTCTGTTGACTAGGTTGTAGTTTATTAGGTTCTTTATAATTTAATGGTAATGTATAATACAGTTTAAGATATCATGCGGTTTGTGTTGACTGCAGATAGGTGCACATATCAGTGGTTATCGCAACGTGTTATGTCTACTACTGTTCCCTTATGATATATTTTTCTCATTAACCACACAGAGACAAGTTGTATTTGTGTTATTTATTATTTCAAGTCTGTATTTATTTTTACATTTGTAAACCGCTACCTTGCATGTTGTGTACTCACCATATCCTGGTCTTGTGACTCCTCAAAGGAAGAGGCGGGACTACAGTGTCCCTTTTTCTTGAGTTGGGTTAAACCATTTCTATTAATAAGGAGGGGGCTTAACCCTTGGTAATGAAGACATGAAGAGATGTCTTATGATGTTGCTTATATTTTGCTTGTTAAAGAATTGCATTTATATTTTTATGTATTTTTGAAATTTATTGGTCTAAATGGTTAAAAGAGCTTGTGTTTATGCTTCCAAGTTTTCTGATATTGGTGCCCCTGTAGTTGGTTTTGTCTTAGGTGCAATGAGTCTGTCTTAGGCTATATAAGCCAGTCTAACCTGAACTTTGGGAGGACAAGGTGGGGGCATACTGCTTAAAATGTATTTGATTAGTGTCCTAATTCTGTTTATATTTTTTTTTCCCCTCTCTTACTGTGAATGTGTATACCCCTACTTCTCCACTGGCATTTAATAAAAGTCCTCTTTGGATGATATCTGAGTCCTGAGCTTATCTACCACCTCCCTTTGACCAACACGGGACACGTTATGACAATAGGTATCACGATCAAACTTTAAAGAATATTTGTAGGCTAATTTTAATTTATTAATATAAGAGTGCTCCTTGTTAATTGATCTTAACCAGTAATAAATTATGTTAATATGTACAACTTGAAATATTAAAAATTTATTAAGATATTGTTGATTAAATCCAAGAGCTTTCTGACCCTGCATAGACAGCAACACAACTGACATGTTCAAGGCCCAGAAAGGTAAGGACCTCATTAAAATAGTCCTTGTGACATCAGTGGTTCAACCATGATTTTATGAAGCTACGAGAATACTTTTTTTGTCTTTATCATTTTTGCCTTAATTGTGATAGGACAGTATATATAGACAGCAAGCAAAGTGAGAGAGGGAGTGTGGGATCAAAAAAGGTACGCAAACCGTGACTCGAACTGGGGGCGCTTGAAGCGCATACTGCCCATGAGGCTATCAGCACAAACTGAGACAAACTTTCTAATTGAACAAAAACATTCATCTATTATAAAGTTAGCTTTGCACTTTTAAAGTTGCTTGCAAAAAATAAATGGCTAATTCTGAATGGTCACCAATGGAGAAAGATACTTTTTGTTGCTGTCAAACGATGTAGTTACTGTACAACATCTACCAGCAGATGCTATGTATAGTCTATGCTAACCAGTAAAACTTTGACCCCTTGTTGGTGTAAAAGAGTCCAAAGAGTCATGTGGCATATTAATACATGTAGGTGTGAATGCAACCTTGCATATGTGTCAGAATTAATTCAGCTGCTTATTTATGCAAGAGAGGTTGATTATGGAAAAATAGTGAAATTAGCATTTGATAAAGTGTCTCCTGTTCACACAGCCCTCTTTTGTGATGCTCACATTCCTCTTTGCCATACACCTTTTTTTCTCTCATTTTCTCTCTCGTTTTTTTTATTTTTATAAACAAGCAGTAAAATCCCATCTATTATTGCATCAGATCTTTTCTTCCATATTGTGACATGCTTCCGAATGTAACATTGTTGAAAAAAAGCCGGGACTTGGTTCTATGCATTGTTTGTTGATTGGATTTGAGATGTGGGTTTGAAGGATGGGGTTAAAGTGGATTAAATTATTGGAGAAGTTGTGCATACGTCACCAGAGAAGTCCGTTGTTTCACCGGAAAATCTAGGTAAAGGGTTAGTTCACCCAAAAATGAAAATTAGCCTGTGTTTTACTCACCCTCAAGGCATTCTAGGTGTATATGATTTTCTTCTTTCAGACGAATCCAATCGGATTTATATTAAAAATTGTCCTGGCTAATCCAAGTGTTATCATTGCAGGCGGTAGGTGTTTCTGTTCAACAGTCCACAAGACATCAAATAAAGCGTGCGCATCCATAAGAAAACGTGACTCACACAGCTCCGGGGGGTGAATAAAGGCTTCCCGTAGCAAATCCATAGGTTTTTGGAAGAAAAATATCCATATTTCAAACATAATAAACAATTCTCTCTCTTCTCTGTTTTGATTAAAAATTACGAGGTCAAAAAAAGAAATGAAACACATACAAACATTTTCAAACAAGATCAATAACATGCATTTAAAAACATTCATTTTCATTTTATGTCAACATTAATGCCGTTTTCTGTATAGGCTGAAAAGATTAATTCGTTCAAAAGTGACATTTTTGCTTACTTTCATGTCTGTATGTTTGTTTCTTCTTTGCTGAACAAAACAAAACATTTTGAAGCCTGTGCGAGATGGAAGCTCCTTTCGATGAAATATCTATAAAGGTTGACTAGAGATTCAAAAATATGAAGAAACAAGTAAAAGCATATTAAACGTCGTCTGTTTGACTTGTATGCTATACATTTACCGAAGCCATATGATAATAACCTGTGTTTGCTTTAAGAGTTTAATTTTGTCTTTCAAGAATAACATTTTACTTCATGTTGTATAGATGTAGCCTTAAAGACTAAATAGTCAAACATAGCTACAGCTTGTATCAAAGCAGGTTCTGCAGTAATTAGGCCTGACATGCAGGAAGCAGCAGCTAAGCTGAGATGTCAAAGCTCACGTGTGGTCCAGAGAAAAGGAGTCCTGCTAAGAGTAATGATCCTTTATTATAAACTCTAGGTTCAGTTACGTCATCCTATCTTTATATATTCATGCTCAGAAGATCATCTTTTTAACAACCTTTATATTTTATTGAAAAAATAACTATTTGTTAATCTTAGTTGCCAACTTTTATGTCCAGAAATCATGGATGTTCTCTTGGAAATCTTGCAGTGATTTACATTCTGGTTCCACATCTTTAGTGAGGTTCTTTAACTCAGGAAAGACCCAGAGGGAGGAGGCCGGGGTGTGAACTCTACAGGGGTCTTACGGCACATGACTCAGGAGAAAAACAATCTTATGTCCCCACTCACCCATCCGTTCAGCCAAGCCTCTTATGACACACAGACAGATGGCAAGATTGCAAGTTCACCCTTAGTGCATTTGTAGAAAGACGCTCTCTCAGATGAATAAGCATCTCTACCCTTGCAATTTCCAGAAAATATGTTGTAACCGGGGTTAGGATATCTTTACAAGCTGCGGTTTCTGATAAGAATAACATTAGCAGGTGACTATCCTTGAGTAGTTAGCTTTTTGTTTGTGGCCATTATTCAGCAACAAGCTGTTTCCTACCGCTGATTCCCAGAAGTCTTACAGCCTGTGTTCAGGATATATGTGAATATACAAGCAAACATTAAAGTATTTTTACTCTCAAAATTGACTTGATTCAGCAATCAAAAGAGCAGATTTGTGCTTTTCGCATGCCAGTGGGCTTGACTCGGCACTGTGCAAAAGACTTGTGATTTTATGTATTGAATTCTTGGCTTTATGTAGATGATCAATTGAATTTGTCATTGCCGGCAGAGCCTTGATGAAAATAATGCTGGTTCGGATCAGAACCGTAGCCTTAGGACAGCAATGTGATATGCATTGTTCTAATTACTGCTGAATAAGAGCCATTAATCCATTTCCATCTGGGCCACCCATCAAGTTAACTGGATCATCCCAGATACCCTCTTGAGCTCTTTTCTTAGCCATAAGGTATTGTAGATGTCTGACTGACTGACAGAGACAGAAATTTCGGTTTTAGTAACCACAATAATTACTTTTCACTCCATCCATGGTAATCTAGTTTATTATTAGTACCAGTAGCAAGATGCAGTATGTATCGTTTATATACTCTACCATTCAGAAGTCTGGGGTCATTAAGATATTTTTTGTTTTTGAAAGGAATTTTTAGTTTTATTCCGCAAGGATGTGTTAAATTGCTGAAAGTGACAGTTATAATGTTACAAAAGATATCTATTTCAAATAAATGTTGTTCTTTTGAACTTTCTATTTGTCAAAGAACCCTAAAACAATGTATCACAGTTCCCACAACAATGATAAAAAGAAATGTTTCTTAAGCATCAAATCAGCATATTAGATTGATTTCTGAAGGATCATAAAACACTGAAAACTGGATCAGTGATGCTGAAAATTCAGGTTTGCCACCACAAACATAAATTGCATTTAAAATATATTAAAACAGAAAAAGAAAACAGTTCTTTTAAATTGTAAGAATATTGTATTTATTTCACAATATTATTATTTTAATGTATTTTTGATCAAATAAATGGAACCTTGGTGAGCATAAGAGTACTGACGATATTAGAGACTTAATTATTGATAATTAATTTAATAATAATAATTAATTTAATTTATTGATATCACTTGAATATTGCATTGTTCATTCTCATGTCCTCTATTTTTACATTTTGAATACCTTTGCCATAATTGAACATTCAACTTCAAGTTAATCTTTAAAAACTCCAATAATGTAATAACAGTTAATGTAATCTTCAGAAAATCCCAAAATGAATATCCATTTTTATACTGTACATTATATAATGATGCTTATTAAATACAATCACTTGCATCATTAAAACCATTGATTCTACTTTTAAGTGTTTTTTATTTGTTTGCTGTACAAAAGAGCATGCCATTTTAATATCAGCCATTTAGCAGCAAATTATCAGCTTATATTGGTTAGAATTTTGATATATATACGACTTAAAGTCAAATACATTAATACATTAACTACATTGTATCTTCTGAACAGTTTGATTAGGTGAGACTCCAGCATTCAGCTGAATGTTTATCTATGACATACTGAGACTGCTTAAGCTTTATTTATTTATTCTGTGGATCCTGCAAAAATGTAACCATATGCTATCAACTATCAGTGTCCTCGAGGGTCTTTCACTGACAATGTGCTAAGTTTGTCTGCTCTTTTAGGCACTGGCCAAGTTCTAGTCATGTGTCCAAAGCCTCAGCAGATTCTGATGCAGTCTCAGAGTGATTAAGAAGGCTTTTCATTCTATCCTTAGCTTCCCAAGGACCGATTAGCAGGTAGGCCCCCAGTGGGACAACTGCTTTTCAGCTGGCAGTTCATAGCAGCTTCTGCTCTTTCTCATCTTTCATTGTGTGGAAACTCAGAAGACGCTTTTCTGAGCTATTGGTGTTCTCAACATTGAGATCATGGTTCTTATCATGGTGAGTATTTTGCAGTCCTTTGTAAGGGACAGTTTGAGTTTACATTGGAGAATGTCCTGGTTCTTTTAGATTGCGGTTAGTTGAAACCATCAGGGGTGCTTTCAGAGTCATCACCTTGACCTTGGCTAAACCCCATTGGTTTAGAATATTTCTATGGTAAAAGTAACAATTCTCTCCAGTTTGTGTGCTTCAGCTGGTGTTTTTGATGGTCTTGATATTCAGTAGATCTGAATTATGTGATTACAAGGATATCAACACAGATGCAGGCAATAATACTGGAGTATAATGAGAAACATCATTGCAGTTATCTGGGATGCATAAAAGTATTGTGCCAGTCAGAGTTGAAAACTTCTGCCAGCTTTTACAAAGTTCCGTGGATATTCATAATGTTTAAAACGTCCTTAGCTCAGGTTTGTTTAACATCTTTTTCATATGCTGTTTTGAGCTTACAGATCCTCTGTATCACATGTTTTGGGTAACATAATTGATATCATATGATTTATATTATTTGTTTACATTCTGTTTTCTTCAAATGTTCTCATCAAAAGCAGATATTGGAACAGGCCTCTGGGTAATTTATTAGAACTTTTTTTTTTTCCAGAAAGAAGGATGTGCTCACCAAGGCTGCATTTATTATCAGAATATTGTTAAATATTATTCCCAAATGTGATTTATTCCTGTAATGGTAAAGCTGAATTTTCACCTGCCATTATTCCAGTTTTCAGTGTCACACGATCTTTCCGAAATCATTCTAATATGCTGATTGGCCGCTCAAGAAAATCTTCTCATTATCAATGTCAAAAACAGTTGTGCTGCTTAACATTTTTGTGGAAACTTTATGTTTTTTGTCATGTTTCTTTCATGAACAAAGTTCAAAAGAAAAGCATTTATTTGAAACATTTGCTGTCATTTTTGATCAATTTAATGCATCCTCGCTGAATAAAAGTACTGATTTCTTTACAAAAATCAACACCAAATAGTTTTTAACGGTAGTGTATATTAGGCATTATTATGTGCTTTGCAAGACTTAAAGAGTCTAATTTGGTCCTGTTATGCAATAAACCTCTCAGGCTGTGTCATTTCCCTGTTTTTGTTCTGATAGCTGGAGTGGAAAAAGAACTGAGGATGTATTTATTTATTTATTTTTAAAGAGATCATGGTCTTTTTTTCAGTTTGTTTAAAAAATGTAAATGTGGATCAGAATATAAGAATATCAGAATATATATTAATGGTTTTGTGTTAGATTTCACTGATTTAGAGTTCTACCCTTTCTTTGATCAAATCAAGTCTTTCTGTTTCTGACTTCATAACTTTGCTTTCTTAAATCACATGACTTAATATTTAATTTTCACATTTGTACTTGAATCAAAAATAACAACAGGCTTCCACTGCAGCTTCATCCTGTCACATGTTGCTTCCACTTTCTCCCTGCACTTGTAGATAAGCTCTTTAGTTTAATTCAGGTGAAGTCTGCTCTTTTTATCCCTGCTTAGTCTCTGATATCTGTCCATCTTTTCTGTGTCTTGAGATCAGTAATGCTCCCTCATCTGTAGCGTGTGCCTGGCACAAATGTGCTGTCATGATGTGCCAGTGGGATTCCTGCAGATGTACCTGTTTAGGGTCACGTGTTACTTAAATCTGGATTTTTTTGTTTTTGTTTTAGCTTTGGTTTGACATCAACACTACAGATACTTTGTTTTAATAGTTGCAATAGGCATAAATCACTTGGACTGCGTGCCCATTTCAGTTCTAAAGGTACCGATTGTGCATGGAAGTGACTGAGAAAAGACTTTAATGATATTCTGGTAGGAAGTTGGTTCAGGCACAAAAATTTCAAATTTAAATGTAAAGTATCAATTAGTAATCCAAAAACTCTTCATTTATGACAATGCAAATGTTTCAATATTGTGTTTGGATCACTTAGCAGAGAATTTTAAATCACGCTAAGAACAGGATCGAGTTAAAAGCATCCAGTCTTTTTTTTAAGCTTTTGAGTTTATCCTCTTGTTTAAGCTTATTAGTTTATGCCCAAGTTTATCAGGATTGTCTTTACACAATAAATATTCTCTTAAAAGAGGTCAAAATTACTTCTTATTATCAATGCTCTAATGTTTGTTTATGAGAAGGTATGCAACATGCACAATTTGCAAGTCTGCATAAAAATGTAAGCATAAAATTTGTAGTAAAATTTTTTGAATTTTGCAATTTTATGAAGCCTTTCCATTTTTGTAAATATTTTTCTTTTCTATATTGTTTTAGATGTTTTATTGTATATTTTTTATTCTAAAAACGAGAGAAATATAGCTGAATGAAATCAACATAAATTCCAGAATATCTTAAGTACTGTATTTACTTTAAAGACATAAGCACTAGAGCTGTAGGAACTTCTCATGTTTGCGTTGATAACATGATGAACATGTTATCTAAAGAGCACCAGTGGAAGTGAGAACATCTGAAATATGCCTAGTTAAGAATTAAATCACCTTGAAATAGTGCAGAATCTTAAATATTTCTTATTCATTTTACATCATATATTTTTGTTTACTTTTACTTTATTCTTGTATCTGAAAAACTGTTTTGTTCAAGGTTTAAATTGCATTTTAAATTCCAGATACAGTCCACATTCTTACTGTACGTAGTTCATACTTGCAAATTTGTTTCATGGGCCTTAACCATTTCAGTTGCATTTCTGGCCAAGTTGCATCATTGTTCTAATGTTCCGTGGGCTTGACAACCTAATGGGCTTGACACAGAATTACTTAATGCATTGTTAATGATATTAACCTGGGCATGTGCTTTATGCTTTTGTCTTTTGCAGAGTGGAAGGAGAGGATGAATGAGTGTGATCTGCTAGGCCAGAGAGTTGTCCCTTTATCATCTGATTAAACCTATAGTCAACTGACATCTACCACAGGCCGTTGGATGAAGTTAAAATGGCCTCCCACAAACAAAGCTTTCAATTCTTTGACACCATCACGGATGACCCACCTCTCAAGCCCCCTTTCCCCCATGGACACTGCTCCTCAGCATCCTTCAGAGGCTCATGCAGCTCGACTAGACTGGAGCCGCTGGAGGATCATGGATGCTATCTCTGTGCCGATCACCAGCAGTCCAAGGCGATGGCCTCAGAGGCCTCGGGAGCTTACTCGAACCCATGGTATAATTTCCAGACACATCCACACTCTCAGCAGTATACAGTTAGGAGGCCCACTCGACCTGAGGAAGCTCCTAGGCAGGTTGAAGATCACCACCACCACCATGACCATCATCACAGGCACTCCAGGAAGATTGTGCTTGTGAAGAACAGTGACCCCTCTGTCCGGAGGACCATCGTGCTGCATCGCAGGAGCCTGCGCAGTCTGGCGCTCTTCATGGACGAGGTTTCTGAACTCATGCAGTGTCTCATCAGGAAGCTCTGCACACTGGAAGGCCACAAGGTGAGTCTCTTCTGGAAATTTACATTTAGCTACATTTACATTTACATTTATTCATTTAGCTGACGCTTTTATCCAAAGCGACTTACAATTGCTATATATCTCAGAGGTCGCACGCCTCTGGAGCAACTAGGGGTTAAGTGTCTTGCTCAGGGACACATTGGTGTCTCACAGTGGATTCGAACCCCCACAGTGAATTCTCTCACACCAAAGGCATGTGTCTTATCCACTGCACCATCACCACCACCATGGAAATATACTCTAATGTTCAAATGTTTGGGGTTATTATTCAGCAAGGGTGCATTAAATTGAGCAAAAGTGTCGATAAAGACATTTATAGTTTTACAAAAGATTTTTCTTCATGAAATAATCCTGAAAAATGCCTTTTTTATATTAAGCAGTGCAACTGTTTATATGTCAACATAGTGTTTTATGATACTGTTTCTTGAGTAGCAAATCAGCATATTAGAATGATTTCTGAACGATCATGTGACACTGAAGACTGGAGTAATGGCTGCTGGAAATTCAACTTTGCCATAGGAATAAATTATATATAAAACTTTTAATCTTTTTATATTTCACAGTGTTATTGTGTGTGTGTGCTTAATTATTATTTTATTCATGTTCAAGTTCACAATTACTGTAGAGGAAATTAAATGTTTGCTTTGGCAGAAATGTACTCAGCTTCAGAATTTATGAATTGAATCTCTTTCTGTCTGAAGTTGAAATATACACAAGTACAGTACATCATGTTGAATTACAGGAAGTGGAATTTTACTGAATTAAACAGCTAATGTGGGGTGGAGGTGGGGATATAATCACTAAATCAACTCTATATCAACCAGTAAACAAATATGCACATTCTGTACCTTTAAACTTCAAGTCTTTTTAAACTTTCAGACAATGCTTTTTTTATGCCACAGTTTAAAGTATAATTTCTTTTTTAGATTTTCTTTTGAATTTAGTTTTCAATTTCTTCCAGATCTGCATCTTGATTTTTAGCTCAATTCAAATTTGTCATTGTCAATTTAGTTCTAAGAGGCGCACAATCCTAGAAATCACGGTCTAGTTCTGGTCAGTTCAGTGGTGTTGCACGTTCTAAAATAAAATTATACAACAAGACTAACACACTTACTCTTAAGAGAGGATCTACAAAGTTGTATCTGTAGTCTGTATCTCAGACAGAACACAAAATGAGTCAGGACTTAAAAAAGGCCATGAAACCCTTGTCCGCAGTACATATTAAATATTATCAGTCAGTCTTCAGGTTTGCTTATTTGTGCTATTTGGTTGTGTCTAACATTAAGTCAATGTTATAAAGTACATGTAGCTATTTACATTTATATTAATTAACCCAAATTATGTAAGAACAGCTGTTGGTTTTCAGAAGCAGCAAATGTTCTAAGGACACAGAGGCCTCTAGTGGCTGAAACCGGAGGCTCTGATACAAAGATTCAACAGGCTCTGGAGAAGTTAGGCTAGCAAATCTGTTGTTCCTTCACAGCTCTCACTTTAGTTAAAAGCACATGTTTACAGGAAGCTAGGTATTTGTAAGTGACGCCACATCTGACAGCTGGAAAGTCCCAAAGCTGTGGGACCACTAAACTTGAGCTTTTTAATTAGATTTTTTTTGTGCATTAGTTATTTCAGTCAAGCAAACAAAGTGACAGTGGCCACAGATGGAGTTGTTTGATTTATGAAGTGCTCATAATGCTGAGAACAAGATTAGTTGAGCAGATCAGTCAGCGTAAAGTTCATTTTAGTTATTATCACTCCCACTAGAGCTTAAGGGCAAATGCCACCGACCACGGAAGAGGAAAAAATAAAGAATTACAGTCTGCAGGTGGTTTGGGTAGATAAGAGGTGGACAGGGTGGCCCGGGCAGTGTAAGAAATAGCCCCTCTGGGACAGAGCTATGGCAACCCTGATAAAAGGTGAGAGGCTAGGAGTTTATACAGCCCCAAGGGGCAACCAGAGGCTGTTCCACAAAATCAAGACATGTCTCTAAGTGTTCGCACGCAACGGGTACGGCACAGTATGCCACGGTGCTAATGGTGGCATCCCGCTGTACACAGAGAAAGTGCTGTCTCTTTAAAAGGGGAACACTTCTTGGCTTTGAGTCCACAGAATATCTGGAGTCGATCCAGGGATTTCCTGTTCATCAGAGCTGGACTCACTTCTAGTCATTGCTGACTCTGGTCAACGCTGCTGGTTCTCTGTGGGTCTAGAGCAGGCACATCCTATTAGCACTGCCACAGGCATGTACTTCCCATAGAAAACATGCTGTAAAGTGGCACACACCCCTCCACAGGGGCCTGACTGATACATGGATAACATTACGAATGGCACTGAGACAATGCCAGAAATAGCTCAACCAGCACTAGAGTAAAGGTTTATTTGTCACTGGCTGAAAGTTGAACATGTAAGAGAACAAGAACAAAATCCAGCATGACCCTCGTGTGTCTTAGAAGATACAACGTTTTGTGCTTCGGTTGATGGGCAAGACACATTTTACTATACAATGGGTGAGTTTTCAGGGCTCTAGACTGCAAATAAAATGATCACAAAAAGTTAAATAGTTAAATGTTAAAGTAAAGTTTGGAAAAAGCCATTTGTGAAGCAATTCTTTTAATGTGTCAGGCAAAATAAATAAATAAATAACAAAACGGTGGCTTGAATCACTGACCATGACTCGGTGACTTGTTCAGAGTGACTGATTCCCCCCTGCATACTAAATCATTTGTCAATTACGTTCCATTATAAATGAACCGACAGCCATTATTTGTTGTATAGAATGTATATTCTTTTTTTTAAAAATAGCATTCTGAAAAAAATTCAAATATTTTGTAAAATATTATTGGTCATTTATTAGCATAGTGAGGTCCAAATATCTGTCAGACTGATGATATATTAAAACCATATAAACAAAATATACATACAAACATATACACACACACACACATATATATACTGTATATATATATATATATATATAAAAATTACATTTATTATATTTAAAATAAATATATTTATATATATATATATATATAGGATATACACATTTTTATTCTGTGTCCAGGCTGTTTGTAACTTTATTTATTATAACTAAATTACAGTGCTACTTATTTAGTTTTATACTATTTTGTGTGTGTACCATTTAAGATTTCATTCTTTTGATTGTAGCTTTCTCATCTTTGATATACTCTTTTGAAATATCTTTGAATAAATCTTTCCTGCAGTTCTTGTTAGATATGATCAGGATATTCCTTTACTGGTATTGCTGCACAGCAGTGATGCACCAGCATCCAGAGAATAACTATTAATCTTGTTCAAATCAGAGCTATTTTGAACCAGCAGAAGCAGGTCAATGCCATGAAAACATACAGTTTGAGATACTCGCATCCTCTACAGTTCCAATTAATTATCTTCAAACCCACAGGAAAATTTAAAAGTTTTGAAGAACTGCAGAGCATGCAGATTTAGCATAAGGTTAATATTGTGTTAAAGAGTGATATGTGATGTTGATGTGTGTACCTTTACTCTCTCTATATGCAGTATATTCTGCTTTCACGTTGTTGGATTACTACAATTAAAAATGTGTTTTTGGACATGCTACTCATGTTTCTTAGCTTTTTTCTTTCCCAAAAAGCCTTAAAGAATACAGTTAATTCTTCATTTACCTAGTGAAGAATGTATTTGAAATGCATTTATTTCATACTAACTATACTACAAATACATGTACATATTTATGTACTTAATTAAAATACGCTGCAATTGTATTTTTAGAAGCTATACTAAACTGGTAAACTTAAAGTCCACTAATTTTGTGCTTTAATTGTGTGGAAGTACTGCTGACTAAAGATATACTGAAGTATATCTGATTGTGCTAAAGTGGAACTACTGCAAGTATACTTCAGGTACACTTTAAATATCTTGCATTTAAAGACCATGTTATTCAAAGATCATACAACTCTCATCAATAGAGACATTAAAACACATTTTAGGCTTAACATGGCTTGTGCATTTGTGCACAAGTAGTAAACTAAATTATTATTATATCAGTATACAATCATATATTATAATTTTATATCAGTAAGTCCTGAGCGATATGCCAGTAAATAAGTTAAATAGATTTGAACTATACTTAGTATAAATATATAACTTTTTTACTAAGGTAAACCCCTCATTATTTTTAGCGCAAGATCTGACCTCAGATGAACTCTGATACTATTTGATTTGCTAATTGATGTTGATTTTTTTTAAAGAAATATAGATATAGTCACAATAGTGTTTTAATTGGGAATGATGGCTTTATGATTGACCTGTGACCTATTTGTTTGTGCACTTCTTGTTTATGCTGACCCATGGGTACTGACTCATCCACCGAAAACACCCTGCATAATGGATCACACACATTTTCAGATCACTGTTTTCATGATTAAAAATTAGTGTGGGAAAATGTATACACCAGATGGGTTGACTTCCCGTGGCCATTAAGCTTTAATTGGTATGGCTTCAATCCATCAGAGCACATTTCCTCATCAGAGCTTGGCAGTTGTAATAATCCCCTCTGATTTCGGCCAGATATTGCTGATCTCAATCAATTCGATTCGGTCATATTCTAATCAACCAGCAGCACAGTCTATGTAATGTAGCGAATGATTTGCATGTTTTTCAGATTGATAGTGTGCAAAGTCTGCTGCAGTGCCCGAGCATTTTGGTTTGTGTGGGACGTGAGCCTTTCCACCCACTCCTGTTGGACAGCTTCAGGAAGAACTCTTACGACAAACTTCCAAGGCTGAACACAAAGCAACGCTCTAGTGTCTGCAGCGATGAAAAGGGGGCCAAGAAAAATGGTAGGTCACACCGCAAAAAGTATTTTTCATCTTACTTTACAGTAAAAATGAACTAAACATCCTCAAAACAAAATAAATTAGCTTGAAGCTAAATTTTTAAACTGAAGAGAATACATTTTCAATTATATTTAGTTTTTTTTTTTTAAACGTGTGGTATTTTATTTTATAAAAGTATAATTTTTATTTTTATTTTTATGAAATACATTTAAACTTGTGCTTAAAACAATAAAATAAAATTTATACCAAGACTTAATTTCTAGGATGTTTTTTTAATTTATTTTTTAAATAGAAAACAAGAAAAAAATCTATAAAATTATAAGATGATTTTGTATATTTATTGTAATAGTTATTTACTTTGTTTATTTCTTGTAGTCAACTTTGGACTTGAAACTAAGAAAAGCGTCGTCCATCCGAGGTGTGATTCAAGCAACAGATCAGCAAGACTATCCGTCTCATCTGAAAAGTTGTTTCCTAATGGACTAAACTCATTACCACCAGGGCACAGAGGTGCTTGTCCACATCCAGGAGAAAATACGATGGATGATGACATTGAAAAACGAGTTCTGGTCAACAAAGACGGAAGCCTGTCAATGGAGATGAAAGTGCGCTTTCGACTATTACACAACGAGACGTTGCATTGGTCCACAGAAGTGAAGAAGTCAAAGAGCACTTTTAATGAATCCCATATTGTACCTGATGATGCTTGTTCCCTCTCGCATGGCAGTGCAGAAAGCTGCTCAGAAGCGGATTCTCTCTCTGCTTGCGAAGCTGAGGAGACATACAGCACCAAACGTTACCAGAGACACTTTGAGGAGCCACATTGCCAGCACTGCTGTGCTCACTGTCAGGAATATGATATCTGGAAGAATCCTGAACCTCCTGATCAAGGATCTGTAAGACGCATCAGATCCTCAAGCTCAAGTGCGTCCTCGCAGAGAATAGTGTGCAAAAAAGCATCTACTGACAGCATGCGCACAATGTCCAGTGAGGAGTATACAGAGCATGTCGTGGAAAAGGCAACTTGCATTCAACGGACCTTCGGGCAGCAGGGCGACTCCACAGTTGAACAATGTACCATCAACCATTGCCACAGTCGAAGTGAAGTACGCTCAATGTCCCCTAAAACTAAGAGCACAAGTCCTGTAGAAGACAAGCCTGAGAACATTCATGTATCTGAAAATGACGAGAACAGACCTGATGTCATATCCTCTAACCTCCCTAAAGATCAATTAAGTGTTCAGATTACACAGCCAGTGGAGGAGGAGGAGAGGCCTATATCTGTTGTGAGTTCTTCTTCTCAGATTTTAGCATCACTGAAGGAGGATCAAGATGATGAAGATGTTGACCTTCATCTGAGCACCTCGAGAATATCCTATGGCCAACAGGAAGATGAGGAGAGCAAAGATGAAGAACCAAACCCATGTTTTACTACACCCTGTAAATCTCCTGCATCTCCTGCACATTTGTCACCGAGACCACCAAGCAAATCTTCATCTTTAGGACGGACTAAAAGATCCAGAAAATTAGTCAGTCCAGAAGTAGATGATGAAGGCTGGTCTGAAGCATCTGCTGACTGTACTGGAGCAAATAGTGAAACAATAGAGGAGCGATCCTCGAGTGCTGTCTCCATAAAATCCAATATCTCTGGAAAATCAAATAAAACAAATGTTTCAGAGGTACTTGAAAAGGATGAACGAGCACCCAGTGCCGTGTCAATAAACTCTCAGAAATCTGACAAATCAAGAAAAACCGACATCTCAGACAATGTGTCTGAGGAACAAATCTCTGAAGCAAGAACATCAAGTGCTATGTCTGTTAAATCAAATATATCCGTAAGGTCAAAATTATCAGATATTGACTTTGTTGAGGCTTTGCAAGACAATGATGAGGAGAGGGCTGTAAGTGCTGTGTCATCTAAATCGAATATTTCCGCTACATCTAGTCAGTCTGAGGAGCCACAATCTGTGCCTGATGAGGCATTAGAGGAAACAATAGATGAAAGAGCTTCAAGTGTTAATTCTGGAACATCAAACAAGTTTGGAATCAAAGAGGTGACAAATGATGATCAAACAGTGGAGAGGATTCCCAGCTCCATTTCAGTAAAATCAAATATTTCTGCAAGATCTAAATTGTCAATTGAGCTGAGCGAGTTTGAAGATCAAGACAGAGCCCCCAGCAGCATTTCCATTAAATCCAATGTCTCACATAAATCAAAGTCTGACATGTCACAAGCAGCATCTTTCCAAGGAGATGAATCTTTAAATTCAGTGAAATTAAACACACCTGAAGCTGAAGCAGCTCCTCAAACAGAGCTACCAGGGGAGAGATCGCCAAGCTCTGTATCATCAAAATCAAAAATCTCTACAAGATCCAGAACATCCAAAAATGTTGAGGTAGACCAAGACAAAGCACAGGAAAAAGATGATGTTCAGGAAAGAGCATCAAGTACCATTTCAGTAAAGTCTACTACATCTGCAATATCAAGGAAATCTGAAACAACACCAAAACCAGGAGAAGTGATTAAGGAACGAGCTCCTAGTGTTATGTCAATCAAATCAAATGCTTCCTTAAAATCAAATAAATCCAAGATGGAGGAGGAAATAGAAAACAGAGCCTGCAGTGCTTTGTCTGTTAAATCTGAAGTTTCCACATTGTCAAAAAAATCTAATCAGTCAGACATAGAGCAAATGGAGAAAAGACCATCAAGTGCAATATCAGCTAAATCAAATGTTTCTGTAAGATCTAAAGGGTCCAAAATGTCAGAGGTGGCAGGAGATGACCGATCATCTGCAGCAGCATTACATATCTTTGAAACATCAAATGAATGCAGCACAGCACCTGAAGAAACCTGCAATGGCACAGAGAAGCCACCAGACAAAGAGAAAAGAGCACCAAGTGCATTGTCAACAAAATCCAATAACTCTGCTAAATCTAAGAAATCCAAAGTATCTGATATGGCTGATGATATTGTAACTGGAGATAGAGATGATTTGAGATCTACAAGTCCAGTGTCTTCTAAATCAAATGTATCTGCAAAATCTGTGAAATCAATGGTCTCAGAATTGGTCACAGAAGAGCCTGTAGACGCACAGGACCAAACAGAAGAACGGGCTGAGAGCGCATTATCAGCACAATCCAATCAGTCAGGAGTGACTGTAAGTGATGGAGTCGAAGTTGCAGAGGAACGGGCATTGAGTGCCATGTCATCTATATCCAACGTTTCTGAAAGGTCAAAAAAGTCCAATAATTTAAAAGTGCCAACTGCTTTGCCACAAGCAGCAGAACACGAAACAGAGGAACGGGCTCAGAGTGCATTGTCAGCTAGATCAAGCATTTCAGCAAGATCCATTAAGTCCAAAATTTCAGATGTTTTAACTGATGAGCTTGTTGATGTGAAAGACCAAGAAGAAGAGAGAGCTTCAAGTGCTTTGTCGGCAAAGTCAAAAAAGTCAAATACTTCTGCAATAGACGTCAAAGCTTATAACAAAGAAAAAAGAGACAGAGTATCAAGTGTTATGTCAGGAAGATCTGATATTTCTTCCAAAACCAGTATGTCTGCAAAATCCAATGCATCAAATGTTTCAGAAGAACCACCAGAAGATCCTGATTATGAAGAAAGTGAAGTAAACGCACCAAGCATTACTAAATCCAGTATTTCAATAAGATCCAATAAGTCAAAGCATTCAGAACTTGGTGCTAAAGAAGAGGTTCAGAACACAGAGAGATCTCCAAGTGCAATTTCAGTAATATCTGATGCCACACATGATGAAAATGAAATCACAAATGATTTTGAAATCCAAGAAAGGGCTCCAAGTGCTTCATCTGCAAAATCACGTTCCTCTGTAAGATCCAGAACATCAAAAGTTTCTGAAATAATCATAGATGAACCAGACAAACAAAAAGTAGAGAGGGCACCAAGTTCTAGGTCATTGAAATCTGATGCCTCTGGAAGATCTGGTCCAGATGATTCTGTCAATGAAGAAAAGGAAGCAAGAACAGAAAGTGCTTTGTCCGCAATTTCTGTAAGATCAAAGTCAGAAGACTCTGAGATAATGAGCAATGTAGAGCAGAGAGCATCAAGTACAGCATCAGTTAAATCTAAAACATCTGCAAGATCTAAAAGGTCGAATATTTCAGTAGCTGCTTCTAAAGAAATTGGAAACACAGATACTGGAGATGTCCGAGCATCAAGTGCAATGTCTGCAAAATCTTGTGCATCTGAGAAATCAAAATGTTCAGAAAGAACAACTGAGGAGGATGAAAAAGCAAGTAAAGTGGTAGACAGAACAACCAGCTCTTTGTCTGTCAAGTCAAATACATCCATAACATCGGATTCCACTGTTAAATCAAGTGTTGTGCCTGCTAAATCAAATGCTTCTGCAAAATCCCTCCTCTCAGAAGCTGAAGAGTCTGACAGAAGATCAATAAGTGTGACCTCTAATGCATCTGCAGAAACTAAAATGTCTAAATCAGGTGTGAACACAAAAGCAAACCGTTCACCAAGCAAATTGTCAGTTAAATCAAATGTATCTACAAGATCCAAGAAGTCTAAAGTTTCTGAAGGTGAGGACCACTCACACACAAACACTGAAGATACAGAATTAACCAGAGATGAGAGTCCGTTGTCCGATCGCTCCAAAGTATCTCAAATAGAGAACTCAAATGAATGTAATTGTGGTGCAGTAAACAACCCATCAGGTCCAGTGGCATCATCTGAAAAAGACTCTGACCATGAAGAGATACCTGCAAGTCCTCTGTCTAAAAAGTCAGCAAAGTCCAAAATCAGTTCAGTTGGTTCCACCTCTGAAAGAGTTTTAACACCAACAAGCACCTCAGTTTCTATTGGGATTGTTGAAGACCATGAGGCTGATGATGTTGAGGAAATAGATGATGCTGTTTCAATTAACTCAAGAATATCTGCTTCATCAAAGACTGAAATATGTGGTAAATCCGACCAATGTTTATCAGAATCACCAGTACAAATCACAAATGAAGCAACACTGACACCAGAGGAAAGACCTAAATGTTCAACATCAGCTAAGTCAAATGTCTCCGGAAAATCGAAGTCCAAAAGCTCTCACTGTGGCTCTACATGTCCTACAGACACAAGCCAGGACAGAGATGATGTAGCAAGTAATAAATCCTCCAAAATAAAGTATTTAATGACTTCATCTGTAAGCCAACCATCAGCCAACAATTCAGTAAGGCAGAGCTCTCAAACCCAGGGGATTCGTGCATCTAGCAAAACTTCCGACATGTCAGTACACACTGAAATCACAGGTCAAGAGAAAGCTGACAGTCCAGATGTTACCCATAAATCTCAAAGTGTCTGTTCAAAATGCAGTTCTACACATCAGAAAGGAAAACATTCCCCTGCTTCAAGTGCCTCAGCAATCTCAGGCTCTGAGAAATCCAAAACTAAAGAAGGAAATACTGCAGAAATGACTGACAGGCCAAAGAGTAATATATCCAGTTCATCATCTCGTTTGAAAGTAAATAGTCAAAAGCATGATGCTGATGCTACAGTTGTCAGTGAAAGAAGCAATAAATTAAATACCAAGTCAACACAGAAAGTTCAGGACAATGTGTCCGAGCATCATTCAGCATCTTTATCAGTTACCTCAGGAAACCATCTAAGTCCTAAACCACCGAAATCTCCTAAAAAATCCAAAAAACCTGTTATTCTACTTGGCAACTCTAATGATAGCAAGTTATCGCAGACCGTTCTTGCTCTAGAACCAAGAGAAGAATATACTGACCATTTGAATGCAGCAGCAGAAAAACCTCAGTCTTGTAGATCTGATACAAATGTCAGTGAAATTAAGAGTGAAAAAAGTAGCAAGTGTAGAAAAAGAATGGGAAGCGACTCTTCTTGCCACAAGATGGATGATGACATATCTGAGCTGAGTCCTTCTTGCTTGCCAAATGCTTCTCCAACTGAGGTGGTGAATGAATGGCTGAGGAAAATCCCATCACTTACCACCTTGTGTGATTTGGGCGATGGATTCCATGACAATTATGATTCAATAGAGCCACTCTGCACATCACATGCGCCATCAGGAGATGATAATGAGCATGGAAGCTTGCAGCCAAGTGATGTTACTAAGCTTGTAACACAGAATGAAATGGTAGATGCTCATGTGGTGAATACAGAAGGGGCTACTGACAAAAAATCTCCTGAAGCTGCTGAGGGTCATCGCTCTCAGAGAGGGGATGAACCAAAGATGTTTGATTCTTCGGTTCTGGTGATGAAAGTCTTGTTGAGCCCCAAATTCGACCGATGCAATAGCCTGCCAGAGGTATCTCCTGTATATGGACGTAAGCTCAGCGCATCAGCTCAAGGTCTTCTTGATTGTTTGGCAAATCTTCAGTTGTTAGACTTTGGTCCTAGTAATGAAGATGGTAAAAAGGAAAAATACCAGGAGCTCATGAGCATGCTTAAGTCTCTTTGGCTTTGTGACCCAAAAGACAGTGGGAAGACATATGTGGAAAGAAACAAGGTCCTGGATGAGGAATTCAAAGCCAGGTCATCCTCAGGGGTAGATGTTAACAGTGGCTCAACAGGTTCAGGGAAAAGTAGTGTCAATGATGGCACCCAACCCCAAATCAACACAGAATGTGAAGTCTTGGAAACCCTGACAAAGGTACAGGAAGTTGATGAAACGGTGGAAGGGGAAGCTTCAGAAACGCCTGGATCAAAATCTGATTCAGCCACTCCAGATATAGCAAATCAAGCTCAGTTAACTCCAGAGACAAAGGACACAGTTGGAGAGAAGTTAAAAGATGATACCCCAAGCTCTGAAGAGACAATCAGGAGTAATGATAGTCCAAGGGAACTCATTGAAACGCCTCTTTCCTCAAACAAGAGTTCTGGGAATAATCACAAAAAACAGGAAACTGAATCAAACCATCAAGAGGACACAAGTTCAGGCAGTGCTCCAAAACAACAAAGAGGTCAGTTATCAAAAAGGCTTTCACAAGACCCTGATCCTGTATGGGTTCTCAATTTATTGAACAAATTAGAAAAGCAATTTATGACACATTATGTTAATGCAATGGCTGAGTTCAAAGTCCGTTGGAATCTGGATGACAACGAGCAACTTGATTCCATGGTATGCGAATTGCAAGATGAAGTCCGCAGACGGATACAATCGAGTATAGACAGGGAGCTAAGGAAAATCCAAGGTAGAGCTGGAAGACCAAGACCACCAAAAGACACAATGTCACGTGAATCTACTATTCAAACAGAGCAAAGGCGAAGACGTCTGAAAGTGATGCGCAACCAATCAGTTGATCCACAACCTGCTAAAAGTGATGATGATTATACAATGACAGGGACCGATTTCAGCGATCAACGTAGCGATGATGAATATTGTCCTTGTGACACATGCTTGAAAACGAAAACGGCATCCAAGCAGGTGTTACCTGTGGAAATGCTTAATTCTGCTCCTGTGATGATGGATTTTGATTTAAGAAGAATTCTCCAGATGAAGAAATCATCTGCCAATGAGCAAGCAAGTGAGATGAAAGGAGAAAATGCAGGACTTGAGGCTGTCAAAGAGGAGGATGAGAAAGAGGGGGCAGATAAAGAAATTCTTGCTTCCAGTGCAATTGAAGATGAAAAACAAGAATGTGAGGAGGATGACGAGGAAGACAGTGCCTCTAGCTCTTATGTAGAAGATAGTTCAGAGAAACAATCAAATATACCCAGTCATTTAAAGAAAGATATGGATGAAATTGTTGATAGGTCTGTTAACACAATGGCTCTGCAACAAGATGAAGAGCAAGAAGAGACTGAGACTGATTATGATTTAATGGCTATGAAAGAAAGTGCAAGCAGTTGTAAGATTAATGAATTAGATGAAGATGTGGCAAATGATGAGATTAGTGAATTTGATGACATAATGCAAACTGAAGCAGCAAAGGAGGAAGCATCTGAAGAACACACTGAGGAAGAATCAGAACAGCAGGACAAGACAGCTGATGATGAAACTGATGAAGAAGGGAAAAATGCAGGAACAGAATCTGTTGAAGAGGGTGAGACCACTGCTGAAGAAGTAGCTGCTGGACAGAATGACATAGCTGGTTGTGACACTGCAGAAGAAGCTGAGGGTGAAACAGCAGAAGATGGGCAAATGGCTGAAGCTAAAACTTCAAGACATGGTGAGACAGCAGGAGATGAAACTGCAGAAGAGGAGGAAATGTCTGAAGATAAAACTTCAGAAGATGGACAAACTGCAGCAGCAGAAAACACTGCAGAAAATGCACAAAGTTCTGAAGATGTAACTGGAGAAGAATGTGAGACTGTTAATGATGACAATGCAAAAGAGCATGAGATGGCTGAAATTGAAGCTCTGGAAGATGGACAAACTGCTGAAGATGAAACTGGAGAAGAAGGTGAAACAACTGAAAGTGAAACTGCAGAAGAGGGGCAAACAGCTGAAGATGAAACTGGAAACGAAGGTGAGACTGTTAATGATGACACTGCAGAAGAGCAGGAGACCACTGAAAATGAAATGGCAGAAGATGGAGAAACAGCTGAAGGTGAAACTGGAGAAGAAGGTGATACAGTTAATGAAGACACTACAGAAGAGCATGATACAGCTGTAAATGAAATGGCAGATGATGGACAAACAGCTGAAAGTGAAATTGAAGAAGAAGGTGAGACAGTTAATGAAGACACTGCAGAAGAGCACGAGACGGATGAAAGTGAAACTGCAGAAGAGGGACAAACTGCTGAAAATGAAACTAGAGGCGAAGATGAGGCAGTTAATGAAGACACTGCAGAAGAGCACGAGACGGATGAAAGTGAAACTGCAGAAGAGGGACAAACTGCTGAAAATGAAACTAGAGGCGAAGATGAGGCAGTTAATGAAGACACTGCAGAAATGCATGAGACAGTTGAAAATGAAACTGTAGAAGAATGCCAAACTGCTGAAGATGATACTGGAGAAGAAGGTGAGACAATAAACAACGACACTACAGAAGAGCATGAGACAGCTGACAATGAAACTTCAGTAGATGGAGAAACTGATGAAGATAAAACTGCAGAAGAAGGTGAGACGACTGAAGACAAAACTTCAGAAGATGGACGATCTGCTGAAGCAGAGACTGTTGGAGAAGATGAAATAACTGAGTATGAAAAGGCAGTGGAGGGTGAGGCATCAGCTAAAAACGAATCTGTAGGAGAAACTTCTGAAGATGAAACTGAGAGCAATATAGGTGATGATGAAACAGCAGAAAAGAGTGAGATAGCTGATAACAACACTGTAGAAGAGCATGAGACAGCTGAGAATGAATCTGTAGAAGACGGGCAAGCTGAAACTACAAGAGAGAGTGATTCAGGTGAGGAGGACACTGCAAAAGAGAGTGAGACAGCTGAAGATGAAATGGCAGAAAATGGCCAAACTGCTGAAGCAAGAGAGGGTGAGACGGATGGTGATGAACCAGCAGAAGAAGAGCAGAATTCTGAAGCTGATGCAGATGAGGGAGGTACAGCTGATAATGAAGCTGTAGATGATGAGCAAACTGCTGAAGCTGAAACTGCTGATGAGAGTGAGACAGCTCAAGATGAAACAGAAGCAGAGAGAGATACTGTGGAGGGGACATCGGTTGAAGAAAGAGGAACTGATGTACAAAGAGCCGATGAAGATGAAGACAACACAGATGATGCAGGAACTACAGGAGGTGTGTCAGCTGAGGAAAAAGAGACTTCTGAAGCAGAAACAGCAGATGAGAGGACCACTGAAGCTGAAACTGAGATGTCTGAAGAGAAAGCTACTGTTGAAGATAGCAACACGGCTGAAGACAAGAATGCTGTAGTAGAGCTGGCAGAGCAAACTCCTGATCATGAGACGATTGGAGAAGAGACGGACAAGAGTCAGTCAAACGATGAGGAAGACAAGGAAACTGTCAGTTGTGAAGCAGCAGAGGAGGAGGATGTTCTTTCTAACATTGAAGACACTGAGAGTCATAATGTTTTGAGTAATCTTGAGGTAATTGAAGATGAAACACCCCTTAAGAACAATGGTGACATTGTTCTAGATAGTGTTGATGATAAAAGTGAAGAAAGTGGAAAAGATGATGATGAGGTGGAGGTAATGGCAAACAAAGCTGGTTATGTGGCCAACACTGGTGAATCAGCTGAAGCTGGTGATGAAGCTGAGGATGACACAGAGCCAGATATGGAGACAGATGAAGGGGAGCATAATAGGAACACTCTAACTTTACAGCCAAAACCAAAAGATGACAAACCAGAAGGGGCAACTTCATTTAATGTTTTGGGAAAACACAACTCAGAGTTAGAAGATGGTGCCGATGCTGATGTAGAAGACTCAGAAACAGAAGAACACAACCAAGTCATAGATTTGAGTTCTGAGTCAGAGAGCAAGCCACAGAGGAAAACTCCACATAAAACCTTCAAGATGCTCATTCACACTCTGAATTTCCTCAAACTCTCAACCACTGGACTACCAAAGAGCAGGGAAGAGGATAATGAACCTGAGGTTGAAGATGAAGAGACTCCAGAGGATGGCAGTGATGATGCAGAAGAGAGTTCCTGTGTGGAGAAAGATGAGGTGGAAGAGAATAGAAAAGAGAAGGGCAAACTCACAGATATTACAGAGGACACAGCAGAAAGTGAGGAGGACCAGACAAATGAGACTAGTGATTATTCAGAAGACCATGAATGGGAATCGTCTGAAAATTCCTTGCAAAAACAGATAACAAAGTCATCCCTGGAATCTCAGCCAGGTTCCTTTGAGGAAGTTCACGAGGTACAGGCAAAAAATCAGAAAGGTTTAAATCATCTGAAAGCCAACTAGTAGAATCCTTCTTCAACATCAAAGAAAAGAACCAAAGATGTTCTTTAGTATATAAAAATGGTTCCAGAGGGGTTATTTCTCTATTATCCTTAGACCTTATAATAATTATCACAAGTTTTTTAATAGCCCTTTAGATTCCTTATTTAACTGACCAAAGAGTAACATAATGCACTTTACTTATTATTCTCTTATGATTCCATTATATATATGCAGATTATATATATCTATGCAAAAGCACAGTGTTACTGCTCAGGTAAACTGTTCTACTGTAAAAAGGGAACTGCTGAAACTTGAACAGCACATGAAGCTCTTCTAACTTGATGGAAGGAAAATTGTTTAGAATTTTAGCATATTTATGTCAAAACAGCATATTTAATTGCAGTTATTTATATAATTCACTCAGTTGTTAGCCTTAGCCATTGGAGGGACTGTTGACAAGGGTTAATAATGTATCACAGTTACTGTATCATACTGTATATGTATGTGCTGCTATACAAATGTTCCACAGTGTAAATTAAAAATCACACAACATAGTGAAATGTAATGGAAATCAGGGGGCATAAACTGTGGTTATGAGTGCACGAGAATGAATGTATAGTGAACATATTTGAATTTGAATGTTTGTTTCATTGTACTGTAGCAATATGAATTATCTAATTTACTTGTAGGTTGCTTGTGGGAAAGCATACCTTTAAAAAACAAAAACATTTTTAGGTTACACTTTATTTTGATAGTACACTTTAGACATTCTACTAACTATAAGTAACTTTGCAACTACATGGCAACTATAATTCTCATTAATTTGCAACTACATGTCTACTAACTGTCAGAGTAGACTGTTAGATTAGGTTTAGGGTTGGTAGAATACGTTAACAGTCTTTATGTTGTATGCTGTGCACCAATCAAAATAAAGCATTACAAGATATTAAGCAGATAGTCTACTAATACTCTAATGACTGCTAGTTGACATGTAGTTGCAAAGTTACTTACTATTATTAGAATGTCTAAAATGGACTATCAAAATAAAGTGTTACCCATTTTTATCCCTGCTTAAACACAAAAGAGATATCCATTCCATGTGACTTAGTCAGAATATGTACACTAATGCTTACTTTTAAAGTAAATGCAGTGAATGCAGATGTATAGGATTGACATCACCAGAAATCACCAATATACAGCATATTGTGTATTATAAGGATTGAGGTGCACACATTAAGCCATGCCTTAGATGTTTTGCCACATAAAGGACTGTACATCTAATGGACTATATTGTTTGTTTTGTTCACAAGTGATTTGGGAAGTGATGCAGATGCAAATGTGGTTCCTTCATTGCAGTTTTTTTCCTGCTTAACTTAAATACAATAAATTCAAAAATTTAATTTCTTGCCTGAAATAAATATATTCAAGCCTAAATGGTTTTTATTTATTTATTTTTTTAGTTTTTTTGTCGTTTGTCAAGCAAAAAGGTTGAGTTCTAAAAACAGAACATTTTCCAGTTTTAAAAGAAGGCCCAAATCTCTAGGATGTACTGTACATGTCTATATATAGAATCCTTCCAGAGGGATGTTGCATAATTGAATTAAGGGGTCAATGTTATTTAAGTTTGTCACTAGTACGCATTAGCACTAATAGGCCTGAGCTGATGGTGAATAAGACCTTCATTGCTCTCTCAATAGTACTACAATCTCTCTATATGTACTTTTCACTTTTCTTCCAGTAAAATACATATTCTATGACAGACACCTGCCACTCTATTACTCTTCACTAAATCCACTGTCTACTTCCATTACAAAAGCCCTGTTGCTTTGGTCACGCTGCCTTTTGGAAGTTTTGAATAAGAGGGAAATTATTTCAAGGGAGCTGACTTTGTCTCTGAACCTTCAATAGATCATACCATGACATTCATGACACAATAAAAAATACCCCCTGAAAATATTGAAGGTGAAAATCAGCAAACTATTAATAACCTGACCCACCTCATCCATCAACCACCTAGTTAAGAGTCAATTCCCAGCCAGTGAGACATCTGAAACAACCTGCATTTTGTTTTTGCTCTCCAACTTTGCTGTTTTTAACAGGCTGACCGGTTCACAGAACAGGGGCAGAGCCCACGACAAGTCCAATTACTCAAGTTAACGCCCCCAAAACGGCGTCACCTGTCCAATCCATTAGTCTAATGTAGATATTTGCAGACTAAATGGTATGTATATTCAGGGACTTTTAATTACTGTCTCTTTCTGACAGGTAAGTGTGTGACTGGCTATTTGAAGCTGTCCTAAGAGACTTCATTCCCTGCCTTTGCTTGCTGGAGTCATAGGTATATACAGCCCCATTGGACAAGTCTGATGGATGGTCCTCTCTTGTTGAGTTTCCATCCTCTGCTTCCGGAGGGAACGTGACATAAATAATTGGTGTCACTCCCATCGACCGAGTGCCACACTCGAAGGCGGGGCTGAAGCCGCTGACAAAACACAGCTGTCTAATCTCACAAGTTCTCACCATATCCTAGAGTGCCTTCCATCTCCTTACAGAGAGAGACGATGAGACCATTTGCATCTTAGCATCATGTAAAACAGACTAGAGGAAGAACATAAATAACTTCCAGTATGCAGGCAATATAGAAGTTAGGTTATTGCTTTAACTTTATTTGTAATACCGGTAGTATTTAAAGATTTGATGGCTTTATACTCAGATGTTGCAACAGAAACTGCTTAATTGCTTTTAGTCTTATAAAGGTCAAGGACAGAACACGTTAATTTAGTCAAAAAATTATTATGCATATTTTTTTGCATTAAGGGTACAATAACTGTCTTGTGTGGAAGCCTGTTTCCACCATGGAATAAAAAATAAATAAAAATTCCAAATTCAACAATTCCAAGTTTAGGTTTCAGAATTCTGACTTTTTCCTCACAATTGAGTTCATATTTCACATTCATATCTGACTTCTACTCAGGATTATGAGTATACATTCTTAATATATCTTGCAATTTTGGGTTTATATCTCAGAATTCTGACTTTTTTCTTTCGGAAATTGCAAGAAAAAAAAGAGAAGGAAAGAAATTGCAATCACATTTATTTTTATTTTACTTTATTTTATTTAATTTTATTTTAGGAACATGCTTCCATAGTCCTAATATCATAATGACTAATAAAAAAGCCTAATTAAAAGGATGTAATTTCCTAGAAAAAATATCTTTAATGTACTAATAATATTCTAAAAACTTTTGCCTGCCAAATCAGTCAAATCATGTACTGCAACCAACAGGAAAATGGAGGAAAAACATAAAACAGGAAATGATATCATAAAAATGACCCCTGCAGACTCTCATGATGACCATATTTGAAGGTCAATAATACTCTTAAAATATTGGATAATTTGGGTTCAGGCTGTAAATTCAAGGTGTAAAAACTATTTTTACGTTTTGCTGAAAATGATAAACATTTTTCCAAACCATATGAAACCAACACAAAGAAGTACATTTGTGAACTAAATATATTTTTAGCTTAAACTTCAATCAGTATACCCCCAAATACATAGTAGTTAATCAAAGTAATCAAAGTTAAGAAAGTGATGACAAATGAAGAAAAGTTGGAGTTACTTTGAGATTATGAATCCTCATTTTCTAAGATTCAGAACACATTCCGCCACCCGCTGCCTATGTGACATCAGATCAT
Organism: Barbus barbus; assembly: GCF_936440315.1. NCBI lineage: Eukaryota > Metazoa > Chordata > Actinopteri > Cypriniformes > Cyprinidae > Barbus > Barbus barbus. The sequence goes on from NC_136752.1 coordinate 12,934,037, forward strand.
TAAACACTTTTTGGCTATTGCTGGCATTAAGAGGCTTTGGGGCTTGAACTTGAGCTAATGTCCATGGTTGCCCAAACATGGCTGTTAATGTGGATAAATAAGAAGACTTGCTGGAGGAAGCACCTGCTCCCTGACGGGGGTTATTTCCACCCTCGACGCTGGGATATACAGACATCTATTCCGGAGGATAATGCAAGGGATTTTTCCCTGTTTACCTCTGCGTGTTATGCCTGCAGCCAGCTGCAAAGACCCGCTTAATTCGACTCCACACTCTCAGGCTTCCAGATGTTCCAGGAAAAACAAGTGTGCCAGCCTGTCGGTCAAGAGAAGAGTCATTTTAAGCTGTGTGCCAGGACTTCCTGCCTCACACACTACACAGGTATATGTCAGTTACAAGTGTAACAGAGCACACTTGTCCTTTTTAGTATTTTACTGAACCCCAAGCATGCAGAGCATTCAGACCGATTATTCACAAGAAATAAAATCAAAATCAGTTTATACTGTATATTATAGTGATTTTAGAATGTATGTATACACACACACACACACACACACACACACATATATATATATATATATACTATTTAAGATGATTTATACTGTATATATTTACTGAATAAGTCAAAATGTACTTTCATGACTTTTTCATTCTTTAATTGTTATTGTAATGTTGCTCTGGACTGTATTTGGAATTTATACTCAGTACAGCATATACATACATACATACGTATATATATATATGTATATACACACACACACACAAATGCACTCATGCTGACACACTTTTCAAAATCAATATTTTTCCTTCAAAAAAAAGGGACTACTATTTTTTTCTCAACTCAGAGTTAAATACTAAACTTGAAATGACAAAATACAGTGATATAAAAAAATCTATAATATTTATTAAAATGGCCAGTACACAAGTAGCATGCAAATGAGCCGATCATTGTATCAATCCTGGCATGTCTTTTTACTGTTGGATATGGCTCCAGTGCCAAGGACATGTCTTTTCAGAGCACCAACTCCTGACAAAAACTGATTCCACAGAGGAAGTACCATGTATAAAGCAGTCCTGGAAGCCAGGGCTAAACAACGGGCCCTTGAGAGCATTGTTCGGTTTACTGCTATTGTAGCCGATGTGTTCATGGTCTCATTTAATAAAGGACGAATAAATGAGTGAGTCCCTGTCCGGCTTGATGTGTGAGAGGGGCAGAGGAGTTTTCCCACACGGTGAGAGGAAGAGAGAAAATGTTCTCACAGTAGGCTGCTTTCCCCCTTCCATTGAGGAAGCACCCTACAAGGCTGTGAATAGGGGCTTCTCTCTCTCTTTTGTCCTCAGGTGTTGCTTGATTGGCACAGTAAGGACTGCGTGCACGCAAACATATGAGAGAGCAGACTCTTTCATCTACTATATGTCTGCAGTACCTGTTGTTTGATGCCATAATAATATATGATAATAGCCATTTTGACTTGGATATGTACTGAATATATCCAAGTCAAAAGGGCTGGTATCTAGACTCTGAATTCTTGTGCATCATACAACAGGTACTGCAGGCCTAGATATAGTAGGGTGTTTCACAGCAATGTCATAGAAGAACCATTTTTGGTTCCCCAAAAAATCTTTCAGTGAAAATGTTTTTCTTAGGGTGAAGAATATTTTAAAGTAAAAAAAACACATTTTCATTGTTATCCAGTGTTGAAACACAATGAACTGTTTTATTTTAATTAATAATTTTTAAATATATTTATTATAGTGCTGTCAAAATAATTCATTTTGATTAATTGCATCCAAAATAAAAGTTTGTGTTCATGTATATATGTGTGTGTATTGTGTATTTATACGCATATATAAATGCACTTACATACTATATATATTCACTTTGAATAAAAGCGTCAGCCATATGAATAAATGTAAATGAAAATCTATTTAGACAACATACTCCACTATATTTTGGGGTAACCTGTCACAATGGAGGATCCCATTAAAATACCTATTAAGCTTTTCATCCTTAATTTTATCAAAAATTTGAACCCAGAAAATATCAATGCATTGATTTGGCTAACAAATTTAGTAATTTAGTAATATAATTCTATTTAAAATATATTAATTGTTGTTGTTGGTATTATTATTATAATATAAATATTAATAAAAAAGCAAATATAATGGTAGTCATTTTGTATAAAAGTATTGCCAATTATATAGCTGACTATTGTCAGATTGTAAGTCAGTGTGTTATGTTTACTTGTTTATCTAAACAGTTAAGAAACATGGATGCAAATAAATAACTTTTATAAATAATAACCCTAAGAAATATTCAGCAGAGTGTTAAGTATGACAGCTGGCCCCTGTTTGGCATATATGTATGTTCACACACACCAAACACAATAAGATGGTGCAGGAGGAATTTTGCAGGGTTAGCATATTGTCATGAATATGGGCAGGGCACGGAGGCTCTCTTGAGCCACAATCTCTCTCTCTGCTTCTTCGTTTCCACTGTTATTCAGGTTATACTGCTGGACAGGATGCAGCGTCTGGGGACCTGGGTTGTGGAGACGCAGTATCCGCAATCTCTGGGAAAACCAGAGTGGGAAAAAGATGAATGTGTTACCAGGACACCCTCAACAAACTCCCATCACACACCTGCACTGCATGTCAGAGGGGCCCCTTACACTCCACACACCACATCACATACACAGGTGGTCCGCAAAAAAGCTGGCCTGACAGTGACGCTGGTACTCTCCATTTATGTGCAATCAAAAAGTGATTCTGACAGGAAAACAGGAACTGACAGGAAACAACTTTGAAGTGATTTAAAGTGAACGGTACTTCCTTGATATAATTGTTTATGTAGTTCTCGTATTAATATGATAAATGTCTTCCTGATTATATGGGAAAAACAGCGTTTGCTTAGGATAAAATGGTTAATCAACAATCTATTGTTTGATGTTTATAATAGTTCATTTCCTTTGTTTCTCAGAATTCTGTGGAATGATATCCTCTTCAGTCTCATATACACATTGTCCTATAACAAAGAATTTCACAACAGGTCGCATATACTGTATACATTTTCTTTAACACAAGCTATAAATTCTTTAAAATCAGTTTTATAGCAGAATCATAATTAAGATATGTAAAGTTATATGAAAAAGTTAAATTAAATTTGAATATTAAAAATTCTATTTTTCATTATGAAAATGAAAGAGAAAACAATGAATGTTAAACCATATCCTTTCTGCTTTAAAAAAATAAAAATGAAATAAAAAACAATTCACGTGAATAAATCATTTAATATTAGGAGGTCTTTGGGGTAGTATGTATTCAAGTAGCACATAGATATTCGAGCAGATAATATTGATAACATGATGCTTGTATTCAGCCACCATGTATAAATGTAAAAAATAAAAATATATATAATTATAAAAAAATAGCCAAATTAAAGTTAGATTAATTAAAGCATATTTTCACATATAACTGACTGAGGTCTCTGGGAACACTCGTTCTTACAGCGTAACAGCGGTTAACTATATGCAATATGTGCTTTAGGCATTAAATCGCCTGAAAAATAGGCTTTGCTGCTCTCTAGTGGACGTTCCGAAATGGGCACAAATTTGCACGTGTCAGTAAATGTATTCGTGTTTCCGCTTTTCAGTAGAGGTGCAGTGAAGTATAGAGATTGACATTCAGACTGAGTAAATAATGCTCTTTTTACACTGCGAAAGCTACAATGATATGCATTTACAGAAAGATTACAGGTGTAGAAATAAAAGTTATGAAATTATCAATATAGCTACTGTATGTAATGTACAATATTAGGGTAAACTGAGTACATTTGAGACGTGTACAGTTGAAAGACCTTAAATAGCTTGCGTACACAAGAACCCCGAGTCGTGATTTTTGCTCCACACATGTGTATTAGTGTTCTCTTTGATTGTGGGAAATTTGAAACGTTACTCTCTCTAAAATAGACATATTTTATGACATTGTGCCATGCAAGGTCTTTTCATAATCTAGAGAAATGTGCGAGCATGTCAGTGTGGTACGGTTGAGACAGTATGAACTGTACCCGGATTGGTCTCCTATTGCTGTTTAGTTGTACAGTGTTATGATAATAGGATATAAGTCACATTTACACATATGCTACGCAAATTCTGTTAAAAACGATATTTGTGATATTTCAACTGTCTATTATTAATGGACATTATATATTTACATGAATGTTAAAAGGATTACATAGCATTTTAAGAAATATACACGGTGGTAAAGTGGGTACAGTTGGGACACCCTTTACTGTATACAGTCACAGGTCAATCATAGAAAATGCAAACAGGCTGTGTGTGTACTGTATTACCTATATTATGGGGACCAAATGTCCCCACAAGTATAGAAATGCCAGGAAATTATAACCTTATGAATATTTTTTAGGTCTCCATGATGAAACAAGCTTATAAATCATACAGAATAATTGAAAATGTAAAAATGCAGAAAGTTTCGAGTGATAGAATATACAGGTATATTGTTATTTTTACTGTTATATTTACATTTGTACCGTTTGCCATATTTTTTTAGTGTTAAATATTTGTTCCTATTTTGTTTAACTGAATCTGAATTAAATAAAGCAAATAAATAAATGTATTTTTAAACTGCAATTACTGTAATTTTGTAATTTATTACATTTGCAGTAAATGGTTAGCCAGCTTTAGAGCATTAAGAATGGGTTCCTCAACTGTACCATGCTACTATTTCAACTGTACACCATATCGGTACAGTTGAGACAAAAATGCACCTCATGTTTATGAGCTAATTGTTGAAAATATAAATTAATTATGGCTATAATCAATTTATGATATTTTAGTACACAAGCAAAAGAAATATCGTGAAAAATTATACTTCAGACTTATGTGCTCTCTAGAAGCTTGCGTTCTGCAAGTGAACGACGCATTATTGTGCCATCCCAAAGACGCACAAAATCACTTTCACTGACTTATTCATTAACTGTTCCCATCTGGTGGAATGACCTGCCCAACTCAATCCGAGCAGCTGAATCCTTACTCATCTTCAAGAAATGGCTAAAAACACATCTCTTCCATCTTTATTTGACCCTGTAACTCTAGCACTCTCTATTCTCATTTTATTTTATCTGTCTTCTTTTTATATATATATAAAACACACACACACACACACACACACACACATTTGACCCTCTATCAATTGCATATTTATTCTCTAACTGCTAGCTTTTCTTGTAAAACTAACAATAGCTTTGTTTTTTCTATTCTATCTACTCGTTTTCTTTGAAAAAAACAAAACAAAACGTTCTACTTGCACTGCGTTAGGCTAACCAAGACTTGTCATAGCACCTGCATGTTGTTGCTCTTTTGTTGGTTTTGATTGCTTCTAATGTCCTCATTTTTAAGACGCTTTGGATAAAAGCAACTGATAAATGACTAAAAGTAAATGTACATTTTTATTTAGCCTATTTATTATGTATAATTTACAGTAGCAATAAGAGGTGTAAATTGAGGAGCTAATATAATGTTATTCTCTTGTATATTCATGTACTTTTTTTCAGCCAGATTATGGGAAATCCAAAGATAGGCCTACTTTATACAAAATACGATTTCTTAATGAAAGCTTAGCTATTTTATTTTATGGTAAATATTGTTAATAAGCTATACAGTCATAATATACATAGCAGATGAGGAGAAAACACAACATGATATTTATATTCTACAAAATATATAAAGTATTTTATTACATTTCAGAATGTTTTTTTATAGTGTGTTACAGTGAGATCCCAGAGTGGAGATTGTATTGCTGAAGCAAAAGACCTGAGCTACTTTAGTCTTTTCCAGATGTCTCACTTCAAAGTCAGTATCATACTGCTTCATTATTATTTTTCATACATTTTGCACACATAATTATTATTCATACAGTTATCTAATTTCCATCATGACATTTGCTGTACTCCAAAAGTTAGTAAGTTGTTCCAAAAGTAGGCATCTTAATTATGCCGCCTCCTAAATATAAATCATGAATCATTTAAGTCAATTTTGGTATTTGGTATTAAGAAAAGGAACATTTAGAAAAATTTGATTGGACAAAAATCTGTAAGAATCTGTTCAAAAGTGAATTTGATCAACATTCAGGAGCACGCTGCCATTAGATGTGCTAAAATCTGCACAACTCTTATTTTGATTTAATTGAGTCTTTAAGGCCTAAAAGGATTGTGACTACAAAAACACAAATGGTCTGTAGTATAACGATCTGAACTTTGAACTACATTACAGCTGCAGAGTAAATGAATGGTAGAGATCAGATTAACTGAAGTTTAACTGAAGAAAACCACAGAGCCTGGCTATAAAGGGAAACGTCTGTACGGGCTAGTCAACAACATCCTGTGACAAAGCTGCTGCTGTGAGCTAAATCTAGCTTTTAAGTTCTTCACTCTTCTCAAATTCTCATTTAACATGGGAAGATTTCAAGAATTTTGTTCTGTCTATATTTCTATGAGAGATGGCTGCAGAATAACCACAACTTCCCAAATTCATTGCTGGTTTTAAAAGAAGTTTTTGTTTCTTGAAGCTCATTTAAATATTGTTATTTCTGTATTTCTAGGAAATTCTCAGGCTTCCTTGTTGCCAGACAACAAAGATTAGAAATAACATTTATAGCAGCAAAACTGTTACTAAGAATGAGGATGTTAAAGTATGTTGTCTGACATCACATGCTCATCATATGCATGGTTTACACAAAGGCATTTGCACAGTTCGTGAATTAAGCTCTGACAGAGGAAAGAGAGGGAGGGGTATGCTAAATAAACATCTCTATTTATCTCTTTCCACTAATGCGGTCTCTCAGGACATATGCCAGGCCTCAGATGCAGATTGAGTGTGTGTCTGCAGTAGATGGCCTGCCTCTGTGTCTTTGTATATATGTGTAAGAGAAAAAATACTCTTGCTTTAGTTCAGAACTTAAGAACCTGAATTTGGATTATTAAATATATTTAAGTGTGTTGAGGACACACAAAATGTAAGTACATACTTATATATTTATTTTACTTTAAACTGATATTTTGGCTTTACTGTAGTAGACATTGCTATGATATATAGTGGTAACATTTTGTAGTTTTTCTTACTACATTGGTAGCATTTTTTTTTACTTTAAAAATATTTTCATATTTTGACTTTCAAGTAGTAGCCTATGTTTAATTAGATTTGTAATTATGCTTATATTCAGTCTGAATGGAAATAATTATTTTAAAAATGACCACAAATCATCACCATAGTTAAAAATTGTTTATAAGTTTCTTTCATTTGGTTCAATTTGCCAAACTGTTAAAATGATAAACACCTAAAAATCTGATCTTTTTGTCTTTTGGACTAGTTAATATTTTCATCCAATGGAATCTGTTTTCATAAGGGTAAGCACTCTTTAATAAATATTTGAATATTTGTGTTTAATTTTTTGTTTGTGTGATAAGATTGCATTTGTCAGTGACTGTCTATCTATAGTAATGGAAACATTACTGGATATGTTTTTTAAAGACTAAAGTGTAAACCACCAAACTGTGGTAAAATCATGATCCTGTTTGGCTCATGTGGGTGAGCTTAAAAATGTTTTCTTATTTCATTCAGCACCCAGTATGCTGCCTTTCTGGACCTTTCTGGTTTTCTTCTGGACTATTACTGAACTCCGAGTAGAGAACTGGGGAGACTGATAGCAGCGAATATAGGTGTGATTACAAGGAACAAGTAGATTTGATTTGATAAAATATAAGTAAATGAACACTGATTAAGATGATTCAATTTCATTTTTAAGGATGGGTTGTGCTTGTAGTGATCAGAAACATCGCAAAGACTCTAAAGGGCATGAACATAATAATTCATCAAACTCTAACAAATTTCATGTAAGTATTGCTGATTTTAGTATTTTTTTAATGACCAGCTGAATTCTATTCACTTTTACTGAGCTTCACAGTGACAAACAAGACCATTTTCAGTTTAGCTGTACTGTATTTAAATATATATATATATATATATTACTACAGTTTATATTACTGTAACTTTATAGTCTATTTCTATTACATGTAGGTGTTTTAAAAATCATTTATGAATATGAAAATGAAATTTTATTTACAGTTGTCAAGAGATAACAGGAAGCAGAACAACAATCTAGGTAATACATTTTAGTTTTTGGCATATCAGTGTTGAATTCAGAAAAGCGTTTTTCTTTCCAAAATCGTTTTGAATACATTATATTAATAATTTTGCTGGGTGCAGATCTTGTGTTCTTATAAAAAATAAGAAAATAAAAGGCCAGAAACGGTCATGGCATGTTCAACAGAGGGAAATGTTAATCAAATATTTGAATGCTTTTCAGATGAAGACATTGTTGTTGCTCAACATGACTTCCAGCCTGCTAGTGATAGTGATCTTCAGTTCAAAAAAGGCGACAGACTCAAGATTATTAATGAGTGAGTAAACAATACCGATACTTTTTGGTAGTATGAGTACAAAATTAAAATACAGCAAAGACTTCCAGCGTTTTGTATTAAGAGAGGATATCCACCTGTAAATGTTTACAATTAATCAAAAGAATAAATTGGTAAGAACTTTATAAAGTGTGAATGGCACAGTTTTGGGCTAATAAACTTCTAGTAAAGATATCAATCCGTTTTGCCGTTTTGCTTATGTTATTCCAGGTGAATCTTCTTTATATTATGAATTGTTTAAATTTGCTACGTGTGAATGTCACATTCATTCACAAATAAAAAGAGTCAAATGATTACAGCGACTAACTTGTCCCATGTTTTTCTCAGGACTGGTGAATGGTGGTTGGCAAAGTCCTTGGTCACTGGTAATGAGGGATATATTCCGTCTACATATGTGGCAAGAGCACACACACTGGAGGTGGAGAGGTACAGTATATTACAATATATGGATATGTTTCAGCAGTAGCGCATGGGCAAGAGTGTTGTTCATTGTTCTGAATATCAGCATTGCCATATTTCAGCCGAAGGCAACAAATGTTCCACTGCTGTTATGCTTAATAACATCAACATTCTTGGAATGTCACTCGGAACTAACTGATGCATAATTTGTAAACATAATCTGGAAAGAATGATATTATAAAGGTTCTGTTTTCTGTTCCAGATGGTTTTTCAAGGACATGAGTCGCAGAGACACAGAGCGTCTTCTGCTGGCACCAGGAAACAAACCTGGCGCATTTCTTGTGAGAGAAAGTGAAACAACCAAAGGTCACATGCCAATAAATTTAATTCCCTTTGTATTCACGTGATCACTGAATGGCTGCTCAAGAGTTTCACTTCTTGAGGCCCATAAGCACAAAAGTGCACAATATGGCACTGGGTCCACAGCTTTAAAACATTTGATTTTGATCAAATCTTTGGCTGATAAAGTGTGAATATCTGAATTTTTCCAAGTTTACAGAGTCTCATCTGCTACTCTTTTTCAAGTTCACATCATGCAGAGAGCTGAAAGAGCAAATAAATGTCAACCGATCTACAGAGATCTGTGCTTTGCTTTGAGTGGAGATATTAATAGCCTTTTTATTTTATTTATCTACTTGTAGAGCGATGGAAAATGCAGAAACTAGTTTTCACTGGAAATGTTTTTCCAGTGTTTCTGAGTGTATAATTTGACCAAATGCATGAAGCATTAAAACATGTTAAATAAGTTTTTGTGCGTATACACACTGCAAAAAACGAACAAAAAACGATTACCTATTAATTCATTAATTAAAAATATTAATTTAAATTAATTTAAAGGAAATAAACATTTATTTTTCTCACATTTTGTCTTGTTTTAAGCGTAAAGTCACTTAATTTAGATCCATTTTCCAGAAAATGATACTTGTTATATTCAGTCATTTTTCTTCTCCAGTTAAAGTATCTTAAATATTTGTTCTGGAAAATAAGACAAAAATACTTTGCGTTTAAAATGCTCTGTTAAATCACTAAACATTAAAAATATGTGTTTATTGTTGAGCAAAGGCGTTATTATTTAAGGTGCTGTAAGCAATGTCAGCCATTTCTCCAAAGACAAGCAAACCTGAAATCCTGAACATGCAAAATGATTCAGAGATTCTAAGAGTTGTCTTAAAGCTATTGAATACTTCCTTTATCGTTTTACAGAGCCTAGGGCGGCAAGTATTGGTTTAGGACACATATTTCAGTGATACCTGTCAGATGACATTTAATGTGCGCTATTTCAAAAACGTTTACAGAATTTGGCTGGCTGTGATTCTGTCCTTCATAAAAATGAGAAGAGCATACTGATCAGCCATGTTATGTAACTGCTGTTTCTGATCCTCTGCAGGTGCTTTCTCTCTGTCTGTAAGAGACTCCGCCCCAGAGCAAGGTGATGTAGTCAAGCATTATAAGATCCGATCCCTTGATAACGGGGGTTACTACATCTCTCCCTCCACAACCTTTTCTTCTCTTCAAGAACTAGTAAAGTATTACGCCAGTAAGTACTTGGAGCTAAGACAGTTGCAATATCAAGGATGTTTTCTGTTTCTTCCACTGTATACTTTCTGTGGTCGTAGCTGTGAGAACATAGTTACTTTAACCACCAGATAAATAGGTCAGCTTCAGTCTCAGTTCGTATCCGGCACCATTGCCCCATTTTGGGTTGTATTGTCTTTTTATAGAACTGTTTATAAGTAACAAAAACCTTTTTCTACGTTTTGGTTTGGGCACATCTCATGCTTTTCTCCAGACAGAATCCAAACCAGTAAACATGGTTTCATTTCAGTTAGATTGCTAGATTCTAGTCTTGTTTATTTAGAAATTGCTCCTGATTTTGTGACATATTCTCCTCTGAACATTCTTGCTGTTTTCCCAAACTTCTTTATTGTACATAAAGGGACAGCGGATGGTTTATGCCAGAGGCTAGGAAGTCCCTGTCACACTGCTGCCCCTCAGAGACCCTGGGCTCAAGATGAGTGGGAGATTCCCAGAGAGACTCTGAAAATGGTGAAAAAACTTGGTGCCGGCCAGTTTGGAGAAGTGTGGATGGGTAAGAAGCGGAAGAAAGTTCAGTTGTGCAATGTTGCCTTTGGGTAACAAATCTTTATTCCTCCTTTTCTGGCACAATGTTTGGTCGACACATAGTTTTGCTCTGTACAATGTAATTTAAGTTTATTAGAGAGTGTTCTTAATTTTGTGTAATATGTAGTCAGATTCATTATCTTGATTTAAAAGCTACAAAACCTAGGAGTCAATTTTATTAGCATTCTAATCTCAAAAATGTAATTAAAACATTTTAATCAGTCACTAAATTTAATCTGAGATTTAATTAAAATTAAAATTAAAATGAGATAACTCTTTAGTATAGTGACCAATTCTCACTATTAACTAGTTCCCTATTAGCATGCATATTATTAACATATTGACTGTTTATTAGTGCTTATAAAGCATATATTCTGCATGGCCATATTCTACATCCCTAATACCCAGCATCTAAACATAACAACTATTTTACTAACTATTAATAAGCAGCAAATTAGGAGATTATTGAGGCAAAAGTTAATTGTTTGTAAATGCCGAGAACAGGACCTTTAAAAAAATGATATCGTAAATAAATATGTCTGACTTCAAAGAAAAATTCTCATTATACTGGCCCTGAAGTCGCTTGTTCAAGGGCACGTGTCAGTGTTTTGTGTGGTTTTGTGTAATATTGTCACATTTTAGCCACATGAATGATAATTTAATTGTACGTCAAAAAGGTTTTGACTTTGGCCACCTGGGTCAACATTAATCTGAGTTTTGCAAAAACCTCTGATCCATATTCCTCTACTCACAGTATGCACTCTTGCAGATCTTCGCAATGTGCATTTTTCTTTAAATATTCCTTTAATTCTTTTAACATTCATACACATTTACTTGAGAAGCAGAATGCCATATTTGTTTTCATATTATTTGTTGTTGTTTTTTTAAATACGGCATTATAGTTTTATTTTTATCCATTTGATGTCCATTTTTTTAAATGATTTTGTGCTTTGTATAACTATATTTAGTGAGGTATATGCTTAAAGCAAGAACAGACACTAAATATATCCTGTTTTAAAATATGTTTACATATTGTTACTTTAAACTAGACAAAAGGACTGATTAAAACAGCATACAGCATACCTGATCATAATAACTGATTCTAGGCCCTTTCTTAAGAATATAACCATGAGGCTAAAATTATATGTGTCCTAAAAAATGTGTTAATTGAGCCACCGTAGATCAATGAGATTTTCTTTGTTTGATAAACCTGCATGTGTCGGTGGCTCTTGTTTGTAGGGTTCTACAAAAACTCCCAGAAAGTCGCAGTCAAGACTTTGAAGGAAGGCACCATGGAGCCAGAGGCATTCCTACAGGAGGCTAATCTGATGAAGCAGCTCCAGCACGAGAGACTGGTGAAACTGCACGCTGTAGTCACCAAAGAACCCATATATATTGTCACAGAATACATGGCTAATGGTTAGTATTACCACAACATTATTAGAGTCCTAAACTATTTGTAATTCAAATTATGACATGACTGTCCAAACTATACAATTGTTCTTTTCCTATTCAAGGAAGCTTGTTAGACTTTCTGAAAACGGATGATGGCCATAAATTAAAACTTCCCAAGCTGATTGATATGGCTGCTCAAGTAAGAATAATTACATTTTTGTCATTATTTCACTTGTTTGTCTTCATAGCTTAGTAGCAATTAATTATTCCTCTGTGACTGCAGATTGGAATCTTTATGTAACAGGATACATTTAAATGCACTGCATGGAAACCTGCACATTAATTAGAGTTAATTCATGCACCCGCTGTACATCAGTTTCAACTTCTGTTGTTTTGCACCAGATACTGTCAGGGACATGTAGAGGAAATGGTCTTTGGTCTTGTAAGCTCATGGTCTGAACATTTTTAGATCTGAACACTTCTAGCAACCACCACAAATTTAGATTAATATCTTCCGGCAGGATATTACGTAAATTTTTCCATCGACCTGAATCCCCTCACATGCATGACTGTGATCTTGCTCTCTGTGAAACTTCCTGTTAGAGCCCACTATGTTGCTGCTAACTTTTTCAGTTCATCATAAAAGAAAAAATCATTTTGTATATTTATTTGGTTGTTTTATGCCATATTAGCTTAATGACAAGAACAGGGTAGAAAAAAAAAAACTGTTATGTTTCCGCCCTGTTCTTGCCATTAAATAATATCCTTTTTATGCTGAATATTTTTCAGAATAATTTTAAATAATATCAATGACAGCCAAAATTTATAGTTCAGGTTTTTGAAAAAAGTATTTGAGAAACTGCATTATAAAAATGATCAAGTAATCCACATATAGCCTATATTATATTCAGTTTGATTTCTCTCTATGTAACAGATTTCAGAGGGAATGGCTTTCATAGAAACAAAAAACTACATTCACAGAGACCTGCGTGCCGCTAATATTCTAGTCTCTGACACCCTGCACTGTAAAATAGCAGACTTTGGCCTTGCCAGGATCATAGAATCTGAATACACTGCACAAGAAGGTGAGTACACTCATTTATTCTCACAGTGCAGTGGTTTTTCCACTGCCACAGATTAATTGGCACCAGTTAGCACTAACATTTGATTTCTAATATGATGAACTGACATATCTGACCTTTAAGGTTGAGTACGAGCTACTGATATTCAAAAACAGCTTCTTTCCATGATGAAATTTCCGTGTTGTCTGTTTTTACCACATAAAGGCAGATTTTTCTTTAGTTTAGGCTTTATTTATAGTATTTTTGTATTATTAATAAACTTTTGCAAAATACAAATTTTCCATGCTTGCACACCACCTTTACAAAAACCCCATTTATCGCCTGCCATCGCATCTTTTTTACCGATCAGGTGCAAAGTTCCCTATTAAATGGACGGCCCCTGAGGCCATCAACTTTGGTACTTTCACCATCAAGTCAGACGTGTGGTCCTTTGGAGTTCTTTTGACAGAGATTGTCACATACGGCAGAGTGCCGTATCCAGGTAATGGGCTTTTCTCTCTTGGGTTTCGCTTTCCATTCAGAACAGAGTAGGATAGATGGGTAGATCTTTAACAACCGGGCCATGCTTTCCTCACAATTTCAGGCATGACGAATCCAGAGGTGATCCGTAACCTTGACAGGAACTACAGGATGCCGTGTCCAGATGGATGTCCAGAGGAGCTTTATGACATCATGCTGAAGTGCTGGAAGGATAGGCCAGAGGATAGGCCCACCTTTGACCACCTACAGGACATACTCAATGACTTTTTCATTGCTACTGAGGGCCAGTACGAGATGCAGCCATAACCTCAATGAAAAGGGGATGCACAAAAACATATGGGATGGACTGAACTCCGGACCAAAATATGGATTATGGGGAATATACTAAAGCAACAATAATGCATCCTTGTATATCAGTATTTTCTTTTTTTAAACTTTACTGTATGCCAATTTTGTCAAGGTTTTTTCATTTTTGTCTTAGATTTGGGCTTCTTAGGGGATTTCATAATTCTTTAAAGGTGAGTGTGCACTTTTTTTGATAAGTTACTTTCTTCTATCACAGCTGTAAGTATGCAGACAACTGTAAGTATGACGTTTGTTTGGTTCCCCTTAAACACTGTGGCTCTGTGGTGCTGTCAGAACATTGCTCTGTTTGTTTGAGCATTTGACAAGCCCAGCCCAACATCATTGGACTAACCAATGGTATGAGATTGGGGTGGAGCTATCAGTTTATCCAACCAATTGGACGACTGGGGGAGTGTTTTATTTATGCAATTAAATTTGATTATTTTATTCACAGAAATTACACACTTCACTCTCTGATAGGAAAGGAAGGGGGGGCGGGGAGGGGGGGCCAACTATGGTGACCCATACTCGGAATTTGTGCTCTGCATTTAGCCCATCCAAGTGTACACACAGTAGTGAACACACACCCGGAGCAGTGGGCAGCCAATGTTGCGGCGCCCGCGGAGAAGTTGGGGGTTCAGTGCCTTGCTCAAGGGTCTCACCTCAGTCGTGGTATTGAGGGTGGAGAGAGTGTTGTTTATTCACTCCCCCACCTACAATCCCTGCTGGACCTGATTGTAGGTGGGGAGAGTGAATAACCAACACTCTCTCCACCCTTGAAAAAGCTTTTGGAAAATTCAGAGCTATTACACTCATTGGTTTTTAACAGCGAGTACACAAGATCCTCTTATATCTCAGTCGGAAATTTTAATAAAACCATGCACAGATATTAAACATTATTTCTGCACATTACCTATGACTCATTTGAACTCTGAAATGATTTAAATGTGTTTTAAATGAACCAACTACATGATCAGTGAAATTTCATGCAGGAAACCATAAAATGAATACAGTCATTAATTACACTTCCTCCTGAGATAACAGACTGTGAATGTTCTGTTCATCAGCAATAGATTAGTTAGATAACACAGCGAAGGAGTTTGTGAATTTCTGATCATATACACTACTATTTAAAAGTTTGTGGTTGGTAAGATTTTTTTTATGTTTTTGAAAAACTCTATGCTCACCAAGGCTGCATTTATTTGATCAAATATACAGTAAAAACAAATAACTATTTCAATATATTTTAAAATGTAATTTATTCAGATTATATAGATTATATTAAAGGGGATGTACAAAAACATATGGGATGAAAGGATGGACAAACATTCTCATTAAGTTAAAATTAAGTTTTCAATTTTTAAAAAGCAAGGGGACATTAAAACATTAAGGGAACGTTTTTATCATTATTGGGACCATTTCTTTTTTACATTCCTTTGCTAAACAGTAAATGTTCTGAAACAAGTAGCTACAGTTAAACATCCAAAACCTTTTTAGAAAGAAAAAAGAAAATTCATGAAGTATGAATCAAGTTTTTCTGCTAATTTTTTGAGAACATTATTAAAGACCAGATAACTCTGAACAAACATTATTTTAATGTTACTTGAACATTTGTGCATAACTTCAAGAGAACCTTGTCAGAATACTGCCAAAGTTCTGAGAACATTTCCTCTTTTTTCACAGTCACATGATCCTTCGGAAATCACTCTAATATGCTGATTTGGTGCTCAAGTGGCATTTCTCGTCAGTGTTGGGGAAAGATACTTTTAAAAGTAATGCATTATAATATTGCGTTACTCCCCAAAAAAGTAACTAATTATGTTACTTAGTTACTTTTTATGGAAAGTAATGCATTATGTTACTTTCGAGTTACTTTTTTAATCTGGGCAGGGCTTGCTTGTTTGTTTTTAATACAAAAAAGGTCTTCTTTTACAAATGCAAATGTGAAATGAATACGACGCAGGCTGAAGGAAATGTAAATTCACTTCTGTACAGTAGAGGGTGCAGCTCAAACAAATCGTATGAAGAATAAGACACATTTGAACAGTAGTGTATATAGCATCAGTATGATCAATGTACAATGTGTTAATCCTTAGGGCATAAAAAGTTATTTCATTTATGCACTTTTTACATGTCTTTTAAAATGTTTTGCTTAATAGAAGGTGTAATTTTAAGCTGATATTTTAAATAGCACCCCTTAATTTAAAATGCTTTGAGGCACGTCTCTCCAATTTCTCAGTGTAAAGCTCTGGTTCTGGTGGCTCAGATGAATATGAGAAATGCCCGGCATTCATACAGCTCCACTCCCTGCCTTAAACTCACCCCTGGGACTTTATATGTTTGTAGATAACTGATTGAGAATGTAACCAACACCCAAGTGCTGCTCTTTTGGTTTCCTGCCTGCCAGTCTGCAGCTGAAACAGGAAGCAGTGAGTCAGCATTCCTCTCAACATAAGCACTCTATGGCTCGGAATTCCAAACATGCTGCTGAAGTTTTTCTCAGCATTCATGAAAAATCAAAGGTGTCCATTTAAACAAAATATTTCTGGGAAGTGCATGCTGAAACCAAGTTTTGATTCATCAGTGCTCTCGAGCTGTGTTAATGACGCAGGAGGTAGTTCCGCAAGCTTATTTGATATCTTTTCAAATATTAAGTAATGTTCGTTTGATGGAATGATGATATTTAACAGAAGCTGATAAATTAACTGGCTCATCAGTGACGTTAGTGGCTTTGTTGACTGTGGCAGAAGAAATTAATCATTACCCAGAGTGCATTTTACTGCCATACTCCGGTCATTATCTAGCTTTTCACTGCTATATTAGATTAATGCATCATAAGATTTGTCAAACGCATATGACTGTATTTTTTTTTTTTTAGTAAGACAAATAGGAGGGTAAGACCTGTAGTCAGCAAGCTCTCTGTGTTGGCCAGCTCTCTAAGTAGTGTGATTGATGTACAGAAGACCAATTATTCTAATGCATCATCGCGAATGGCTTATCTGCAAAAACTTCAACCCATTATAAAGATTACAGAAGAAGGTTTTCTCTGAAAAAATATACAATGAGCACCTGATTTAAACATCAAGGTTGGCCATGTTCCATCAGGCTGCAAAATCTATGGTTCCAATTACTCAACATTGTCTCTTGGCAGAAGAAAACTGGCTGATATTGGATCATTAAGTCCCTGCAAATGTGCATGTGAGGACAAAGATTTTTTTTTATTATTATTATTATTTTAAAACTGTAAAATCCATTTGATCAGTGTCATCAGCAATTTTTAGCACTTTAAGCAAAGAGCAGCTACAATTTATTATATTTGCAACACAGCTTTGGAGTGTGCTGGACCATTCACCCCATTCTGTTTTGATAATGTAGTAAGATCATTTAAAACCAAAAATACATAAATAAATTAAATAAATAAACAAACAGAATCATTCATCAAGACAAGTTTTGACAGCTTTTAAAAATAGGCCTTTGAGACTGATATCCTGAAGAACTGTGCTGATTTTAGTGCTCATAGGTGTTTTTAAAGTCTGAATTAGAAAATATATCATAACTTCAGTCAGAAAAGGCTGAACGTTTTGGTGGATAAAGCTTCAAGTGACGTATTCTGTTTGTCCTCCACATACTCATTTCCTCTTTCTGTCTCTCTCAGTCATTTCCACCAGGGGGTAGTCAAGCACAGGAGTGATTTTGTGTTGCTTTTAGCATTGAACATCTGTAGACTGATAATGTGCCAGATCACATTATTTGACATAAATATATCCCTGGTGGTCAAACCCTGCACTTTTTTTCACTCCCCCATCTTGATAAATCATCTGCCAGACAGGAGCCTCAATACCTTTTTATTAGATGCTGACCCACACACTGTCTGAGGTTAATCATGGCAAAACTAACTAGTCAGCTTTTCAATATGCTCTTTCACTCAGACATCAATTTATATGAATATGTATATAACAATATATATTAATATTCTGATGATGCCCACCCCCATCATATGTTCTTAAAGAAATGTCACTCTCTTCAATATAACATCATGATTTGATCCCAAGTAAGTTAAAGGGATAAATGTGAATTCTGTCAAAATTTATTCACCCTCATGTCGTTCCAAATCCGTATGATACTTTTCTTCTGTAGAAGACGAAGGCGCTGCTTTTTGGGGTCACTCCACCCCAAAATGAAAATTTTCTCATTAATCACTTACCTCCAATCACTTACTCCAAATCCGTAAAAAAATAACGACTTTTTTCAGCAATTCCTCTCTATCTCTCTGCGTCACCGTAGCACCATTTTGGAGATTATCCAATGAACACAAATAGCGTACGCTGTTCTGTATCAGCCGCAACACAAGGATGCGCTATTTTCTTTCAAGTCAAAGCGTAAACAAACATAGAAGACGTACCCTTATGTTGCGGCAGATACAGAACATCGTGCGCTATTTGTGTTCAGTGGATAATCTCTGGCGCTACGGTGACGCCGAGAGATTTACGGTGCGTTCCTTTGCGCTGATTCTTTGCATGATGAAGCCGCCTCCGTATAGTGACGCAGAAGGGCACTTCACGAAACAGTTGTTTGGTCCCCTACACCCTTCAACCCTTCGAAGTTCTCAGTCCGGAGGGTAAACACTTTGAAGGGATTAGGGCATAGGGATGAGACCTTCCGAACGCAGGGTTAGGCTGCATCCGAAAACTTAGGCAGCTGACTTGCTGCCTCGCAGCCTTATGAGGCAATGGCTTTGCAGGCAGCGTTTTTGCACGAAGGCACCTCACAAAACTGATTTCGGACAGGCTTCTGAGGCAGGGAAACGGTTTAATGATCTACAACAAAATAGAATGAGTTTTGGTGATAACTAAACAAATATTTAATTACTATAATACTAATTTCTCGCTAGAAATAACATCAAAAGTGCAAAAAGTTAATCAGAAATGTACATTTACACACAAACTAACCACCAAATGTAACTTTCAGACACCATCTTTATGTTTTAGCTCAACCGTCACAGAATGGAATGCAGAGGATTGTGGGATATCAAAGGCATCGAAGGATAGGCCTGCATCTATGCTGCCTTGAAAAATCAATCAGATGAAGGTATCTCATGAGATAGGAAGTGAAGCTAACTTTGGATTCGGACGTGCCTTGATGCCTCCGAAGGCAGCATTTTTCAGTTTTCGGATGCAATCAGAGAAGAAATTAATTGTTGAAAAAAAGTTATTTTTATTTTATTTGCGTACAAAAAGTATTCTTGTCGCTTCATAAAATTCAGATTGAACCATTGATGGCAGATGGACTATCCTGACGATGCTTTTCATACTTTTCTGGGCCTCAACAGTGTTATTTACTTGGCAGCAATGGTTTTCATCTAAAATATCTTAAATTGTGTTCTGAAGACGAACTAAGCTTTTACGGGTTTGAAATGACATGGGGTGATTAATGACAAAATTTTCATTTTGGGGTGGAGTAACCCTTTAATTATGAATCGTAACTGACACTTTTCACTTTTCAATAATAAATTAAATTATTTTATTTGAGAACTGTTACTCACTGACAATCTTTACGACCGGGTCACTGAGCCGGTGAGTTGAACTTTTTGCCATTTGAAGCTTGAAAGTCCTGGTTGTCGTTAATCTGCATTGAAAACAACAAGAACTCGCTATTCAAAGTGTCAGTTCTGAACTACAGAGGGTGAGTAAACCAGTTTTAATTTGTACACCCTTTCCGAAAATTAACCATGGTTTTACAGTATTATAGTAAAAGTTTAGTAACCATTCGTATAATCACAGTTTCACTACAAATACCAAAAACCATACAAAATTTGTGGTTACTACAGTAGCCTAGCCGATATAGTGTTTTTTGGTTGGTAAAACTATGGTTAATTCTCGTAAGGGAATTCCTATACTATCTATTCCTATACTCATATGTGTGCAGCTCAAGGCTGGTGGTCTGTCTGTGAACTTGAGTCAACGTTTTGCTCCACAATCCTTTGCCTGTTCTGATAAAGATCACTTCAGGGCCTCTGACCTCCCTGCAGTCATTCTGCCTTTCA
This sequence comes from Barbus barbus, assembly GCF_936440315.1. Lineage (NCBI taxonomy): Eukaryota > Metazoa > Chordata > Actinopteri > Cypriniformes > Cyprinidae > Barbus > Barbus barbus. The sequence continues at coordinate 12,954,454 of NC_136752.1, forward strand.
AACAGAAATACTCTTGTGTCATGTCTCTATATAACATTGTCTAAATTACTAACGTGCAGTCGAGTCAAAACCAATGAGAACAACAAAACAAAGATTCTGACTGACATGTTTCACAATCAAATGGGTACTGTAGCAGACAAAGTTGCAGCTATTTTTATGTCATGGAGAAAATGCAGTTGTAAAACTAATTGCTGTTATTGTTTTCACATATCACAAAATGATAAAAGCATAGACAGACAACAAATGGGTCTCTGTCAGGTGCATTTGTTGTAAACTCTGTCCTTGGGTTGACTTTGCTGTGCTTCGTTTCATTTCCTCACCCCAGATGGAAGACCAAAATATTCTCCTCACAATCACTTTATCCCTCCCTTCTATACTCACCATCAGTGGAAAGAGAGTGGTATGAATACAAAACAGTAAGGAAATAAAGAGGAACAAAATCTGATTCATTGTCCCAGTCTAAAGGTGGATCCAGGTGGGAATTCTCTTCTTATTTAGGAACCCAACTAAACTGACCGAACCCTCCCTTTTTTAATGATTAATAAAGTGCCTTGCAAAAGGAACTATTTTAATTAGGGCCGGGACTCGATTAAAAAAATTAATCTAATTAATTAGAGGCTTTGTAATTAATTAATCGAAATTAATCGCATTTTAATCGCATATAAATATTTGACCTGAGAACAGTGAGAAGTAAGTTTTTTTATATGGATTTTTAAATTTCCCATCCACAGGGCCAACCAAAGCGGTCTCATCAGCTTCTTTGTCCATGTTCACTGTGGTTTGTTTTTGGCTGTTTCTCAATATGCGTTCTTCAGCGATCTTGCGTCCTTGTGTTCTTGTTCTACGTCATCATTAACCATCGAAGTTCAGTTCCAATTCTCAGGAACGCAAGTACAGAGAATGCATGAAAGTGCCCGGATATGTTCTTGAAACTGAGGATGCATCGAGTGCAGACTTGAGAGAATCGAGCCGTTAGAAATCCCAGAAAACGCTGTGGGTGGCCAGTGTACGGAAGCCTGTAAGCTTTAAAGTCGCTCTCACAAATACTTAACAGCTCTTCAAGTTGAAAGTAAACATTTATCGTTTTGTTTTGGTTAATTTTAATAAAGTTATAAGACCCGGAGAAAGTCTGCATTTTTATTGGCATATTAAAATGAATCTTAACAATAAAACATATAACGCTGTAAAATAAAACAATACAATTATATGAAAGTAATATCTATAATAGTATGAAATGTTTTAATAAGTTATGACATTTTGTAATATTTATTGTTCATTGGCCGTTTCTTATGCTGAGACTATGCGGCCAGTTAAGCAGGAATGCAGTAAGTTACAAGCAGTTTTGTGGTGCTTGGAATTCTTTATAATTAATTTAAAAACAAATATTGCCACATTGAAGCCTCAAGAAGGTGTAACTGTTCAAATAACATTGTTTCATTGTAAAATAAAAATAATTATTTTTATATATTCAAGTGTAATATTTCTGTAAAGGCTAGGGACAGAAAAATGGACAAGTCCATAGAATGACACATTTATTTATTTATTAATTAATTAAATTGTGTCATGTTTATCAAAATAAAGTGGAAAAATATAGACCCCATTTTATTGATATTTAAATAGTACAGGCTTATGTTGAATATTCTTGTACACACAGACGCTGTATTAAGCAGTACATAAATTATTGAATGTATAGTCTTTCTGTTACCACATGCAAATATCTAAAACGTATTTGACAAATATATCTAACAGAAATAAAGACAGCAAACACTGCGCAAGAGTCGCGGAAATCAGAAAGTACAACTTCTCCGTATATAACTCCTCCCTCGACTTCAAGCGGCAAATCTCGCTGATAGGTATTCGGTAAGTTCATTTGAGATGCCAGACGCCTCGTCTTGAATGAGGACGAGAGTAGAAAGCTGCAGTCACCCTTTAATCGTATTTGTGGCAGACGTATAAGTGTCTGGTTGAACTCCATACTGGTAGCGATAGCGCTTTACTATGCGGGCGGAAGTAAAAATACCCTGCTTCGACTCAAAACGGACGTTGAGTGACGTCATGTGAAAAGGGCCTACTCTCATAAGTGTGCGTTCTGTGTTCTCGCGTCCTTCCGAGTTCGTTCTTCCAAGGAAGCTTGGCAAGACCGGTCTCCACGAGAACGCAAGTCCGTTCTTTGCGTTCTTGGAATTCTGAACGCTAGTTGGTGCTCCAGTATAATCGGTCCGCCGAAACTCATCCAGTGACGTTCCGCGGTGCAAAAATAAGTGCGATTAAAATGCGTTAAAAAAAATTAACGCGTTATTTTTGTGTAATTAATTAATCTAAATTAACGCGTTAAAGTCCCGGCCCTAATTTTAATAGTAATTTTTTCCTAAACTAGACAGATACAGTTTTATGACAAACTTCGACAAAGCCTTGTCTGATAATTGAAAATATCTTTTAAAAGCTTAAAGTTAAGACTTTAAGGGAAATCGTGGCCTAATGGTTAGAGAGTCAGACTCCAAAAGGTAATCCAAAGGTTGCGGGTTCGAGTCTCGGGCTGGCAGGGATTGTAGGTGGGGGGAGTGAATGTCCAGCGCTCTCTCCACCCTCAATACCACGACTGAGGTGCCCTTGAGCAAGGCAACGAACCCCCAACTGCTCCCCGGGCGCCGCAGCATAAATGGCTGCCCACTGCTCTGGGTGTGTGTTCACGGTGTGTGTGTGTTCACTGCTGTGTGTGTGCACGTTGGATGGGTTAAATGCAGAGCACAAATTCCGAGTATGGGTCACCATACTTGGCAGTATGTCACTTCACTTCAAAGTTCGAAGGTTTTACTCTGAGAAGTTCGGAAAAGTCAGACAGACATATAAAAACTCAGATTATATTAGACTAATACAGACTTCATCAGACTGACAAGAAACCACAAAAATAATTTGATTAAAAAAATACAAATAAAACAAACACACTTAGCTGGTTGCTAGGAGTTGCTGGCATTTTCCTGGGTTTTTGTTAGCATATTTTAACATGTGGGTAGCATGTTTTAGCATATTGTTGACATGTTTTAGCACTTTGCTAGCCCTATGGTTGTTTCTCACTTCCAAGAACGCAAAGAATGGATTTGCGTTCTCGTGGATTTTGGTCTCTCAAACTGTAATGTGTTTACGAGCATGCAGCGGGAACCTCTTAAGCGAGAGTGCCAAGTTTAAAGTATACAGGCTTCTGTATGTCATCCACAGACAGCGTCTTCTGGGATTTCTAACGGTTAAGTTCTCTCAAGTCTAGGGTGACCATATTTTAGTTTTCCAAAAAGAGAACAGTGGGGGCAGGGTTCGGGCAGAGGTGGGGCTTAGCCTAACACAGCATACTTAGCAAAGTTTTTTGTTTGTTTGTTTTGTTTTTATAATAAATAAAAAGAAAACAAGTAGATAGAATAGAAAAGATAGGGAACTCTAATGTTAGAGGGTCATTTTTTAAATAAAAATAAAACAACTCAATAGAATAGAAATAGAATGGATAATGCTTGCGTTAGAAGCTCATTATTTATAATAAATAAATAGAAAATAAGAAGATAGAATATACAAATAATAGAGAATGCTATGTTTTAACAGCTAGCATGTTTTAGAGAATTGTCCACCTACACAAACCTCATTAGACCTTTAAAAAACACTCAGAGTCCTCTGCTAGTTTGCTGGGAGTTGCTGGCATTTTCTTATTTTAGCACGTTAATAGCATGTTTCTGGCATGTTGTAGCATGTTGCATCATGTTTAAACGTTAGCATGTTTACCACGTTGTTAGCATTTTTAGCATGTTTTAACAGCTAGTATGTTTTAGCAAAGCGCTCCACATTCACAAAAATGGGAGAAAAGCCTACCAGACCAATGATTAGAACTGATACATATTTAGTTGCAGCTCAATGAAAATTCTGTTTCATTCAGAAATATGTTAGAACAGAAATAATGTAAGATGGGTTTGACAATACAGTGCCCTCCAAAAGTATTGGAACAGTAAAGACAAAATTGCTCAGTTGGCTTGGAGTCAAGACATTTATAAATATGATTAAAAGATGAATATGAGACAAAACTACAGAATGTCACATTTTATTATTGGGTGATTCAACACATAGATGTTTTCCCAGCTAAGAAGTTCAGCACTTTTAGAGTTCATCCCTCTATCTGATGTGAGCATAAGTATTGGAACAGTTGCCTCACAGGTCTTTCTAAGTGATCAGCTGTGTCCTGTTGCATTAATTCTTCAGATATTAAAAGCAGGGAATGTGTTGTATCAGTTGTATCCATTACTTCTGTATTCTGAATCTTGCATTCGATGATGACACACACAAACCAAGATGAAGACGAGGGAGCTAACTTTGAGAGAAAAGCAAGCAATTTGGATGCTAAAAGAAAAGAGGAAGTCAATTAGAGCTCTAGCAAAAACAAAGGGCATGGAGAAATCAAGAGTTTGGAAACCACCAGCGACACCAGCAACCAACAACGACCTGATCGGCTGAGAAAACAACAGTAATTGATGACAGACAAATCATAAAAGCTGTGAAAATGAATCCTAAAAGACGTGTCTGTGTCACCAGAAAGCTGGAGTGATGCTCTGACAATTTACTGTCCTCAGGAGACTTTGACACAGAATTACAGATGCTACACAGCAAGATACAAACCTCTGACCAGCAGCAAAAATAGAAAGGCAATATTACAGTTTGCAAAAAAGCACAAAGGTGAGCCAGAAGAGTTTTGGAATTGTGTTTATGGACCGATGAGACAAAGATGAACCTTTATCTAAGTGATGGGAAAGCACAAATGTGGAGAAAAAAGGGGAACTGCAATGATCCCAAGCATATAGCCTCATCTGTAAAGCATGGTGGAGGTGGTGTCATGGCCTGGGCATGCATGACTACCTCTGGAACAGTCCCTCTCAACTTTACTGATGACTTAATGTATGATGATAGCAGAAGAATGAATTTGGAAGGGTGCAAAACCATCTTGCCTACCAATATTCAAGAAAATGCCACCAGATTCATTGGGAAGTGCTTCATATTGCATCAGGACAATGATCCAAAACACCCTGCCAGTTCAGTCAAGGAATTTGTAAGGTCAAAGAAATGGAAAGTCTTAGATTGTCCAAGTCAATCTCCAGATTTAAATCCGATTGAACATGAATTTCACCAGCTGAAGAGGAGTGTAAAGGTAGAAACTGGCAACTGGCAATAATTGGAATTGGCTGCATTAAAGGCTGGGAAATTATTTCAAAGGATGAGAGCAAGAGTCTGGTGATGTCTATGGGTCACAGACTCACTGCTGTGATTGTGCGCAAGGGATCTGCAACTAAATAATAGCTTTTAATCTTTTATATCTGCCTTATGTTCAACTGTCCCAATACTTATGCTCACATCAATGAGTGGGATGAACCTCTAAAAGTGCTGTTCTTTTTAGCTGGGAAAACATCTATGTGTTGAATCACCCAATAATAAAATGTGACATTGTGTAGTTTTGTCTCATATTCATCTTTTAATCATATTTGCAAATGTCTTGACTCCACAGCCAACAGAGCAATTTTGTCTTTACTGTTCCAATACTTATGGAGGGCACTGTAACTTTTTATGTTGACTTTAAAACATTAAATATTTAGGCATGCGTGGCGCAGGTTCAGATCTGGCCTGCATCTCATTCCTCCTCTCAATTTTCTTTGTAGTTTATAATCAATAAATTTGTCAAATAAATTAAACAAAATGTAAAAATGTTATATAAAAGTTTCAGATTTGTAATTCATTTCAATTAAAACGAGAGACTTTTAAATACACAGAGCAACAATACAGATCCCTGGAGTGTAAACTATTGCAGAGTCAGGCCAGTGGATGTGGATAATTAATATCAATCTATAGGAGAAACATCCTTGGCATAAATATGTGACCTAGAATACTGTCCTTTCTGATGATGAAATTGACCATGGTCTCTCTCTCGCTCCCTCTCGCAGAAACAATTAGAAGGCTCTAGAGAGCCTGTTGCAGCAAAAATCAATAGCTGTATGTACTTATTCTTTTTTTTTTTTTTTTTTTTTAACAAACAAATAGATAATACTGTTGTGAAGCTTTTCTTTGTTTCTTTCATGGTGGGAATTTACTTCCTCTGCTATTTCATTCACTATTCCATTGATTTTGCAAACTATTTCATTTTGACTGAAACCAGTTGTAAATAACATTCCTACAGCTATTCTTTGAATGCACATACATTATTATTTTTTTTTTAGATCTATGTACATCCTACAGCTCTAAACCAATTCAGACTGTAATGCACTTTAAATTGCTAGGATAATTTATAATAATGAAGCAGTCACTGCCTTTGTTATTCCCTAAAAGATGAATTAGTTGTTGTATTGCGGAATAGAATCTTGACAAAGCTAATTGTTTATTCACTTCTTTTGTTCCATAGACCACTTATGATTTCTGAATAAAACAAAAACAACAAATAGCCACTGTCCTGCTCTTATTATCTGGTCTCATCAATGTAACAGTCTTTGGTCCTTATTCATATCTTAATTTGTGTAAGTAATATGCAATTTGGAGGAATATATCCATGTCCAAGCCAACTTTTTTTGGCGAATCTATTTGAAATGCATAATGTCATCCCACTCTGCATTTACTAATTAATTTCTTTCTTAATGCAATGTCAGAGGAAATGTGCTGTTTCGGGTTTTATTGTCTTCACAATAGAGAAAATCTGAAAAAAATAAAGAAAACTAGTGAATTCATTTAGCAGTTTCTCTGTTTCTGATTATTCTTACCTCCATTATTACCGTAATCACTTACCTGAATCATCTTTTGATCATTCTATGCAATTTTCTTGTACAGGTAAAACATATTTCTAAGAGCCTGTGGAGTATGAATGTAGGAGGAAAAAGAGCCACATACAGTTTGAAATGTATCCCCTGCTATGCCTTTGAAAGGAGACAAATTACTTACCAATGCCCTGATTGCAGCCCTTTAGTGTCTGCCCCACAGGTGTCTAAAGGACAATAAAGAACTTCATTCCATATAAGGACCTGCAGACTGATTTAAAAGTGCAGCATTTTATCATTCTAAAATATACTCTCAAAGCAGTCTTGCAAAATAAGCTTCAAGCCATAATGTGTGGGTGTGCATTAAAATCCGAGCAATATATTCAGTTGCAACTGTAGCCGACTGAATAGCGCCACCTTTTGATAAAATTGTAAAAGCAATAATTAGCTATGCGTGTAAATTTGAAAAGCATGTTTTGTGGTTAAAGCATTTGGCAAATACGTCCATTTACCTTTTTTTATTTTCTTTCTATTTTCTTAACACCACAGATCTGCAGATTAGCTGTAGAATTTATGAGAAGATGGTGAAATACTGGACAGAGCTGTTAATGAGACAATAACAATAATATATTGGTGGATAAGAATGAATATTGTGTTAACTGAATACACTAAGTTTTTACCATTGTATCCTACAGGCAGTCACCTGAACTAGAGGTAAAACATCTTTGGGCCTGCCTTGAATTGTTGGCATAATGTCTATGACTTGAGCAGAGGCTGAGGAATATAGTAGACTATGTCACATGATTGAGATATGTCTCAGCATTTATGGAGAAGGTGTTTGGAGTGACAGTTCTGTGATACTTTAAAGTTTAATTATGTTAGAAGGTTGCTCTGTGATTAAAATACTATAGTTTCAGCCTTCAAACATAATTGCAAATACTCTTGTGAAGGCCAAAGCACTGGAGTCCTCTAAATTTGCATTTTGCAGGTGGTCAGTGAAGTCTAAGAAATGTTCATAAAAATATGACCTAGTAGGCCTACTCCGTTAATAAGAGGATATTTTCTGCATTGATTTTTCACAGGTGGTTTACAGTATTTTGAATTGCATTGTGTTGCATTTTAGGGTTAAATGATAAGTTTGTAAACTTATATAATTTCCAATTCTTTTTTTCGTTTTCAACTGTTTTTATTTTATTTTATTTTATTTTTTATTTTTATTAAGTTTCAGTCACTTCTAAGCAAAAAAATCTGCGAAATTTACCAAGGCAAAAAACAGTTCCATTGTTCATTACTTCTGAAGGGACATATGAAGCTTTAAGTTAATTTGAAACCAAGCAGTTTTCTTTTGGTGAATTCTGGTGTCCAACACAATGTGTAATATGTGTGGGGAAAATCTTTCATTTCAATTGAGGAATGTAGCAACACTGAGATGTCCACACTGTCAGGATGCGCGCACATTTATAAATAAATAAATCTGCTGTCTCTGGCTCGCGCATCAGTGCTGGAGCTGACCGTGGTGCTGAACGCCGCACGCTCGCTCAAGATCAACACTGACATGCTCGAGCGTCAGTATCTGAACACCTCCGACATTGAACTTGACGTTCCCTCACAACCCTCGGGTTCGGAGGAAATCCTGAAATAATCGAGAGCATGAATCTGAAGTGAGACGGAAGCGCTTTGGAAGTCGAAGGAAAGTCAGTATTAAACCTGATGCTGACATGGACGTTTCTGCACGTGTGTTAATAGGATTTGCGAACATGATGTCCATCGTGAGATTTTTACTGTACTTCATTTAAGATATGTGTTATCTGAATGAATTTATATTCATGATGGTGCTATAAACATATCCGTTTAGAAGCAAAAGAAGATACTACATCTGTTTGGATTCTTGGACATTTGAAGTGGAGATATGGCTCGCGTTCTTGTCCTTGTTAACTCAGTCGGACTGTTGCTCTTCGGCAGTGAAATGTTTCTGGTGGGAGCAAGTAAGTTTATTTGTCTGATAATCGGTGTTCTGTCTTGTATTGAATGGATGCACGTGAGCTTCTGGAAATGAGATGAACTGTGAGCAAAATCATGTCATGCAATAGGTTACCTAAAAATCAGGATTTTTCGACTCAGAACGACAGGTACTTAAATAACCTGCAGTACATCGAATAGTTTTAATATAGCTAAGACACATGTTAAAATGCTGACTATATTGCTAAAGTGCTTTGACTGGTTAAGAGGTTAGACTAAAATGGGCTAAGAATTGACTTTTTATCATTGGTTTTTGGATTTTTGACATTCAATTGAACATTGGACTGATAGTAAAACAGTCTGAATTCTCAGCGTATTCTTGCCAAGTGGTTGTTCTTTCACAATAAGTTTTATAGTGGTTATGCAGTATATTACAAATGAATGAGTTGATTGCATAATATTATCCTAAGCGTCTTGTTGCATTCATGGTGTACATTTTAGCAGTTCATGCATTTCCTGCTACTCGAACCCATGACTTTGTTGTTGCTAGCATCATGCTTTACAGTTTGAACTACAGGAATACTTGAACCTTGTAAAATCTTCGCAATATTTTTACTAAACAATTTTTTTTCTTGTATCCTTCTTATATGTTTTTGGGGGAAATAGTAAATTTTCAAGCATGGCATGAAGGTTTGGAAGCATGTCAGGAAAATACTTTCCTGTATTGTTCTGATCCTTTCCCTTTTTTCCTGATTGAGTCATCTGGGATTTTGTGGTAGCTTTGAAAAGGCAGCAGTTGGCACTTCTGTTCTCACAAGCACAGTGTTTCCATCTGAAATATGAACACTTCCCATGCTGAAAGTTGCTTCTCGGAAACCAGGACATCTCTCCTTTTCCAAAATAGATTACACCTGTCAGAGGCAAAACAACGGAATAGCCCAATATTCATTCTCGATGCATGGCTGCATATTAAAAGTAATAATTTACTAGTGCATGTAAGACTAAATAATCTTTACATTAATTTTTCTCAGCCATGCTTTAACATAAGTGCAGAGTCAACAAAAATATATGCAAATTGTAGAAAGTCATCCAGTACATGACACAACAGACACACTTGATTCAATTTAAACAGAGGGATATGTGAGAAATTATGATCATGCAGTTTGAAATCTGGCCTAGTTTATGATCCAAAGCAGCTTCTTTGCAGAGATTTAGGACTAGAGAATAATTTAAATTCATCTTGGTTTCTTTTCCTTGACAACAGACACCTGAAATAAGCTAGTTAGTGTCATGCAGAGCACAGCACTGCTCAAAATACTACAGCAAAATGGCTCTTGATTAAAGGAATAGTTTACCAAAAAAGGAAATCTGCTGAAAATGTAGTCATCCCAAACCATCCAAGATGTAGATGAGTTTCATCATCGGAACAGATTTGGAGTAATTTAGCATTATATAATTTGCTCACCAATGGATCCTTTGCAGTGAATGAGAATTCAAGCAGCCCAATAAGACATTAATAACCCAATAAGGCAGTAATCCATCATCCACAGTCCATCATTTATTGTTTTGTGAAGTTAAAAGCTGTGTCAATGTAATATACAAAACCATCAAGACAATTTTCTTCAAACAAGGCTTCTGTCTATAATATTGCTCCAGTGAAAAACTTGTCTCATCTGAGTCTGGGGAGAAATTTGCACAGATCAACGACAATTTACAAGCAAAAACTTGTCTAAACAAATCTGTTAGTGGATTTTATCTGAGAGGAAAACAAGGGTTGGATGTTTTTGTGGATTATGGACTCATATTTTGGCCAGAAGAGACAGTTTAAAGGTAAAACATATTTGATTTCGAAACATTCAGCTTTACACATCAAAAGATTAGTGATTAATTGATGAACTGGAATCATGTGGATTACTTTTGGATTATTGTGATGTTTTTATCAGTTGTTTGGACTCTCATTCTGATGGCACCCATTCACTGCAGAGGATCCATTGGTAAGCAAGTGATGAAATGCTAAATTTATCCAAATCTGTTGTGGTAACTGCGAGGCATTAGGACCAGACCTGATACTCTAACATCTAGATGGAAAGCCTTCCCAGCAGAGTAGAAGCTGTTATCGTTACAATTTTAAAATGAAATGTTCAGTAGGCACATATGGGTGTGGTGTTCATGTGTTCAAATACTTTTGGCCATGTAGTGTATGCGTATTAATAAGATGACTCTATTGATGACATCTAGATTGGAACAAAGAAAAGTAAAAATGTCTTTTACCAAGGCTTTCAACATTTCCACACAAAAGACATTTCAACATTTCAGTCTCCCAATGTTCAGTTTTGTTTGTGTGCGTGACTCTTCTGTGTTTTTGAAAAGTGCTTTGCCTTGAAATATAAGGACATAAAAATGTAATTATAGAAAAACATCAAGTGTAGGATACTAGTTTCAGATCTAATAGAAAAAAATAATACTCCACAAGGGCAAACATTTATTACAAATTATGCACTGTCAGAAAAATGTGAAAAAAATGTACCCTCAAAGGGAAAGAAATTTATGCTTCATTTACTCCTGGTTTGTGCAATAGTGATAAAGAAATTTCAGTAATTATTTTTGAAAGTTAAGTTGTTACACCTCAATGTGGCAACAAGTGACCATCTTTATGAGTGAGTACATAATCTAGATTCATTCAACAGTACTGATTTATTCAAAATGTTTGAGTCATTTAATCATTCACCCAACCGATTCGTTCAAAACCACCGAATCATTAAAAGGTCACCTAAAAATTCAAATTTCCTACAAATTTACAGGTTGCCTCCGTATAATGCAAGTGAATGGTGCTCAACGTAGACCATTTATGACAATTGTTAACAATAATCGAAAACAACTACATCTCACGTGACCTATATATATTACTCTGAAGCTGCTTAAATATGTACTTCAGACTGTCAAAAATGGGCTACCATTCATTTACATTAGATGAGGAAAAATCCTGGAAAGTTTTTCCTCCAAAATCTTAATTTCTCTTTGGCCGAAGAAAGAAAGACTATACTGTACACCTAGGGTTAAATAAGCAAGCAGAATACACACGCACACACACACACACACGCACACACACACACACCTCACAATTGTTACTCTTGCTTGAATAGTATCCTATTCTTGAGTTCTCCATCTTATCCTTAGAAAACCCATTGACTGTTCAAGGGCAGTGTGGGGTGTTCTGGTATTACAGTGACTCCTCGCTCCGTGGGGAAAGTGCAGTGTTCCCCTGAGGTACTCCCTCTGTGGCTTTGTGTTGATAGAACACCCTGCAGCTCCATCTGTGAGTGCATTGTCTACCCTGAGAGGATCAGACAGCACATTTCACAAAATCTATCATGAAGCACTAACCCCTTACCAGAATCAATTGCATGCCTGGAGGTCATTAGAGCATGAGATAACATAGTGATGGACAGAGATGGTGTGAGAGAGATGCCACGTTTAAGCTGCGAAGACAAATGACTTGTGTTGTGTTCTCTTTATTGCATTCACCAAACAGACCTGTATGTAGCAAGAAGATTCATTTAAATCCTCAGTTTGGACAAGAAAGCAGTTGTTCAAGCAATCAGTATGCACATTTGCAATTTAAACTGAGGTTGGGAGGACCTGCATTACTTAACATTTGAAGAAAAAAGGAGGGAAGGGTAATTCTGAATTTTTGTTGTCTAAAAGTGTATTTTTAGCTAGCAGGATCAAAGCCATGCAAAATTCTGACTCGGAGCACACATGTTTATTCTGCATTTATACTTGTGGATAGTAGTTGAGATTGCATGTTGAAGGTCTCTTTGAAGGAGATTTTGGTCTGCTCTCAGATTATGAGGAACAGTTGAAGTGCTGCTATGTGCCTGTTTGCTGAATTACTCTGACAGGATGTCTGTGTGGCTCATGTGGCCTCTTGCTTTTTAACTGTATGCTCCGTGTTTTACCCAGGGTGACCTGCACTCCTCTTTCTGTTATGTAACAGATTTGAGTGCATTTGACTTGTGCTTGAGTGGTTGAGACACGACTGAGATAACAATAGATAGTCTTATTTTGTATATAATGTATACTTGCTTTTTGTGGGTTTAAGTTTTATTATAAGCATCACTTCTTGTCAGATGCTAATGGAAATGCAAAGCTTGCATCAGTATATTCATCTACGTTTGCAGTGCACAGTTGTGAGATACTCCAACGTCTGATGAGATTAGTCACTGGATGTCACTAAGGATATAGATAACGGATTGATACATTCCATAATGTCTTATTTTTGCTGTAACACATAAATGGGAGAGTTCACTGAAAAAATAAGATTTCATCGTTATTTTCTCACCTTCATATCTTTCCACTCCATTTTTCTTCTTTGACGACACCAAATGAGAATTTTGAGAACTTCTGTTTTCTTTACAACAAAAGTGGAAGCTGATTTATGTAAGATTTAAGACATAGAGTATATAATACATCATTACAAATAATATATGTTCTATATGCAGCTTAGCAGTATAAATCAACATATGTAGAAAACAAAACCTTAGAGATGTACACCATAATGCATTGGAAAATGCAGTAGTATTACTCTTTTTTTTTTTTAGTTTTATGAGACATAAAATTGTCTTTTTTATTTTTAATGTATATTTTCATTCATTCAGACAGTAAGATAATGCAGTGCAAATGCTGACAGTACCACCATAACTCACGTCTTCCTTTATCTAATTATTTTCCACATCACTAAAGAGCTTATGCCTGGCCATGTATCACAATTTATTTGAAGCTACCCTCAGACACGTGTAACCTCTATTACTTCAAGGACAATGAGCTCTCGCTGGGGAAGAGTGAGGTAAATGCCATAGCTAAAATGACAAAAACCTGATGAATTGTTTCATAAGAACCTTCCATTCCTGGTCAGTGGAGAACGTTCATTGTATTATTAAGTTAATACATGGAACAAAAATGGGCAATTCATTATGTGTCATTAGCACTTTCTGGACATTGGCATCAAACTGCGCTGTTAGCAGATTGGATTCTATGGTTTCTGGGACTTCACTGGAATGATGTGTTTTGACACTGGAACAAGGGGCGTAGCCATCATTCCAGAAGTGAGGGGGACAGAAATGTTATATTTATATATGTGTTTTTTTTAATAAGTCTCTTCTGCTAACCAAGTTCTGTTCTTCTGAACTTTCTATTCATCAAAGAAACCTGGAAAAAAAATTCTACTCAGCTGTCTTCAACATCATCATAATAATAAATGTTTTTTGTTGTTTTTTTAGCAGCAAATCATAATATTAAAATTATTTCTGAAAGATCGTGTGACTGGAGTAATTTACATTTTAAAATATATTCAAATAGAAAAAATAGTGAAAATATTTCAAAATTGTACTGTTTTGCTGTAGGCCTTTATCCTTTGGATGAAATAAACCCAGGCTTTCTGAGCAGAAGAGACTTCTTTAAAAAACATTACAAATCTTAATGTTCAAAGAATTTTGACTGGGCAACTTTAATTTTGTCTCTTATTTCTAGCTTTTAATTGGCTTAGAAATCAGATACACTGCTGGACAATAACCAATAATAATGATTTGTTTATATACTACAAACACTTTTTTTGTCCCATGAGGCAGAATAGTTTCTATACTGTAATGAATGCTATGGCAATTAGCACTGCATTGTTCATATACTTTATTTATTACCTGCAGATGACTTGAAAAACACAAATAAACCATATATCGTCACAATCGCAAATCCAAACTCGTCGTACCCGTGTAATCTACGCCTCTAACTGGAACATTTTGTTCAGTGTACAAATATTTGCTGTTTTCTGTGACAAATTATCAGTTGTAATGATGAAACATAATTTAACAGACTCTGAGGTGCAAATACATTTGTTGATGTGGCAAAACATGACCCTGGCAGATGTTCTCCCATGATATCAGTTTATGAAAATCTTTCATTTTTCACTTCAGTGAGCATCTGCTGGACAGTGAAACTGGCTTGGCATTTAGTGTGTAACAACACGTTATAACAGTGATGTGTTTTCCTCTTACACAAATGGACAAAACTATTAGCATTTCTATTATCTAATAAATGTGTCTACATTTTTTAACGCTAAAAAATATTAATTATGACAACTCATTGTCATTCTTCACACCAGCAAATGTGAGTGAGTACTGATTCATTCAAAAAATGTAATTCAAAAGCAGCTATTTATTCAGGGAATTTCAGTAAGTCGTTGAATCGTTTACTCAACAGATTTGTTCAACAAAACTGATTCATTCAGGAATGAAACACTGCTAGCCCTTGGTTTGTTTGCAACTATTTTCATTTGCGAAGCAAAGAAACTGGCAAAATTGTGTCTAAAATGTGCAGTAAGTTATATATGTAATATATTGTTAATTCTGTGCTGTTTTATCTTGTGTCTACAGTCGAAAGTATACTTCCCTTGTCTATGTTCGGCTCTGGCTCGTGGCCTTTTGCACATGTAGTATTGTAGATATATCTTATGTAACATATAACGGCCAGACAGTGTAGATGTAGAGCTCATAATAACCCCTTGCACACAGAATTACACAAAAACAACAATGTAGCTGCAAATCTGGGAACTAATTAAAATGGAAGGTTTGATGCATGTGACCCCATAGATGCTTTGATGTCGCAGTCAGCCTTCACCGAGGTGGCCCTTTCCTACCTCAAAATGATTATCCCTGGCGTAGAGCTGGAGTCAGACCTCTCTTCATCCAATTTACACAGCCATTGCTGAGGGCAAGGAAGACCAGCATAATCAGCCGTGATCCCTATTGTGTATGATCATAGCTGCATGGAGATGATTGCTGTCATACTAGTGATTTCTTAGGGCGTCAACATAGGGCATTGATTATCAGTCTGTTACTGAGTATGATTCTTCAGCGTTGTGATGCATTATGGGTTTTGTTGCTGATGATTAGCGTTGGAGAATAGCAGACAAATGACAAATGCAGAGCCAAGCTCCTCTGCTTGCCTTACTGTGTGCTATATGCCAGTGCTGAACAGTGATTTCTTTAAGTGGATATCTATCTAATTATCTAATTTATCAGAGATGACACATGAGAAACACTATGGCAGGTGTCAATTTAAAAGTAGGGCTTTTGTTGTTGTAAGTGGTCTTTCAGAAAATAATAAAATTTCCAGTTATTTTAATTAATTAATTTATTGTTAATTTAATTTAGTTGAGATTTGCATCAAACAATAATGAAGATCAATAGAGCATAGAGCACCAAAACGGTTGTGGATCCGCTTACACGAATACCTCCGTAACTGGCACAGATTTGCAGAAAATGACCATCGTTTCGCAAATGAATAATTTACAGGCTGTTACATACATATTCCAATATTTTATTATGTGAGCCTTATGTTACTCCTAAAATAACAAGAGCATTTATAGTAATGTTAATATTAATTATAGCCATTCTCTGAACTCATAACTCGTAGCTTAATGAACTGCACGCCTCTGCTGTATGATTTTCCTAGTGAGAACAACCTTAGATAAAATAATATTCAGTTAATTATAATTAATTAAAAAAAATATATATATAACTAACCTTAAGTTAAGTCAAAAACATACTCTCTCACAAACTGTCTCTGCCACTATGCTAATGTGTACATTAAGTCGTGGCCTAATAGTTTGAGAGTCGGACTTGTAACCCAAAGATTGTGAGTTCGAGTCTCGGGCTGGCAGGAATTGTAGGAGGGGGGAGTGAATGTCCAGTGCTCTCAATACCAAGACTGAGGTGCCCTTGAGCAAGGCACTGAACCCCCAAAGGCTCCCTGGGTGCTGCAGCATAAATGGCTGCCCACTGCTTTGGGTGTGTGTTCATGGTGTGTGTGTGCACTTTGGATGGGTTAAATGCAGAGCACAAATTCTGAGTATGGGTTACCATACTTGGCCACATGTCACTCACTTTCATTATATAAACTTCAGGTACTGTATTATTTGTACTTTTAAAGTACTAATATGAACCTACAAGGTGCTAAAATATGGAAAATAGGGTACAGAGATGTACGTTTTAGACTTTGCACGTAAAGATACCTCCCCAGTGACAACTTTTTTTTTTAGAGTGTAATAATTATAAAATCATATTTTTTAAATGCATATTTTTTTACATGTTTAATAATTCATTTTCATGCTAATTTAACATTTATCAATGGAAATAAACGTTTGTTTCAAAAACGTTTCAGGCATGTGTTACTGTTACCCAATCTGGCAATATTTTTAAAATGAAATAAGTTTGAATAAATTTTAATTTATTTATATTTTCCCTCTATAGGGGGAAAATGATTTTCAGGCTTTATTTGGTTAAGTGCCTGTTAATGTTGTGGTCCTTTGGTAAAGATGCGTCATACAGATCTGGAACAGATTCATTGTGCAACAAACCACAACTTATTTCAAAACAGCCGTTATGTAACTTAGCTAAGAGTCTGTATTTGTTATTGTTGATGTTATTGCATGGGTTCGGGTACAGGAACAAAAAAACACCCCTTCCCCTTTTTGCAATCGCCCACACAAACACATAAAGTCCATTAGAGCACTGCTCAGAGGAGATGCTAGAAAATGCTCTCTCAGTTCAGTCTAGTTCACCGCCTTTCTATTTTCTCCAGAGCGACAGAGGCATGTGCTAGATTGTTGAATTTGCCACTGTTCTCCTCTGCTTTTTGAGAGACTAATTAGCTCGTTTATTTCTTCCTAAATCATGATCGAGCACCCTACAGCTGAGCTGAATAAAAAAAAAGGACCCACATAAAAGTCTCATATAGGACACAATGAGCTCAATTCAGTCAATTTCAGAAAGAAGTTTCAATAAAATAGTCATGTGCAGATCACTTCTGCTTTACAGTATGTCTTTTATATCAGTTTATTTTTGTTTTTAGCCACTGTCAGTCTGATTTTCGGTTCAGTCGCCAACGCTGACTCATTTAATCACAAAATAAGTGATGAAATGGTAATATAGCAAACAGCATAATGAACCCAAACAACTTTAAAGATACCAATTTAAACATGTTGCCCAGAGGGGATGTACTAGCGTTAAGGAAAAAGAAATGTAGCTTTGCATAAAACATCTCTGGTTTTAGTGGGTTTGCTTTTAGACAGAGCTGTAGCCCCTCAGAGAGCTAGACAGTGAGAAGAGATCAAGCCACAGAGTAAATGTTTTACATCCCAAATCTGATTGGTCAGATTAGAAAGCTTTCTTGGCAAGCCACTCAGACAGTCTATAAAAGGACAGCAAATAGAGCACAGCAACATATTTCAAACCTGTGGCTTATTGTTGTGCTCTCTTGGGAAGGTAATAGCTTTTCCATGACAACATTGTTGTTTGACAGTAAGTTCTTGAAAACATGCATTGGCTGTACTAGTTTCTGCACTAAAGATAGAGTGGAAATGTCATAATAATATATCAGTTCAAGTATGGCAGCAAATTATTCACTATAATTAATAAGTGGGCTTGACAATGGCAATGACCTGGTAATTAAGCTGGAAAAGTTTGAAATATATTGAAATTATTAGAGTTCAAAGATTCAAAGTTATTTTGTGTTTTAATTAGTATTTTAATTTTGTGTTTCCAGACCGTCCACCTGCTCCAGTTAATATGTCGGTCATGCACCTGAGAGCTGATTCAGCAACTGTGTCCTGGGAGGTGCCTGAGGGTGACATCATCATCGGCTTTTCCATCTCCCAACAGGTAAATCACTTCTCAACTGTCAATTCTAATATTTCTAAGCATATGGGGCACAGACAGCCTGTGTTCTTTTTGTAAACAAGTTGAAGAGACATTTACACATTGTTTGTATTATATGGATTATATCCAAACAATTTTGGTAGAAATACCCCCCCCCCCCCCCCCCCCCCAAAAAGAAAAAAGAAAAAGAGAAAAAGAAACAGAAAAAACTGCTAATTTGCTTTTTTTTTTAGTTTCTTAAACATATTTAACAATCTTTACAAGACAAAATATCTAATAGATACTAGTATTTTCATGGTCTGAAATATTTTGTAGTGCTCTTCTAAAAACTAAAGAAAATACTGTAATTATAAATTATACACTGTATTTTTTTCTAAACTTTTATTTTTCTTTTATTATGTCATAAAGTGTTTTCAAAGTTAAAACAACAACCTGTCTTTTCAAAAATGTTAATGTCATGTGAATGTGTGTGTGAATAAAATCATACCAGATTTTAGCATGGCTAGAAAACTGTATTGACCAATCAGAAGCCAGGAAAAGGAACTTTTATAAACGTTTTCCTGAAACTTTCATACGTCCGTGCCTTTATGTAAGTTTTATTTAAAAATTGTGTGAGCAGTAAATGTGAATTTCGTCATATTTAGATCTATATTTGGATGTTGATTTGATTTCTGTCACATCCTCACTGTAAAAGATTAACATTGTTGTTTACTGAAATTCAGAAGCTATTATCTAAGTGACTTACACATTTGAACAATTACAAATATATCTGTCAATCATGTTATGCAATAGGTTGTCTGCATGTCTGTAATGGCTGTGCAGGCGCCGCTTACAGATTAATGCATTATTCATTTAGCCAAGGACTTCTATCAGACTCCCCCACACCTAGAGGCTGCTTCAGAGCCCAAGGGCAGAGGAAAGTGCTTTGGATCTATTTGCAGACTTTAAAGACCAACCAAGTCAGAGCTAAATGCAACATTAAGTTGGAGGGCAGAATTATAGCTGAAATGAAAGGCTGTTGTGCTTGACTCTCAGGGCTTCAGGAAGATCCTTATGCGTCCTAATGTGTGATTTATATTTATTAGGTGACCTCATAGAAAGCGCTTACTGTTACTGTACTGCTGACCTCTAGACAGCTCGAGCCATTTGAAATGTCAGCAAATACCAGCCTAAAGCTGCAGGTGATGTTTCATAGTTTGTCAATTCTACAGGAACCTTGAAAAGTTTTTTTCGGTTCGGAAGAACATTTACATATATGGAGTTTAGACTTGGGATGAACTAGGACTAAAAAACACCCCATCATATCCCACAGTATATAATTCCTCAATATAAATGCACTCTTAATTATTTGTTTCAGGTGTTTCAATCAGACTTCTTGCCATAGGTGAATAAAATGTACAAACATTTGTGAAAAAATAGGTCATTCTGAAGATCTCCGTGAATTCAAGAACGAATGGATTGAAATCACACCACTACTGGACTCTGGAGCAGTGGAAACCTGTTGTGGAGCAATGACTCAAGCTTTTCTGCCTGGAAAGTCTGGGTTTGGCAGGTTCCAGGAGAACATTACCTGTATGACTGCATTGTGCCAACTGTAAAGTTTGATGGAGGAGGCATAATGGCATGGGGCTGTTTTTTATCATCTTTATATCTAGTACGCTTCAGCATACCAAGACATTTTAGACAATGCTATGCTTCCAACTTAGAGGAAACAGTTTGGGGAAGGCCCTTTTCTATTGCAGCATGACTGTGCCCCATGCAGTGCACAAAGGATGGTTCATGAAGACACTGGCTGTATGAGTTTATTGTGTAAGAACTTGGCCCACACAGAGCCCTGACCTCAACCCCATCGAACACCTTGGGGATGAACTGCAATGGAGATTGTGGCCTTTTTGTCCAACATCAGTGCCTGTCCTCACAGATGCTCTGCTGTATGAATTGCCAAAATTCCCACAGAAACACTCCAAAATCTTGTGGACAATTTTTCCAAAAGAGTGGAAGCTACAGCTGCAAAGGGGAGACCAACTCTAATGTTAGGGCTGCACGATTATGACAAGAATCATGATTGTCAAACATTCCCTTGGAATTTAAATTGTGATTACAGTTATCACAATTTACATTGAATGATGTTTTTAACAGCTTTATACCATTGTTTGAAGCAACTGTATGCCATATTTTTATATGAAAATAAACAAGCTGAAAACACTCTTCTTGAAAAAATCTTTATTGCTTTTCTATAGCATTAAGCCTCAAATGTCAAATACATCATACATTGGTTTAGTTTCTTCTGTAACACTTGAGACCAATTCTCACGATTAGCTAGTTGCTTATTAGCATGTCTTTTATTAACATATTGACTGTTTATTAGCACTTATAAAGCACATATTCTGCATCCCTAATCCTGCCCAATACCTAACCTTAATAACTATTAATAAGCAGAAAATTAGGAGTTTATTGAGGCAAAAGCTGTTGCTAATGGTTTGTTAATAGTGAGAATTGGACCTTAAATAAAGTGTAACCATTTCTTCTTGTAAATAAAAAATAAAAAAATAAAATAAAAATATGGTTGGTATTATAATTGTAACGGTAATTACAATAGTTTGGATAAGCACCGTCTCCACAGAAGAAGATCAACACCTGCTTCTACATAACTGCCTTTTTAGCCCCGCCCACCGATTCGTGCATGATATGTGTTTAGGAGAGAGGCAAACATGCACATCTATGCAGAAACCAAACGATAAAGATGGGTCTGAAGACAACAACTGTGCAGTGCCAAGCTGTGGAAAAAAAAAACAGTCTTTGCATTGCCTTCCTTCTGATCCCAACATTAGGAAAGCGTGGATGAACTTTATTTTTAATGAAGATCCAGACCTCGTCCGTAAGAACTCAGTCCTTTGTTCACTTCATTTTGCTGCGATTCGTTTAAAAACAAGGCACAATTTCAAAAAGATTGAAACTTAAAGACTGATTATATTGGTTTCGACAGAAATGTCACAACACAAGTGTGAGTAATTTTTTTAATACGGGATTACTTTGTCTCTTCTTACTGATGGCTTGATATGTATTGATTTATGTATGTGTTTTTGACCTAAATCACAGCAGCTTCCATCTACGAGGAATGTATGCTGTCAAACATACACAACGTTAGCCAATCATAGCAGTGTGCGTTTACTTCCAAGTCTATTCAAACAGAGCAATGAGGAGGTTCAAAACAGGACAGAAAATAGCCTATTATTTCAAAATTGCGATGTTTTTGATGTAAAAATCTTGACCAATGGTGGTTTAACTCTTTCAGAGAATGGACGGCAAAATGCAGAGGTTTATCAGGGAGGTGAACACCACCAGCAGATCCTGTGTGCTGTGGGACCTGGAGGAGGAGACAGATTACATTATTCAAGTGCAGTCCATCGGCCTGTACGGAGAGAGCCAGGCCAGTAAACGTGTACACTTCAGAACCCTGAAGAAAACAGACCGCTTCCCCTCAAACAGTTCAAACCAAGGTAACACCCCACCCATACTCTTATACAGCAATATCATTCTTCTCACTTTTGATGCAGTCCATCATAGCTTGACATCTTGTGTGTTAAAAATGTGAAACGTCAAACAGCGCGGTGACTGTTTACATTCTCAGTGGATTTCGCCATTGTGCTCAACAGTTCCTACGACCCAATTAATTATTGATGAACACTTCACGCATGGATGCAGGTAGACCTTGTTACTGCCTCTCATTTTCAGCTCCAATTTCTAATCAGCTCCCTGCCTCTCAGGGGGATATGCTGTATATCGGCGCTGTGCGGCACAAGCGGGTTGTCCCTAATAGCAGGCCAATTGAGTGGATTATTAACACCCATTTCAATGTTGTGTTGAAACGAGATGTTTTTGAGAGATTTTTGCTTCTGCATGAAATCTAGCAGAGCACTAAAAACCAGATAAATCAAGTCGCTTTTAACATGAGAGTAGTTGAGAACAACAAAACATCCAGTCTTATGCACACCGACACAGATAGAGCGCTTGAAATTAATCATCGGAGCATTCAAGGATGCACGTAATTCAGAAACACGCTCAATATGTCATTAATGCTCTCCTGCCTTGAACTGAAAAAACATATTCAATACATTAAAAATGTATCATCAAATTTGATTTGAAGACATCACGTTTGACTCTTGCTGATACAGGAAGTGTAATTAAGGAGGTTCACTGAAAACAAATTATTCTGTAGATCTTCAGTTTAAATAGACTACATTTAGAATCATTTCTAAAGCTCCTTTATGACTGAATAGGTGCAAAACTTCTTCCATATAGCTTCTATTACAGAAGTGTGAATTTAGCTTCATCTTGGCTTTCGGCTGTGTAAGGCCACAGTCTAAATTCAGCCAAGTGAAGAGAAAAGGCCTGTCATTAGCACAGAAAAGGCCTGGGCAGAACTTACACACACAATGAGGCATAAAAAGTATACTCTCAACTCATTCTAAGCTCATTTTTTTAAAATAAGATGTTTTACTGTCCAACGCTAATGTCACAGTGCACACAGCAGGGATGAACAAGGAACACGCAGACGAGGATGTAACTCAAAATATAGTCTTTACTGAAGACTAAACACAAGACATGGCAGGATAAGGCAAGGCTTACGGACAGGAAACACCGGGGGTAACGAGTAGACCAGACGAAATCTAACAGAACAGACAGGACTAAAATACTCAGGTAAATCAGACAATTAAACAAACACGGCTAGACAAGAATTAACCAATAATCAGACTAGACGAGGACAGGAAACAAACCAAATAAGGACACAAGAGGCAGGAACACGCACACGACAGAGGACTGACAGCTAATAGATTTCTTTTCTTTTTACTTTTATTGTGGCTAAAATTCAAGGACTTTTAAAAACATCTCTAATTCTCTTTAATTTTCAATCCTTGGTCATTATAGTTTTTCTGCATGTAATCTTTTTTTTTAAATGAAATTAATTGTTACCATCCATGCTTGTTCCTGTACTGATCAACTCTATTATTCTGTGACATTTTCCCCCTTTTAAAAATAATTTTTTGATCTTTCTCATTATATTTTGGTTATTCAGTTTACAGTGTTCAGTATTAAGGGCCATAGTTTAAGAATCAGTCATAGAAAAACCCATACTGACCACTAATCTGAATATGAATTCTTAAAAGTTGAAAATTTTCTACACAATAAAAATACATAAATGTTTTGACAGAAACATCAACGTTTTCTCAAAATAAAGGTTAAAATTTCTCCCAGAGAAATGATTTCTCCTAGCATGATTGTGACCAAGTGATTTACAGTATGTTCAGAGGATTTCCAATTAGTGTAAGTCTCTCTCAATGCATCAGTGCATCTTTCTCTGTTCCTATAATAATGAGTCTCATCATGATAAAAACAGTTAAATTCCAATCCTCCCTCCTCTATCCTGCAGTGCATAGATTTGAAATTGGAAGCAAGACTTAGCAGGGAGTATTTGCCATCTGCTTGCAAACAGGAAACACGATCCAATGCAGAGTTCTGTTTTTCAACTCTCAAAGTCAACTTGTCATAATCGCCCGAGGAATCTGACCAGTATCCAAACAAATCTAAAAAGGAAAGAAGTCATCTTCATAAAGATAACAGAGCGAGATAGGAAAAGTGTGCCAAGTCATTGAGTAATATGTCTTGTTTTGTGACTCTAGACAGTTTCACTCGCATCTCAGAGGTATTTTTGGCCAATGCTTCTCATGTGCTGTCAGACTGCGTGGAATATGATTCCCATTGGACTCAATTACTGTGATACTTCAAAGAACTGCGTCTGTAGAAGCTGAGTCAATATCAAAGACCAGACCCTGCAGGTCTAACAAACAAACCTGTGCATCCTGATGAGGAAAGACCTATTACATTTATGACTAGAAAGACAATAAACAACTTGCAGCAAGCACAATGCTGTCTCTGTGACGATCCATACAGAGCCTCTTTGCCCACACTTAAAGGGATAGTTCACCCCAAAATTTAAATTCTGTTATCATCTATGCAAAAGAAGATGGTTTAAAAAACCTCTCTGTACATTTTGTTCATACAGTGGAAGTCAGTGGAGTCTAAAACATTGTCTTTCACTGTATGGGAAAAATATCTTCTTTTGTGATCCACAGAAGAAATTCAGTGATATAGACAAGAGATAGTTTGCTAAAAATTAAAATTCTGTCATTAATTACTCACCCTCATGTCGTTTGACCTTTGTTCATCTTCAGAACACAAATTGAGATATTTTGGATGAAATACAAGAGCTTTCTGACCTTGCAAAGACAACAACACAACTGAAACATTCAAGGCCCAGAAAGGTGGCAAGGACATCAGTAAAATAGTCCATGTGACATCAGTGGATCAACCTTAATTTTATGAAGCTACGAGAATACTTTTTGTGTGCAAAGCAAACAAAAATAATGACTTCATTAACACAACAATTTCTTCTCCTACGTGTCAGTCTCCCGTTATGACCTCCCGTTGTGTTAATCAAATTCACGCACTGCCTCCGAAACTTTCGTCTGTCATAAAAAAATTCGGATCAGGTTCGATTTTCTGCATTTTCGCATCCGTACCAAGCATTTTGATTGGAAAGGATAACGAATACGAAAAAAATGCATACGAAAATTATTTTGGACTCGATGTGCAAGGACCTTTACGGTTAGAATGACACGAGGGTGAGTAATTAATGACTGAATTTAATTTTTGGATGAATTATCCCTTTAAGTTGTTCAAAATCTATATGAGTTTCGTTCTTTTGTTGAGAAACAAAACAATCCCTTTAAAAATAAGGATCCAAAAGGAATAACAGAAGAACCATTTTGGGTCCGCCAAATAACCTTTCATTGAACAGTTGTTAGAGCAACCATTTTTATCTTAGTAAAGAACAAATGGAATACTCATTTTCCACTATAAAATACATTTTATGCTAAGGAAAAGTTCCATGGATGTTAAAGGCTCTTCGTGGAACCATCAATGTCAATAAAGGGCCTTTTTTTTAGGAGTGTAGGTTTGGAACAACATGAGTCAGTAAATGATTGCAAAATTTGTGCAGCTGCGGTGATTCTCTTCGTGCTCTTCGTGAGAATGTCACAGTACATGTGCAACAGTGTCTTTGAACTGATTTCAGGCTTGTGGAACTAATGAGCAGATGTCTTGCTTTGTATCCTTCCCCCCAAGAAGACGCGAGAAAGCATTATGTTGTCTGGCATATAGCAGCTCTTTTTTAAAGGCATATAGCAGCTCTTTTTTCTTCCCTGTTGGGCTTTTGGAACCTAACCAGTTAAATAAACAGCACTGCGTCCCACATGAGCCTCTTATCTCTGTTGAGAGATGTGGCAAGGGTAGGTTGAACCTGCTTGTTGAGCACAGGCAGCATTCATTTTTCACACGAGTGAAAAACCTCCACACTTATCGTTATAAATATTCATGAGTCTGATGAGAGGAACGTTTCGCCTGTCTTCTATCCTGAGTGTTCAGTGGCGGAGAATGTGAATGGGAGCGAGGGTCCATCTCAATACTGTGAGACTGCTATTGGAAATCACAGCAATGCATGTGATATCCAGTAATTAGCTGGGTGTAATACCCCCCCCCAACCCTTCTATTTCAATTTATGACAGCAGGTGTCTCAGTGGCAGTGCTGCTTTATCCAGAAAGGAACAGCAATTGGGAAGAGTGGTGCTCTGGACCAACTCCACACAGGTTAAAAGATATTTGGAGGAGGAAATGGGCCTGAATTAAATCCCTTTAACACTGGATTAATACTGAAGACAGATGGCTGGGTGGATCAGGCAGTGGTTGGATGGTGGTGGTGACTGGGATGCTGGGAAATTGACCATCTTTGGGATACATCCTTGGGGCTTAACAAAAGTAAAATTAATCACATAAGTGGCTGGCAGCAATCTGCATTCTTTTTTTCCCTCTTCATTTTTACACTCTGTAACTTTTGGCCCTCTAGCATAAAAATTGCAGAGGAACATTGTTTTGGTCATTACACAAGATAAGCTTCGGCTTCGCTGTTCTGTTCGGATAAATCAAATGGCTTGTATCTTTATTTATGTATATGACGTAAACATGCACGTTTCCAGTGAAATCCATCCAGAAGAATAAATAGTTATTAAAGGCTTACCATAGTAATTTAAAGCTGCAGTCCGTAAGTTTTGCCTCTTTGTCGCCATCTCTGTTTGAAAACCTGGAATTGTAGTAACTTGCAGAAATATCTTCATTGCGTGGGTTGTACTCTGGCACGGCTCCAGCGCGGATGAATCTAATGTTTTGAGGAGTATGTGTAGCTGTCAGTCACCGCACCGGTGTGAATCCTATATGTAGTAATCACAGATTCTAGCATATGTCTTGTAATATATGACCCAAATAAGAATTTTCACGTATATATTGTCATCTGCTCAAGTAAGTAACAAGTCTGCCACGCTTGTTCTGACCAACTGAGGAAAAAAGCATTACAATAAATCACGCCACCAATGGTGATTTAATCTAAAGATCGGTTAGCTCGTATCACAACAAACCGTGCAAATTATTAATGTTAAGAACATCAGCATTGTGTGACTATGAGTATAGTGTGTATTAGTGTGTAGATTTCAATTTCTGTACAGTCTAATATCTAACTGTTATACCATTCGAATTTCATACCAAGACATTCTTTTAACCCAAAAAGCAAACTTTGCTCCCTTCGAACTGGTTGTCTTTAAAATACAAATCTTGCGTAATCCCAGGCTACCTGTAATCAGAAGCACATTTAAAACTGGAATATAATTAAATTTCATTCACGTGTTTCATATAATCCTTTCTGGATTACAATCCGCTATCAAAATGATTTTTGACATTTAATTATTCTAGCTGCTGTGAGAAAAGTTTATAAACGATCCGGCACCTGTATTATCCTCACATGCGATAGCCTAGAAGCTGGGACAACATCGTTATGTATACAGACGTGACGTAATGACGCAGTGGCATTATTAAAAGATAACCATTGTGAGTCGGGCTAAAGTAACACGTTCGTTTTGAACACTGGCCGGTTATGTACTTGCTCAAATATTGATTTTGGATCATTTTTAACCAAAAAAACTTACGGACTGCAGCTTTAAGGTAAACCAACAACACAGTTTGGAAGATGCATTTATAATGTACTCACTCAACATTTACATTTTGTTAATTACAAAAAAAAAAAAAGTTATATAGTGTAGCTTTAAAAAAGGTTATACTTATTTTAAAAACATGACATTTTTTAAACGTGTCTAATTTAAGTGTAGTATTTTAATGTTTAAAAACTTCTGCTATCCCGGTCTACAATTAATGTCCCTGACAAAATATGTTTATGAATATAAAATTGTTCTTTTCTTTGTTAAAATGGGTCTGGATTATGACACACACACACACACACACGTTGGTTTTTGTGGTTTATGGGGACTCTCCATAGGTGTAATGGTTTTTATACTGAACAAACTGTGTGTGCTATTGCCCTACACCAACCCTACACCTAAACTTAGCCCTCACAGGAGACTTTGTGCATTTTTAGATTTTCAAAAAAACACCATTTAGTATGTTTTTTAAGCCTTTTGAATTATGGGGACATAGGCAGTGTCCTCATAAACCACCTTCATATTGTAATACCTCTGTCATACCCATGTCATTATACAAATTTGTGTCCTCATAAACCACATAAACATGCACACACACACACACACACACACACACACACACACACACACACACCGGGAGTATGTTATTTATTATTATTATTAGTAGTAGTATTTCAGTTGATTCTACATTTATTTATGTATATTTATTTAATTAAATTACTATTAAAAACTCACTAAGACTTTTTTTTGTAATTAATACTTTTATTCAGCAAGGACGCATTAAATTGATCAAAAGTAACAGTAAAGGCATTTATTATGTTATGAAAGATTTCTTTTTCAAATTATTATTATTATTATTAAACCTTTATTTAACCAGGAATTAAAACTCTTGAGATTTAAAATCTCATTTAAAAGAGGGTCCTGATGTATAATAATTAAAATAAATTTAATTGAATTAAAATAAATGCTGTTCTTTTAATTAAATGCTTTCTATTAAATATCCTGAAACAAAAAAGTTTCCACAAAATACTCCAAACTTTTGAACAGTAGTGCATAGAAAATTTATCATCACAATTTTCTGATTCATGACCACAAGAATGAAAGTTGTGCACTTTTAATTTCAGAGTTGGCTCAGTGATGACTGCATCAGCTACAAATGACCGTTCAGTTCTAAGTTCAATCAATCATAGACGACCCTCTGTCTCCTCTAACAGATGACCCGACTGTCAAAGGCCTGGATAAAGCTCGACACCTGCAGACAGGAGAGATGATCATCATTGTGGTGGTGCTTCTTATGTGGGCAGGTGAGACACTGATGTCAGCTCAAAGGAAATGTGTCGACTCTATTAATAACGTCCAAGTCCTGGAATTCTGTTCTGACTGTTTATGCCTACTGAGAAAAACTATGCTTGCAAACATTACCTCATGAATTATTAACCTCCGAGAGAGATGTAAAGCAAATGAGTTTGAGAAAGAGAGGGCGGATCATAATTTGTCTTGGATCTGCTAATGGTTATTAATTTTTCACCTGAATAATTTTAGCATCACTTGAATTAAGTGGTGCTTAAAATTCCACTATACATGCCAGCTCTAAAAGCCCTGAAATATCTATAATATGCATTAAACTGATAAAAAATGAATATTGAGAAGGGCATGGGAAAGAGAAGCACTTCTCTGCTTACGTAAGGCACAAAGCCAGTCTGCCTCACTGTCACAAAATAATTCATGCGCTCAATTGCAACTGCCACTCCAGCAAACAAGGAATGTCTTCGCACCGCTGGGCTTTGACTACTGAAAGGTATTCAGGGTATGACTGCCCCTCTCAATCCAGAGGATGCTGAACGTGTCCAACATAAAGAGCAGGGGCAGTCCCACTCCCACTCCCTGATTTAAAAGTGATGCCGTCACCCTACATTTACACACAGAAATGATAAAAAACGATTTAATAGAACCAGTATAAATATTATATTAAGTAGGGGTGTAACGGTACACAAAAATATTCTGATACGTTTGCATGTGTACCGAACAAATACAGCATGTAACTTAAAGGGATAGTCCACACCAAAATGAAAATTTTGTCATTAATAACTTACCCCCATGTCGTTCCAAACCCGTAAAAGCTTCGTTCGTCTTCAGAACACAATTTAAGATATTTTAGATGAAAACCGGGAGGTTTGTGACTGTCCCATTGACTGCCAAGTAAATAACATTGTCGAGGCACAGAAAAGTATGAAAAGCATCATCAGAATAGTTCATCTGCCATCAGTGGTTCAATCTGATTTTAATGAAGTGACGAGAACACTTTTTCTGTGCAAAGAAAACAAAACAATGATTTTATTCAACAATTCGTCTCCTCTGGTTCAGCGTAGCGCCATTTTGGAGAATATCCGCTGGACGCAAGCAGCATACGCTCTTCTGTGTCAGACGTGCCATAGATATGTACTGTATACGAGGCGTGCCACAAGGCTATGTCTTCTACGTTTGTTTAAGCTTTGATTTGAATGAGAAGAGCGTACGCTGCTTGTGTCTAGCGGATATTCTCCAAAATGGCGCTGCGCTGAACCAGAGAAGATGAATTGTTGTATCCGCCTCGGCCCGTCGACTCGTCGGCTCCACCATGGCTTATAGCTCCCTCCTCTCCGCCGTGGCCCATCTGTCCACTGGCTCCGCCGGGCTCCCTCGTCCTTCCGGCTCCGCTTTGTTCTTTTGTCGACCATCCTTCGCCTCGGGACTCCACTCCATTACTCCAGTCTTCAGTGTCACATGATCCTTCAGAAATCATTCTAATACGCTGATTTGTTACTCAAGAGACATTTCTTATTATTATCAACAGTTAGTGCTTTGTAATATTATTGTGGAAACCATGACGCATTTTATTTCAGGATTCTTTTATGAATAGAAAGGTTAAAAGAACAGCATTTCTTTGAAATAGGCTTTTTGAAACTCTTTGTTTTTTTCCACTGGAGATGATATTCAAATAATTAAAGTTATTGTATGTTTTCATAATCAAGCTATCCAATCTCAGAAGGTTAAGGAAAAGGTTAATGGCATTAATGATTCATTTATCATTGTTCATTGATAGCTTTAAGAAAATGGCCCGATATACAGTAAGAGACAGAGGTGAAATGGAGATAAACCGGGCACAGTTGTGTTTATTCAGTAACTGTCTTAAGAGTTGGATGCTTCAGCGACTCTACCTATCAGTCTGTCTCTCCAGAGCTTTGTAGAGTTACAACTCCATGTCAGCATGTCTTCTCTGTTTCTGCAGCTGTAATTGCCTTGTTTTGCCGGCAGTATGACATAATAAAGGACAATGATTCCAGCAACAGCAAAGAGAAGGTGAAACCATCCTCGGAGAGAAGCACACCAGAGCATCACAGCGGAGGGCTCCTGCGGAGCAAGGTGGGACATCTTTGAACCTTTTTCTCAACATCAAACTTACTTTTCTAATATTTACCCTAAACCTGTAAGACTTACTTTCTTCAGTGGAGCACAAAAGAAGAAGATGAGCAGAATTCCATCAAATCATCTCTTTTTCTCTACAATGAAATTGAATGGAGGGCTGTCAAGCTCCAAAAAGGACTAAAAACTCTCATAAAAGCATCATGAAAGTAGTCCATCTGACTATGAGGTCTTCTGAAGTGATGTGATAATTTTGTGAGGAACAGACTGAATGTAAAGTCTTTATTCAATAGAAATCTTGCCTTACCTGTACCTTGGTCACCATTCACTTTCATTGTGTGGAAAAGAGCTATTGCAAAGAAAAAAAGTCTCAAAAGAAATACGTTTTTCAAACCCATGGGGTGAATAAATTAAATTTTTGAATTAACTCTTTAGTCTTCATCTAAAGTCATATTTGAACAACATCTTTTTCTTCATTGTGAAAGCAAGCACCCTTAGAAAAATAAGCTGTAACAGATTTTGACTTTCAACTAAAATCTGTCACCACATCAGATCAGATATCTCCAGTTTTGTCAATTGCAGTGCAAAACAGATATGTATTTATACTGTTTCCCCACAATTCCCCCTAAACCTCAGATTGAGTTGAAATTGAAAAATCTATTTCCCTGTAAATTCAGCCACGATACTTTCCATTAGCTCTTAATGAAAAGCATAGCGTAAGCATTTAGAGCTAAGAGGATAGGGAAAAACAACCCAATCACTTTTAACATCTGCAGAAAGACTAAGACAGGAAGGAGAAAAGCATTTAGATTGCTATCCATCTCACTTTTCACAAAGACTGTCTGCCCAGGAACTGCCGATTGATAAAACATCTGATTGATAAAACCTTTTTGTTATTTGTCGGATGAAACCTGCCAGCAGTGAAGGATGAGACCAAACACTATAATGGCCAGAGCGTCAGTCTGTCAACACTAGGCCAGTCCTGCATTCCCTGACTCATGAGAAAGGCTTCAGGGTCTCTCTCTGTTGTATCACTTTTGCGAGATCATAAACTAAGCCTATGGAGCTTTATATTTGTACAGACAATGCTACAATTCACTGTTTGGCATGTTTTTGGCTCTGGTCAGTAATGCTGAACAGTTTGCAAGAGAACGTGTGTCAGTGTCCCAAAATAATTTTTGTTTATAAATGATATAAGACTGGGCTTCGATACAGATTTCCCATTCATAAGCACTTGAATTGTTTCGTTTCTGTTTCATTTGGGTGTGTTTCAATGATAATTCAAATTCTCTCCCTGCTAATACTGTAAATTAAACAGAAGTTTTTGAGACGGATTAAAAATGCCATCTATTATGGACTATTTACTAAAAGAACCAGGTCAAAAGAATGATTCATTTTGGGAATCAGACACTGACTGTAGTTCAGTCTTTATTGCATGCAGCCTGCAAGGACAACTCCACAGAAATACATCCACAGAAAGTACAATTTGTTTTTGGATTCAATACAGGCTGTGATTCAATACAAACTCACAACAGATCAAATATGATTTGTTTTAGTGCTGAATATTCAGAAAAACCTGCGTAAAAAACCTTCTAATTTGGTACTTCTGCTTTTAAGTTTACATACCACTTTGCGGAATGTATGCAAGATGTTGATAAATTAATTTATTAATTTGAGAAGGTGTTGAGAAGGTTACTTTGGAAATATAATAGATTACAGATTACAAATTACCCTCTTTAAAATGTAATAATTAGTGTAACTATTTCAGTTACTTTATTGAAGTAATGTAACTGATTACATTTGATTATTTTTAGTTATCGAATAAGCATGTGTCCTATTCTGTGTCCTAAACTCCTGAAACATTGGTGTCTCATATTTTAAAGCAGTCAATGCAATTTGGGAAAGAAATCAGTCTTATCTGAATGTGTGTGAAAAATATTCAAATGTAACCCCCTTTGTAATCATTAACATTTTCATAAGTAACTGTAATTTAATTACACACCCCATTTTTCTCTGACAGATTACAGTTAGATTTTACATATTGTAATTAAATTATTAGTTACTCCTCAAAAACTGAAATTCAGTTACTATTTTGTCTTGTGGACTAAACATTTATTTAGACAGCTTATTCAGGGCAATACTAAATAAAAAATAACATGCAATTTTAATTATTTTGAAAAAATACTAACATCTTGCATAATCTGCAAGGGGTATGTAAATTTATGAACAACTGTAAATTATTAAAATAATAATTTTAAAAGGCCAAGATTATGGAAGCGCTATACAAATACATTTGCATGCGGACCAATTTGAGGATTTTAAGAATCAATATCAAAATTGTTCAAATGAAGATCGCAATTAATCCGAAAAACAATATTTTTACCCAACCCCATAGAAAAGCACCTAACTAATACTAATTTTAACTATAATTAAAATAATAAAGGCCATCATAATATTTACAACTTTCTACAGACTGGAAAGGGAAGTGGAAAATATTATGCATGACACTTAATTTTAGAATCAGAGACTTTTCAGCATAATAAATTCTGTGGATCAAACACCAGAGCTACTGACCTACTTCTAAAATAAACCATCTCAGGAAAACCACCATGTGCCTTTGATCCTTCCCATATTCCTGTAGCTCTTCACTTGGCACTTTCTCTGTGTCGGAAATTCAGAGTGATAAAACAAGGACAGATACTTCACATTTCACCCGTTCCACTATGTGCCACCATTAGTCCTTATAACGCACGATAAAATCAATATCAGACACTTTGATGATGTCATCTCTTGCACCAAGACCCTAATGGCCTCAATTTCGACATACTGCACTGCTACAGAGCAAAAAATTATGTGCATTCGTCTCCGTGCGCATTACATCTCAGTGCTCACAGGCATATATACAATAATCTCAAAGCTGCAAATACATCCACCGGCGTTCTATCCATCCAGGACGCCATCGTGTCCCAGACCGCCACACAAACGATTACAGGCGATGATGAAACGGGCCCCTCGGAGGAGAATCACTCTTCTGTTTTTTTTGTCCTCCTGTCTGTTGCAGTTCCACCAGTCTGTGTCGTCGATCAACATCATCGAGGTGTGATGGGAGTATCGTTGACATCAGTCATGCCCTCCGTCGCATCAGGATGACAGTATGTCAACCCTTTCATCACCACACGATCAAAAACCCATCAGCTACACCGCTGTATTGGCCCACCCATATACACATTAAAGCAATCTACTGGGACTGTAAATAACGTATATTGCGTATATGACTGGATGTCTGTATTTTATGATGGATGGAAAATTCCCAAAACTCTTACTGCAATATATCAGACTGAATCTGGGATTTTTTTCTCTTGTATAGAAAAGGAAGGAAAGTGTATTTTTGTAATGGTACTGAAGTATGACAGGGTTTCTACTCTTTATTAGCTTGTGTTTTGTTTTTGCATGCAGCTCTAGTGGTCTGATAGGATGTGTACAGAAGCAGGTCTTTAGATTAAAGGAAAAGTTCACCCAAAAATTAATCTGAGGCCTTTTAAAATGTAAATGAGTTTGTTTCTCCATCAGAACAGATTTGGAGAAATTTAGCATTGCATCACTTGTTCATCAATGAATCATCTGCAGTGAATGGGTACCGTCAGTATGAGAGTCCAAACAGCTCATAAAAACATTACAATTAATCCACAAATAATCCACATCTCGTGAAGTGAAAAGCCTGCATGTTTCTAATAAATTCATCAAGACGTTTTTCTCCAGTGAAAAAGGCATCTTGTCTGATTCAGGAGAGAAATATACACTGATCAAGCATTGTTTACAAGCAAAAACAGTCTAACGCAATTGATATTTGAAGCTTTTTTCTTCACAAAATGTTAACTGATGGACTGGAGTGGTGTGGATTACTTGTGGATTACTGTGATGTTTTCATCAGCTGTTTGGACGGCACCCATTCACTGCAGAGGATCCATTGATAAGCAAGTGATATAATGCTAAATTTCTCTAAATCTGTTCCGATGAAGAAACAACCTCATCTACATCTTGGATGGCCTGAGCTTGTGTACATTTTCAGCAAATTGTAATTTTCCAGGTGAACTATTTCTTTAAGTTTGTGCTCTTATTTTCATTAGTCTGTGAATGTGGTGGAATTGTGTCAGTTCTGCTTATTAGAGAGAGCAGATTTATGCCAAATCCCTCTGCTTGCAAATAGTTTCATCTCTTCACCTTCCTTAACAGTTTTTATGTATCCTAAATATGGCTAGTAAGATTTATTTGCTTATTTATCCAGTTTTGTTTCACTGTTATAATCTTAATAATTTGAATAATGTACCTAAATGCTAATTTCACTGTGTAGAAGAATATATATAAAAAAAGAATATCCTGACTGAATCTGACAGCATAAACCTAATGATGAAAAGTGCATGCAGTTTTGCATTTATGCTCTCAGTTCGTGGCTCTTCTTTTAAATTAGTTGATTTAATCTTTATCAGTTTTAATAAAGATGATGAATGACTTGATGAAAGTTTGTTTTTTCTTGCTTGCTTATTGGCATTACAGCATATTTGGTGTTAGAGAGAAGTACTATATAAAAACTTTGGGTTTGTTTCAACACAGACATGCTAATGAAATGAGAAGTAATTTATTATTCAACCACCAAAGTACATTAAGAGTCATTAACATTGTCAAGAGAATTAATCAAATAAACAATGTATCCAAAACAGAGACTCAAATCTACATTGTCTCGATATAGAAATATCCTAATGGCACAATTGTTTTCTGCTAAAATC
Source organism: Barbus barbus (assembly GCF_936440315.1). Classification (NCBI taxonomy): domain Eukaryota; kingdom Metazoa; phylum Chordata; class Actinopteri; order Cypriniformes; family Cyprinidae; genus Barbus; species Barbus barbus. The sequence continues at coordinate 12,990,177 of NC_136752.1, forward strand.
ACAAGATATGAGACTATTGTGTTTTTGAACAAATATTTTATTATACATTATTAAATATCAACCAATGTTTATGTATATATGCAAATGACCTCTTCAGCTCAATTATGGTTTCATGATGGCTTAAATAATAAAGATTAGTATGTGTACATAGCCAAACATAGATTGCATAGATTTTTATAAAGCACCACATTTTTTACTATAAAAAAACAAAAACAAAACACATTATAAAAATCACACACAATCTTATATACTGATTGAACAATATTTAAGAAATCATTTCAGATATTAAGACATAATAAAAATGTTTTTACTATTGCTGTTGCAAATGTTAAAGACACTGAAAGTCCTTCCACAGAAAACAGTGATTTTTTTGTGAAATGCATAAACAGTCAAATCAGGACAAACATTAATAATTAACCCACTGCCAGATTCAATATGATTATTCAAAATAACCAGAACACCACTAACTGAACTAAGACCTTTAGCTACAGCAGACACTGCTATTACAGTATATATTCTATTAAATTAAACAAAACTTATTCCACTTCCAGCAGGAAAGAAAATGGTTCAAATTTTGATCTGCAATACTGAGCGGAAATACTGCATATTCAAAAATGCACAAAAGAGCAAAAAGCTGACAGAGCCACTGAGGCTCAAAGACTGAGCGTTTAATGATTTCAGAGAATAATGAAGAGATTTCTGAGCGTGCATTTTAATATAACGTAAAAAAGGGCAGAATGGCAGTAACGTAGCTGCTAGAAACTGATTGGGACTCATGGGAAAAATATTATTTTTAATTTCTTAGAAGCAATGTAATATTCTTTAGTTCTTATAAAGCAAAGAAATGGCAGAACCTATAGAAAAAAGTAAGATATAAATTGTTGTGCCTTTTCTATTCAACATCTATTTGACAGAACATGATGTTTATTTTTAACCAAATCATTAATGTTTTGACATCATTTACAGAAAGAAAAAAAAAAAAAAAAAAAAATTCAGGTCCGTAAATGTATGAAGTTGCATATATTTAAAAATAATTAACATTAATTAAGTTATAATAATAATGAATCTAACGCTTGTGGCTGGAAGCCAGTGTGAAAGGATTTTACACAAGACTATTTTGGATCCTGAAGAAGAAAGAAATTCAGAAGTGTTTGAGGCCTTTGTCAAATATTTCAAAATGTAATGATCACAGAAAAGAGTTTCTGTAATGATTGCTTAAAAGCAAACGTCACTCTGACCCACAATATGTATCTGAAATTGAATTACAGTGCTTCAGAATGTCAGTCCTGGACAATTCTACGTCCTTATATTTGTAAACGTTCACTATAGCTCCCTAGTGGCTCTAGTACTGTACATCTTCTAATGTTTAATCACACTCGTCTAAGAGCTTTGCAGTGATTTGTTCAGTTGACTTGAACGCTGGGTTGAAGTACAGACATCTGTTCTTTGTGTAATGTACATTTGGTCTCCCTTTCAAGTACATGTTTGCAGTTATTGTATATTTAATTAATATAACTACAGTATAGCACCAATGTGTTGAAAAGATTTACACTTTTTACATGATATATGTAGCAAATCTACACTTGAATACAATATAACAACATGCAATTTCACACGTTGTATTGTCAAGTACTTACCCTGAACTTGCAGTATTATAATGTAAGTACATTGGCATTCAAGAGTTCTATAGTCATGCAAGTCTATGCTGCTGTTTTGTGGTATTGTTGCTGTTTTAAGTGGCAGTAGTGTGAATAAGTCCATCACTGAGGCATACGTTGCACATTGTGTGCGGTGCTGGGGTGTGTTGTGTGTTCAGGACACTTTCTGATAGGCTGGTGAGAGTGATGTGTGTGTGTGTGTGTGTGTGAGAGTGTGTGTTCAGTCTGAGTCCTCACTGCTGAAGGACAGGAGATCTTCTTCCGCTGGACTCACAGTTGCATCCTCAGACACGGTTTTGCTGCGTGATGTTGCCAGTCTGACGGAGAGAGGAAGAGTAATTGTTATTATTTCTCATTTTATGTTACAATGTTTCTTTGTTTTTAAAATTTTCTAACTCCTAAAACTTATTTTGTGGATTAAATTGGATTTTACAAATACATTTACACTGAAAGATGTGAAAGGTGCACATGCAAAAAAAATAATAAAAAAATAAATACAAATAAAATAGGGGAGACAATGCTTTTATCAGGATTCCCACAGTCACTGAAAACCTGAAAAGTTTATGGAATTTCACATTTTGGAAAAATCATTTTATTTTATTAATGTATTTGTATTTATTTCTTTGTTTGTTTGAGTAAATATACACTTTTTCATGCATAGTTCTAAATAATTTATCAGCTACACTACTGTTCAAAAGTTTGGGGTCAGTAAGACTTTTTTTGTTTTTGTTTTTTTGTCTTACCAAGGCTTCATTCATATAATGAAAAATACAGTAAAAACAGTAATATTGTAAAATAAAATAAAAATTAAAAACTTTTTCATTTTAATATTTTAATATATAATTTATTTCTGTAATGAATACAGAATGAATTTTCAGTGTTTCAACAAACATTATCAATGCTAAAAACAGTTGCGTAATGTTTTTGTGATACATTTTCAGAATTCTTCGATGAATAAAATGTTTAAGATAATAGCATTTATTTAAAATACAAATCTTTTGTTTTTAGTAAACATTATAAACATGTTAACTGTCATTTTTGATCAACTTAATTCATCCTTGCTAAAAAAAACAAAAAACATCTACTGACCCCAAACTTTTAAACAGTACTGTAGATATATTGGACATGTGAATGATATGCTAGAAAAACCCACATTTTGATTTCTTGGTGTCTTAAAGGAAGCTTGTATGAAGTGTAATGATATTTGTTTCTGGCTGAGGCTAGATGATAACTGAGGCTCATCATTATGCGGTACGGTTTCTCTCACCTCACTTACCTGCGTCCATCTCCTCCACCTCCATATTGCTGCGTGGCAGGTGAGAGAGAGCATGACACATGCTGACAGTAAGCTATGGTTAAACACTCACATCCTTCCCAGCATCCCACTGTTCAAACTATAGCATCCTTTGTCAGCAAGTGAAGACCTAGATCTATTATTATGGGTTTTATTGTGTTTTTTCTTTATGCTCAGTGAAAGGAAAGATCTGACTATTTGGATTCGCCTCATCTGATTCACTTAGAGAATCATGGTCCTTTGGCTCATTACATTACTTATAATAATGGATTCCATTGGCAGGATGACAGTGCTGTTTCTGACCTGCTGTATGAAAGTAATGAAGTCACAGTAATGCATTGGAATCACAACCAGTTATAACTTTATGGCAGCAGAGAATGTGGCAAGCAATCATAGAATGACTTGTATCAGGTTATAAATACATTGAATAGAAAGCACATCCCTGTGCAACCATACATAAGAATGCTTGTAACTCACTAAGCAATCAGTTCCTAAACATTAAGCAATGAAAGCACTGATGTTTGTGATTTTATTGCTTGGTGCCCCATTAAAGATGTCCATACAAACAGACAGCGGGATAAACTCAAAAATGTATACCAAAAACCTAAAAATGTAATTAAATTAAAACAAATATTAATTGTACATTAATTGAATATGATTATAATTTTATATTAATAATTCTAACTAATTAAATGTTTATTTATTTATTATAATTTATTATAAAAACATTAAATCAAACATCAGTTTATTCTATTTTAATTACACAATTCATCCAATGACAGCAAAGATTATGTTTACATTAATAATTCTTATCAATTAAACATTAATTATAAAAATATGAATTATTAACTAAATATTAATTTATTATTATATTTTAAATATAAAATTAATCCAATGACAGAACAGGTTATAATTTTATATTATAATTCATCTTTATATTACATTTTACAATTAATTAAAATATTAATTTGGTATTATTATTTATTATTTAAAAAATGATAAAATATGAACATTTTAAATATTAATTTATTATTTTTTTATTTTAAAATTCATCCAATTACAGAGTATATTAGAATTTTTAGATTAATAATTTTATTTAATTAAAATACACATTATAACAATTATGAATTATTAACAAAATATTAATTAATTTATTATATTGATATAAAAAAGAATGAAATTCATTTTTAAAATAATTTAAAAATTATTATAAAATATTAATTATTAATTAAATATTAATTGATTAATTAATTATTGTAAAATGTATGCAATGACGGAACAGATTCTATTTGTTTTTGTCTTTTTCCCACTTTGTCAGTTTCACTATCTGTTAATCTGGGTAATAAGAGCATATTTATTATTTTGGTAATTCTTGTTTATGTATCTAACTGTTCAAAGAAAAGCTTGAATGAAGTCATTATGAACTCTTTACATGTCATCTGCTGCTGTCCTTGGATACTAGCTGAACATGAATAACTCCAACCTATCATTGCACTCATTTCCAGGGCTCTGTTTGAATTGATATTAATAACTGTGTATGTAAAGAGACTCAGAATAAAATGATTCTCCACGTCCATTAATCTGAACCAGAGCCTCTGCAGTTAATGTGTTTCAGTGCTCCTACTGTGTGCCAAATCTATCTCCATCTCCACTTTATGAGACATTATGTCACACCTGAGTGAGCGTGAACACTTTAGCTGGTTATATGAGGCAAATATTTTACAAATAGTTCCACATCAGCATACAGATGGCCTCAAAACTAACACACAGATGTAAATGATATGCTAGAGAAACCCACATTTTGATTTCTTGGTGTCTTAAAGGAAGCAAATCAGCCCTTTCGCCTCTTGCTAATAAACAAAGAATTTTAGTGCATCTCGAGGGAAATCATCTCTTTTTAAATGCTGTATTCAGACATTTCCTTAGCCGCATTGCAGATAAAATGCTCTTAGAATAAACACAAGTGAATAAATATCATTCAAACGTTTGGGGTCAGTAAGATAAAAAAAAAGGCATCTTTCAAAAACTTTAAAAAAAATCTTACAGACTCCATACTTTTGAACGGTAGTGTAGATATTTTTTTACTACCACAGTCAGATCTTTTCTTTTTTTGTATATGTATGTGAGTGTATTTTAAAGCGCAAGTAGTGATCAATAAGCGCTACATCTCCAAAAACTATTCTGTAGGATCAGTCTCTGATTTCATAGACAGGCTGACTGTGTGTGAGCAGAAGGGAACACAAACTTACCTTGAAAATGCATCATCGAGGCCATCTTCCGCATCCTGAAAATAAGAGAACAAAGAATAACCATGTACGAAAAAAAATCACAGATCACATCTATATCATACACATAGATTCAGAAAGTATCTGTCAGCACCAGCATGCTGTAAAAACGTAATCTACAGTATCTTCTGTGGCAGTCATTATCTGAGACCAGCAGACTGAAGGTCCTAATTGGGTTTCAGAACCTGCCTGAGCAGTGAAAAAGTAATTAACAAAGGCACAGTGTGCAGACAGAGAGCTTGACAGATCCAATCTTTCACAAAACAGACCTTGGCAACTAAACTGGAATGGGCAGCTCTCCACCTAGTGGCCATGTGTTTAATCATAATAATATTGTGTTTAAGCAGAGAATGCCACTTAGTGGTGACTACGCACTATATCAACAGGACAGGCACTGCTGACTGATAATATAATGGCAATTAGCCAACGGCAATAGAGTAATTACTGCCTTGGCATGCTCTTTGGTTTCAAAACAACTGACCTTCATTTTGGAGCTGATACTCTGCACAATAGTGGCACTCTTTCAGCAAATTAATGAGGTTTCATATGATCAGGTATAGGCCAAAAGATGAATTAGTGCCATTCAGAAAGGCTGCCTTGCATTTCAGCCATATTTTATCAAATAATACAGAAACAAACTCCTGAAGGGATATTTATGTGTAAAATTAATTATGCTCTAAATTGAGTTCAGTAAGATTTTATTTTTTTGTATTCACATTCACACATTAAATTGATCAAAAGTGACAGTAAAGACATCTACAACGTTACAAAATATTTATATTTTCAAATAAATGCTTTTGAGCATATCATAATTATTTCTGAGGAGATCATGTGACACTTAAAACACTGAAAAATGCAGCTTTACCATCACAGGAATACATTACATTTTAAAATACATTAAAACAGAAAACATTTATTTTAAATTGTCATAATATTTGACAGGATTATTATTTTACTGTATTGTTGACAAAAAAAAAAGACCTTTCAAAAACATAAAAAAAAAATCCAGCCACACTTTATTTTTATTCGACATTAACAAACCATTAACTATGACTTTTGCTGCTTAGTAATAGTAATGCAGTTATTAAATTTAGGTGTTAGAATATGGTCAGGCGGAGTATGTGCTATATAAGCACTAATAAACAGCCAATATGTTAATAATAACAGGTATGCTAATAAGCAACTAGTTAATAGTGAAAATTGGTCCCTTTACTAAAGTGTTCCCAAAAATCCTTCCAACCACAAACTTCTGAATGGTAGTGTGTGATAAAAGCTTATACAGGATGACACCATACCCAGGAGTCATGTTTGATTGGTCGTCTCCTAGCTTTGCTGCGTGGAGATGGTGAAAGGAAGGAAGGGAAGAAGGGCTTCCTAAGTTTATGCTCCATCAGAGCCTGAGTCTTCTCCTCCTCTGACACAAGTAAAGAACACAAATGAAGAGTATTCCCATGAATTTAACAAAATTAAGACAGACATCCAGCAAACCATTGTGTCCAAACCAATAAATGTACCTGAAACACTGTTTGCTTCAGATTCAGGCTGAGGTTCAGGGTCTGAACAGGTGTAGCACGTGCGGGTTTTCTTACTTTTGTCTGCAAATGAAGACGCAGGAATATAGGCCTATCTTATGTTACTTGGCATATATTTATATATATCAACAGGCAAAAAACTCACCTTCCTGTGCAATCTCCCACAGATCCAGAGCTACTTTGAAAGCTTGTGCAACTGTCAGAGTCACAGCCTGAGCCTGTGGAGGACATGTGATCGCACAAAATCAAAGAGAGCCATGGGTCAGATTTTGAAGAATGATGCTCTTGTCCACTAGATGGCGCTAGATACCAGCTATAGATACGCATCAAGTGAAGAGACTGTGGCTTTCGCAATAAATGAGAAAATAGCTAACCATTAATCAGGTCACACAGCAAGGTGATGAAGGATTACAAAACTATCAAAATGGAAAAATTTGAACAAAGTGAGTGTGTGTAGAATGATAGATAGATAGATAGATAGAGAGATAGAGAGATAGATAGATAGATAGATAGATAGATAGATAGATAGATAGATAGATAGATAGATAGATAGATAGATAGATAGATAGATAGATAGATAGATAGATAGATAGACAGCCATCTGTAACATCCGATTATTTTCACAATGTGCATCTGAAGACACTTACTATTTTCTTTTTTTGGCACAGGAAGGCATGGCACTCCAGAGTTTCGTTGAACTGGCTTTGGGAGACGTAGGCAAAGACCTTATCCTGAGTTTTGTCTGTTGTGCAGTAAGATATTCTGCAGAAGCAAGAAATACAAGCTTTTCACTGTTTTCATCAAACATTTCCGGGAATGTATAATGTACAGACAGGGTCTTGGTTATGATTAACATTTATCTTTCAATAATATCAATGAAAGTGGGTGAAAATCACCAGCGTTATGTTACAGAGAAACTGCAACCTAAACAAGCTGCCTGGAGTTCAGTGACAGAAAAATACCCTCTTATCTAATATATCAAGTCATTTGCATCTTTCAAGTACTGCATCCAGCCATTTAATGTAGGTCATATAAAGTCCGTGGACTAACCAAGATGATTCAAAAACAGATTTGTACTTTTAAAAACTAAAATCTCTCAGATTCATAATGATAAAATTTGTAGGAGACCCAAATATAATGAGACCTATTTCTGCACCAAAAAGTTCTATCATCATTGTTCCAAACCTGTATTATTTTGTTTCTTCTGTGGGACACAAAAGAATATATTCTGAAGAGTGTTTGCATTTCTCTCTTCCATTCAGTGACAGTTTCCTGTAGCTTAAACAGTAGAGTATAGCACTAACAACACCAAGAAATGCATAAACTAAACAAATATATAACATTAAATGCAATGTAAGTTGCTTTTTATTAAAGTAAATGGAGACTAGAGCTACCAAGCTTCAAAAAGCACCTATACATTCTTTCTGAAGCCATTTGTTGATCATTTGTTTAAAGAACAGACTGAAATTGAATGTTATTCTTTCAATACAATCTTGCTATTGAAAATTTAGCTTGACAGTCATGGTCACCATTCATATTCAATAACAGTGGAAAATTACATTGAATAAATCATGACAAAAGCTTAATTTTGGGACTGTTGTAATATCCTGTCAATCTATAAATTTTAGTTTTATTTATTTTACTGTATTCATTTTTTGTAAAGAGAGCCAGAGATCAACAACACCGTGTAGATTGAGATTTTACAACCAATAAAATGATCAGATACAATATCAGACACACTTATAAAATATGAACCATCAGACATGTAATGGAAAGTGGATTTTGAATGTCAATTTAGGAAAAGGATAGAAATATAGAGCACCAACCTAAAAGGGCCTGTGTGAAATAATGAGATACATTAGACAAAGACTGGAGGAAGAGCTCTGACCTCACATCATCTACAACTGTTAGTGCACTGCTTCTGATGCACGACCTAAATAGAAATGCCCAAGACTCTCTATTCCCTTTCTCCCTCCCCTTTCTGTCTCTGAACATGGGGGGTGTGGTGAATTATCATTTATTCCAGTCTGTGGTGCATTGCACACTTTCATTATTGAAGAGTGAAAAGCTGAGAGGGAAGGAAACTGTAAATGGCCTGAACGTAGCTTGTTTGTAGCTCAATTCAAACAGAATGAACGATGGGGGGCGTTTTATCCTAAACGACCTCAGCTATACTGACAAGAACTTTTAAATCTTTGCTTTCATGGAAATCAGAGTAGGAAGTTCTAAAAGTAACTCCATGGAATTCCATGAAATGTAATGCATTACAAAGCACTTATTAACGTTTTACATACATTCCAGTCCTTGAATTTGATTGGCTGCATGGCATTATAAGCGTGCTGATATATGTACAGTCCAAGAAAACAGTTTACATCACTCCACTTGAATGTGTTTGTGAGTATTACAGGTGGAACATTTTTATTAACTCTTTCTGCAGGTTACATTGGTTACAGTTACTAACAAAACAAGTGACTATGTTTATGAGTGAGTCACTGAATCATTCACACAACCGATTTGTTTAAAATCACCAAATTATTCAGGAACAAAATGCCACTACTATGTGTTGCTCGTGGATGTCTGCAACAATTTCCATTGCAATAAAATAACTAAAAAGACATTTTCAAAATGTAAGATATTTTTTTTTTACTATTTTTTATTGTCAGTGTGTTTTCAGACCTTTGCACTATAGTTTATATGAATGCCAAAACACAAAGTGGATCATTTAAAATAAAAAAAAATTAAATCAAGCAAAGTGAAATGCAGAGATACAGTAAAGTAGCAATGCACATCAAAAGAAGTGAGTGAGGCCTTAGCATGAAAGCTGTCTGCGTTTGAAGATTAGGCAAAGAGGCGACACACGCTTGTTAAATTTTAACAAATGTAAATAAGAGTCTCAGGTCACATACAACTACCATACCGTAAGAGCTTACAGATATTCCAAATGCTGTTTAACAAAAAAGAAATGCAAAGCAACTATTACTGTATACATATGTATATTTCTTTCATTTGAATTTAATTTAATATTTTATATATTTAGAACTCCTATAACATTTTATATATTTATAACTCGGACTGTTTTCATACATTTTATATTTAATTATTTAAATGTAATGTTTTATATATAGAAACATAAATATAATATTAAATTAAAATGTATTTTTATATAAATTAATACAACAATACATTTTTATTTAATATTATATATGTCTCTATACATATATAAAACATTACATTTAAATAATTAAATATAAAATGTATGAAAACAGTCTGTGAGTACAGGGGGAAAAGCCCTTGCTTATTTTAGCTTTGGCAGTGTTTGCATTGGCAGGGTCACAGCTCCCTCAGTGATGCCCTACTGACTCCCCTCTCTCGCCGAACACATAACAGGGGAATATTACATTCCCAGAATGGGGAAAAAGCCAAAGTGGGGTTTAATCTTTTCATGAACCCCCATTCAGTTAATGCGGGACCATAGTGAATCTCATTACACAAATCACTGTGCAAGATTTGCGGCTGAGGAAAATGATGTCTTGCACACAAATATAGATGTTTTCTTTTGAAGACAAGCTGGAAGTAGTGAAACCGATGTGTGTATTTGGATAAAAAGCCACATAAAAATCCTAAATTGCAGTGAGCATTGACAGAACTGAAACAAAAGCAGCAGAATGCCCTTCAAACCTTTACAACTTCTGATGTAATAAAGCTGACATCTCCTACTGAGCCTAGACAAACAACATCATCTCATATTTTTCACTAAAAATAGAAAGGCTGTGTTTTTTTTCTTCATTATTTGTATATGCGGCTGTGGAGAGGGGGATGGGAATCAAAGCAGTGAATAAAGATGATGAAAAGTATTCATATCATGAGCGCTAATGTGTTTCCTTCTTTTCAAACCCCCACCACTTCATTCAGAATGCTCTCGTTTTCCTTTCCTGTCAGTGAAAAGGCACAAAATACCCATGATTCTGTTCTTCACCCTCCAAATGGCTGTCCAAAACCCCCTCAGGGTCTGGGTTGAAATAGCATTTATTATAGCATTCTGATTGAACTCTGATTTCATGGTCCCCTGGTATCTGTGTTTATTCTCCAGCCTCCTTTGAAAGTTGTATGATCAAAGTCTACACTGATTACATTCTGCCATATAAGACGCTTCGCTCCAGGGTGTTTTCTTTTATCCTGAAGTTTGCTTTACCTGGATCAGGCCAATAATACACTGTAAAAAACAAGCAGAAGCTCAGTGCGGTGGAGGGCAGTTTGTCCTGCTACGTGAGCTCTCAGCATTTCTCTGTCTTACACAGGAATCCATATGTCATCACACTAAACAGCCAGAACCCCACAGAGCATCTCTGAAGGGTGCAGGCAGGACGGTCCCAAGGATGGAGGAGTTCCAGGTGCAAGGACAGAGTGTTTTTTGTTGCAGACCTGATGCTCTGCTAGCATACATTGCAAAATCATGCAAAAAACAAACAAAAAAACTATAAATTGGTATATTTGTCTTTATTACCACTGAAAAAAATATAAGTATCCATTAAACAAACTAATTTATATTAAGACTAAGAGAATATACAATATCTTAAAATAAATGATATTTCTTACTCATTTGGATATATATATATATATATATATATATATACAGAACAAGTAGAAACATAAATATTCAAATAATATACTATTTTGTTTCTCAAATCTATTTAGCTTTAATTAGCCTACCTATTTAATTCAACATGAATTTATATCTAGACTAGACAGAGTATATAGTATTAACTCAATATAAAATTGTATAAGTGTTAACCTCAATAAATAGTTTTGAACAAGTAGAAACTAAATAAAGAATTCAAATAATAATAATAAATAAATAAAATAAATCAAACATTCTGTAACTATTCAAGTAATATCTTATGCAATTGATTGCTTTCCAAAAAATATTATTACACTATAATTTACATTTATATTGAGAATATACAGTATTTAATTATTTAAGTTTTTCTTAATGCTCTGTAAAACTGTTAGTTTATAATATATATATTATGAAAACCTCAACAAACAGTGTTGAGAACAATGAACTAACAATGAACTAAATAATAAAAAAAAAATAATAATAATAATAATAATTAATTTTAATTAATTAAAATCTAATTAAATCTAACTATTTGAAATATTTCAAAAAATTATTTTAACTAGAAAACAATATGTAAAGAGGCATGGAGGGTATATGTGGTGTATTATTTAGAGAAAATGAGAATGAGGGAAAGGACAAATAGAGGAAAGAATGAAAGAGTAGGAAGGATATGGAATAAGTTTTCTTAGGGTAGAGGATTAAAGAGATGGGTGATTCCCGTGACTGTGTCTCTGGTGTAGCTGATAAGGGGGATCAGCATGGGGGTTTCTCTCATGCCCACTGAATAATACACCTCCCTCCAATAGACGGGTATAATACAAGCAAGATGCACCACAATCCCAAATTCATGAATATGAGATAAGCACGTCACCTCTTGCATCAAAATTTGTTTGACATACTCAAATGTTAATGATTCACTGGTTAGTGATCTCACTGCAGACTTCAACAGACCTTGACCGACTAAAAATCTTTAAATAATTGATTTGGAGGGAATGAAGTAGGGAGGCTTATTCCAATAATTGACTCGATGGCTTTTTAAAATTCTGAGAACATACAAAACAGCTTTATCAGTTTTATCAGGCCCTTCGTGTGGTTTAAATTACCTGGGTTTGTTCAAGACAAAAATAATATTTCATATCTCATCAATAAGTGATTTTTAAAAAATAAATTAATACTTTTATTCATCAAGGATGCATTAAATGTATCAAAAGAGACAGTTTAACACTATTAAAATGATTTCAAATAAATGCTGAAAAAAAATTATCAGTTTCAACACTGTTAATAAGAAATGTTAAAAATGATTTCTGAAGGATCATGTGACACTAAAAGACATTTTAAAATATAATAAAATAAAAACAAGTACTTGAAATTGTAATAATATTTCACAATATTATGATTTGTACGGTATTTTGATTAAGTAAATTATTATTTTTTTTGAAGATGCCCTTCCATTAACTATGAGTTTCAAATTATGATACAAAAAAGCATTTGTGATTTTGGTCTGTTTTGGTGTGGTTTTATACCTGTAAATGGAAACATCCTCGACGAGGTCATTGGTCTCAGTGTCTGAGATGATGATTCCTTTGGGGGAGACAGTGAGGGTCACTTTCCGAAACTTCTTTGCACTGGCCCGAGCCTGTATGTGGATGACAAGCAAAAACAAATATCTTTGTCATTGTCATCTTTAAAATGTCACTCATAACTCACTGACCATAAACAATAACCTCTAAAGGTCAGAGAAATCCGTGTGGGCTATTAACACCAACTCCACAGGTACAAGAGCTGAAAAGAGATTATGCTTTATATATAAAATTCATCTTCTGACTTGTTACTATGATCCTGGTCTGTGAACACACTGGTACAGCAATGCAGTGTTCTGGCAGGAAGAAAAGAGGCCAACATGGATGAGGACGAGGGGAAATTATGGTTGAAATGCAGAAGAGGAGAGAGAGGGGACTCGTCAAGGACAAAGGAAATCAGGCAAAGTATATCTGGAGGGTCATTCTTTCTCCCCAGGAGACAGTAAACACTGATTTAAAACACAATGAAACTCAATGATTCACAGTCTGACAGTTGGGAGAAAAAGTTGTCACGTTCTGATTTGATTGTGCTGCTACAGAAAGCAAAACTGTTTAATTTGCTTTCTGAGAAAAAAGGAATCATATTGTGTATTTAAGCATGTAGAGCCTGAAATATAAAAGCAAAAAAATATATATTTATTTTAATTGAAAAGGAACAGTTTATTAAAGCTTCAGACAAAATATATAATAAAAAAAAATCTAAAATAACATTTAAAAAAGAAAGATGCATAGAGTATGTGTTTTTTGTTGACTCATATTTGATACAACAGGCTTTTCTGATTCATATATATATACAGTGCCCTCCATAAGTATTGGAACAGTAAAGACAAAATTGCTCTGTTGGCTGTGGAGTCAAGACCAGTGGTGGACACCCCTGACATCGGATCGGCCACCCTGGGTGCCACCCCAAAAATTATTATGCTACGATTTCATTTTCTTTGTTTAATCATACTGAAATAAGCGTTTGTTTTAGCCTCGAACTCAAGGATGTGACGCGTTTGGTGCTCCGCATCACGCTTCGTCCATTTCCAGCCTCTCGTGCCACACGTTTATTTACGGAGTGAAAAACATTGCAGAGCAGAGAGGACATAGACAACGAGCTGACGGACACGACAGAACAGGCCACTTATAATAACATGAAACAAAGCATTCAAATTCTGTTAGTTTTATTAAGAATTTCAAACAATAAAAACAGTTTTGGGGCTGTTTAGTGGCTGGTGTGACAGATCATGCGCACTCCCGCTTTTTAAGTTCAAGCGAAGCAGGAGTGCATTCTTATTAGCATGAAGTAAACATTGAATGAACATCCGATCCATGTCGAATGATACACTACAACTTACTGAATGTATATTGTCTCATGTAATCACTCAATGAGTGTTTCAACTGCGGAACGACAGCAGAAAACATTGTCACATAATAAAATAAATGCACCCAGATAAAACGTTTTGCAAAAATACATTTAAATATATACTCATAATTGCTCTTTTTTTATTATAAGTCATAAAAATGAATAGATATAACGTTATTATAAAAATGGTCTAATATGAACTTGTATACAAACCAATTGTTACTTTAACCTTAACACTAGGGTTCCCTGTTTAGTTTAGTTTAGAAAAAAATTGAAAAAATAAAGTGTACATTACCAGTCAAAAGTTTTTGAACAATAAGATTTTTAATGTTTTTAAAGTATTCTCTTCTGCTCACTAAGCCTGCATTTATTTGATCCAAAATGCAGCAAAAGCAGTAATATTGTGAAGTATGTTTACTGTTTAAAATAACTGCTTTATTTGAATATATTTTAAAATGTAATTTATTCCGGTGATCAAAGCTAAATTTTCAGCATCATTACTCCAGTTTTCAGTGTCACATGATCCTTCAGAAATCATTCTAATATACTTATTTGCTGCTCAAGAAACATTTTTTATCATTATTATCATAAATATTTAAAACAGTTTAGTAAATTTTTTCAGGATCATTTTAATGAATACAAAGATCAAAAGATTTGTATTTTTCTGAAAAGTTTTTTAAAGCTTGTTTAATTCAGTATAATTATTTATTTTATTTTATTTTTATTTATTTATTTTTTTTTGGGGGGGGGGGGTATTATAGAAATGAATACTTTTATTTAGCAAGGATAATTTACATAGATCAAAAGTGATGATAAAGACATTCATAATGTTACAAAATATTTCTATTTCAGATAAATGCTGTTCTTCTGAACTTTCTATTCATCAAAGAAACCTGAAAAAAATCTACTTGACAGTTTTCAATATAAATAATAATAATAATAATAAATGTTTTTTGAGCTAAAAATTCAGCTTTGAAATCACAGGAATAAGTTACATTTTAAAATATATTCAAATTGAAAGCAGTTATTTTAAATAGTAAAAATATTTCACAATATTCCATGTAGCACGTTAATAACCCCACCGGAACCCAGTGTGGCATTTAACCTCAAGGACCCAACCTTGAGAGAGGTTCAGGAGGTTGTCAAAGCAGCTAGGATGAACTCAGCACCAGGTCCAAGTGGAGTGCCCTACGCAGTCTACAAGAGGTGTCCCAAACTCCTTCAGCGCCTATGGAAAATCATCAAAGTCATCTGGAGGAGGGGAAAAGTGGCACAACAGTGGAGACATGCAGAGGGTGTCTGGATTCTGAAGGAGGAGAACTCAAGTAACATCGAGCAGTTCAGGGTCATCTCACTCCTTAGCGTGGAGGGGAAGATATTTTTCAGTATCGTTGCCCGACGCATGACGGAGTTTCTCCTGCAGAATGAGTACATTGACACCGCTGTTCAGAAAGGTGGGATCCCGAAAGTGCCAGGCTGTATGGAGCACACAGGAGTTATCACCAAGTTAATCCAGGAGGCTCGTGGAGGTGACGAGGACCTGGCAGTGCTGTGGCTCGACCTTGCCAATGCTTATGGGTCAATCCCACACAAGCTGGTGGAAACCTCACTGATACGACATCATGTTCCAGATAAAATCAGGGACCTCATTTTGAACTATTATAGCTGCTTTAAATTGAGAGTCACCTCTGGATCAATAACATCTGCATTTCATAGGCTGGAGAAAGGAATAATTACAGGGTGCACAATCTCAGTGATCTTGTTCGCCTTAACTATGAATTTGTAAGTTAAGTGAGCAGAGGTGGAATGCAGAGGCCCACTTACTCAGTCAGGTGTGCGACAGCTCCCGATCAGAGCATTTATGGACGATCTGACGGTAACCACGACATCAGTACCAGGCTGCAGATGGATCCTCCAAGGCCTCGAATGCCTCATCAGTTGGGCCCAAATGGACTTTAAGCCAGCCAAGTCCCGATCCCTTGTGGTGAGGAAGGGAAATGTAACTGATAAGTTCCGTTTCTCCCTCGGAGGAGTGCAAATTCCGTCAATCACCGAGAAGCCAGTTAAGAGCCTGGGAAAAGTATTCAACAGCACACTTAGCAATACAGCCATACTCCAGGAAACTGGGAAGGAGTTGCACACCTGGATTGTTGCAGTGAACAAGTCAGGGCTGCCAGGAAAGTTCAAAGCCTGGATTTACCAGCATGGTATTCTGCCGCAACTCCTCTGGCCACTGCTGGTCTACGACGTCCCCCTAACCACTGTAGAGGGCT
Source organism: Barbus barbus (assembly GCF_936440315.1). Taxonomy (NCBI): domain Eukaryota; kingdom Metazoa; phylum Chordata; class Actinopteri; order Cypriniformes; family Cyprinidae; genus Barbus; species Barbus barbus. The sequence continues at coordinate 13,006,765 of NC_136752.1, forward strand.
TTGAGAGGAAGATCAGCCACTTTCTACGTAGGTGGTTGAGACTGAAGTTTTCCCAGAAACCATCGCCACGACCACACTTAGGCCTGATATGGTCCTATTTTCAGAATCATCAAGGTGGTTTTACTGGAATTGACTGTGCCCTGGGAAGACCGGATGGAAGAGGCATTTGAACAGAAGAGGGCCAATTATGAGGAGTTGGCAGGTGAATGCCGTAACAGAGGATACAAGACCCGCTGTCTCCTCATTGAGATTGGCTGCCGAGGATTTGTCGGCCAGTCATTGTGCAGGGCCCTCAAGCTCTTGGGAATCAGGGGACTGCACAAGAATAAACCCATCAGGAACATCATGGATGCCGCGGAGAAAGCATCAAGATGGCTGTGGATAAAAAGGGGGATCTGTGGACTACATAAGATACCTTATGTGTATGATGTTGAAAGACCCGAAACACCCGATGACCCCAGGTAACACTGATGATGTGTCTAGGGTGCACCTGGAAGATGTATGTCAAATTACTGATTTTGCTGTATTTTGGATCAAATAAATGCAGGCTTGGTGAGCAGAAAAGAATTAAAAAACATTAAAAATCTTACTGTTCCAAAACTTTTGACTGGTAGTGTTAATCACAGGCTTGTTAATTAATCATGAATAATTCTCACTCCAGGCTGCTCCAGCCACTGATTAATGAGGTGATATAATTAAGAGAAATAAGTAAAAAAAAAAACATTTGAAGTTATGGAATGTATAGCTAATGTGTGGTAACGTGAAGTAATCAGCAATTGTAGGATTTATTCATGCTTTTTTTATGCTAGGTTGGAGTTATACACTGATTTTCTCTCATGGTCCATGGACCCCCTGAATTAACCTTGGCCACTCCCTGGCCATCCCATGTATAAAACTGTAGCTCCGCCACTGGTCAAGACATTTGCAAATATGATTAAAAGATGAATATGAGACAAAACTACAGAATGTCACATTTTATTAGTAGCCATTTCAACACATATATGTTTTACCAAATAAAAAGAACAGCACTTTTAGCGTTCATCCCACTCATTGATGTGAGCATAAGTATTGGGACAATTTAAGACAGATATAAAATATTAAAAGCTATTATTTAGTTGCAGATCCCTTGTGCACAATCACAGCAGTGAGTCTGTGACACATAGACATCACCAGACTCTTGGTCTCATCCTTTGAAATACTTCTCCTAGCCTTTAATGCAGCCAATTCCAATTGTTGCTTGTTTTGAGGAGTTTCTGCCTTTAACTCTCCTCTTCAGCTGGTGAAATTCATGTTCAATCGGATTTAAATCTGGAGATTGACTTGAACAATCTAAGACTTTCCATTTCTTTGCCCTTATAAATTCCTTGACTGAACTAGCAGGGTGTTTTGGGTCATTGTCCTGATGCAATATGAAGCATTTCCCAATTAATCTGGTGGCATTTTCTTGAATATTGGTAGGCAAGATGGTTTTGTACCCTTCCAAATACATTCTGCTACTGTCATCATACATTAAGTCATTAGTAAAGTTGAGAGGGCCTGTTCCAGAGAAAGCCATGCATGCCCCTGCTATGACACCACCTCCACCATGCTTTACAGATGAGGCTGTATGCTTGGGATCATTGCAGTTCCCTTTTTTTTCTCCACATTTTTGCTTTCCCATCACTTAGATAAAGGTTCATATTTGTCTCATCGGTCCATAAACACAGTTCCAAAACTCTTCTGGCTCACCTTTGTGCTTTTTTTTGCAAACTCTAATCTTGCCTTTCTATTTTTGGTGCTGGTCAGAGGTTTGCATCTTGCTGTGTAGCATCTGTAATTCTGTGTCAAAGTCTCCTGAGGACAGTAGATTGTCAGAGCATCACCCCAGCTTTCTGGAAGTTGTTGGCGATTTTACAGACACATCTTTTAGGGTTAAAAGACCCTAATCAAAAGGTTGATTTTCACATCTTTTATGATTTGTCTGTCATCAATTACTCTTTTCTCAGCCGATCAGGTCGTTGTTGGTTGCTGGTGTCACTAGTGATTTCCAAACTCTTGATTTCTCCAGGCCCTTTCTTTTTGCTAGAGCTCTAACCGACTTCCTCTTTTCTTTTAGCATCCAAATTGCTTGCTTTTCTCTCAAAGTCAGTTCCCTCATCTTCATCCTGGTTTGTGTGTGTCATCATCGAATGCAAGATTCAGAATACAGAAGTAATGGATACAACTGATACGACACATTCCCTGCTTTTAATATCTGAAGAATTAATGCAACAGGACACAGCTGATCACTTAGAAAGACCTGTGAGGCAACTGTTCCAATACTTATGCTCACATCAGATAGGGGATGAACCTCTAAAAGTGCTGAATTTCTTAGCTGGTAAAACATCTATGTGTTGAATCACCCAATAATAAAATCTGACATTCTGTAATTTTGTCTCATATTCATGTTTTAATCATATTTGTAAATGTCTTGACTCCACAGCCAACAGAGCAATATTTTAAATAATTTTGTCTTTACTGTTCCAATACTTTTGGAGGGCACTGTATATATATATATATATATATTAGGGATGTGACGAGATCCGATGTGTCTCGCGAGGACGTGAAAATATCCTCGTAAAATATTTTTACAATGTTTACATTAGAGCTCACCATTAATCGTGCATGAAGATAGTGAAAGATAGATAGATAGTGTCAAAGGCAGAACTGAGGTTTAGTAACAGAAGTAAAGACAGAGAGCCAGAGTCACAAGAGAATAATAAATCATTCACTACCTTTACAAGGGCAGTTTCAGTACTATGTTTTGGACGGAAAAGAAGCAGTGACAAGAGAAGCATTTATGAAATGAGAGATAGGTGCAGAATGACCGAATAAAAATGTTTCAAGAGAGAAGTAGGAGCTAGGTCAAGTCGACAGGTAGAAGAGTTGGATTTTGAAATAATCTCAGAGACAGAAGACGGATTAGTAAGAGAAAAGCAAGACAGGGAATGACCATAGAGATTAGGCCCAAAGCTAAACTTGATAGCGTTGTTTGAAAAGCCCTGGTTTTCAGCAGCCGTCTTGTCCAGAAGATAATTTAGAAAGGAGCAGATTTATCTGAACCTACAGTATCATTAGGTGGGGGTTTGGTAAGTTTGTTTACGGTGTTGAATAGTGCTTTTGGCCTGTTACTGGCTTTATTGATCATGGCAGAGACAAAACTAGAGCGCGCTAGGTGTAAGGCAGATTTGTAATGTTTGAGATGTTCCAGAAAGGCTTGGTGATGAACAGTGAGGCCAGTTTTCCTATAGAGACGCTCAAGCCATCGACCGGAGCTCTTAAGGATAAAAAGGTCGGGGGTAAACCAGGGAGAAGTATGAGTAGAAGGAACAATTCTGGTTTTAACAGGAGCGTGAACAGACAAAATATCAGATAATACAGAGTTAAATTTTGAAAGAATCAGTGAAGGAGAAGATAAATAAAAAACATCAGAACGATTAGAGGAAACAACAGAGGAACAAAATGATGAGATGTCATCATTATTACAATTATGGTAGGATATAACAGTCTTTACAGATTTCACATGTATAGGCAAACTAAAATTAAAGTCAATGAGTTTATGATCAGAGATACCAGTATTAGAGGAAGAGATGGAGCAAATACCAACCCCCGAGGTACAGATCAAATCGAGGATATGACCATGAGAATGAGTAGGAAAAAGAACATGCTGAGACTGATTAAAACAATCAAAAACAGACAGTAATTGAGTGGTGTCAGAGCAAACAACATCAACATGTATATTAAAGTCACCAAGCTGCAGAACAGGAGAAGACATGGAGCAAGCGAGGGTTAACAGTTCACTAAGTTGAGAGAAAAAGTTTGAAAATGGTTTAGGAGGATGATAGAGTAGGACGATAATAAGAGAGTCAACCTTCAGAACCATGTACTCAAATGTATCGGTGTCGTGGAAGTCGAGTTGTGTGATTCGGAGATTATCACGTTAGATGACAGCGAGACCACCCCCTCTGCCATGCAGTCTCGGCCTGGACAAATACTTATATCCATGCCATATCCATAAGTGTCTCGTCACACCCCTAATATATATATATATATATATATATATATATATGCAGTATCATATGTGCTCACACCTGAAAAGGAACAATTTTATTCAGAGGACCAAACTGACCTAAACAAAATAAAAAGCAAATATTAAGGTGTAATTCCGATAGAAATTCTGTTTGTGTTATCATAATCTATCGATCAAAAAAGCCTTTGGTTTCTGTTTTGTTTTGTTAATCAATTTGCTACTAATGAGAACCATCAATAGACTGTTTACAGACTGATTAATTACAATAAAAAAATCTAAATAAGGAAAAAATAATTGATTTTATATTTGTATTTAATAAAATATTAAATATGAAATAATCAAATATTAATAATAATATTTCTAATAATAATACTTATTATTATTGTTATTAATATTATTATTTTACGGCAAAATATTTAATAATAATAATAATAATAAGTATCATTTTATACCACTATAAATTGTCAAAGGCACATTCTGTGCCAACTTGGATCATGATCATTCCTTACTATTTTTCAATTTCTCAAGTTCTTTGACCCATTTTTACTGCGATGACTGACCGTTGCTACAATCCTCCTGATAGCAGCCGCTGCCATGTCTTCTCCTTTAGGCTGGCCAACCAGAGTCATGCCCAGATACTTCACGTTGAACACCATCCCTTCCAAGAGTGTCTCCTTGGTGTCCGTCCAGTTCTCTGGGAGCTCTAAAACACAAAATAAACATTTTAATAATTTGAAGAGTTATTTAAAAGAACAGTTCACCAAAATATGAAAACCTTGTATTATTTACTCACCCTCATGCTGTTTCAAATCTATATCAATATACAAGGAGACACCGAATGACAGCCCCACTCTCTAATTTACTCTCTGTCTCTTACATTCTGTCAAACATCTTATTTTGTGTTCCACAGAAGAAAGAAAATGCTTTACAAACTAAATGTCCAAGGCTTAAAAATCAAAGGCTCGAAAGAAACTGCCTGAAATGTGAATGTGTTTGATTATGTTATTGATTAACACTGCAGGATATCACAAGAAAGATGCCTGGCAGACAGCAATTATGAAAGAATTATATTATTGTTGTAATAATAATGATCAACTGGAAGCAAAAAGTCCAATGTTTGTTTATATAAAAATACATCCATTCAAAACAGATGACAGGTTTCACACCTTTCCATTAGGAGAAGTGGGGCTCATTCCCATGTAAGGAGAAATTCAAAAACTGTGCCACACAGTGAGCTTTAAATAGCTTTCCGTTCCCATTTGGGTCTAATACAAAGCTCTGTAGGAGTGCAGAGATGGATCGAAAGATATGCAGAATGAACCTGACTAGACATCCACTGTCCTGCTAGTGCAATTCTGAGGAAAAAATCTATATAACGCAAGCACTGGATTGCTGGACCTTAACCCACTCTTATATCAGTGTGAATTATTGATTGTTATGCTTTCAAAACGACAAAGATCCTTTATTATTATTTTATATACTAAATTTTTTATGGAATAAAAACCATCAGAACTGAAGAAAGAGAGCATTTAAAATAGTGCCTTCTTGATAATTTAAATGTATCCTGACACGTAAGCCAAAGTTTGTCTATTTCAAACATCACTAAACACTTTATGAAGTTCTTCTTGTGACCTCCAGTAGCTCAATAGAAAACAAAATAAGATCAAATTATATTATATTATATATATATATATATATATATATATATATATATATATATATATATATATGTATATACATTTTATATAATAATATATATAATAATACATTTTATTTTATATACTACATTTAAAAAAACCCTGCAAAACAGACAACATGAAAAGAACATTTAAAAACCTCCAGCTCAATAGAAAACAAAACAAACAAAATATTTTACATTAATAATTATAATCATAATAAAAGTTATAATAATAATAATAAACATTACTACAATTATTTTTTTATATACTAGATTTAATATGCAAGGAAAAACATCAGCACACGAAACATGAAAAGAAAATGAAAATTCGTCATGACAGGCAAGATAAAGTTTATCTTCTTCAAACATCAATAAACTCTCTACAAAGTTCTTCTTGTGATCTAAAATAATATTTTACATGACTAATATGTGTAATAACAATAAAATAAAGAAGAAGAACAGTAGAATATTGTTGTTGTTTTATTTACTTCATGCATGCAGAATTCTTCTTGTGACCTCCAATAACTAAAAAAAAAAGTACTTTGAAGAATATTTTACATGAACAATAATGTGTAACAACAATGACAATAATAATAATAACAATTTCAGAAATACAGGAAGATGGCAAATAGTGCTCCCTCGATATTCATTGCAACAAGTGAGCCAAAGTTCATCTATTTTAAACGTGCCCTTATGGTGCGTGCCACTTTTCTACACATACAGTAATTGATTACTTATATGTCCCTTTGCCTAAAAAGGCAGCTATGGAGGACAGAAACTCATCTAATCTGACAGTCCAGTGTCCTGCTCTGACAGCTCTGCATGCAGCCATCTGGCCCTCCCAGCAGCACCAGCTGTTTGAGGCCAGGAAGACAATACCACCATCACGGCTTTCTCAACTGCAAGCAAATTATTAACCTGCAGAGACACAAAATCTATCTCAGCACTCAATAAGCAGGAAAACTAACCCTCAATGCTCACTCAGCACTGCAGCCATCTCTAAATGACATGTTATAGCCCATTTAGGATGGGCCGCGGGGCATGGAAACATAACAGAAGTAAAAAGCTCTAAGGGTGACTTGCTGGCATGTATAATCTCCTTGAGCTGTTGCAGCACATTTGTCGTGCTGAAATCCTAAACTGGGAGTGCTGACACACACAAAACTTGGGCCACAATAAAGCTGCAACTAGAACTTGAGGGATGTACCATACGTTCAGCAGGCTGCTAAATGAATAATTGATCAGATTCGTGTTGGTGCTCCAGGCCTTCGCTCAGATTAGATTGAAGTAGGACATGTTTATGTTCATAAAACTTTGCAAAGGTTATGACAATAAAGTGAAGCAAATAAAGCAAAAAGACCATAAGGGGTGATAGTAATTGGATTGTTCAGGTTTGGCCAATGGCAGGATGATATGTGGGGAAAAAAGCCAGTATTGTTTGTTTAGTGTGAGATGGCATTTTTAACAGCACATAAATTGACGTCTGGGTTGGTGCATGTGTGCCTGTGTGATAGAGTGATCCGATTTGTGCAAACGTAAAATGGGATTACCACAGACGCCGAGACGTGCCGTAACTGCATTTGTGTCTGCGCTACACAAAAGCTGAATGGCATTTCTCCAGACTGATCTTGCAGCACGTAAAGGTCTATGATGCAATGCTTATGCTTTTGAAGTTTTAAATGAAAAGAAATCTAGTTAAATATGTTGTTTAGCATATTATTATTTTGTCAGTAGAGTTTAAATCGGTTGGGTTGAAATCTAGAATCTCCCAGCAAACACAGAACGTTCCACTAACATTACTGTATGGTTCCTATCTAGGAAAATGTACATGCTGGGCTCCCTTATTGTTATTTTCAGATTTTTATTTTATGAACAAACATTCTCAAAATGTTGCAAAGAGGTTTTTGTGTGCTAACCTAATAAAGACGTATACACAACACTCTGTAGTGGTACATTTTAGGTTCCCTTTTCACGCTCAACATCACGTCGATGACCGATGAATTGGGGATCTCTCTAGAGAGCCCAATATACTTTGAGTGTAAACTAAACGAGCCAATGCACATTGACATGCGATGATTGCATCGAGCTTCTGATGATCACAGGCTGTCCCTGCGTTCCTCCTCACTGCCCCACTGTGGGTACATCGGTGGTTCTGTTGGTCCTGCTTGTATGGTATCTGAGTTCCAGGCTAGCGCTATCCAGCCCGTGTCGCTGGCTCTTGTGGACCATCAGACTCGGCTATGCGATTCAGTTTGCCCGGCATCCCTCCACGTTCAGGGGCATCTACTTCACATCAGTGAAGGCAGCCGATGCTCATGTCTTATGTGCAGAGATGGGGTGGTGATGGCGCAGTGGATAAGACACATGCCGTTGGTGTGAGAGACCCGGGTTCGAATCCTCTGTGAGACACCAATGTGTCCCTGAGCAAGACGCTTAACCCCTAGTTGCTCCAGAGGCGTGCGACCTCTGACATATATAGCAATTGTAAGTCGCTTTGGATAAAAGCGTCAGCTAAATGAATAAATGTAAATGTAAATGTAGAGATCGCAGTCCTACTGGCGAAGGACGTGATAGAGCCAGTCCCTCCAGCCATTATGAAGATAGGGTTTTACAGCCCCTACTTCACTGTACCCAAGAAAGGCGATGGGTTACGACTGATCTTGGACCTGCGTGTCTTGAACCGGCCCCTTCACTGGTTACCGTTCAAGATGTTGATGTAGAAATGGGTGCATCCATCCCCAAGATTGGTTTGCAGTGATCGACCTGAAGAATGCGTACATTCACATGTCGATCCTTCCCTGCCATAGACCATTATTGCAGTTTGCATTTAAAGGATTTGCATATCATACAAGGTCCTCCTCTTCGAGCTGCCCCTGTCCCCCCGTGTCTTCACGAAAGTTGCAGAGGGGGCTCTTGTTCCCCTCAGAGAGCAAGGTGTTCAAGGTCAGTGCTGAACTTCTTGAATTCGTTCAAGGGCAGGACGGTGGTCCCACTGAAACAATTTCAGAGGCTCCTGGGGCATATGGCAGCTGCGCAGTTACACCGCGGGGGCTGCTTCATATGAGATCACTTCAGCACTGGCTTCATGACCGAGTCCCAAGGTGGGTGTGGCAGCATGGAACTCACCGGGTCCAAGTTACACTGGCCTGCCGCCAAACCTTCACCCCCAGGTCAGACCTTGCATTTCTTCGGGCAGGAGTGCCCCTGGAACAGGTCTCCAGGCATGCTGTGGTGCACATGGATGCCTCCACCACCGGCTGGGGTGCCGCGTACAGCGGGCAAGCAGTCTCGGGGTGTGGACGGGCCCCCAACTGCAGTGGCATATCAGTTGCCTGGAGTTGTTATTAGTGCGCCTTGCCTTGAACAGCCTCAAAGGGCGCTTAAGAGGAAAGCATGTGCTGGTCCGTACAGACAACACTGTGACCGTTGCATATATTAGCCGGCAAGGTGGTCTGTGCTCCTGTCGCATGTTGCAACTCTCCCGCCACCTCCTCCTATGGAGTCAGAAGTTTCTGAGGTCACTTTGACCATTCACATTCTGGGTCTGCTCAACTGCGTGGCCAACGAGCGGTCACGAGCTGCACTCTCAGGAGGATGGAGACTCCATCCCTAGATGGTCCAGCTGATTTGGAGATGTTTCGGGGCCACTCAGGTGCACAAGGGAACACTCGGCACGGATGCACTGACACACAGCTGGCCTGTGGGGCCTGTGCAAATGTGCGTTCCCCCCAGTGAGACTTCTTGCACAGACACAGTGCAAAGTCAGGAAGGACGAGGAGCAGGTTTTGCTCGTTGCACCCAATTTGACCAACCGGACCTGGTTCCCAGAACTAATGCTCCTCGTGACAGCCCCTCATCTGGCAGATTCCTCTGAGGAAGGATCTACTGACTCAGAGACAGGGCAGGTCCCAGGTCCCAGGATGGGACGCGGAGGTTGTAGGTGAACTACCCAAAGAGATAGGGGACAACCATCACTTCGGTGGGAGCACCGTCTACGAGACACGCCTATGCCTTGAAGTGGAACCTGTTCGTTGAGTGATGTTCTTCTCACCGAAAAAACCCCAGGAGATGCCAGATCAGAGTCGTGCTTTCCTTTCTGCAGCAAGAGTTGGAGCAAAGGGTGTCTCCCTCCTCCCTTAAAGTCTATTTTGCTGCAATTGCTGCTAATCACGACTGACCCCGTGGAAGGGAAGTCGGTAGGGTAGCATGACCTGGTCATCAGGTTCCTTAGTGGGACGAGAAGATTGAATACTCCACTGCCTCCCTCTATACACTCTTGAGACCTTAGTCTGGTGCTCAGAGCACTCCAGCATGGCTCACTTACTTTTTTTAATTAAGTTTGTTAAATGCTGTCCTTCCGCTAAAAATATAGTTCCTGACAGCAACAGTAAACAGCAAGAGAATGTTCCGGTAACATAGGAACTGTTCTCATCCACTGTGTCATTAATTTTTTTTAACAACATATATGTATTTTCTCACACACATACATCTGTTTATCTCTCAGCATGAGAAAACATGTTTTCCATCTTTTTGTTTATAACAGACCGATTCATGGCACAGTGCAAGTTTGCGAGCCTCATTACAGTGTAAACTGATGGACATATGGACAGGCAGAATCATACCTGAAACAGAAAACTAAAATACAGTAATTTTCCTTCTTCACTTCTGAAAATGTGGGCTTCCACACGCGCATTGACACACATTGACATATCGCCCATACTAGAAGAGTTTCTTTGACGGGGAAGGGCATGGTCTCAAAATAAAGGTGAATGATGCAACATAACGCCAGCAGGGGTGACACATACTTCATTAAATAAATATCAAACAGTTTTGCTGAAATACATAATACATGGAACAGTTTTAACGCTAACGTTATAGGCCTAGTATTGATTGTGTTGCTGAGGGTGTTGCACAGTGATATACAGAACCGTTGGGTGAAGCGGTCATATAGCCGTGCTTTATCGTGAATAAAACACAGCTGCTGACCAATCAGAATAGAGGACAAGAACTAACCATTTTATGAGGGTTATTTTTAGGTTTTATTTTTTAGAAACAAACCTCAAAATTTTGCTGGAAGGTTTTTGTATGCTCACATAATCAGACTGTAAATACACAACATTCTTTAAAGGTCATTTTAGGCTTTATTTTTTTAAAATGAACTTTCGTATTGACTTCCATAGTATTTTTTCCATGTAGATCATCATCTGATTGGTTATCCACATTCGTTCAGCAGAAGAAAGAAACTCATGCGGTTTTGGAACAACATAAATGTGAGTAAATGTTGACAGAATTTTAGATTTTTGGGTGAACTATCCCTTTAATTTTTAAGGGTAATCATTTTGTTTTTCTTCAGACCTGAGAGTGTGTTTTCAACTGAACCGATGGATTCCTTAAACTGTGACACTGAAGGAAAGCAAGTGAGACGGCCAGTCACAGATCTAGTTATAGCATACTTAATGGTCTCATTTACACTCAAAAGTCACATGAATACTCAAGCGTGCTGAATCCCAGTAAATATAATGACTGCATTTACATGATGAGATGATTAATTAAAACATGAGCTCACACATGGACACACGGGCAGGACAGTTGCCCATAGCAACAAGTAAATCAAATGCCTAGATTCCTGGAATGATTCTGCACTAGCATTTTTATGGATCACGTACATATTGTTGAATAAAAAATACCTCAGACTTGAATGGTTCGAGCCATCAAAGAAAAGTAAACTGTTTTACTTTGTGCTGACAGCAGCTGAATAAAAGGCCTCTGATCTCTGCTCTGCCATTTAGTGTCTAAATAATGAGTGCTGGGAAGAATCTAGAACATTACCTTGACAGAATATAGGACATGATACGGTGGAGAGGGAGGGAAGATGAGTTTGGGAATAGAACTGATTCCATCAGCCCATAAGTGGAATTCACACTAAAGACTGAAGGTGCTGCAAAAATCCATTGAAGAAGCTTCATTTTTTGATGTATGGCACTTGAGTTGTCTATATGAGTGATTACAAATGCTCTTAATGTTTTTTTTAAGTTATTGGTGGTGTACTCAAAGGTTCTCATCTCGTATAAAGCCGTAAAACATTGTTGATTCTATTTAGAACCATTATTTCTAAGAGTGAAGGAGACTGTTCAGTTACATGTGCATTGCTGAGGAGGAATAACAGGAAGGTGTCAATATTTAATTTTGTGTTCTCAGAGCCGGAGCTGTTTGAGCTGTTGATCATGCAATATATTCATCAAATTTCTCTGCTCAGGACAACCACGCTAGTGTCAGACCAAGCTCCGTTGCCTAGCAACAAAAGTCACTGGGCATAAGACAGTCCTACAATGGAGGTTGTTATTAAACATCAGCAGTCAGAATAGTACACACTAAACTCTGGGAAAGAATTATAATTATCAAATTGTGTATATAACAATGTTAAAATGAATATTGCATACTGTATTTTCTGACTGATAATACAGCAGATAGTATAGACCATAAATTTAACATCTTTTATTATTGTGCAGTTCTGTAACCATTTTTTACAAGACGATCTATACGCATAATAATGTTCAGAAAATGTGAAAATAATAAAAAGCTAAATATAAAAAAACTTGCATTATAGAAAATAAAAGATGTTATAATAAAAATAAAAGTTATAACTGATATAAAGTTTAAAATTTACATAAAGTTTAAAAAACCCAACATAAATTCAGAGCCAGAGTGATTTTTTTTTAATGCGATTTATTCTTATAATTCAAACAGATGATTAAAACTAGAGAATGATGTGAAAATAACCCTAATTCATCTCTGTTCACAGTTTCTTTTACTCCAAAGTGTTCTCAGGCTCAGAGGCCTGTAGTTACGAGTGTTATCACTCATATTCATGACAGCGCAAATGGAATTAATGAACAGAACGTGAGGTCTGTCTTACAGTGTGACTGAAAGAAGAAAGACAACATCTCCTGCCTCAAGGCGACAAGGGGAATTTTCTTCCAAATCTGAATGAATTAATGACTCTCTGCTCGACTTGCCAACCAATGGGAACTAATACACACGGGCTGCCTTATCAACATAGAACATACATTTATTTACAATTACATTTTTAACATTTTTGTGATAAGATGGCAGCCTTCATAAAGATAATTTCATAGCTATTTTACACATAAATAATTGATATTATACAAAATGACTAGTTTTCTTTGCACATCACACATCAAGTAAACTAACTTTCATAAAAAGTGTCCAAGCTTCAGTAATGATCTGCAAACATTATAATTTACTGCTACAAAACAAGCCATTCTTCCTTCTCAAGTTTTACTAAATGTTCCCAACAAAGCGTAAACATTTATCATACAGACGTTTTCACCTCAAATCCTCATACATAAAAATGTGGATTATTTGCTTTTTTGATCTCAAAGTAATCCAAATGCAATGCAAAATGTTTCTTTCTCAAAATCACAGAAGCTTTGAGTCTTATCAGCAGCACAACAGCGGCGCAGACTTTGTGCTCTCAGGTTCTGTTTATACTGCACAGCATGCACATTAGCATTCGGTTTTAAGAAAACGTAAACATGTTTTGTATGTCACAAAAGGACTTTCTTCTGAGTTGTATCTGAAGCCAGAGACACACCTTTAACTTGTTTGTGAAATCATCTGAATGCATAAAAACTTTTAGTGCTCACTATTTATAAAAAACATTCGGAGTAATGGGAAAGCACATAAAGTAGAGTTAAAATACAGGTCCAAGTTCACAGAATATATAAAATAAATAAAAGTTTGTATGGCTCATTCCAGACTCTATGAGTTATGTGTGCTTCCTCTGAACTTTTTATGGTTTTGTCCTGATAAGGCAGCGGGCAACACTATTGGCTATAGGTCACCTATATGCAAAGGTCATGTTTAAAACCATTCATCAAGGTCTGCTTTTCAGCAGGATGTGTTGCCAGATAAGAGAGGGCAGGCGAAACTCGTCTCTTTTGCAAAATACATGAGTTTTTAAGTGGAAACACATAGTTTCAAGAAAAATGATCTGGGAAACGCATGTAGAAATCCATATATTGACTGAACCATATGAGATGGGTAAATCATGCTCACCAATGAATCCTCTGCAGTGAATGGGTGCCGTTAAGAATGAGAGTCCATTGGTGAGCAACTGATGTAATGCTAAATTTCTCCAAATATGTTCCTATGAAAAAACAAACTCTACATCTTGAGTGGCCTAAGGGTGAATACATCTTCAGAAAATGTTCATTTTTGAATAAACTATTCTTTTGAACATTTTATATTGCAGGCTGGTCACTTGTACTGTACTTTCAATCATGCCTTAATCTTTTGGTGTTAGATTAATGTATCTAATGGATTAGATAACAGTTTAATCTAATTGTCCAGTGAATATTTAGACACACCATCACCAGAGATTCCTCCTCTAAGAGCCCAGTAATAGAATAAAACTGCATGGGCTTAATACGATGAAGTCTAATAATGAGAAACAGGCTCCTGTGTATCACAGGGCCTCAGCTGGTGTGTATGTTGTAAGAGGTGTCCCATGGGGGTTTGCCACTAATGCAGCTCCTCCATGTGCTGCTGATTGGTGGGTTTCAGTAATGGCTGAGGTTAAAGGTCAAAGCACTGAAGACACTGCCAAAGGATAGATGCGGTACAGCAGCAAGCTCAGCATGATGAAATGAACACTACTCCAGCATGCCTTCTGATCGACTGAGGAGGTTCAGTCACATCTAAGCATTAAAACTGTTATTACACTAATATTGAAAGTTGATGACTCTTCATGACTTTAAGTTTGTGAGAACTGTTGAAAAAACTGTTACAAGAACTGTTACCTCCCAAAAAAGTTACATTATATTTGGGGTCTCGGAGACCACAAAGAAAACATGAATAAATGCAAAAATATTATTATGCTCAGATTCTCTGACAGATGTTACACTACTGAACATTATTTATTTATTTTCTTTATTCTGCTTTTTCATTTTTTTTATTATTTTTGCTTCATTCTATTTTTATTTGAGTTTTTTTTTCCATTTTCTATTAGTAAAACAAAAGTTTGGTGGTTTTTTTTATTATCGCAGTTAAAAAATTGTGCTGCTTAATATTTTCTTTGATATTTTTCAGGATTCTTTGGTGGCTCAAAAAACAGCATTTATTATTATTACTGTTATTACATTTTTCATAGGGGTCTCTGAAAACCCAAAGTCAAAGGAAAGAATAGAATTTACACTAAACCTCATATTTCTGAACACTCCCTTTAATTAAATTAAAATAATAAAAACGTTTTATACAGAAAATCTTGCTTTACATAGTCCAAATGTCAATCAGTCATTAACAGAATGTTCTTTTTATGCGTATGAAACTTATAATCAAACATAAAGTTGGTTGAAACTCATAACAGACAGCATCAATCTGATCAGCTCTTGTTTCAGGTGTTCAGTCTGACTGAGTGGAGCCGTTTGAATCCCACTGAGCCCAACAGCACAGATAAAAGACACCGAGAGCAAGTGTAGCTGAGTGACAGACAGACGAAGAGAGACTATCAGTGACAAGGTTCACTAGGGGTAAGGTTGGCAGCAGGGAAGGACTAAAATAGAATAAAAGGCTGCTTTTTAACAAGGGAATATTTTATAGGAAACACAAGCACCTAAAATCAACAGAGGCAAAGAGAACTGTCAGACGAGCAGGAAGGACAGAAAGAGAAATAGACGCAGAGAATGAGAAACAGGAAGAGAGACAGAACGAGTGTCAAATTTCTCCCTGATGCATGTCCAGGTTGTCAAACAGGAAGGAAGGTTTGGATGTCACGGATTGCTCTGTGGGAGGATGTGACGGCTGATTCTCATGCAGTCAGTGTACGCATTACTCTTTCTCTACATCTTTCTCTGCGTGCTGGGAGAACTATGGGAGAGTTGTCAAGAGAGAAACAGTAATATTTCAAAGAAAACTGTTTGCAAAATATAATTTAGGAATAAGAATATAATGTCGTCAACACATTCCATGACTCAAACTCAAATATTTTTATATAAGTAATATCAATGCTTGTATATGGCAATGGATCAGTATAATCTAATGCAGGTGTATTATGTTGTTTAGTTTTGGTGAACATGAGGAGAACAAAGAAAATCAATATTTGGGAGGACTGTATCATTGACCGCTCTCTCAGTCTATCTGAGATAAAGCAGGTTCAGATTAATGAAAAATCCTATGCAACTTCAAAGAATGACTAGAAAGAACCACTTTCTATTGCATATATGAATTTAGAGCAAAGGTGTGTGTGTTGTTTAATGGAAAACTCATGCATGCATTTATGAATTATAGACTGTAAAATGAACTCACCCTACATTAACTTCTCTAATGCTTTTTTACCTGAGAATAAAACACTATTTATTATTCAGGCCTTTATTCTGATTGGTCAATACAACACTGATTTGTATAAAACAAGAGAAAGCAAGTATGCAGTGTGATACGAGAGACATAAAAGTAGTGCCTGTTTCAGTTACTGGTGAGAAAATCAGGTGAGTATCAGAAAATACTGTATTCAACCACTGCATGGCATAATGGACCAATCAGAATCAAGTATTCAGAGAGCCACGTAATATAAGTTTATCTCGCCATCTGTCTATGGCAAAATATTGGTGTTACTCTCAAATCACTTGTGGTATCTCTCTTGATACCAATGAGAAAGAACTTAATAATATATAGATTAATACTGTAACATTGTAACTGTGTTAGTTTTGTTGCTACATAATTCTACTCATGATCATATCTGTTAATATTCACTTAATATAATATGATAATTTAAACTAAATTAATACAAATGTAATTAAACATTTTTTTTATAATATTTAATTACCATATATTCCCGTACATGGTAAAACCACTCTGATTTGCATGCTATTTCTATTTTCATTGCCAACATATCATAGTCCTAACCTTTTAAATTACAGTGTTCATGTTACTCACATTACATGTTATTAATTACAATAACATTGCATCTAATTGTAAACTGTAACATGACCGTGAAGTCTTATTGTAAAGTATGGCCCTGATTTCTTGTTTGGTTTTTGCGGATTGTGTCTTGAGTGTGGCCATACACTCATTGTGCATCCGTTTCTCTTTCCAAAATCCTTTTCTCGTCTTTTATTCATATCCTGCAGGGAACAAACCACAGGGAGTCTCTATGCTCACAGACACTAAGGAAACATAATGACAAAGACTGAAGGACCAAGACACAGAGAGGTAGAGAGAGACCTATTCTGAGGTCTGAAGGGATTTTGCTCTTATTTGTTAGTGATTTGAGAGATACGTAAAAAGCAAACAAATCAAAAGAACAGGGGAAAACAGAGAGACTGGTTGTTATTTGGTTTAAAAAGAAGGCATGGGAAGCTAAATTTTTCTTTGCTGACAGATGTGAGAGCTGGCAGTTCAAACTGAATGCATTTATATTTGATCCAGGGAAAAAAAATCCTGAGAAACTGTCAAAATGTAATATTCACTTTCGAAGACATCAAAACAGCACAGCTCATGGCATTTCAAAGTGACATCCAGATATTCACATCAACAGCGTTAAAACAATTGTTTGGCTGAACAAAAGTGGGAAGCGGTTCTAAATATTGAAAATGGGTTTTCTTCAATCAGAAATTAAAGTCAGTTAACTGGCAATTAGCAATAGTGCACATAAGTGATGGGTGCGCTCAAAACACTGCTTTGCAAAGCTCCTTAATGTTTTGCTAATCTTTTGTTTCCAACCAATGGCATGAAGTGTGTCCATCGACCTTCCATGTTATAACAAAGCTTTGTTATGCAATAATTGTTTCGAAACGTTTCGAGATTTCAATGGTTTGGAGATAAAGTAGGCTAAGTGATCTCAAGGAAGCTATAATATATATAATTTTTACCTAATCTCTAAAGGTTTTAGAATGTAGACATTTTTAATTATACATCTTGCTCAAAAACACATAAATACCACTTTGATTTACTTAATGTCCCATGTAAAACATGCAGGTAGGGTTGGCAATATAGACACGATTAACCGGTAGAAATGTGTCAACTGGTAGAGATTTTCGACTATCGTCTCATGTGACATTGCTGTGCTATGTGGTCACGAAAACGTATCATTTGCACATTAAGCACTGTGGTTTAAAAAATGTGAATTTAAGCAGTTGAAGCACAATCAGTAGCAAAAGAGAAGTCATTTTGCTACATGTGCGTGCTGTCTGAAAGACTGTTTCTGAGCACTGTCAGAGAAGCGTGCACACGAAAACAGTGCTCATAAAGAGCAGGAGCATTGTATTATTTTTACCGCTTTATAGGCCTTGAAAGGTTAAACGCACACACTTGTATGTGTCAAAATGTCTTTGCAAGTACCCTCATAAACACAGTATTTTAGGACTTGTGTAAAACGTGTAACAGTATATTGGATCCGGGAAGCTCTTAAAGTGACAGCAGTCTATTATTCCAGCTGCCTGTCATTCATGTTAATCAAACAGCAATAGAGAGAAAATCTCTAACTGCTCTTGACTAGATCACAACTTTGTAACTTTAATAATTTAATTATAATTTCATAAATTTAGGTTAGCATTAGTTTGTTGTGGTACTGACACTGGTGACAAGAATTATGAAATTTATATGGTTTCAAAAATGTTGACAATCATAAAGATCTTATTTAAAGCAAAAATAACTATATTGTAATATATCGTTACTGTGGAATAAAATTACTCATATTTTTATATCACCCACCTCTACATGTTGGTAACAGAAAATTCCCTGATATTTAATTTCTATGTGCAATGCTACATCAACAGCATGAAAAGTATTCATATATATATATATATATATATATATATATATATATATATATATATATATACCCCCAATGCAAATGCATTAAAGAAACTTCTGTTTATTTAAATAGGTTGCATATGATTAAATCAGACTGCATTATTTAATTGTAATTAAGTAAATTGAGCAAGTGGTAAATTTATGTTCATTAATTAAAAAGATGCAGTATGAACATCTGTTAGTTTATTCAGGTCCTGACTCACAGGCTAGGTTGATTTTGTCACCTAGGGCATAAGGTCTAATGTGTTTTTTACGAAATTCCAACCTTTATTGTTGAACCTGAGCGGCCTGTGCTGAGACAGGACTAAAGGCAGACAGGCTGTTGCACGCGGCTGTCACAGTGTCTGAGGGTGATCACAATAACAATGTTTGGGAGTCATCGAGGCCAGAAGTAATAAAGGAGTGTGTCTATTTCTCTCTCTTTCCCTACGTGCCTTCTGGGTCAGAATTGAGTTCTAATTAAGGGAGAGGAAAGATAGTCTCAGTCTTCATAAAGCTGTCCGTTGCTGGACACACTCTGAAATGAACCCTTATAAAACCTAATGGGGTCTTTTCACACAGCATTGCACACTCTTGATTTAGAAAGATGGTTGTGTGTGTGCATTTTTCACCCAATTTGTATGAACGCTGGTGCTTATTGTTGTGGAAAAAGACTACAAAGACTTCTTTATTACAAGCTCCCATCTGAAAAATCTAACAACCACCTCAAGTGCAGTCAGAAAGCACACAAAATAGCCTCTTTAGAGCACATGAAACAAAGAATTCACAGAAGAAATTATCAGCCAACCTTGAACATAATAGATACTCTTGAACCCCAGCTACCAGCAGAAATGAATGAAACACGAACTTTGTGCAGATTCATACTTATTCCAAGCATTTAGCAAAACAAAATTAATATGGGTGAATAATGAATATAAAGAATATGCTATATGACGCTAGCTTCTAATTTGTATGATAACTGATTAAACAAGCATTGGCTGAATAATAAAATGTAGGGAATGTTAACGAAATCCTTCACTATAGCAACGGAACTTGACACAAGAAACCATAAATCAAAAATAATGAGAAGAGTAAATAATAAAGCATACAAATTCTGCTTTTTCACAGAAAACATCCTTAAAATGAGCTCACATGCACATTCATTGATTCGATGCTGTATAGAATAATTTCCTTCACTCTAAATATGCATATATGTACACTACTGTTCAAAAGCTCAGATTTTTTAAAACAAAATTTATACTTTTATTCAAAGATGCCATAAATTGTTCAAACATGACAGTAAAGACATTTATAACGTTACAAAATATTTCTATTTAAATGAATGCTGTTCTTTTGAACTTTCTATTTATCATAGAATCCAGAAAATTTTTTTTATCAATGTTTCCAAAACTCATTAAGCAGCACAACTGCTTTCAAATTTGATAAAAATAAGAAATGTCCCTTGAGCAGCAATTCAGCATATTAGATTGATTTTGGAAAAAATCATGTGGCACTGAAAACTGGAGAACTGATGCTGAAAAATCAGCTTTGCAATCACAGGAATAAATTATATTTTGAAATAAAAACCATTTATTTGTATTTTATGCATTTTTGATCAAATAAAGAGCATAAGTGACTCTTGAACTGTGGTGTACATGAGCATATGTATGCATGTGGGCTTCAGAATTTTCTATCTACGTTGTTTGTGTGTGTCAGTCTGTGTGCACGGTCACCTTATCCACTTCTTATAATTGAAAATGACACACGGAGACCAGTTCTCTGATGTCAGTGTAACTTCCCTGTCCTTCACATTGCTCCTTTTCACAACGTGATAAATTTGTTGACATCCTTCCTGTAACTGGTTCATCCAAAGCCAGAATGTCTGCTTTACTTAAGCATGCATTGACACAACTGTACCCGCTCAGAGGGTCTGACATACTGATTTATGATTTATGAACAGTAAAGTATTAACAGCAATTTTGTTTATTTCTTGATGTCTACATTATATTGCAAAAGTGTAAAAACCGGGAAGGGCGTCCAACACTTGCAGCAACTAATGTGACCTTTGGAACCGTCGATGTAATTTTAATGACAACGAGAACTGATAGTGACTTCTCTCTGTGTGCATGACATTACACACACCAACTCTCTCAATAAAAAAAGACATCTATAGGAGCCCAAACGTGATATTTTAGCTTGAACTTTCTCTTTTGGCAACATAAAACATGAAATTTCACTTTTAATGAGTGCCAGTGAAAACTCTGACCTTCATCAAGTCAAATGCACACTTGAGAGACAACACCAGCCTCCCATGAATATTCATCAGACCAGCACAAAAACAGTTCATTATTCACTTGTTTGTATGCTGTACTAGAATCTGCTCCCCTTTGAGTTAAAAATATTTAATTAATTTCACTCTTGTTTTGTATGGAAGAACAAAAGTTTAATCTTTCTTTTTAGAACTGCATGTTCTGAGTGTTTCAAACACATGATAATTTGAAAAATGTGAAACATTATTACAACTTAAAAAATGTTTCTATTTTAATATATTTTAAAATGTAATTTATTCCTGATTACTCCAGTCTTCAGTGTCACATGATCCTTCAGAAATCATTCTAATATGCTGATTTGCTGCTCAAGAAACATTTCTTATTATTATCAATGTTGAAATAGTTGAGCTGCTGAAGACAGTTTTGTGGAAACCATGATATATATTTTTAGGAATGTTTGATGAATTCAGAAGGACAGCATTTGTTTGAAATGAAAATCTTTTGTAACATTATAAATGAAGAGTTCAGATGCAAAAGCCTCTAAGTGCCGATTGAAATTTTCATCTAAAATAATAATTTTTCCCAGGCTCTTATGTTTATGTTCAGTTATTTCACTTAACGGCAAAGAAAAGAACCTATTCATTGCAAATCCTGAACCTACACATAGGAGTCAAAAGGTAGAGGCTTTTGCATCTGAGCTCTTCAAATGTCTTTACTGTCAGTTAATGCGTCCTTGCTAAATAAAAGACTTTTATTCATATACAAAAACAAATTAGACATTTTTCAAAATATCTTTTCTTATGTGTTCAACAGATGAAAACAAATGCATACAGGGTGAGTAAATGACAAAGTTGTACTTTTTACTATTCCTTTAAAAAAGTGTAACTGACTTTTTGAATCATCTTCAATATAGTTTTCTATATAATATTCCTTTTGTGAGAAATCATGCCAGTTGACCAAAAAGGAATTTTAGTCAAGTTCTCAACAATTAACCATTGTGCACCAGATCCTACTCACTCTGTCTCTGAAATACAAAGCATTGCTAGAAAGACAGACAGCCATTACAGATCAAATCATTACAATTTGATCTGGAGGGCGCACATTTAAATTCCCAAGACAAAACTGTTGATTTGAATAATTCATTATGCTAATTTTCTAGGTTTTAAGTAAATATACATACTCTCAGCAACAAGAGACAGTCGTATTTCCTCCAGCTGTATGCCTGGCACACAGTTCAAGTGGAAATAGGGATGTTTTGTCCCCAGAGTGCCACATGAACTTCACATCTCACACGTCAGAATGACAGCATGTCGAGCCTCAGGCTCCTGCCTGTCACCGCTGATGTGACACGGGCTGTCTCATAAAACCACTGCCCTCTTTTCCATACAAGAGCACTCGATTCTTCCTCCTGACAGAACAAAAGCTGACGGGACCGGCCAACTGATTCAATCATTACAACATAAATGGATGAAGTGTGATTTGGAGTCAGTGAAAGTGAGAAAGTTGGAACTGTGATATTCTTTGCACAGCGTGGCCAGCTGTCTCTCCGAGCCTGACCAAGTTTCAACACATTTCATAAAGCCAGCCAACCTTGAACCGTTCAGTGGTAACATCTATGCGATCTAATCGGATTTTCTTACACACATGGGGGAAAAGTGAGAAAAAATATATTTTTACAGTAACCAGACTGTTATCTATAGGGTCAATATTAGGCAAGGATCCTATATAATACACACATCAGGAAATTCCTAATTGGAATTAACTGTAATCAAATATACAGATGAATATCTCAAACAGTACACAGACAAATAAAAGCTAACTATTAACAATGAAGCAAATAGAATTACTCTATCATCTATCTATCTATCTATCTATCTATCTATCTATCTATCTATCTATCTATCTATCTATCTATCTATCTATCTATCTATCTATCTAGTTTCAGGAAGGCAGTATCACAGCATCGCATGAACAGCAGCACTGATGCAGTTGTATTCAGTAAATGTAAACAGAGAAAAACAAAGGTAGGCTACTCACTTTCATGCTTTGACGTTCCCCATGTGTGCCGCGGAACTCCAGGACTTTTGATTATTGCTCTCCCGGCGGATTTTAACGCATCCATGCTGGAAGGTGTCTGCAGAGCAGGTGCAGAGCTCTTCTTTGGTGCTCACTTTGGGAATGGGGAAAGTAGAGTAGCATGCAGCGAGTAATGGAGCGAGTGGACACGAGCAGCCTGTAGACACCGGCTCATAGTCCTGTATCTGTACAGTAACATTAACCCTTCATTGCCCGACTGACGGAGATCCACGAGCTGCTCCCTTCACACACAACCGCTTACGTTTCATGACTGAGTCATGCGAAACTTGGAGCGAACCATATGGTCATTTTGTGACCAACGAAAACAAAGACTGTAACAATGTAACTTTTAATATGCTATATGTTATTATCGCTTTACGCATTATGTAGTTATGTTATCTATTTATTTGAATCAAAAACATATTTGAACTTGTGTCCACGTGTTGTGCGTCAACCCCGTTACCAATTTCCTCTTATTAATATTTTCCATAAACCCTAATAAAAACACCTCATCATGAACAGCATCATACTTTTAAGATGTGAACTTTTTTTTTTTTTTTTTAAGTAATTGTTTTCCTCTTTTCTATTAGGCTACTTTATTTTATGTATTGTCAGGTTTGTACTGGATGATCTGAAATAGTCAACCCTGTCACCATGATTATGTGCAGTAAACAACTTTTCACAACTGAATATATATATATATATATATATATATATATATATATAGTCATGGCCAAAAATATCGGCACCCTTGGTAAATATGATCAAAGAAGGCTGTGAAAATTAATCTGCATTGTTAATTCTTTTGATCTTTTATTAAACAAAAATCACAAAAATCGAACCTTTCATTGGATAATAAGAATTTAAAATGAAAAGTATTTAAAAATAATAAGAATTTAAAACTTAAAATTTTCTCTAATACACATTGGCCACAATTAACAGCACCCTTTTATTCAATACTTTTTGAAACCTCCATTTGCCAGTGTAACAGCTCAAAATTTTCTCCTATAATGGCTGATGAGGTTAGAGAACACCTGACAAGAGATCAGAGACCACTCCTTCATCCAGAATCTCTCCAGACCCTTTAGATTCCCAGCTCCATGACGGTGCTTCTTCTCTTCAGTTCACCTCACTCATTTTCTATAGGGTTTAAGTCAGAGGACTGGAATGGCCATAGCAGAAGCTTGGTTTTGTGCTCAGTGACCCATTTTTGTGTTGTTTTTGTTGCGTTGTGAGGTTTGTGTTTGGATTATTGTCCGGTTGGAAGATCCAAACATGGCCCATTATAAGATTCAGTCACTTATTGATTTTTTATCTGTTGGTATTTGATAAAATGCCATGTGTCTAAACAAGATGTCCAGGACCTCCAGCAGAAATATAGGCCCACAACATCAAAAATACAGCAGTATATTTCATTGTACACATGGGGTACTTTTATCCCTGTGTTCACCAAACCCATCTTGAGTTTTTGCTGCTAAAAAGCTCATTTTTTTAGTTTAATCTAGAAGCCAGTCCCATTCCAGTTGTATAACTGAATATGCTGGAGTTTGTTTTTGGATGAGCTATATAGGAGAATTTTTCTTGAAACCCTCCCGAACAACATGTGGTGATGTAGGTGCTGTTTGACCATTTTTTGTTTTAGGTTTTCTGACCCCGAGACTTAACTATTTTCTGCAATTCTCCGGCTGTGGTCCTTGGAGAGTCTTTAGCCACTCAAACGCAAAAGACACACGTCCTCTTCCAGGCAGTTTCGTAACATTTTCTGTTGATTGGAAATTCTTAATTATTGCCCTGATGGTGGAAATGGGAATTTTCACTGCTAGCTCTTTTCTTAAAGCCACTTCACTAATTTGTGAAGCTCAATTATCTTTTGCTGCACATCAGAAATATATTCTTTGGTTTTTCTCATTGTGATGGATGATTAAGGGAATTTGAGCTTTGTTTTCCCTCCTATTTATATTTCTGTGAAACAGGAAGTAATGGCTGGATAATTTCATGTTCATAATCACCCTGGAGTGCTCAAAATTGTGAATATGAATGGGAATATACTTCAGAGATATTTTACTCATAAGAATTTCTAGGGTTGCCAATAATTGTGTCCAACGTGTATTTGAGAAAAACATTTATTTCAGAATGATATTTCCCCCCGTTTTAAATTCTTATTATCCAATGAAAGGTTAGATTTTTGTTATTTTTTAAAAATAAAAGATCAAAACAATTAATAATGCAGATGAATTTTCACAGCCTTCTTTGATCATATTTACCAAGGGTGCCGATATATTTGGCCATGACTGTATATATATGCATACAAAAATTAATAAAAAAAACGAATGATGGGTGGTGACAGTTAAACATAACTCAGAACTGCTTGGATTTCCAGATACAGCAGGTACAGAATCATTGATAGAGTGTGTTTTTAGAGTTCTAGCGCCCTCTGTCTGTGTCTTATAGAAATGCTGACAAAAAGGTTTAAAAACAAACTACATAAAACGCAAAATAACATCCCACCAATAAATGAAAATGAAAAATATTGAACATATAAAACATAGCAATTCTCCCAGTCACCATTCAATACAAATATTTTTTTATTGACATACTGTTCCATTCATTGTTTCCAGTCTGCAGTGCAGCTATGAAGGTTCAACTTTGGAAACTCCTGGAGGTCTTTTACACTTTAAACAGGGCTGTCCGCTGCTCATTTTTTGAATAGGACAGGGGGTAAAAGTTTGTATTAGAGTTCTGATCTAGCATTCTGAGTTCCTCCATTGTCAAAAATCCCAGTAGTCTAGACATTATACAACTGTTGGCTCTGGGGAAGCAATACAAGGAATTACTTAGTAAGCTGAAACTGTCAGTGTAGATGTTTGATATAAGGTGCTCTCTTTAGTTAATGGGCTTTTAAACTCTTGATTCATTACGTACTCAATAACAGCAGCAAAGACAAAAGCCTTTACTGCAGAAATAAAGATCTAAAAGTGAACAGAGGGAAACAAGATCATCAGTTTTCTGAGCATCACTCATGATGCTTACATTCCCTAAAATCATCAGTTTTGACCTAAGATTATCATAATCAGGACATATTAAAAACAGCATGACGCTGAAGGCTAATTCTAGACCAAAATCCAAATTTTGCTGCTCCTTCATGAAAATGCAAGTTATGTAAAAAAAATGCATAATTCAAATGAATGAATACCATGAGGGAAAAGCCCATTACCCAAGTTAGCATTAGCCTGCAGCACAAGACTTACTGCATTTCACCATGTTGCTAGTCACATGACGTCACGCTAGCAACTGTGGCAGAATTAACCATGCTATTAATCCATAGTTTAATTGTTTTTTTCTGATTTTCCCTACGGATAAGTCAGGGGATAGGAACCATATGGTCATTAGATAAAAGGGTATAGCTAAAAGAAAAGCTAATTGAATAAATTAAACAGACCAGCATCCAAATAGGCAATGTTTCCTATAGAACACAGTATAAAATTGATTAGCACTCCTCAAACTCGTTGACAAACATGCACTTGGTCATTTGAGTTTATATGATCGTCTTTAATCCCCTCCGTGGCATTTTGGCAGCTGCCCTGGCCTCTCATCTTCATCTGTCCCTCTCTTTTTTCTTTCACGCTCTCTGTGTGTTGGTTTCCACGTCGCTGGCTCTCTGCGTATGCAGGCAGAGGCTGGAAGCACCCGGTGGGAGTGTAGGTGGGCTGTGGAAGCAGTGCTTTGCCAGGATTTGCTCAGACGCTGTCTATCTCAGGAACTGGCACAGGGTCTGTGCTCCCTGTCTGTTGAGAGGCACACAGAGGTTCACAGGGCTGGCTGACCGATTCTGCAGACAGGCTCTTGCTAGACAGAATACTGCTAAGACTCGGCTTTCGGCCGCCCCGTGGTTGGGCCTCAATCTCCACACGGACCTCAATATTAGTCCCTTCCCTGCTGTAAACAACAACAACAAACACTTTGAAATTTTTTTGTAGGAAAAAGAAATCGATTATGTTATTGATAGTGTGATTTATGCTCATTTTTAAAAACCCAATCTGATCATTTAAAAATTAAAACATTAAAAATGCAATTCTCACATGCAATAACTTGAACACACATATTTACATGATGAGCTATATTTAAAAAAAAAAACATTTTGATATATTTCTGAGGAGATATAAATGTCAGGGCCATTTTGATATCATTATGAAATTAGAAATCCTAAATAAAATAACTAAATATTTGTAAAAAAGAAAATCTTAAGTAGTTTAGCATAATTTCTTATTATTATTCCATAGAAAAAAATACACTGTCGTTCAAAAGTTTGGGGTCAGTATTTGTTTTTTAAAGAAATTAAAACTTTTATGCATTAAATTTATCCAAAATGACAGTAGGCAATTATAATGTTACTAAAGATTCATGTTACCTTCTATTCATCAAAGAATCCTGAAAAGTAAATAAAATAAAACATGAAGCAGCACAACTGTGTCACAACATTGAAAATAATAAGAAACATTTCTTAATCAGCATATTAGAATGATTTCTGAAGGATCATGTGACACTGAAGAGTGGATTAATGATGCTGAAAATTCATCTTTGCATCGTAGGAATAAATTATATTTTAGAATATATTTAAACATAAAACAGGTATTTTACATTTAAATAATGTTTTACAATTTTACTGTTTTACTATATTTTTATTGAAATATATGCTGCCTTGACAAACGTAAGAGACTTATTTCAAAAACATTAAAAATCTTACCCCAAACTTTTGAATAGTAGTGTATATATTTTAACAGAACTGCGTCAATATTTATAAATCATTAAAAATAAAAAATCATCAAATTTGCTGACCTCAAAACAAATGTTTGTGTGTTGCTGAAGGCACACTCCTCAACTACATCCACATCGTCTGACTGAACAACCTGCTCAGTGTTGTCAACATGTCCATCATTAGGAGGTTCAACTGAGTACTTTGCTCCAGACTGGATTACACTGGTGCTGGGAAGTGGCATCACTTCCTCCACATTCACACTCACTTCCTGTACACTTCCGTTGGATAGAGCTGGGTTGGTCTGGCCGGTCCAGTGATCACTGACTACATGAGAAAATAGAAGATCTTCAAGAGAAGTTTAAATGTCATCAGATCAGGCCAAACTGTGAGCTTAATATTACAAAACAAATCTTTCTGCATTACAGTTACAATGTTTCAAATACAAACTCCTACATAGTGATTAACAATTTATAATAAAGTAGGTTCATTTTCTAGCAAACAGTTTCATGAGTAATGTACAGTATAGTGTTGGGTAAGCAGCGTTGAAACTGTAGCTTCCCAATCTAAAAGATATTTATAATCTAAAGCTACTCTTTTAAACTAGAAAGCTACACATATTAATAACATGTAGCTAACTACATTAAATCTGTTTAAGGTGGTTAAACTACAGAAAAGATACTATTACATTACAAACAGTTAGCTACACAAAAAGCTAGCAAAATAGCTAACTATAAAGAAGGTGTGTGGTTAAACTACAGCAAAGATAGTCTTAAAATTAGTTAGCTACATTAAAAACTCGAACTAATAAGCAGCTAACTACAGTAAATCTGTTTAAGGTGGTTAAACTACAGAAAAGATACTCTTCCAAGCTACATTTTAGCTACACTAAAAGCTAACAAAAAGTAGCTAACTACATATAAGCTGTTCAGTGTGGTTAAACTGCAGCAAAGATACTCTTAAAATTTATTAGCTACACTAAAAACTCCTAGTAAGAAGTAGCCAACTACAGTAAATCTGTTTAAAGTGGTCAAACTACGATAAAGATACTCTTAGAAGTAGTTAGCTAAACTTAAAAACGCCTAGTAAAAAGTAGTTAACTACAGTAAATCTGTTTAAGGTGGTTAAACTACAACAAAGATACTCTTAGAAGTAGTTAGCTAAACTTAAAAACTCCTAGTAAAAAGTAGTTAACTAGAGTAAATCCGTTTAAGGTGGTTAAACTACACAAAATATACTCTTCTAAGCTACATTTTAGCTACACTAAAAGCTAACAAAAAGTAGCTAACTACATAGAAGCTGTTCAGTGTGGTTAAACTGCAGCAAATATACTCTTAAAATTTATTAGCTACACTAAAAACTCCTAGTAAGAAGTAGCCAACTACAGTAAATGTGTTTAAAGTGGTCAAACTACGATAAAGATACTCTTAGAAGTAGTTAGCTAAACTTAAAAACTCCTAGTAAGAAGTAGCCAACTACAGTAAATCTGTTTAAAGTGGTCAAACTACAATAAAGATACTCTTAGAAGTAGTTAGCTAAACTTAAAAACTCCTAGTAAAAAGTAGTTAACTACAGTAAATCTGTTTAAAGTGGTCAAACTACGATAAAGATACTCTTAGAAGTAGTTAGCTAAACTTAAAAACGCCTAGTAAAAAGTAGTTAACTACAGTAAATCTGTTTAAAGTGGTCAAACTACGATAAAGATACTCTTAGAAGTAGTTAGCTAAACTTAAAAACTCCTAGTAAAAAGTAGTTAACTAGAGTAAATCCGTTTAAGGTGGTTAAACTACAGAAAAGATACTCACAAACTAAACTTTAGCTACACTAAAAGACAACAATAAGTAGCTTACTACAAAGAAGCTGTTCAGTGTGGTTGAACTGCAACAAAGACACTCTTAAAACTCCTACACTAAAACCCTAAAAACTCCTAATAAGAAGTAGCTAACTACAGTGAACCTATTAAAAGTCGTTAAACAACAGCAAAGCAACTCAGCTACAGTACTAGCAATAGCCAGTTTCACTGAAGCTATGTGTAGGGGGTATTATATTATATGTAATATGGGTATTCTGTATTATATTATCTCTGCGTAACTGTATCAGCCATTTTTTTTTCTGGCACAAAAATTGGAATCTCAGTATTAAATTGCTAGATAAATACCTTCTAATTTCAATACTGGAGTTAAAAACAAAGCTCTTTTTCTAATGCAACGGAACTACTGTCAGGCCAGGGGCGTAGATTACGCGGGGGACGCGGGGGACGTGTCCCCCGCACTTTTTATAAAAAGTAAATTCGTCCCCCGCACTTTTTCATTGTGTTCTCGACATGTTGAGGTTTTAATGGAGCAATGTATATAAATGCAGAATGATTTAAAATTCAAAGAGACAAGATAATTTATACATGACGTTTACGTTTCCATGGCAATCAGGCACTCAGTTTGTGACGTCACGACATGCCCAGGCTCGCGCCCGCGGTCCCGCGCTGTATCCATCATTCAGTCGAGATGAGTTCAAAGCGGCAAAAAACTCTTCACTCCTTTTTTACGAAGAAGTCAAGCAGCGTAAGTTGGCATGTAGTATCCGAATAGTGTTGCACAATGTTCAGTGACTCTGCCTATTGCTCGTTGAATAATTAGCAAGTTTTGATGTTCATTATATGGAGAAAAAAAAGCGGCCTGGACAAACATGCACTTATTTATTTTCAGTGTATTTTTTCCGTAACTCTTTTGTAACATCTTTTATTTTAACACGTATGTATGTTATCAGAACCCTTCAAATAAGAATAAAGATAATGTTGAACTGAGATTTTACAGCGTTTGCAGCATTGTGACACTCTGCCAATTCTACATGATGTATTTCAATCAAGTAATTTATGCAAGCACTGATCTGATACAGGACCGATCTTCATTTAGGGCTGCTCTGTCATTATTGCACTAATTTGATGTTTTTATGTGTTGTCAAGAATGAACAAGAAACAGTCAGCCTAGGTTTGTTAGAGCAGAATCAGGACGACACACAGTGACAGGTGAGAAGAGTGGCTTTTAACACCTGGCTGTTTTTACATTGTATAAAATCTATTAATACACAAGCGTTTGTAGGATTATGGACCAATCATAGAAAACACATAATTAGTCAAATATAGAAAAATAAAAAATAACATTAGTATGATGAACAACTTCTCAGCTATAATTTTTAACTACAGATAAAAATAAAACCTGTCAATTAGACTAGGGTTAACTGAAAAAAAACAACAACAAAAAAACAGGTATAACACTAGACATTCCGTCCCCCCCACTTTTGAAATGATGGCTACGCCCCTGTGTCAGGCTACTGAAAAATTACAGGTAGTTAAATTAGCAGTGGCACAACATTTAAGTTAACTGTAAATGTATATTCATACAGCCAAATTTCAGGAAGTTGGACTTACAGTTGGCCAGATCTTCTAGCTGTATGTTCCGCACTTCAGGAGGTTCAGTTTGTGGCCTGCACCAACCATTACGACACAATGACATGGGCACGACCCCGTAGACGTACGTCAACATAAGAGGCACCCCCATCCCTTCAAACACAAAATATTTACTAAATTAGAATTAATTATGATGGTATTGAAAGATTTTCATTATTATTAATTACTGAAAAAATGTTATAAGTGTACAAGAATACACAATGAAATACTCAAATCAGAGACATATTAAGCTCAAAAGTGAACTTATTTTCAGATGAATTATGTTGAAGAAGGAAAAAGGACAAATATGCACATGATAGCAACATAAATACACAGAGGCATAATGCTAGCAGCAAAGACAAGGACAACACACAATAAGAGAGACAAAAGGCCATGATCCTCCTGGTTCTGGATAAGAACAGAGTGGCATTGTTGATGGGGACATTGAAGGGGACAAGGCCCCTCTGTGGCTCTCCTGAGGAGAGGTCAGAGCTGCAGAACAGACAGGGCTATTCAGAGAGGAGAATGAGAGGGAACACAGGCTTTGGGTTTGCTAGGAGAGCACAGAGTAGTGAATGTGCTGCGCTCAGGACTTCACGCTATGCCATGGAGATCGCTCTGACATTTTACTTGCAGCCGGTTGCTGTAATCTTCCCCTCCCCACTCCAGCTCTCACAGTAATGCCAAAGCAGTAGACAGATGAGTCATCAGAGACGACCGGGGCAGTTGCCGTGTCTATGTGCGAGCATTAATGAAACAGCTACATGCACATATGCAAGCTTAAATGTGTGCAATATGGATGTTAAAGGATTAGTTCACCGCTCACAAAATATTGGTTGCTAAACCTCAAGCCGTTCTAAAGCCGGATGATTTTCTGGCTTTTGTGGAACATAAGAAATCTTTAATAATGGGCCAGTTGCTATTTTCCATACAATTACAATTATTGGAGACTTTTAAGCTTTATAACAGATGCAAATGCAATATGAAATATGAATAAAATATCATAAATGTGGTCTTTCAAAGTCATATGATAGCTTTTTTTGATTAACTTCACCTAAATTATGATGAAAACATTTGGCTCAAGAGAATTTTTTCTAAAATTTCCAGTGAATAATTTCTCTATTTCAGCCTGTTTTGGCTTCAGATGACCTTTTAGGCCTCACAGAAAACATAAGTCGTACATACAAACTGAAATGACATGATGGTGAGTAAATGATTTTTAGGTGAACTATCCCTATAAGCGTGTTTGTTTTAAGTTCTACCTTTCTTATTCAATATCTCAACTGAGAGGCAAATTAGCTTCATTTGTCTGACCTCATGCCAGAACAATCAATATGCTTAATTCAGCTTATTTATATTGACATAACCCAACAATATGACCACTAAAGTGCTCCTTGACTTCTTAAAATCCCTATTCCCCACATTCATATTCAATATAGAAAAGACAAAGACCTTTAAATACAGTAGTGAATATTAAAAAAAAAAAAAAAGCTTTGTGTATTGTGTTAAACATATGTATAGAATATGTATAGAAGTAATAAGTACTAACCACAGTGATTTACATGTTCATCATGTTATATGCAACCAGCAAGATGGATGATTTTCTTACCCACAGTAATGGCTGCTATGACTGGAGACACAAAAACAGACATCATGACCCCACTGGCCACTGTCAGATAATGTTTACTTCCTGAGATATTGTTTTTCTTACAGCGACCATGAACCTGGCAAGCAAACAGATACAAACTTAAAGTTTGTACAAGCATACAAACATAAAACGTAAATTACAAATATCTTTTCACTTTTTTTTTTTTTTGAAGATTATGAGGAAGCATGAATTTTAAATAATGATGTTCATGAATAAATCATTTATAATAAACATTGTGTAAAACATATTTCCGATGTTTGTTTTTAGGTTCCTGAAGAGCATAATGGCATTCATAAAGTTATGGCACAGTGAAACTCTCTCTACTTTCTTTGCAAACATTTTCTATATCACACTTACCGGCTGTTTGAAGGAGACAGGTCTGGTGGATTTACATAAATTTACATATATGCATTTGGCAGCACTTTTCTTATAATAAGCATACAGCCAAGGGCATGACCTTGTCTTATTATCATCTCAGAGCTATTAAACGGTCCCTGGATCCATTTCATCACAGAGAGGACATGACAATGCAGCAAACTTTAGGTCTTTACCTTGCGGCCCATATAAATCGGGATGCCTACAATGATGACTGGTATCGCAATGCCTGCTATAAGTGAGATCACCACCGGAGCCCCGAGCAGCATGCCCACCTGCCACAAAACCTTGCGGGTCTGTGACCATGGCTTCTTTCCCCAGAAAGTGCAGCCTGAAGGACTGTGAGGAAGATAAATGAAAGTATTTTTCATGCACTCACATAGCTGTGACATGTTCATAACATGAGGTTAAAGATAAGACAAGGAATATTAGCCAATAAAATCCAGACACATGCACACTGTCTCATTGAATCAATGTTATGATCACATCCTCGATTAGTCTCATGCACCGCCTGGGTGAATTACAACCCTCTATGGTCAATGTCACTTCCTGTTCTGTTCTGTGTGGTAAAGTATCACAGGCTACTA
Source organism: Barbus barbus (assembly GCF_936440315.1). Taxonomy (NCBI): domain Eukaryota; kingdom Metazoa; phylum Chordata; class Actinopteri; order Cypriniformes; family Cyprinidae; genus Barbus; species Barbus barbus. Next base: position 13,040,452 of record NC_136752.1, read on the forward strand.
GCTTATATGGACAGTTCACCAAAAAATCTGTCATTAATTACACACCCTCATGTCGTTCCAAACCTGTAAATCCTTCGTTCAACACAAATTAAGATAATTTTTTTTGAAAGGTAGTAAGGACAAAACTTTGCGCACAAAAGCTATTCTTGTTGCTTCATAAAATTACGGTGCAACCACTGATGTCACATGGACTATTATATCGATGTCCTTACTACCTTTCTGGGCCTTGAGTGTGGTAGTTGCGTTGCTATCTATACAGGACCAGAAAGCTCTCGATTTCATCAAAAATATCATTATTTGTGTTCCAAAGATGAATGAAGGTCTTACTAATTTGGAACGACATGAGGGTGACTAATTAATGACAGAATTTTCATTTTTGGGTAAACTATCCCTTTAAAAGCCAATCTGAATTAAATATTTAAACACAACACATTATTAGTTATGAATGCTTATTATTGTTTTATAACAATAACCAAATTTCAATCCAAGGTTTTTATTTGCAAAAAAGGTTTAGCACATCAATGTTTACAGATACAGCTGATAGAAATGCTAAATATCGCAAAAATTTCGCAATAGGCGACACAATATTTTTTAATTTAACTTTAGTAAATACACTCTAAGTGAATGTTTCAAATGTCGCCTTTTTGTCTGAAAAAGGACTTTTAACGCAAATGAAGGTGGTCACATGACAGAATCAGACATGTGTTGTCTTGTCTTAAAGGTATAGTTCAACCAAAAATAAAACCATTTAAGCACCATCATGTCATTCCAAACTTGTGTGACTTTATTTCTTCTGTGGAACATAAATAATATATTTTCTGTTTTTTGGCATTTTTGCCTTTAATACGATAGGACAGTTTATATCTGACAGGAAGCGAAGAGGGAGAGGGAGAGGGAGGAGGAGGAGGGGGGGGGGGTCGGATCGGCAAAGGTTCTCGAGCCGGGATTCAAACTCAGGACACCTGTAGCACTACGACACTGTATGTCAGGACCGATAGCCTCGTGGGCAGGAAAGAATATATTTTGAAAATGAAAATCAAAGGATTCAAAATAACACTGACCCACTGAAAAACAAAACAAACAAAAAACTATCAGACATTTTTCAAAATATCTTCTTTTGAAATAAAGGCACACAGGTTTTGAATGACATGAGGGGGAGTAAAGAATGACAGAATTATTTATGCATTCTGTCATTTCATAAAAATCTTTCTCCGCCCGACTGGAGCCCAGCAGAATGGGGTGTTCATTAAATTAAGAACCCTGCTTCTGGGAAATCGTGGAGGTTGGGTTGCATGGAAAGGGAAATATGAACATAGATTTGTACTGATTAATTGACAAAAGTCGGTGCTAGCCAGCATCCAAGAATGGAAAATCTATCAGAAATCAGCTTTAGTGCAGCGATAGCTCACTGAAACGGGTAGCAAAGTTACTATTTTAAAGATCAGACCTCTGAAACGGCTCAGCTTCTGCAAGACTTGTGTATATTAAGAGTAATTAAGCAAATCTGATAATCTGTAACGTTCATGAAGTCGGCAACACAAGCAACTTGGCACAAACTCAGTATTGTAGGGCCAGAAAAACATATCTGACATTCCTGTGCTGCAGAATTACCCGTTTGGCTTGGACTGAATGAGTACGAGAGTAGCTTAATAACAGATCACAGACTCTGTGACTGCTGGTGACTGCTGGTGATGAATGTGGGCTATGTGCTTGCAGGCAAATGTCCTATATTTGGCAGTGAAAGCTCTGCACACTGGTTAAATATTCTGTAAACGTTAATTAGAGATTGCACAATTGCCTACAGTAACTTAATCAATTAATAAATGCAGGCAGATTTAAAAGCAATAAGAGTTTCATTTACACACACCCACAGACCACATTTTTGCATACAAATCTGCAGGCACTACAGGCAAAAAACTCATTCTACAATTCTGATTAATATGACTTCCAAAGGTAGCACAGTTTTTTTGATCAGTCTGCCTGGACATAAAATATTTAGAAGGTACAGATTTGACACAATGTGCATTTTTAATGTTAAAGAGATCAAATCTCTGAAACAGTTTGAGTCAGCAAGTAAACTAGATATTCACGATCAAAACGACATAGTCCGTTATTTTCAGATTTATGTCTATGAAATAATATGTACTCATTTTTGTGGGACAGAAACATTATAAATGTATAAATTAAAACACAATTTTATATATTTTTCATTTATTTTCAGTGTTGTCCACACCATTATTGAACTATTACTTTAATGTCACATAATCCTTCAGAAATCTTTCTGATTGCTCAAGAAACATTTTTGATTATTATCAATGTTGAAAATAGTTGTGTTGCTTTATATTTTTATGGAAACCGTGATACTTTTATTTTCAGGATTCTTTGATAAATACAATGTTCAAAAGAACAGCATTTATTGGAAACAGAAATAACATTATAAATGCATTTACAGTGTCTTCTTGATCAATTTAATGGATCCTTGTTATTTATTTTTATTTTTTTAAATCTTACTGACCCCAAACTTTTGAACGGTAGTGTATTTCAAATAAACCCACCCTTAAAATGTGGCCTGTGGTTGGTAATTTTACATGTATCGTCCTGTCTAAGTAAGCATTTTTATAATTTTTATACAAAATAAACTACAATGCAGACCAGACCTTAGCCATTAGCCAAAGATCTGGCTATGTTTGACTGCTCTTATTGTAACTTGATGACCGTGTGTATTGTGTGTGTGTGTGTGTGTGTGTGTGTACCTGAGGTAGTGCACATCAGTGATCTCCTGCATGCACAGCCAACAGAACTGACAAGCACACACTGTACAGTTCATTCTGTTGCAGCTACCATCATTAGTCTTCATGATGTAGGCACCACAACGTGGACAGGGCTTGATCTCCTCTGCATCTTCAAGATTAAAAGCAAAACAAACATCTTAGACGGTGGACACCAAACAGATATTAGGTTAGTCCTCAATGTTTGTGCCATACCACCAGGCTCCTCGTTGAAGACGTAGAGCGTGGAAACATCATTGGCTCCTGATGTGTGGCGAGCGCGCTGACGCCTGGCTTGGTCACAAGTCTGGTCTGGGTGCCACAGCTGCCGGCAGTGGTAGCAAAACTCGGTTTCACAGCCTTCCCGACCACAGCTCAGCTTGGGGCACTCGGCACAGCCGTAAGCTATCACTGCATAGCTGAAGAATGATAGAAATAAAATGAGGAGATGAATTAATATTTACCTTTATATTTATACGTGACCCTGGACCAAAGGGGTCCTATTATGCTTTTTCACTTTTTGAATTATAGTCAGTGTGTAGTGTGTATGTTTGGGCATAAAGTGATCTACAAAGTTACAAATCTCAAAGTCCACTCCAAATGGAGATAATTAATTTTTAAAAAAATCCCTTTTGAAGAACTACAACGAACGGCTCGTTTGGACTACAAAGTTGTTTTCCTGTACTTGTGACATCACAAATTGTAAATCCCGCCTACGGAAATTTGAATGGTTGGGGGGTGGGGAGAACGCTTGAGCACTGCACATTTCAAAATCGAAACCCGAGCTGGTGTTTTTATATAACTGTATTTCAGATGGAAACCAACTGTTTTCAGAAAATTTTGGATGTCATTTTCATTTCATCTTGCATAAAATGTCTGATAAAGCCAAGTACTCCAGAGTGCAATCTGGACGATTGGGGCGGGGCGACACGTGTCGCTCCGCCCACCCCCAATTCCATTGGTTTATAACATGGCAAATCTTATTGGTGTAGACCCGAGCATGCGCATTCCTTTGTGTACGATTTTGTAATTGATTTGGCCATATTACAGAAATATTATGTATAAATCTCAGTTTAAAAAAAAATGACACTTGTTTTGTGGTCCAGGGTCACATATATGATTTATATTATATATATAAATATATATTAAATATATTTCCTAAATATATACATATAAACATACACAGTAAACACATATATTATGTAAACATAAAGTTTTATTTTGCATATGATTAATCATGATTAATCGATTTGACAGCATCAATTAAAAATAATTCATAAACATGAAAGCTCAGATGTGGGAACATCCGGGTTTACCATAATTGATGTGTTCTATGTATGTGTGCTGATAATTGTTTATGTGAGAATATTGAACTAAACAAAATACATATTGTCACTATCCACAATATATATTGTTGCATTTTTGTATTGTTACACGACACTTTGTTACATCCCTATTAATAAATATGTTAAACACATAATTTTACATGTGAGCATATGCCACAGTCTAGCGCATATGGTGGTGGCTACCACTATCATTGTTATTATTTTGCACCACAGTCACAGTAGTAAAGAGAGAGGATGCTCTTGGGTCCATGTGGAAAGACTGCAGGTGATACCTAATACCATCTTGTTGACAAGAAATGGCAAACAGCCACGGGTTCCCATCACTAACCTGATCTGGTTACCATTACGAAACCTAACGTGAGCCTAGAGGACTATACATAATGCACCACAGAGGAGTGCATGCTTCACGCTGCAGTGTGCGTGACACAAGGATTCTAGCTAAAACCAGCTTCACATGGTTTTTAGCAGGTTTACACTAGTTTAGATGGCTATGACCGTTTTTGTCAAGCTGATTAGAGCTGATAGACCACCATGGCTAAAGCAGTGGAGAAACCATAGTCTGAGAAACTACCAGCAACCTTCCAGAAAAAGAGCTTAACCACAACAATTTTGAGACAACTTTTTTCAAATTTTTTCTTGCAAGCAATTCCAATGAGTAATATTATGTGATGCCTCTATATCAGCAAGTTTGCTTTATAAAGCAATCTAACCTTTGTCTGAACCTCATATCAAGTGAAACTTTCAACTCACAAAAAAATTAATGACATTGTTAAATGTAATGTTTGGTAAATATCAAAATGAATATCCATTTTCATGCCATGCATTAAACTTTTTGTGTTTTTAATTATTAAAATATTTTTTTAATTATTTTTTTTTATATTTGTATTATTTAAATGAAATAGTATACAATTTTAATTTTAGAATTATTTAGAATTATGATTTTAAAATTAAAATAATAGAATTTTAATTTTAATATAGTCAGTATTGGCCAGAATATTAATTCTATAATCTAAAGTTAAAATTCTAATTCTAATTTATATTTCAAATTATACTTACGATCAGCCATGATAAATTATTTGCACTTTTCTACCACTTTAAATTTAAACTACAAATTTAAAAAACTTACAAATCTGAAATTTTGTGTGGAAATGCCAATTTTTTTTGTATGAAATTCAGATGTTTTTGCACAGTAATTTAATATGTTGAGTGTGGGGGTAAATCAAATGGTGTAAAAATATCCCTCTATAATGGCACCAATGGTACAATTGTGGCTTTGCTTCATCATCATGTACATTTAGTCATATTTATGTTCTAACCTGCAATCTGGCGCCGGGCACCAGCGCGTGTCTGGATCAGCAGCCAGAAAGCGGCGCAGCTGAAACTCTTCGAAGCGCTGCAGCAGTGCACCGTCATCCAGGATGGCACGGACATCGGGCAGAGCCAGAGCTTCAGGGCACTGCGGGCAGGCGATACCCACGCGGCTCTCTGAGATCTCGATGCGTAGGTATTGGCGCAAACAGTCGGTGCAGGCACGATGCTGGCAGGAGGACAAGCGAGGGAAGTGGCCGCGTGGTTGACTCAGGAGGCAGAGCGGGCACTCGACCAGGTGCTCCAGCAGCTGCTCCTGACTGGAGGAGGACAAGGACAGTACACCCATTGAGCCACTGCTCCCACACTCTGCACCTCCTTCGTCATCTCCCACTCCACCTCCTTCCCCTTTCCCAGAATCTCCTCCATCCCTACCTCCCTCTAATCCAACATCACTGTTAGCCCGATCCTGAGAAGAAAGACAAAATGACTGAGGGCAGTAATGAAAGTTATGACTTTTTCTCAGTCTGATGAAGATAAGCCACACTGTAATTTTAATGGTAAAAGACTGTAAAAATGCTACAGTAAAAACCTGTTAATTGGTTAACGGCAAGTTACTTCACTATACACGAGGAAAAACTGTAATAAACCTAATGATGGATTTCTTGTACTGTAGTTTTTGAAAGTGAAAAAGAACAAGGCATTTTATAATTAAAAAAGCTCTAAACTGATGGAATTGCCTGTGTGACATTTCATATTTGAATTTTTGTCTTATTTTTAGTAGGGTTTTATGATATATTTCATGTTGTTAAAATTATGTTTATTATTTTAGTACCATGATGGCTTTGTATTTGCGTGTATGACTGTGCACTGTACATATATTATATATTTACCTCAGTTTGTGGAAAAGCTATTTGTCACTTTTTCCACATTTTGTTATGTTTCAGCCTTATTCCAAAATTTATTCAATTCATAATTTTCCTCAAAATTCTACAAACAATACCCCATAATGACAATGTGAAAGAAGTCTGTTTTAAATCTTTGCAAATTTAAAGATAAAAATCGAAAAAATCACATATACATAAGTATTCACAGCCTTTTCCATGACACTCAAAATTGAGCTCCGGTGCATCCTGTTTCCACTGATCATCCTTGAGATGTTTCTACAACTTGATTGGAGTCCACCTGTGGTAAATTCAGTTGATTGGATATGATTTGGAAAGGCACACACCTGCCACAGTTAACAGTTTATGTCAGAGCACAAACCAAGCCATTTTATGCATTTGATGTATTTTTAATACATTTGCAAAGATTTCAAACAAACTTCTTTCACGTTGTCATTATGGGGTATTGTTTGTAGAATTTTGAGGAAAATAATTAATTTAATCCATTTTGGAATAAGGCTGAAACAACAAAATGTGGAAAATGTGAAGCTCTGTGAATACTTTCTGGATGCACTGTAGGTATATTAACATTTATATCAGTTAATAAAACATAGGTTTTTACTGTAAATTTAATTCAATCCATAAAACCTAAAATGCTGCTACCATAATTTTTTCACAGTGTAGCTTGATGAAGATTGTGTGTTTTATCAAATAATAAAATAACAGTCTACCCACTCTGTTTCTTGGCAAAAGGACAAATAAGACATTCCCAGTAAAACAAATTAGATTAAATGGTTTGGGGGAAGGGACATGAACGTCATGGATATAATTTTTCCAGTCATTTTGAACACTTTGGTGCCCCACTGGAAGTTGTCCATATGGCGGCCCAAATGTCCAGTGTGGGTAGATTTATTTTCATTGTATGGAAAAGAGCAGCTTGCACATTTTGATAAATATTTCATTTTGAGTTCCATGAGGAAAAAGCCATACAAGTTTGACAGATGATGACATTTTAAAGTTGAATGAATATGTGAATTGATTGGTCTGACAAAATTTTAGACGTGAGATTTTCTTTCTTTCTTTCTTTCTTTATTGCAAGTTGCATTCAAAATCCACTTAGTTCAACAATCTGAGGGGGCATGACTGACTGGCCATGATATTTCTGAAAGGAAGTGAGATAATAATGTGTCTACCAGGTGAAATGGAGCATTACAGCAACTGCTTACAGAATACAGAAAATAAACTGAAACATATGTATGGGTTACAGAATAAATGTAGATGTCGTCTTACTTGTTCCACATGCTCATGCTCATTGGGTGTGAGAGTTATGGCCACTTCCTCCTTGTTCAAAGTCCCGGTGGGCTTCTCAATCCTGGGGTCAGATTTGGGCTTTCGGCTGAAGAAGCTGAGAAAACTGAGGGACTGTGACTGCTGCTTGGGTCTCTTCATTGTACAGAGCTGGACAGTCCAGCCAAAACAGCATGAGCGGATCGGGCCCCTTTTGTTTGTGTGTCTCTGTTTGTTGCTTATGGTCTGACACTGAACACTGGCAAAGAGACCATTGTGAGAAAGTACGAAAACTGTCCACAACAGAGTTCCCTGATCAAGGTCATCCTTGTTTTCTTCTCAGATTAAATGTTTTCTGTTCCTTCAGTTATCCAAAAGCACCACAAATGTTCATCCCTGAGAAGAAAAACATAAACAGAATTATGAGATGTGAAAGTAAGATTGTTGCAGAAAACATCTCCCAGTGCACATCCATTTAAAACTTTAGTGTCAGTAAGATTTTTTAAAATATTTTTGAATTGCATTTCTTATGCTCACCAAGGCTGCATTTATTTGATTAAAAAGTAAAAACAGTAATACAGTGTAACATTATTAACTTTTAAAATAACTATTTTCTGTTTTATTATATTTTAAAAATGTAATTCATTCCTGTGATTGCAAAGCTGAATTTTCAGCTTTTTGCTGAAAATTGCTGCTCAAGAAACATTTCTTATTATATTATCATCAATTTATCAATGTTGAACACAGTTGTGCTGCTTAATATTTTTGTGGAAACTTTAATATATATTTTTAGCATTCTTTGATATGCAAGTTCAAAAGTTCAAAAATTCAAACAGAAATCTTTAATGTAATGTTCTGTCAATTTTTAACACTTTAATGTGTCCTTGCTGAATAAAAATATTAGTTTGTTAAAAAAAAAAATATATATATATAGTGTGCATACACAAGAAGTCATACTATTAATAAATAAAAAAGTATTTTATAAATATCATCAATTATTAATTCAGAAGTATTATACATTTTTGAAGAATAACACCATTTGACATTTTACAAACTGAAATACATCCTAAATTAAAAACATGTCTATCATAGGAAAAGTGTATTCAAGTCAACGTAGAATTGAATTTTTATAAATTAATTAACAGATCTGGACAAAAATGAGCATCACATCATTGACCCTGCAAACAATTTATAAAAGCATCAGGCTTATAAATTATTTCCATCTTGTCTCACACCTCCAAGTCAGGTGTGACTGATTAATAAGCTACAAACAGATGTTTCCAAAGACCTTGATTATTTCCTGGCTTGTATTCCACCCACACACAAAGACACCTGCATACTGCATACTTTGACTGAGAGGGAGTTATTGTGTGCTATGGAGTAACGTAGCTGGAGAATGGAGAAGTCGAAGCTCTATTTTATCTCGATACATGATCGTGTGAAATTAATCTCCCAACTGGACCACACTATTACACTCATATCAACAGTCAACATGTAATGGAGAAGGAAATGTCAGACAGAAGATATATAGTCCAGATTGACTTTTGCCTATGGAAGGATTCAGAGGCTCCAGTGTGGGGGATGCGGGTTTTACTTTCAATTCTTAATGCTACTCTCTTCCAAAAGAAACACTCTTGTGGAGAAGCAGACGTGAAGATGGACAGTGATGCACCTGGCAGGCACCACATCAGCTAACATCATTACAGAGGAACATCATGTTCAAGCGTTTAAAAACTGAACAGACATATCTAGCTTAAAAATCTGATTTAATTTGACCAGTGCTATTATTGTTAACTAACACTAAAACTATAAAAAAAATGAAAACTGCAAGCTGAAATAATATATAAATATTAGATGATCAAAATATTACTAAAATGTTAAAATGAACTTAAACTGAAGTATGAAAGCGAAATAAAAATATTAAAAAACTAATAAAAATGGCAAAAGAACAAAACATTACTAACATTTAAACTAAAGTGAGAACTGAAATATACAAATAAAAAATAAATCAAAATATGAAATATAAATAGTACAATCATACATTAACTATACTAAAATAACACTGCATTTGACAAGTTATACAAACCACTAAATGATTCAATGATAAAAATAATAAAGGAAAGCACATAATCATGAGGATCGATCTCGTTCATGCTTTACAAAGACAGCTTTGCAAAGGAAAAACATTCTGATGAGGTCTCGCATTATATCTGAATAAACTGCAGATTAAATTCTGTGATATTGCCTATTAAGCTACTTAGAAAAAAGCAGTACTTTAAGTGTTATGGTCATTAGAAATAAAATGGTCAAAAGAGAAATCAGTGACTTATTCTTCTTGTGGTAATGGGTCTAATAGTAAAACAACTACATTTCTTACACTTAACCTTGCTAAAAACAATGTCGAGAAAATTGTTTCAAGAGAAATACTTATTAAATCCCCGGGCCAAAAAAATCAAGATCCTCTACAGATCAATATTTTGATCTCAGATAAGCAGCATCAGCCCCCTCTGGCAGCATTACGTAATTAAAGAGAAGGTCTGTGTCTTGCCTTTGACTGCCCCATTACTCAACAGAACAGAAACCACTAAAGAGGAAAGACATATAATATCAAGGTCATTCAACACGCTGACAAGCAGGGTTTTAAAAATGCACTGGACCAAGTGTTAAGCGTGAAGAAAGGATTATACAGTTATAATGGAGGCTGTGGGAGTGGGAAGCTTGATTTTAATGCATTATACATTAAAACTATTACAGAATGCATTTGGACATTCTGCTTTAAAATGATGAGCCAGGCAACATGCATATCAGTATTATCTCATATAATACTCACCAACAGTCTCTTGCATGTATGGAAAAGAAATACTTTTATCGTGTATATTGCAGTATACCAGTGGGCCTCAGTGATGAGACAAAGCTCAAATGTGCTGTTTTATAGCTTCTCTGGCCATAGTGCAAAATCCTGTGGCTGAGATCTTTGGATTGGCTTCGGTGTGTTTTCTTTCTCTCTGCTCCCTGGACTATTCCTGGACATGCACTCAACAGTTTTCTTTTTTAACCACATTAAGCAAAGTTGGGCAACAACTTGGCAAACCAAAAATATCAAAGGCCGATGCAATGCTATAACAGCTCTTTTTACAATTATATCTCTTTTGAAGAGGGAGGGTATCCCATTAGGCTAATACCCTGAGTAATAACTCTCATCAGGAAAGCATCGTGGCAATACCCTTTAGGACGTTATATGAGGACACACCTCCACATTTGGGCCACGAGCGCATCAGTCATACGACATTTACACCAGCTGTTACTTTAATGATACAGTACGGACCTTTATTTGACATGTTTTTACGTACAGAATCACAGGCACTTCAGACGACCTCTCGATTATGCTGAAATATGTATGTACATTTTAATCACTAAAATTCGTTGTCTAAGAACAGAATTTGTAATAATTAATCAGAAGGTCTGACCAGGGCATCACAGCACTGCAGGGAGTGGCAAGGTTATTACGTATTGCCGTTCACCCCTGCCAAATAATATACTTTTATGCTTAAATGCAGCTTATAATAGACAAACGTAGGATGAGAAAAACATCTTCCGACTAAAAGATAACGCCCAATAATTGAATGAAATCAGCCTCTTACCTCCGCTCAGTGTGTTATCAGCTCAGCACCGCGGCTTGGCTCCTCCCACTGAGCGGCTGAGGACTCGCAGCTCTCGCGGCTCCTCCCACTGCTGTAAAACGTCGCCTATTTGCGTGTCTTTAGCGTTTTTCTGGACTCTGTGGTCCGAGATTCGCCGCATGACGTTGGCGAGGAGATCCCCTTGAACCTCGAGGTTCCCTCCGCTGCACACCGGCGGCGCCTGCTGCTTGAGAGCCTGTAATGGAGAGAGAGCATATGAATCGATGGCAGGACGTAGAATCACTTACACGAGACACATTTGGTAACGAAACAGTATCTGACAACGATCTCTGCCTCTAAAAACAACAACAAACAGCTTTTGCTTCGTTTAAGAATTTTATTTTATTATTCGTTTATATTAATAATATAATAATTATTAATTTAAATGAATATAATTGATATAATATCTCTTTCTTCTTACCATTTATTTGTTTACTCGAATATTTTTATATAGCCTACATATAGCATGGTATCATAGGCTAAGTATATATTATATATTTAAATAATATATTCTAAATATAGAATATTACAGTTGTTATCTGTGTTTAGTAAATATGCACATAAATATAATTGTCATTCTGAGACTTGAGTAATAGCAGTAGTAGCAAAGTAATAGCAAACTATTTCATATAATGGTACTATAGTATTACATAACACTGACATAATACTAATATATATATAGGCTATATATATATATTACTTATTACATTGGACTGTGGTACAACATACTTTTACTATATAGAGAGAAAATATTATTGATGGTTGTTGTATAATATAATATAATAATGTTGTCATGATAATATAATAAATACGAATTATTCATAGTTATTGCCCTTTATTTTAGTTACATTATCGGACAACATTCCATAAAAAGAGAAATGTAAAAATAGAGCAGCTACGTCCCCGGAAACGCGTAACTGAGAAAACGGACGTACGCGACGTAGCGGAAGAAAATGTATACAGTGGCAATTTGGAAGTCAATTAAGTTATGAAAAAAGAGCATTAATTGCCTTTCTTTGTGGTCGATGTGCTACGGAATGGCGGACCGAGAGCAGTAGTGCACCGTCAGACGCCGCTGTTTTGCCTCGACGGGAACACTGTTATTGGACGAAAGAGCAGGTATATTTATGACATCTGCTGAGCTTGACAGTATAGCTGGAGTTAAGTGTCTAGATTTGTGTGGTAATAAACACACAGGCTGGGCGGAAAGAGTCATGCAATTCAGAAAACACACATGCAATCTGTCGCACTACGAGTTTAAAACATCTTTCATTTGCTGTGAATGTCTCAAGTCTTATTGATCTTATATGCCACTGTAAGATTAGCATGCTAGCTCTTAGATGCGCCATGTATCTGTTATATGGGTTGTGTTGACGTGCATGTCAGTAACGTGTGTTATTTCAATGCTTTTAAAGGATACCTTGGAGAATGAGTTGATTGTTTTCGAGGGAATCCAGAGGAGGTTGCAAACAAAAAGGCTAACTGGAAGATGCCAAGAAGAAAACAACAGAATCCACAACCAGTCAAGTGTAAGTTGCTTTTTCTTCTAATATTATTAGCTAAATTATTTGAAACGTGCTTCATTCCTCTCATTTGGTTTTGGTTGGTATTTACTCGCGCGGTCTTGTTTTATTATAATATAAACATGGACATGTCTGTCTAGAATCACTGAATTTAGCAGACTCTTTTGTTACAGTAATAACAGAGACACACCGACTGGTTCGTTATAGTATTATAATTAGTTTATAATATAATTATAAACTATCTATCTATCTATAAATAATTTAGAATTATAAATAAATAGTGATCGTTTTGTATTGAAAGAAACATAATTGCATAATTGCACTGCCATCTGTTTTGACTCTGAATTGTGATTTCAGGTGTCAGACAAGCTGACTGGTAGATTCTTCTGATGATTATATGCTGTGTATCCAGTGTCCTTTATTTTAACATTTATAATGTAACTAACAAAAGTAGGAGTTGTTTCTGTGTTTGTGTCAGATTATGGAGAAGAGCTGAATTTAGCTGTCTACACGGTGTAATTCATTTTAATATTAAGTAATTTTAAGATTTTCAGTCTTAACTGGTAAATTAATGAATCAATTTTACTTGCTGCAAACATAGCCTGCTTCAAAAGTATTGGTTGTTTGATTGTGTCCCCTCTTTTTCTTAAGTTGTGATTATTTTCAGTGTCGTCCAGCAGATGGCAGTAAAATTACAGTAAAGCCAGAACCCGTTACAGGCCAGGTCGATGCTGCATGATAGGCTGTTTCTTTAACATATTTTCCCCTTTTTGTTACATGAAAATCACATTAAAACTGTCTTGGAAAAAATGTACATTGCCTTCTTTGTTTATTTTTACTGTTTATATTCAGATATTAATATACCTAGGCTATAGTTTTTTTTTACCCTTGTAAATAAAATATGAAAATCCCTCATTAAAAAGTTATATAAATAAAACTCGCAGTGTGATGTCATTTCCACTGTGACTAGCCATTTTGCCACTAGTAAAGATGAAAGATAAACTTCTTTCCTGTCAAGCTGTCATTTTGCAAAATATTGTGTGCATACTGATTTAGTTTGAATAATATTGTTTTATTCAGAAAATATTACTAAACAAAATACCCCCTTTACAATGCATAAATTGTGACTTAGTTGAAATGACAGATGAAATAAACTATTATAATATTATTATTCGAGATTTCCACATGGCCAAAAGTGCTTACAGTTGAAGAAACACCCAATTCTTATGATGGTTTTGTGTTTTGAGAGTTATATTTATTTTAATTAGTGATTAGGCTAATTATTAATTGTTACAAATGAACATAATGCCACAAGATGCAGTAAATCTTCTTTGTATAATATATGTAAGATTCAGCGTGACTTACAAAGCTTACAGCTGTTTACAACATATGGGTTTAGTACATATTTTTACATCCTTTGATTATTATTATTTTTTTAGATTTTGACTATTTGTTATTCAACCAACTTCTATATACACTACACTATATTGCCAAAAGTATTGGGTCACCCCTTTCTAATGAACATGTTTGACTACTTTAGTAATTTCTATGAGTATAAATCTTAGTGTTTAAGTATATAATGATATTCTAGGGAATTGTGTGCTTCTAATTTTATAGCAACAGTTCGGACAGGACCCTTTTCTATTCTAACATGACAGTGCCTCTGTGTATAAGACACGGTTCAAAAATACATGATTGATTGAGTCAGTGTGGAAGAACTTGACTGGTCTGCAGAAAGCCAAGTCCTGATCCCAGCTGAACACCTCTGGTGTGACTTTAAATGCAGACCTTGAGCCAAAAACTCATCACCAAACACCAATACTTTTGGCAATAGTGTATTTACAGAAGTTTGTGATATAAAAACACTGAAAAAAATATACACATACAAACAATAACCAGACATCATTAAGATAAGGAGAAAAATGTCACACAGAGACTGTCTATTTTGGGTCAACTTGCATGATATTTCAGTGTTGTTTTTGCTATTGTTGCTGTATTTGACCATGGCCCTTTGCTTTCAGTGGATTCTGAAGATGGTTTAGGCACTGTACGTCCAGCAAGCCTTACCTTTGAGAGTAACTTTCTCCTGGGACAAGAACTCGAGTTTTCAGATCATGACAATGACAGCAAGATCATAGGCCTTGAAAAGTTCTCAGGTGAGTTGCATGAGTTTCTAAGCCTAACATTGGTAGGGAACATTAAAGGGTTCAGACTGTCATGGAAAATCTGGAAATATTGAGGATTTGTTGATTTGTCATTAAAAGTATAAACAGTCATAATTTTACTTAGATATTTCTTGTGAATATATATATATTACTTATAATTGATGGCTACTGCTAAATCTTGAGGATTTGAAACATACTTTAGTTTGCTGTATTACTGGCATTTGTTAGGAGACATATGTGCTCAATATGGGACATTAACTGCAAAGACTGATTTGTAATATTAGTGCTATTATGCAAACGTGCTGCATTTTATCTGTCAGCAAGCAGTGTGATCTTTCATGTACAGATGGAAGAAGTGAGCCTACCGTTCTGGAAAATTTCTCTGGTTTTGGCATTCTGACAGAACATACAATTTCAAAATTGCAAATCAGGAAAAAATACACTGTGCCACCACTATTATAAGGGTCATCAAGACAGTCATCACCATCAAGGACACATTATAATAAGGCATTTAGTCATCATCATCATCATCTCCTCTCAGGGTCTTTATCATAGTTGTCATCATCATCACCATCATCATCTCCCCCTCATCATCATCATCATCATCAGCAGGACCATTATAGTCATCATCATTATCATTAGGCTGGGTAATCATCCACCTGGGGTTTCTGAAATGGGCGATATAAAGGCCCGTTCATACTTCAGACTCACACATTTCTCCAAATTGCATGTGCATGAGGAGCTTGCAGAAGGAAAGCGACGTTACATGGAAAGACAGTGAGCAGAAACACTATAGCGTTGTCTTTTGTTGGAGTACCACCTTTTATTTGTTGCATTACTTAACGTTTGTCCGCTGGCTTAGTAGGTAAGTGTAAACGCCTAATATTTTTCCTATAACTTCAGCTGTTGCTATTATGTGCAAAATTTGTAATTTTGACTACTGTAGATGCATGTGATCTTGCATAAAGGTTTACCTTTTTTGTGTGAGCATTTGTCTTTAGTAACTCATAATAGTAAGATACTAATGTTACTGTCAACTTATACCAAAATAGTCTTTTTATCAGCCCTAAACTGTATTTGAATGCTTGCACACTATCTCAAATTGCAGAAAATCTATACAGCTACATAATGTAATGCAGTTTCCTGCTGTGGTCCTGTACAGCTGACATCAGTCTGCCTGGCTTCCCCCTGGGAGACGAGGAGAGCTCCCCCTTCAGCCGCCTCAGTATGGAGAGTGATGCCGACGACCTGCGTGCGACCGAAAGCGAGCGTGAAGAGAGGGTTTCTGAGTCTGCCTTTCCCTCTTACCTTTCTTGCAGGGGCTGTGGTCAGCTCCTGGATGACCCCCTGGGACCCGGCATGGACTTGGTGGGGCCCTTCTGCATGCGCTGCTGCAAAGGGAATGCGGATGGCGTTGTGGACAGGAAGCTCTGCTCGGGTTTAGGCTTAATAGCAGAGTCTAGAGGGGGAGGGAATGAGGGCACTGGTGGCGAGGATGGTTCCCTAAAGCTCCACTCATGCACGCTCTGTGGTTTCACGTCTCGCTACACTAACCACGTTAAGAGGCACATGAAGACGCACAATGGCGAAAAGCCGTACGGGTGTCCTCTGTGCTCCTATGCATCGGCACAACTAGTGAACCTGCAAAGGCACTTGCGCATACACACTGGGGAAAAGCCCTATAAGTGCAATCACTGCACGTTTGCATGCAGTTCCTTAGGGAACCTGAAGAGGCACCAGCGTATGCATGCAGCTGTAAGCCTGGGTCAGAGTGCCCCTCAGCCAATAAGTGGCAACGGTTTAAACCACACTACCGGGGGTCAGAAGGAAAAGGAAGCAGCTCCTGCCCTCACCGAAGGTAAGTAAGGTTCTGCTTTGCCCCCTGAGGCTGATGATACATGGGGAAACTTTGGGCAATATTGCCATCAACAGGCAAACAGGTGAGACACAGGGCCCACGACAGATCTTATAAATTTGTTACCCATTCTCAGTGGGAAAGTGCCCAAGCAACATTGCTCAAAAAAGTTGCACTGCAAAGTTGCTCAAAAAGTTACCCCGTGCATCATCAGCCTGAAAGAACTTCAAAAAGAGAGTTTTAATTCAAAATCCTTCAGTTCCAGGTGCTGTGCAGTCTGCCCCGCGACCCCACATGGGAAGGGATGGGAACTACTTGCACGCCCTTGATGGCCTCAGGCTTGCACAGCAGTCATCAACAGCGGTGTTGCAGTCAGGACAGGCCGCGTCTGAACCTGCTCCCTTGCCCCCAATGTTCTTCCCCTTCACTTGTCGGCTGTGCGGCATGGCCCTGGATGACGAAGACGGATCCTCGGCTCAGATATGCGCAAAGTGCACCCTGGAGATGCTAACTAAGGACACACTCGGATGCCCCGCTGAGCGAGGGGACAAGGTCTACACTTGTGCTGCCTGCCCCTTCCTCACCCACTACCCGAACCACCTGGCCCGCCACATGAAGACCCACAGCGGAGAGAAGCCATACAAGTGCCCGCAGTGCGACTACGCCTCTGCCCACTTCGATAACCTCAAGCGGCACCATCGAGTACACACTGGCGAGAAACCCTACAAGTGCCACCTGTGTGACTATGCCTGCGGCAACCTGGCTAATCTCAAGAGGCACCAGCGGGTGCATTCGGGCGCCAAACCCTTTCAGTGCGCCATGTGCAACTACAGCTGCAACCAGAGTATGAATCTGAAGCGGCACATGTTGCGCCACACGGGCGAGAAGCCCCATAAGTGCCAAGAGTGTGGCTATACCACTGGCCACTGGGACAATTACAAACGACATCAGAAGAAGCACAGCCTCACTACAGATGGCTGGGTTAAAGTGCAGATGCCTGTAAATGAGGAAGAGGCGGAGGATGAGGAAGAGGTGTAGCCTCTTATTGCAAGACAGTCGTCCATATGAGATTTTACTGTTACTGCATAAGCTTTGTTGGTTGCTCTTCTTTTTCTTTGTGCCCTCATTTATTTTGAAAGTCATTATTTTAGACATTTCTTGGAATTGTCCACAAGCTGCTACATGAAGTCATGCACAAATTAAAAGACAGTTACCTGAATGTCCTAATGCAGGGGTTGTCCAGTCCCACTCCTGGAGGGCCAACCTTCTTGCAGACTCTAAATACACTAAACAAACCTGAAACGGCTAATTAATGTCTTTAGGATTACTTGAAACTTCCTGCCAGGTTTGTGGGAGATGGTTGGCACTAAACTCTGCAGGAAGGTGGTCCTCCAGGAGCAAGTTTGGACACTCCTGATTAATGCCTTTGAACAAGGCAGTTTGTGTTAAGCAAAGCTCTCTAAGAGCCTTCTGAGCCTGATTGTGGTTCATTTATCAGTGCCAAACTCTGCATCACTGCCATAGGAAGTTCTTCTTTAAGCCTGGAGCTACATTGCATGCACTTAAGTTTACCTTGGTTGGCTCTTTTGAGGTTTTATGTGATTGATAATTTGTCCGTCGAAGATATTCTCAACCCTACTGATGAAAATGTCTTTGCAGATGAGCATTATGTTGTGATCTCTGATCATCTTGTTTTTGCTCTCAATAATTCTGAGGGGTTGTGTTGCCTTTTATTGTTGTGTGTATCTTTTTGACTGTGAAAAATGCCATTTGTCTGAGTTTACTTGAAGCAAAATGGTGCATAGAGGATATTCGTGTCATGCTGAACATAGAGCTTTTATTTTTGTATGTGATTTTTTTTTTTTTTATCTCTGAGGAATGTTTGGCATGTATTTGCCACCCATGGCATTGTTAGCTATACTGAAGGACGACAGTATCCGTAAAACCCTAATATGCAGTTAAACCTTCAGGTTGCCAAAAACGACTGAACATTGATGGAATCTTGTAGGTGTGTGATGCTTGAGTGTTTTCTTGTTATATGCAGTGGTTTCATTAAAGCCTTAAATATCCTCAAATAAAAGAGTTTGCGTTGAAACTTCCACATCTCAATTCATTTGCCATCTTTCAGCCACACAACTGCTCAGAAGTAAGTTACTAATAGACCAGCAGGATATGATTAAGATGCTGAGACAGGCAGTGTGTAATCCTCACACTTCCATAATGAGTGCTGTAATCCTCTGCTGCGAACAGCTCTGGTAAACATGCTAATGAAGACAGAGCCCCGGGCAGCACCGGAGCACTACAACTCTTGCAGTGATCTTCATGCTGTTTGATTGTGAGAATGAGTTTTAGATGGTTTTGCTGACGTGTCACAGCCTGTTTTGAGACAAAAGCTTACATTAAAAAGAAATTTGACAATCTGTGATCATTGAATGATTATTCAAATTGTAGGAGGTCAAAATGCTACATTTCATGCTAATGGTGTTTTCTTGGCCAGGACCTTGGACCGTTAGTGGGTTTTTGCTCTGTAGCTAAGCATAGTGTCTACAGGCAACCCCATATATGATAATCACACATGCTAAAATACCCATCACGCTTGGGTTATTAAACCAAGGAACAGAAAACAACACGGAGGAGCATCGTTTGGCACCTAAATTTATTGAAACCCAGAAGGCTCTAACTTCCATTCTTGGATTTAAAATGAAGTGAGAATTTGAAAAATAAATCATACTGATTTATGAGCGATGTACAGGGTTTTAGAGTATAGATGGTTACCCTTTTCATCCTAGATGATGATGCTGGTGAACATACTGAACATGGCAATCACAAATTGCAGTCATCAGCTCAAAAATTATCAGCCATACAGCACACAGACATGAGAACAACCTTCGCATTTAACGCATTCCGCACTTGGGAGGAATCATATATATATATATCTGGGATGAAGAATATGGGGATGTCATTCAATATGACTATCATTGCAGTCAAAAACTCAGCATAAATGTAAAATACAGCCATTTCCCAAGCACCATGTGATCACAGTCCTCTGAGATGATTGCCACAATGTATTTAGTAAAATACAAAATGGATTATATGTATATAATAAAAAGAAAAACAAAGTCTGGAATGATATTCTTCACAATGAAATATATAAAGTGTACTAAGACAATCACTGAAATTTAGATGTGAAATTTGTAAACACTCTTTTTCAACAATTTTGTAAACACTGATAAATGTTAGTTTCTAATTTTTATTTTTTTACATAGCCTGGATTATATTTGATCAAGTGTACTTGTTTGTAATATACTAAGATAATACAGATATTAGTAAATATTCGGAATATTTTTTTTTAAATTGCATGTACATTTATAAAAAAGTGACATTACCATGATTTTTGTGCAAAATGCTTTAGTGAACTATCATTTTGGCATTTATGAGTAACATTTTTAATATATTGGTTCAGAAAAAAAAAAAAGCAGACCTACAAACCTCTTGCAAATGTTCCAGGATGTTTTCCCACAGTTTTACTATCTCAATAAATACCCAAGCCATCTATCTTACTTAATACTGTGCAAAA
This sequence comes from Barbus barbus, assembly GCF_936440315.1. Lineage (NCBI taxonomy): Eukaryota > Metazoa > Chordata > Actinopteri > Cypriniformes > Cyprinidae > Barbus > Barbus barbus. The sequence continues at coordinate 13,060,845 of NC_136752.1, forward strand.
AAAAAGTTCAGCTAGTGCAAGCCGGCCTGCCGAACACACCAAAACAAAGCGAGATTTCAGGACACAGCTGAGGCCAGAGTGAGAGAAGCTTTTTAGTCAACTTGTGCCCGGCGCTACATTTAATTTGAAATTCGAGAAGTTAAACTGTAAGGCGTCTGAATCAGCATAAGGCAGAGAGAAAGCAGGCCACAATAAAGATCTTGTGTTTTCATCCAGGATATGCAATGAATATGCAGTAGGCATCAGGTCGAGTTTACCCCTCCTAAAAAAACTAAACAAAAAAAACAACAGGAAGCTGCTGAGATCTACCACACCATGGGTCATATTGCCGCTACCACGCAATAGTTTGAGCAACACTGGCACACTGAACGATACGAAGCACATCTCTATTAAATAATATTCTCAACTGATTTTAAAAGGAACATATCAACACAGTTTGCTGGTATGGAACTTACTCTAGTAGGCAACTATGAGCTCATGAGCAGTCGAGAAAATGAGACAACAGGAATTTTGTGTCTGCCAGATGATGACATGAGAGGAAAAGCACAGTTTTGTGTCTCTAGTAAGGAAGTACGATTCAATAAAGCCTGTCTTCAGAAGAAACTTTCATCACAGCCTCTCTTGAATGTAGCAACTTGCCCTGAGGTGCCTATGTAATCCTGTATTAATTTAAACGTTGACGTTGTCTCTAATTATGCCTCAAATCTGAAATTATCCAATTTTTGTTACTTTAATTGAGCGAGCACTGAATCTGAGGTCTCTCATAAAAGTAATGAGAGACAAAATTATGTACTTCACAGGCCATTTTTGAGACCATTGATATAATTATTTTTTTTCTTTCAAAAATGGATTACAATATTGCAGAACTGGGCATCTATTAAACTACACTCATCGCAGAGAAACCGCTAAATTAATCTGTCTCCTTTAGTCCAGTCTTTGAGGATGACTCCATCACAGGTCATCGTCCCCTATTCCTTCAAAGGCATAGTTTCCATGGAAATCATTGCCACTGATGTCACTGGCTGAGTTGGAAGAACTAAGTCCTCTCAGGGAGACAGAAGACAGCTTGGTCTGTGAAATAAAAATAAATAATAATAGAAAAAACAGGAGATAAATATATAAATAACAAAAAAAAAATTGCTAATTGAAATAAAATATAAATATTAGATTGTAAATGGTGCCTTGGAAGTAAATTACTGAAACTAAAACTGAAATAAAGCTAGACTTAACTATAGTTAAACACTGAAAACGTGAAAATATAAGCCAATTCATAATAATAAATACTATAATGGTGTATAAATAATAACAGCATACATACACAGAGTATAAATTTAAAAAGTATAGAGGGTATTTCCATTGTAAGTTAATTATAAGGAAATGAAAATCATTGACAACTCACAGAGAGTTTGACTACTTGTTCACGGCTGGGATCAGGAGAATCCTGAAAAACAGTCATGCATATCACATATCAACAATGGTACATCTTCCATAACAAAACTAGAGGTGTTCCGCATTAGCAAAAACCTCAGTGCCCACCAGTAATGGAGGAGACTTCACAGCTTGCTGACTGTCAGAGCGCTGGAACGAGCCGTTCAGTCGCTTCTTCTGCATCTGCTGGAAACACAAATCACACAAACTTAGAGAAAAAGACAGAAAATGCCCTTTAAATAGACATGAAATTCAAATTGACCACATTTATTTTCATAAAACATTCCTGAACGTATTGTACGTGGTTCATAGATGCATATTATTGCAGAGAAAAATGTCTTTAAAAATCTATCAAAACTAGAAAACCTGAAAAATAAAAAAATAGTTTAGCACTGAAACAACTTTCGTTTTCAGCTGACATCAAGGCTTATTTTTTTTTAAATCTGTATTCTGGTATGCAGCACCAATTTCCTTGAATTGAGTGCAATTGCATTTGCCACAATATGCCACATTAAGAATGTTCTAAATGCAAGTTATTGATCTTATTGTGAATAATTCATCCATGCATTTTATTTTTTGACTTGTAATTTTTAAAATCACAATGTTGCATAACTCTGTCTTCTGGTGAAGTGACAGACTTCTCTGTTACATGGTGACTTTAAAGAATTAGTTCACTTCCAGAATAAAAATTTCCTGATAATTTACTCACCCCCATGCCATCCAAGACGGTCATGTCTTTTTGTCTGTAGTCACAAAGTTAATTTCTTAACATTACAGGATTTTTCTCCATATAGTGGAATTCAATGGTGGCCAACGGGTTGAAGGTCAAGGTCAGTTTATTTCTATAGCACATTTAAAAACAGCTAGTGTATACCAAAGCACTGTACATATACAAATAAAGTCAATATAGAGAATAAAAGAAAAGACACAAAAAACAATCAATACAGGGTCCAAATTGCAGGTTCAATGCAGCTTCAATCCCAGTTGAGGAATAAGGGTCTTATCTAGGAAAACAATCGATCATTTTCTAAAATAAATAAATAATTTAAATACTTTTTAACCACAAATGCTTGTCTTGCACTAGCTCTGCAATGCGTGTCCACAATTTCACGTCTTATATAATCAAGTTGGAAAGGTTACATGCAGTTAATTCTTCGTTTGTGTACTTCAGTTCAAAAAGGTAAGTAGGGTGAAAAACTCCACCTCATTTTCTCCTCCAACATTGTTGTTTTATCTTTTTTGTAAAGGGTGTTTGACTTTCTTTGCACGTTCACTTTGTAAACACTGGGTCAGTACTTCCACTTACTATTGCGTGAGGTTGGGCTGGTGCAAGATGAGCATTTGTGGTTAAAAAAGTATATTAATTTTGATTGTTTTAAGAAAATGACTGAAGGTTTCACTAGATAAGATCCGTATTCCTCAGCTGGGATTGTGTAGTGCCTTTGAAGCTGCACTAAAAATTAAATTTGAAATTTCAACCCATTGGCCACCACTGAAGTCCACTATATAGAGAAAAATCCTGGAATGTTTTCCTCAAAAAACTTAATTTATTTGCGACTGAAGACAAAAAGACATGAACATCTTGGATGGCATGGGGGTGAGTAAATTATCAGGAAATTGTTATTCTGGAAATGAACCGATCCTTTAAGGAAGTGGAAATTGGGTTTTGAATATACTTTCATGTTGACTTAAAGTGAGCTCAGTTTTCCACAGCTAGATTTGCTCAAGTCTCTCTAGCAAACTGACGATTTAACCAACATTTAAGACCAGATTATCCTGAAATGGTTCCTCATGCAAGTCCCATGTAGCAAAAACAAATTAAGACTCAAGCTCTTAAATGAATCAAACACAGATACATCCACCGACTGAAAGATATTTCAGAAACTCCACAGATATTTGGCAGGTCTTTACAAGATGACAAACATAGACCTACTGACCTTTTTAATGCTTCCGCCAGATTTCTTCACCATCAGCTCATCTACCATAGACTGCAGACAGATACTCATCATGATAGCCTGGGGAAAAACAAAAAAACTCAGTCCAGTGATTCTCAAACAGGCAAACATTTATTGGTCACTACTGGATATTTAATTAAGGCTCATTCACTATTTTTACCTTTGCCGCCATCTAAACTCACTTAAATTTAATCTTTAAAAACACTAATAATTTGATAACATTTGAAATCTTCAGCAAATCTCAAAATTAATGCCTACAATAACTTGCAGCATTTAAAAAGTATTTTAAGCATTTTATTTTCAATTTATTTAGACAAAATACTATAGAATTTCAATATCATCGATTGATTCTGCGCTGACCTGTGGACTGGTGATGGTGACCCACTGCAGACGGTCTTTGCTCATCAAGTACTCGAAGGCCAGCTCTAGTTTCACGTCACATTTACTGGAACTGCTTGGGTTTGCGGTACCGTTCGCCACAGGCACCTGCTGTAGAATCAGGCCGGGTCATCACAAATACGATCATCATAATCATTGTTATTTGTGTCGAGGCAATTATAGAGGCCATTTCTAAACTCCTCTACATGGCAATTACCTTCAAAGCTCAATTAGTCATCATTAGCTCTGCTCTAAATGTCAACGTCCTCATAATTACATAGCATCATCAGCACAACAACAAAAAAAGTGTCTCATTAGAATTGTCTTCTTCACACAGACACAGGAAACTCAGTCAGTCCCATTAGAGAGACATGGCTACGCAGTCCCAGCATCCTCAGCGTCAGGTCCTGGTCTCAGAGGATGGCCGTTCTGAGCTCATTAGTAACACAACTCTGCTATTCCAGGGCAAAGACTAAGCCAAGACCACTGCAGAGTGAAGCAAAAACAACTTCCAATACACATTAAAGTGTTTGTATTGGACCCAACTGAAAATATTCAAAGCGTTTTCACATTCTCGCTAATGTTTTTTTAGGTATTGCTACGAAATATGGCACATTTGTTTGTTAATCTACTGTTTAAAAACAAGGGATGAGAAAGAACAATTCTTTTAGATACAGAATGAAGATATTGATTGTCTCTAATTCTGGTATACTAAAATGGATGCAGAAAACCATGAAGGCATACATTTAGTAGATTCCAATAAAAAATATCAATAGAAAGATGGATGAGTGTCTGGTAGCTGATCGTTATAAGCGAGCAAGGAGACAAACAACATAGTATCTTTTCCTTGCTGAAAGTGGCTTTTTTGGTCATCCCCGTTTCAACTTCCCTTTTTCCGAAATAGACCAACCAGACATGCCTGAAGAGACAGTCATAGAAGGAATTTGGAGAAAAGAGTAGTCTGGAGACGCAAAAGCAAGTTTTCCTGCACCCTTACCTTAAAAAGTAGTACATATCTTTTTGAATATAAATAAATACAACAAGGCTTTATTATACTGAACACTGGATACATTTTTCATACTGTACATTATAATGTCTAAAATTACTTGTAGCATTTAAAACATTTGATTTTTATGTTTAGCATTTAATTTTTCATTTATTTAGACAAAATTGAATTTCAGTTTTTATATAGTTTTACTTTTCATTTGGAAAAATAAAGCATTTTTAAGTCACATTTCTGCTTTTATTTCACTGAATCTATTTTTATTTATTCATTTTATTATATCGTGGTGTCTAAAATCATTTGTAGCGTTTAAAACAGTAGATTTTTATTTCTAGCATTTTATATTTATTTAGTATATTTAAACAAAATTGTACAGATTTCAGTTTTTTACATTCTTAAAGCAAAAAGCATTACATAAGTATTTATTGTTTTTTGAATGTTTGCCTTTATTTGACATTTTAACAAAATAAAGCTTTTTATAGAGATTCAACTATTCCAGGCTAAAATAAAGTTGTTATTTCTAAAATATTAAAAGCAGATAAAAAAATACCGGTTTAATTTAAGCAACTATGTTTAAAATACAAGTGGTGCGGTTGTTTCTTTAAAAATGTGACCTCATTTGACTTAACTATTCACACACTTTAGGAACTGCTGAAGACAAGCTTTTGTGGCTAATGTGACAATTTTTTGTATGATTTTGCTAAATGCATGGTTGCATTTACCATTGTTCAGCAAAATCAAGTAATTTCAAAAGGAATCCATTTGATCAGGAGTTTCACATGTGGTAAAAAAGTTCCCCATGCAGATTTGGCTCATGTCGGTTAAAATAATTTGCGATGTTAACCAACATAAGCAGTCTGCTTGCTTCATACATCAACAATGGACCTTTTTGAATGCAAAATTGCAATGATGTCTGCATTATTGTAAAATACTTTTTTTTTTTTTAATCCAACTTACAGATGAGGTGACCCGCCAGCATCTCATGCGTGTGACTTTGAAGCTGCCCTCTTTCATCTGATCACTGGGCAATTTGACGTGAAAGTTGAGTTCGTTGTTGCCGGCACCGACTATAACATGACAGCCCTTCTCAGGAAAATCTGTGATGCAGGGATCAAACTTGATATAGCCGTAGTACTTCAGAGTCTGAGCCAATCTGATGAACTGTGGGACAAAATATAATTAGACAGATGATTATCTAACAGACACAAATTACTGGAGGCTTCAACGTAATAGATTCACGTCTGAGAATGGACTTCAGCTTTTATAGAAGTAGTCAATTTCTTTCCAGCTCACAGACACTAGGGAGATCAAATAACGTGTGTGGCGGAGCTCAGCCGTACCTCCTTCTTTGAGCCTTTCTCCTGCAGGGATTTCAGCTGTCTGTGCTGCTCTTTGTTCACGAGGATCCATCCCCGCTCTATGTCAGACACCGTCTGAGTGGAAGAAAGAGGGAAAAAAAACGTTTCTCTCACTCTGAACTTGACAGAATAAATTGTTTTCAAGGAAGATTTGTGCAGTTTTTCCATAAATTCCAGCTGAATATGCAATCAGGGTTAATTTAGTTGGTATTTCTATTTTTTTTTTTTTTAATTTTCATTGTTAGTTTTCAGTTCTACTTTCAGTTTATTTAATTATAATATATATTTTTGTACATTATCTAAAATGTAATAAATGCTAGAAACTTAATGCATTAACTACAGTTAACAAATGGAGCACTATGTTTACTGTTTTACATTAAGTTTTAACAATATTTTATGGTTAGAAGTTAATACTCAACAAAAAGTTAACAAAACTAGCATTATTTTAAAATGTTTAATGAGTATAAATTTCTCAGTAGTCTGGTATTGTTGGTATTCAGTAAATTACTTAAGTTTTTTTAGATTTATAATATATCATGTATCAAAATAAACTTTTTTCCATTTTATTTTAGTTAGTTTTGGAGTTGTGTTATGTTATTTATTTAATGTTTATTTGCATTAAGTGAAAGGGATAGTTCAACCAAAAAGTCTGTCATTAATTGCTCAACCTCATGTCGTTCCAAACCCATAAGACCTTCATTCATCATGGACTATTTTAACAATGTCTTAACTAAAAAGAAAAGGTCAGAAAGCTCTCGGATTTCATCAAAAAATATCTTAATTTGTGTTCTGAAGATCTTACAGATTTGGAACGACATGAGGGTGAGTAATTAATGACAGAATTTTCATTTTTGGGTGAACTATCCCTTTAATAAAAATGTTTAATTTAGTTTTTAAAGATGATGACAACTATAAATAAGCCAATGTTGGATGATTCCCACAAAGTCTAAATAACTGTATACACAAATAAATAAAAAAAACACTTTTTTTTGACCATCAGAACAGGAGCCACATTATTTGTCGGAACAGTTATGCAGATTATATTAACATTTTGTGCGATGGACCAAACACAGAGTAGCTTTTAAACTAGGAGACGGTTACCTGAGCATATAACAAGTTGAGTCCCACACGGTCATCCATGACATCACTGTCGTACGCTGTGTCCCAATAGCTAAGAATAGGGCAGGAGACAATAATGATAAGTTATGTAAGGGAAATACTATAATTTACCTTCCTCCTCTTTGATCACATTTGCTTTCTGATGCATCATCTAAGACCATCAAGCACTAAAGCAACTTAAAATCTTGTGCACTGCATTTTACTGCATAATCACACTGTTTCTGTACGCATGCCTGAGGATCCAACTAGACGGCAGCTTACAAATAGTAGTAGAATTTTAATCAAATCTTACATTAAGTTAAACTTAATGGCTTACATTAATGGTTCTGTCCTGTAATGAAGCTTCTGTCTATAGCTGCACAGCAATACTAGTGTAGAAGTTACTGAACAAATACTACTGCACTGTATGTCTTCATTTACCTAGAAGCACACGACAATCTGGCAAATGAGCAATCTTCAGCTCAATGGCCATCTTGACCGTCCATATGTCAAAAAGTATTCTCATGACGCCGTGGGCAGAACGAGGTCTGTTAAGTAAGTTTTAGAAGAGTTTATAAGAGCACAATGATGTAATCTTTAATAACTATGATATTGTTCACATAGCAGCCAAAAATGGATATCGTTAAATCTCATTTGAATGCTTTTACTGGTTGATGCTGGAACATTTTTAAACTATACATGACAGTCGTGAGCAGAAAAAAGCATGGGAGCATGTTTTGTCTTTTTTTTTTTTTTGATTCAAAATTTTTTTTTTCTTTCATGTTTTGAAAGTCTCATACACTCACCAAGGCTGCATTTATTTGATCAACCATACAGTAAAATGGGTAATATCAAGAAAATAACTTAATATAACTTTTGTATTTAATACTAAAACTGTTAAAAAATAAAAAAAATTATGTAAATTATTCCTAAAATGACTGAAGACACTGAAAGCTGAATTTTCAGCATCATTATTCCAGCCTTCAGTGTCACATGATCCTTCAGTAATCATTCTAATATGCTGATTTGCTGCTCAAGAAACACTTTATTATCAACATTGAAAACAGTTGTGCTGACTAATATTTTTTCTGGATTCTTAAATTTCATGAATAGAAATGTCAAAACGACAGCATTTATTTGAAATAAAAATATTTTGTAAAATTATAAATGTCTTCAATTTCACTTCCGTATGGAAGCCCATTTTTGCCACAAAAAAAAAAAAATAAAAAAATAAAAAAAAAGGGTAATTGCGACTTTTTTCTGACTCAGAATTGTGAGACATGAACTCAATTGCAATTAAAAAAAAACTCAGAATAGGGAGATTTAAACTCGCAATTGTGATAAATAAAGTTGCAATTCTGAAAACGGTCTTTTTCCCTCTCAGAATTTGACGTTGTAATTTACAATTGCGAATTTATGTCTCAATTCTGAGAAAAAAAAAGTCAGAATGGCTTATCAGAATTTTTGATATTGCATCCTTCAAAAATAAAAAAATACATTTACTGACACCAAACTTTTGAGTAGCTGTATTTTTCATTTATCTCCTTTAAAAAAATATTCCTGTGCTTTTCTACCCTTTCCTGCCTGTCAGCAGCCAGATCTATATTCCATTCCTGATGTAGTGAACAGGTGGGATCTGGCTGAAGACTGTCTGTTCTCCTGTAAAGTAGGTCAAGAGGCCTGCAGTTCCTCTGAGGGGACTGAAAAGAAAAACACGCCAGCATCTTGTGCACCTTTTCCAACAGTACAAGATGAAGAGGTGTGAGATTTAGCTCACCAAGGACGTATAAGTGGTGAAAGTGGAAACATTTTTAGCAAAATAATCTCTGCTAAGCTGTGTTAATGTGCTAAAAAAGGGAAATTTGTTCACATAACACCTTCACACCTGCTTCCAATGCACATGGTGAAACACATGCTGTTTCAATGCCCTTGCTGGAGATTTTACATAAATAATCTCCCCTGATTCTCACTAATTATTCCATTACATAAACCGCACACTCCAAAGGGCATTTGATGAATACTGCAGTTAATACACCACTAGAAACATCAACATTTATATGCTGCATGCGGATGTGCACTTTCCAGCAAATAAATAATGACGTTTGTATTGCTTTAACCACTTCAGAAAATCTGGAAAGCACAGTACTTCAGAGACCATTTGAGTTATAAAAGAGATGTCTAAATCCAAGTTGTCTTCAAGTCCAAAAAGTCTAAAGTGCAAATATGAAAACTACTGCTGCACAGAACCACATGATCAGACCCCTGTGGTAATGATCATACCCACGTCTACAACAGGAAGGCAAAAACAGCCTTTCTAGTCATACACACAGTGAAGATTGAACCTTGTGGGGCACCTCTTCCTAAAGCAAATATCCATGTGTTGAATAGCCCTTTGAGAGCTGTTTGTTAAAACATTCACCATTAAAGCTATACTTTGGGAAGCACTCATGGACTTTAAACTGGAAATCTGGAAAGTTTAAGCTCTATTAAAGGGATAGTTCTACAAAAACTATTCTATCATCATTTAAGGCCTGTTCACTACAAGAACTATTAAAATATAACTATTTCTTAGCATCCTGACTAGCTCTTCTTGATGCTTTCATTAAAGTTCATGATCTTCTCAATGACTCCGTTCATAAAACTGGTCAGAATTGTTCTTCACAGTACGGCTATCATATGGTTTCCGTAGACTTTAAAGTATATACTTTTATGGTGCTTTTGCATCCTTTTAAGGCTTAGGATTCTCACACGTTCTCCAAAATATCTATTTTATGTTCCACAGAAAGAAGAAAGACATACAGGTTTAAAACAACATGAAGTTGAGTAAATGACAGAATTTTAATATTTTGGTGATCTGTCCCTTTAAAAAGGCTGTTTTTTGTTATAGATTTAGAAGGACAATTAACAAATTTTAATAAGAACTTCCTCTCTAGGCTACATAAATGTAGTCTTATTGTTCACTTTGCTGTAGGACCGAATGCTCAACCAAAAAAAAAAAAAAAAAAAAAAAACTTACTTCCAAAATAAGTTTTGTACCTTTTACGGAGGACGATTCGGTAGTCGGGACTATGCAGGCTGGTGATGGACACGTAGGGTAGCTCAAATTCTTGCAGTTTTCTCACGTCTGGGGCACCGTGGGAGGTCGGAGAGGTTTGGCCAAGGGAATGAGAGACCAGATGAAATGTATGAGTGCCTTCAGACTCAAGGACATTTGGAGAGTAATAACAATGACAACAAACAAAGAGAGATGGGGGAGAATCCATCTGGCTAAAGCCGTAGAGGGCACAATAACATGTTTATCACTTTGTGCAAGAGAGAGAAGGAAGAACAGAGGGAGGGAGGGAGGGAGGGAGAGAATAAATGCTGCAGCTGTTAGAAAAGACATTTTCTCTCGAGTTGGGAAAGAGGGAGAGATGGAAGCCAGGGACTGAACTGAAATGGGCACTGAGCTTTTAGAATAATTAAAAACAGGAGTGTGAAAAGAAGAAGAGACGACAGTTAGATCTATAGCATAATGCATGCCGTCACAACTTGTCATTCTACTATTTGGCTTACCCTTTCAGAGGTCTGACATTAGACAGCATGTTAAGACAAGAATGGTATTATGTGATAGGAATGTCTTAATAAATACATATGTATTAAAACATTATCACCACGTTTCTAATTGGTTGCATGGTTGTTGCTTATAGTTGTCACTGTAAAGATCTCAAAATTGTTGTAAATTAAAAAAATATATTTGAAAATACTTTACATATTTTTTTTATTTCCGTTTTGTTTTTAATTAAATAGTATTAGCCAATAATAATAGTAATAATAATTACAGTGTTTATTTATATTATCATTATTATTATGAATTGTCAGTATAACTAATATATGATTAAAACATAATATTCTAAATGGTGCAATAATAATAATAATAATAAAGTAGGATTTTTCAGTGTTTAGCACTGACATGTTTTTGGCACACAGTTCTTGATATTGGCTCCACTGGCACTCAATCGAAAATCAGGTTTTGTTTGCAGGCATTTATTTTTCTGCCAAGATCAGGCAGGATGCCAGATTGATTTTTGTGGAGGATTCTTCTGGGAACTGTTTTTCATCAAATCTGACAGGATTAAGCCGGTTTCAGGTGAGGATCTTGCAACTGCGTGGGAGGCACATAGCATGTCATTCTTCAGGGATGCGTGATGATTCTGTGCTAAAAGTAGTCAAACAATGACAGCTCATATAAAAAAGGAGACATGGAAAGTTCCACAAACAAAACGACGACATTACAACCAGACAAGGACAGCGACTGCCAGACATCTGCATAAAATCAGTGAAGAGATGCCCTTCAGTTTCAAGAACTGGACCAAGTCTGTGAAGTCTAAAAAAAAATAATTCCACTTCCAATAACTCTACTGCTCTCCTAGGGATTCATCCTTTGAAAGATGTTCAATTCCGTAACACAATGACAGCAGAATTGGAAGCAGAAGCAGAACAATCAAGGACAAAATAGCCTATTCTTTACAAATTAATTTGCCCTTTGCACTAAACTAATGGCACATATTGCAGGGTACAACTCTGAAATGAGGAAATTCATTTATTTTGTCCCTGGGGGGTGTTCATAAAACAAATTACGCAATCCTGGTCATTCGAAAAGACGCTTAAAGCCAAAATTTGATTAAATATGATCTCGAGCAAACAATTCCTCGCAGTGAGTGTATAATCGGTTTAATTTCAGATGGAGAAAGTAAAATTTCTCTGCACAGAGCATTTCAGGCCATACGCAATCAATCAATACGGTGACAACCAATTTGAATACTCCTGCTGTTGCATTTACTCCTGCCAACAACGTCTCAACAAACATTGTTTATAACAGACTAAGGAGAAAAGCACATTTATTTCTACTGAACTATTGTTTCATGCTGTTTTTCAACCTCTAGGCAACTATAATGCAGTAGTTTTTTTCTTCTCAGAGGTCATAATGCCTTGTTTTACCATAAAGCTAAATAAAGGTATTATGTTTCAATGCATACAAAAAAATATTGATAACTGGTTAGCAGGTAACATGTTTATAACATGTTACATGGTTGACAGGGTGTTACTATACAGTTGCCATGTTGTTCTGAAAGGTTTTAGCATATGCAGTTTCTGGGTAGTCAAGTAAAAATGGCCAACACTCCAAAGTAACTGGTCCCTTGATATGGCTCAGGCCCCTATGGGACTTTGTTTGCCTCTTATTGATGGCAAGGCAAAAATCAATATATTCTTGGTTAGAATAGGATTTTCCCAAATGTGGTTTTCCAATTTTTTGGTAAACATAAGTTTTTAGAGTTTTTTTGGAATGATCAAATATTTACTTTCTTATTGTACTCTACAAGGTTATTATAAAGTAAAATACCCTCAAAACATTTTCATTAATAAAATAAACGTTATATTAATTAAAAAGCTATAACTGTGTATTAATGATACTAAAATAGCACTGGTACAGTACAACTATATTATAACAATAATTCATTTTTATAATTAGAGGTAACAAAAAAATAACAATTGTAACTGGGTTCTTAAAACATGTGATTTTTTTTACTTGTATGTCATGTGACCATGACATTAGAAAACTATGAATATATGCATGTAAATTATTAAAATATTAACTTTAAATCTCAGGGGGTGCTTCAATATTTAATGTATGAGGGGTTTTGCTGCATAATTTGAGGTATTACACAAAAAGAAAAAGAACAGAACAGGTTACAGACCAGAAGTTTAATACTTATGCTTTGGGTTTAGTTCAATCCCTAAGCCAGTATGAGCAATAATAATAACAGCGGTGTTTGTCTAACATGCTTTACAGGCCTACAGCAGAGCTGTGTGTGCCATGCCAACAACAGCTTGACCAAAGTTTCATGTACTTGACCTCTGTTTACTTTTGTGGAGAGTGGGCGGCCATCTCAACAGAACACAGACTTCTCTTTTGAGATCCCAGGACCGCTTTTATATTCAGTCCAGAGGAAGTATGTTGACTTTTAGATACCATTTACTAACAGCCAAACCACTTTCCAGATAAAGCCAGCAGGCCACATCTGATGCCAGCATATCTTACGATTTCTACCAAATGCTTAAAAAGATCTTAAAATAAAAAAATGTCAAATATTATACTCACACGTGCAGCCCCCATCCCCCCTCTCCTCAACCAGGAAGAGGCTGAAATATCCCACCAGCTCATCAGGAAGGTCGAGCTTTGAGGCCACAGCCTGATAAAGACAACAAAAATCATTCATCTACATCATTACCCAACAAGAGACAACAGAAAACCAATTCACAAGATTTGCATATGTATTCATAGGTAAAGAACACAAATCATATCATGTACACATGATGTTGTTTCATTCTTTAAAACAGGGATGCCCAACCCTTTTCCTGGAGATCTACCTTCCTGCAGAGTTCAGTTCCAACCCTGATCAAACACACCTGTCTTTAATTATCAAGTGCTCCTTCAGATCCTAATTAGTTGGTGCAGTTGTGTTAAATCAGGGTTGGAGCTGAACTCTTCAGGAAGGTAGATCTCCAGGAACAGGGTTGGGCACACCTGCTTTAAAAATACAACCTTTTCTTCTTGTGCCCAAACTTTCAAAAGTGCTTTGGATGGTTTTCTTCAATAGGAGTGTTGTGTTTTAGATGTTAAACATTACATCCAAGCAGATCCCATGATCAGTTTACACTTCACTACATTTATGCCTGTTTTATGTTTAACACTTGACTTTCTCACCTCCATCAGGTGCTAAAGGGCGCTTTGGGCCATCAGTGTGCTTGAATAGCACAGGAGAAAGCAGTGCATGCTGCATATGGGTGGAGGGTGCATTTTAATGAGAGCTTGGATCGGCCATTACACGTGGGAAAGCTATGATCCACAAAGAGCTCCTTAAAGCCCTTAAAACCCAGGCTCAAGTATGTGTTTTCTGATTGGAGAGCAGGTCTAAGTAAAGAATCAGTCAAGAAACACATGATCTGCTTTCTATTTTTTAACACAGGCAAAGTACAACATGTTGTATTCATTTCATAAAAAAAGGAAGAAAGTCTATATTAAATGTCAAACATTTAAATAATGATTAATCAAAATGTTTTGACTTGTAGTTAATGTTCTATGTTGCCTTCTAAATGTTTTATGCATATATTTGATCAAAAATGTAGTAAACCGTAATTTTCTGAAATAATATGACTTATGAAAATGCTGAATTTCCATCAGAAATTACTCCAGTCTTCAGTGTTATATGATCCTTCAGAAATCATTCCAATATGTTTATTTTGTTGCTGCTCAAAAAACATTAGTAGTAATGCTGCAAACTTAATATATTTGTGATTTTTTTTTTTTTTTAATTTATAAATTAATTCCAGTGTCCTTAAAAATGATAAATATCTTTAGTCACTTTTGATCAATTTAATAAAACAATATTAATTTCCTAAAAAAAAAAAAAAAACACTTTACTGAGCCCAAACGGTTTTGAACAGCAGCGTATATAAAAAAGAAACTGGATTGATCGTTCCATCTATCTATCTGTCTGTCTGTCTGTCTGTCCTTACAAAGAAAATTTGCAAAAATAGCTAGAAACCACTCATACTTGGCAAAACATTATTGGTTTGGCTTGTATCATAAGACTATACTTATTTCTGAGAAATAAATGTAATTAGCAGTGTTAACTTTTAAGGCCCTAACAAATATAAATCCTTAACTTGTAAAAGCAAAGAAAAGTGTGTCCTGTTTTTATGTATTTCTAGCCTTGACCATATGAATTTACTGAAGACAGGAATAAACTTGACTGTCTTTTTGCAGATAGAAATACAGGATAATCATGTTAGCTCAATGAAATATGTCAGTAAACCATAGACAATACTATTCAAAATAACAAAGGCATAAACCTGGCAATAATAATAGGCTTGGAGAACATGAAGCAGTGCTTTGGAAACAGTTACAAAACAACATTCTCACCTCCAGAACATCTTCAGTCTGGTCCGATGTGAGGATGTTGACTTTGACCTTCTGCCCATTGGACAGGTAGATTTCTAGCTGCACCTCCTCAGTGGGAATCTGCTGGGTCTCCTACAGCACAGCCAAACAGTAATGCACTTTAAAAAGGGTTTGGGGAAACACCTTCATGCTGAACTCTAATTCAACTTCTGATGCTTCCTGTCAGATTCAGCTGATCTCAGAATATTCTGATGAACCTGCAGCATGGATAACATTAAATCACACCCTTTCACACACATTTCAGGAACACGGAATAGAAAAAAACCTCACATAGAGCAGTTTCATTTCCTGTGTATTTCAGTTTTCACGTCAGAGGGCGCTTTCATTTTAGAATAAATGTAATGCTTTGAGCTTTGTGTATAGATATTGCAAGATATACATGCTTAGAGGAGTTATTTGGTAATAAGTGTCAAAACCCCACATTGCTGACTTTTTTAATGAATAACAAGTAGCGTCACTGTTCTTTCACTATCCTATCTTTTGCTTTTTGCAAATTCATCTTTTTTCCCCCCTCTTCCTGCACGTTTCATCTCCCGCTGAGGCAGAGGGTCTCAGAGCAGCAGCTGATCTTTACAGAGATTGGAAAATGAAAACGCAAGGCCAAGTCTAATCTCCTATTCTGTTCCTGCAGACTGCTCTCTGATGGGCAGCTGGGGGGGACAGACGGGATCTGACTGCAAAATTGTCAATATTTATGTGGGCTGGGGAATTTAATTCCTGAAGAATGAATGCAATCTATGTGATTCAGGCAACAAATGTAGTACAGGATGGTAGAGGAATGTAAGGAAGTGAGAGAGTCAAATGGACTGGATATTCATTCAACACACATGAGCATATCTTAATGAGGAAACGAGATAAATCAGACTGACTAAAGTTTAACCCTTTTATCGGATGACCAGGAAATAGCCTTTTTCCCCTAAAATGTATGGCAGTATTCGTAGAAAAAAAATGGGGGGTGTTGGAGAAAGGCAGAATTATAGAAATTATTGAATTTAATTATAGAATTTCTACCTGTTGAGCTTTTCTCAAAAAGCTGTTGAACATCTCACTGGATCCCAGAATGGGGTCCTGACGCACTGCAGGGAGAAAATAAAGTCTTTATTATAGGTATCAAAACCTGTAACTTGCCATCCTTCTCCAAAGTGATCAAGTTATTTATTTTTTATTAACAGTCACTACAATGCAAGCAAATATATAAATGTATTTAAATAAATTGACCCTACTTACAGGGGCAATTGTTTTTACAATTTTACTATTAAATCACAATAGCATGCTGTTTGTGGAAACACAAATTATACAATATAATGAATAAAAGTAAACATTTAACTAAACATTTACACTACCGTTGAAAAGTTTGGAGATTTGTAAAGAAATTAATGCTTTTAGCCAACAATGATGCATTAATTTGATCAAAAGTGACAGTAAAGACATTTGTTACAAAGTATTTCTATTTCAAACAAATGTTGTTTTTATTCTCCAAAGAATAATAATAAGAAAAGCCAATGCAGTTTCCAGAAATGATTTCTGAAGGATCATGTGACTCAGAAGACTGGAGTAATGATGCTGAAAATTCAGTTTTGCCACCACAAGTTGTACTATATTTTTGATAAAACAAATGTAGTACTCATTAGCATAAAATATTTATTTCAAAAACATTACAGACTCTTACTGACCCTAACTTCTGAATCTCATTATCAAAACGTACCCATAAAATACAGTTCAACATTTCTGAGTGGTGACTCAAATGAATTTTCAAGTTCATCAAAACAAACCTCCCAAAATAGTTGCTGTAGCAAACTGAACACATTAATGGTACTCGACAGCAAGGCCAATGCATGTGGCATTGTTTTTATCAAAGTATTAGATGTGGTTAGTCTGTGACAGGCCTTTAAAGGTTCAAGGTACAAATTTCCTCTGGGAATGATTGTCAGAATGTTTTGTGTATATTGAGATAATAATACAACTTTTTTTATTCTTGTGTCTCAATTGAACCATAATGAAAAACCTCAATGTTTTAAAAATCATTTGTCAAAATCATGTAAACACAAACTAATCTGATTATACAATGCAGTCTTTCTTTAAAAATACCACCATGCCTCCCTGACTAATAATAACCTAAGTTCTACAAAAAAAATTAAATAAAAATGATGGCAGCAAACAGACCAACATAAACTATGTTTATTTTTACTTCCAATATAGCACACAACCAAACAACCACAAGACATTTGCACAAACTAACGAAATATTCGCTCTGAACAGCTTGTGTGTTTATATCGGTTAATTTTCCATAACCATGTTTCTCAATGATGTAACTGAAGGGAGCCCCAGCCAAGAGCAGCTCCAGACTGTGAGCAAATAAGCTCAACAAGGCTTAGCTTGTTCGATGGAAAGTGCCAGTGCTGGAATGGATTAGAGCAAACGGCTCTTGGTGCTGCCAGCGCCGTTGATTTCCTTTTGTGTGGAGAAAACCTCACTCATAACCTGTTAAGCTACATATATGGCAAAAATCCTCAATGCTGTACAACACTGGTGGCCCTCTATTTTTACAGTGTGCCTGACGTTAACATGAATGTCAATGTAAAACATTAACAAGCTCTGTCCTCATCAGGAAGAGCAGAAATTACAAGATTATATGACCACATATGAAGGCTGATAAAAAATATTTTTTTTTTTTTAGTAGGTGGCTAATAGGATGCATTAAATTGATCAAAAGTGACAGTAAGGAGTTTTATAGCGTTACAAAACGTTTGAATATCAAATAAACGTTATCTTCATTAAAAGAACCCTTAAAAAATATGTGACCCTGGAGCACAAAACCAGTCTTAAGTCGCTGGGGTATATTTGTAGCAATAGCCAAAAATACATTGTATGGATCAAAAATATCCATTTTTATTTTATGCCAAGAAACATTAGGATATTAAGTAAACATGATGTTACATGAAGATATTTTGTACATTTCTTACCGTAAATATCAAAACTTCATTTTTGATTAGTAATATGCATTGCTAAGAACTTCATTTGGACAACTTTAAAGGCGATTTTCTCAATATTTAGATTTTTTTGCACACTCAGATTCCAGATTTTCAAATAGTTGCATCTCGGCCAAATACTGTCTGATCCTAACAAACCATACATCAATGGAAAGCTTATTTATTCAGCTTTCAGAAGATGTATAAATCTCAATTTCGAAAAACCAGCACTTAAGACTGGTTTTGTGGTCCAGGGTCTCACATTACAGTTCCATGAAAATATTAAGCCGTATTTTCAACGTTGATAATAATAAGAAACATTTCTTGAGCAGCAAATCAACATATTGGAATGATTTCTGAAGGATCATGTGACACTGAAGATGGGAGTAATGATGCTGAATGTCTTTATTTTTGATCAAATAAATTCAGCCTTGGTGAACATAAGAGATGTTTTTCAAAAACATTAAAAAATACTACCAACCCCAAACTTTTGAGTGGTATTTCTTTTTGTATATTTGTATATCTGTTAAAAGTGAATTTTGTAATGTTTAGAGTCTAGTCTCAAAACTTTTTAGTGAACTTTTCAGACGAAAGAAGATGCTTCTCACCAGCTTGCATGTATTTCTCTAGCTGTTCTCTCCTCTGATCGACTTCAGCCGGTGTGAGGGTGAAGATCTTCTTTGGCGGAAAAGCCGGCACCACATTATTTCCATATTCTTTTTTTATCTGAAAGGATAGAAGGAGAGAAGTTAATTTTAAATTGATGAGGTCAAACTCTGAAAACAGAATGTTTGGTTATTCAGAGGACACAATTAAACTGACCACTGCCTGCCCTTGGCCGCTGTGCACTGCTCTGTCCTACATGCTGACTGCAGGTCTCTCAGGCACCAAGCTAATAAATCTGTTTACACTTCACAGCATCTACTAAAATTATGCCTGCTGTTGCTCCATCTGTGTTATCGGGATGTTATTCAATAGCACAATAAGAAAATCATATGGAAATATATTCAGCAGTGTTGATAACTAAAACTAAAAGTACTAAAAAAATAATTGAAATAGAGTAGAAATAAGATAAAATAAATATTTGGTGAAAAATGTTGAATTGTTGAATAATTTTAAGAGAGAGAGAGATATGGAAAGATTGTTTGTATATAAATTTTTTTTAATTGTAATATCATAATATATAATTTATTATTATTTTTTACAAAAGGATAGTTTATAGAGTTATGATCATTTAAAGGCCCATTTTAAGGGTTAAACGCAAGCCTCACACCATGACAACCTCTACGGATTGCATCATATGACCACGTATGATCTGACTAGGCCCTCAACGCCCTGTTACCTAGCAACAGTGGCGGTGAAACAACACAACATGCTGTTAATGGTGACATCACTGAAGTTCTCTCTCATTCATGAGGAAACTTAGTGTCTGTGAAATTGGTAGGTGTAGACTGGTTACAGGCAGATCCCTTAATAAGGACGCTTTCAGTGGGTGACCACTCAAAATATTTCCCACCATTGTGACCTACTCAGTACTGGTGAATATGATCACAGCTACATTTTTCCATTTTGAATTTGTGTTTCACAGGCCAACTTTGTGATTATAATCCTGTCCAAATGTGTTTTTCCTCACACAACGTCAGTACTATCTGAAGCAAATTAGAGATATTTTAAGGCTAACTGCAGAGAGCCCAGTCACATCCAAAACAGTACATAATACAACAGACGTTCATATAAATAACTGTAGTTTTAATATCACAACAGTCGATTTTCAGTATAAGCATACTGCGTGTGAGGTCTACTGTAATTTTGATATAATTATGTTGGACTTCCTCAGTTTCAGTGAAGCGTTGCATTTTCAGAACACATTTCACACCTCAGCATCCACAGCATTAACTGACTATTAAGTGGTTGATTTTATAGCCAGTGATTTGTAACTAATGTTTAAATACAGTTTTGAAATAAACAGCTTCATGCGTCAATCCTTGAAAAACATGGGTGCAATTCTAATTTCTGAAATGAAGGTTGTGATGAAAATGTGTGTTCACCTGTTCATGGAGGCCCAGGAGTTGGCTGTAACGTACTCGACAATGCAAGACACCATTCACATGGATGTTGTAAGCCTGCAGAAGGAAAAACAGTTGTACGTTATAAAATTAAACACTGAATATTTCGGAGCAAGATTATTATAATTTTTTTTAAATACAGTGTTAACCAAGGATGCATTTATTTGATTCAAAATACAGTAAAATGACAACAATATTATGAAATATTACAATTTAAAATGGCTGTTTTCTATTTGAATACATTTAAAAATATAATTTAATAATCCTGTGATAATGTCAGCAGGCATTACTCCAGTCTTCAAAATCACATGACGCCTTCAGAAATCATTCTAATATGCTGATGTGATACTCAAGAAAAAAAATGATTTATTACATGTATAATAATTTCTCATAAATTATCATCAATGTTGAAAACAGTTGTCCTTCTTAATATTTTTTGTGGAAACATGACACACTTTTTTCAAGATTCTTTGATGAATAGAAAGTTAAAAGGAACAGAAATTATTTGAAATAGATTTTAGAACTCAAAATATCTTACTGTCACTTTTGATGAGTTTAATGCATCTTTACTGAATGAAAGTATTAATTTCCTCGTTTTCAAGAATTTTTGAATGGTAGTGTACATCAAATAAAATAAATAAACACTCAATATATATTCAATAAGTCCAATTAATAACCAGACACTGGCTTTACTAATAGAAATAAAACCATGTGCATTATTAAAAAGAAAATCAACTCTTTTTTTCCAACACAAAAATCAAGTTATTACATGGGAACAGGCTAGTGATTTTAAAGTGAAACACATTTTGCCACTAAAATCCAAGACTATGTGTCAATTGTGTCTTGTTATTATTTTAGCCATATCACAAAAAACAAGACGTTTCTAAAGTGGTTATCCCTTACTGAGCCTGGAAACCAAGGCTATACAGTTCACCATTTTCTTTTTCTCCCCAGAAGCTTTCCAGCTGTTGCTGATATTGCATCCATGCCAACAAATACAACCAGAAAGGCACAATAATCACATTTCGATATGCATGGACTTCTTGCCACCATTTTTTGTCAAAGGAAAGTAAGCTCACTGTTTTGGTGTTGAGGAACACTGCATTTTTGCACTATTGTCTGACTTCCTGATTTGTTATTGTTTTGACTACTCATTTTGGTGTTTGTCATCTTTAGGTGTTGAAAAGTAAGTGAGAAACTGGCCTATTACTTAAAAACGAGCAATGCTTAAACTAGACACAAATCAAAATGCGTCTAGGGAACTTTGAATTCAGAATGGAGAAACCAAATATGAAGGGTGCCGTTTCAGAAACACAGGAAAAACATTTCTTAAGGCATTCTTGTGGGTCGTGTGGCGTTTAAAATCTGCAATCAAATCGAGTAAGTCACATAAAATACTGAGCAGTTCTGACCCAAAAATATTTTTCTTTGTTTCAGGAGAATGTTGTGTAATGTTCTCCATCTTACTGTGGATACTATAAGAATGGTCTCATCAGACCTCACAGAATTCACATGCAATCAATGCTCTTAAAAACACTTCTGCAAATACATACAGCACACAATGACCCAATTACTGACACGCTACACGTCTAATACATATGAGTCATCAGAGATATCAAAGCTAGAACAAGTCTACTGAGGTAGGATGAAACTGCCATGCCTTTACTTGTCGTGAAATATATAAAAAAGGAAGAATGAGTATGCAAGTCTTCAGGAAATACAATACTTTTTTGCCCTTGTCTTTGAACAGGAAGTCTGCCATTTAAAATCGCAGCCCACTCATTTTTGGGCATTTTGGCTAAGTATGCATATTTGGAGACATGAACGGCTCCAAAGCATATACGCAACTTCCTGTCGAATATAGAGTAAGACAAATTTAGAATAAGACAAATATACAGTATAACAACATTGTGCTTTAGATGTTTGAAGAAAACCACCTACAATTGAGAACAACAAAGCACTCCATCTCAGGTTTTTAAATCAGTTTAATGTTTTTGAATGTCTCTTCTGCTAACAAAAGGCAGCATTTATTTGATTAAAAACACAATACAAAATTTTTAAATATTAATATAATTTCAAATAACTGTTTTCTATTTGAAAATATAATCAAATGTAATATATTTCTGTGATGCAAAGCTGAATTTTTAGCATCATTACCCCAGTCTTCTTCAGTTGTGCTGCTTCATATTTTCGTGGACACCGTGATACATTTGATTTTTCTGGATTCCTTGATGAATAGAAATGTCAAAAGAACAGCATTTGTTTGAATATTTTTTTGTAACATTATAAATGTCTTTATTGACACTTTTGATCAATTAAAGAACTATATGTCGCTGTATCATGGTTTCCGCAAAATATGAAGCAGCACAACTGATTTCAACATTAATAATAATCAGACATGTTTCCTGATCAGCAAATCAGGATATCAGAATGATTTCTGAAGGATCATGTGACACTGAAGACTGGAGTAATAACTGCTGAAAATTCGGCTTTGCATCACAAAAATAAATAACATTTTAAAATATAGACCTATTCACACAGAAAACTGTTATTTTAAACAATATTTCACAATTTGACTGTATTTGCCTTGCTGAACAGAAGAGACGTTAAAAAGCAAAACAAAAAAATCTTCCCAATCCCCCTCTTGACCAGTAACTGGATGAACCCGTTTATGCAAAATGTTTCACTTATGAAAAACAATAAATAACTTACGATCAAAAGTGAAACAAAAATATAAAATCAGTAAAAAGTCAGTGTGATTCATACATCTGACCAATTTATATCTCAGTGGCCTTGAAAGACTCATCTATTGAGAACGTCACGGACTATCTGTGATGGAGAAATTCTCTCTGAATCACAGTCACAGATCGACACAAACAATGTTTGCAGTCAGTCTGTTAGGAATGATTCACAGTATCTTCAGGTACGTGCATTAAAACCTGTGCGGGTCTCCTGGAGCTGTTTTAAGAGTGCTGAGAGCATCCATGTGCACAGTGGAGCTCATAAATAATCTCAGCCCTTATTCAAATCATTTGGTGGCTAAGGAGAGTCAACACCACAGGCTGCACATCTGCACAACATTTGCAGACACCTACGAGGAAGGATTCAGGCAAAATATGCTTTGTAATTAATCCACAGTTCACTGCAATACAGATGTAACCTCAGGAGCCAAACTGAAGCTGTCTGTTATTGACAGGCCCTACTCGCTGTTTCATAGACGAATGAAGTGTCATGTCTTCATAGCGAGCCAGCTTTGTTTCCAGTTAGGCTGGATAACTGTTATGCTGAAAGAAATGGCAATCTTGCAATGCATATGGCTGCGGGAGAGATGCCAGAAGAACTGAGACCTTGTGAATCCAATTCACACAACAACAACTATAGAAGATGCTAGCTGGAGTGTTTCTGAACATTCATGAGCAAAGCTTCCTGATCTGATTCCAAATTCAATCATTTTTGGTGCCTTTTAATAAGCTGTAAGGTAAAGTTCATTAAGCTGTAAAAGAATGCATATCAAATCTTGCAATTTTAAGACTGAAATGAAATCAAATAGACTGAAATGTAAGATTGAAATTAAAATGACAAATTATGTACATATCTTTTAAAGAAACATGAGCCATACTCTTCCAATAGATCTATGAGTACTCATATCTAGTCCATATTCATATTTAGTAGTTTTTTTTTATATCCGTTGACTATATTTATTCAACTTTGTTTACTGAATCGTTATTCTTATCCTGCCAGGTTGTGTTGAGTGTAATGCCTGAGTCATTAAATCCCTCACTCAACCAATTCGTTTATAAAAACCGAGTATTTCAAGATTAAAACGAGTCTAATTATCCTTTATTAAAAACTGCATATCTACAGTAGACTCCAGAAAGCTTTTTTTTTTTTTTTTTTTACCATTTTACCCTCAAATACATCTATAAATTACCCCCATTTTGTCAACTGTGTGAAGGATTTTAAAAGACGACGATAGCCAAAATGAACTAAGAAATTACGTTCATCTGTCATTTTAATATCTTGATAATAATTCTTCCGCTTCTTGTGGACGAGACTGAGTCATATGAGGATCTGGATGAACGGACATGTTTCCTCAAATTCCGCCAGTCAGCGAAAGCTTCATTCACTGAAAAGATTCGTTCACAACAACGATTCAAAGCATCGCTATTCTACAGCGTCTCCAAATGTAAAAGCTAGACGCGTCGCTTATTTGACCTCCACCATACTTACCACATAAGTCGATCCGTTGTCATCGGAGCGGACCTCCGTCTCGGGGATGGAGAAATGCATGATCTACTGTAAGATCACAAGTCTTTGACCGAGTCGAAAATGCTGTTAAAAGCGAGGGTGTTCACGGAAAGCCCTCGGTGTTGTTCTGCTGTCATGCAGGGACCAAACTGAATGACTGCGAGCTACACTCGCTCCGATTCCCCGTGTAGTCCAATCCAGAGCTGAGTTAAGCCAGAAAAGTTCTTTTCTTGCGACGTGGATTATTTTAAAAACTTTCTTAATGCTCAGGGCTGAACTTTTCCAATAAACATCTAAGCAGCAGCCATGTTGCAACTGGAGGTAATTCCACGTTCATTGTCGGCAATGTATCGCTTAATCTGTCCTCTCGCTTCCTCGCGCGCTGGAAAACAATGTATGAGTCGAGTCTGCAAAACACACAAGTGTCGTCGCGAGGCCCACGATCCAATGAACTTTCAGATTACTCCACATAAAGGTGCTCCGCGGATGTCTACAGCCCCCGTTTCTAGCTACATTGGTACATACGAACGAGTATGGAGAGGAAACAAATGAAGAAACTGTTTGTTGCGACATGCATTTCGAGATATCTATATTGTGCTCCGACTTGTTAAGAACACACATCAGTCTGCACTGAAGCGAAACCTTCCTGCGTTATAGCAGAAGCCGCTCTGCTGTAATGTATTCAATATGTATCTGCGCGCTCCCGAGGCATTGCAACAGTCTGGATCAAACCATTGCACTGGAGCGGGGGGAGGCATTGCGTAAACATGTTCATTCGAGATGCTTTGGCGTGAACAAGTCGCAAGCGTAGTTAGTAGTAAACGGTCTTTCCAAAACTACATAAGTTAAACTTAAGTGTTTAAAGTTACGTTTAACATTTAAATGGGCTCAAAAATGGCTGCGTGATACAAGCAACGCGGTTAAGCTGCATCAAAAGAGTATTTAAATATTAGCTAAATCATTTCTCAAAACGGCAGGTTAAACCATCTTTGTGATTTGAGCTATTTAACGCCCCGTTTTTTTTTCTCTCGGAAAAAAATGAAAGGAGGTGCTTTAGCAAAAGTTTACTTTAAGGAGGTCAAGCTTTTTACAATTTCATAGCAATAAACATTACACAAAAAATAATAGACAAAAGTTGTCACATTTATTCATTAAAAAGCACCAAAATGGGCAACAGGTTTGCCTAAATTAACTCAACAGGTCACCATAGTGTTTTGTCGTTATTATAGTTATGGATAAACTTAAAAGTCCCATATCTGAAAGATATTTATTTATTTATTACAGTAACTTTGGTAACAGCTGAATGGTTTATCTTGGCAAATGCACTCAACATTAATTTGTCTAAAATTGTTGATTATTTATTTTTTTAATTCAATTTATGTAATTTAATTTACTTTTTGAACATTATTATTATTATTTATTTCATTTTTTGGAGTGTCACCTGTGAGCCGGGGCAGTCCAAAATCCACATTTAAGAGGGGTTAAATAATTTTTTGTAGCCAATCTACTTGTTATTCGACTTTAATTTTATGTTTGATAGTTAATTTTATGTTTGATATGTTAATTAAACATGAAGTAAATTAATTAAACAACAGGGGATGTATGCTTATAATGTTAAAAAAGTGATCCGAATTCGTGGAATGTGCCTTATTTTAAATCTCCAGACTGAATATAAATGGCGATGATATGGCGACAATGATCTATATCAGTTCAATGACATGAATCGTGTAAAAGCAATCTGTGTTTTGTCAGTGTTTCTTCTCTATCGAAATTTCACTGTGAGAAATGCTAAATGTTTGCGCCGCATTGTTGTCAAGAACACTTGAACGTCACGTGATCATCGAGTCACGTGACTTTGTTTTAGCGAAGATGACAGCTAGCGTTACAGCATCTACTATTTATATATGTACTGTTTTTATTGTTTTATTCAATGTATATGACAGCCAGGATACTGACGCACAGGTGAGACGATTCGCAAAATGACTGTAATCAAATAATACTTACATGCTACAGTAGATAAGTTACATTGTTGGTATTTGTCATCACTGTCGTAAAGTAATACAATGCAAGTTGTTTTATAATGTTTTTAAAGCTTTTACCTTTGTTTTCGCTAGTTATGTCAAATGTGTGAAGGGACTGTACGACAAGACAGTCCTGTCTGGGATTTCTGCCTAACAAAAGGGCATATTACGGGACGCTGCTGTTATGAAAACAATAATACCAGCAATGTAAACAACATTATAGGGTAGGAAAACTTTCTAGTATTCCAAAGTTTTATTTTTTTTAATTATGACATTTATTTTGTATGTATAAATCTAACTGTACTGTACTGTTTTAGGTTGGACTTGGCAAACTGCTCTATTAGTCATGTAGAGCACCTGTATAATTCATCCACAGCATTCATAATGTATGTACCAGAGCAGGTTTTTATCATGATAATCTGTCATTTTTAGAACTAAATTGAATATCTAACTGTTGTCATTCTATGTTTTCACAGAGACCTCTCCAACAACCCGATCTCCAATCTGAGCAATTTCATATTTCAGGGTTTCAGCCATCTTAACCAACTGTAAGTTATATCATGTTTATAACATTTAAGTCAGGGGTTTTCAGCTGGGATCTGGAGATCAGGGGGTCCATGAAAAAGCTTAGAAAAAAACAGTGTAATAGATACGTATACAATCAAAATGAATAAACTAATTTTAAATAAATAATAAAAAGAATACATTAAAATAAATAAAACTATTTAAATAATACATCTAACAGTATGTGCAGTGGAATGTAATACTGTAATTATAATAAAAACTAAATATTTTTCAAATTATGTTTTATGTATACAGTATGTGATTTATTTCAGTGTAAATTGGGTATTGTGATGATGATATTCATCCATGGGTCCATGGCATTGAAAAGATCTAAAAGACTGAAAATAGCTGATTTAAATTTAAACACACTGAGTTAACTTGACAAATCTTTACTTAGTTTGCTACCCTCAAAACTGGAGTGTCCAGGGGGCAATGTATCATGGGAGAAGGTTGAAGTGAAAAACAATGCCAAAGTCTGCGAAGGACAGAAAAATATTTGCAATCAGACTGTGCAGATGCGTAAGTAATTACTAAACTGGGATCTCAGTCTTCAAAATGAATGTATTTCAATGCATTTCTTGATTATGGTTTGCCTCTTCAGCATGGGATTGCCCTGAAAACTCATTCTGCAGCCCATATGGGCCAGGGTTCTTTGAGTGTAGCTGTCTGCATAATTTCCATGGATACAAGTGCATGAGACAGGTGAGACCTCCGTCAAATCATGCCAAACAGGTTGGCCATTACTCCTCTATCGCACACGTTCATTATTCTTTAACAATTGCAGGGCGAGTTTCCTATAGTTAAGGTGCTTGGGATACTAACCGGATCTACAGTTGTGGTTTCAGCTTTACTCTGGTTCACACAAAGGCGAAAGGTCAAGAACACTTGAGTTTTAAAGAAAACTGACTGTTGGGCTGACAGTGGAGCCACAAAATGCATCAAGCTTCCTGAAAATTGTGCAGGAGACGCCAAAGAGTTTCATACACT
Organism: Barbus barbus; assembly: GCF_936440315.1. Lineage (NCBI taxonomy): Eukaryota > Metazoa > Chordata > Actinopteri > Cypriniformes > Cyprinidae > Barbus > Barbus barbus. The sequence goes on from NC_136752.1 coordinate 13,088,925, forward strand.
GGACGGTATGAACCAACTGCAGAACATTTGAGTTTCTTGTTTTTTAAACTTGCCAAAAGCAGATTTGCATGACATTAACTTTTTTAAATGAACAAGTTTGCATACAGTTTGTGTTGAATGTTTTACTTTCTTTTAACCCTCAAGGTCCTTAAATCTTTTTATTCATACATTTTTTTGAAAGCTTTTGTGAATACTGACACATTTTCACAGCCTTGACAAGTAAAGGTTAAACTGACCGTAGGCTGACCTCACTGATTGTGACACATTTCTGACAGATGTTTAGACTCTAAACATGTCAAAGTGAAGCACTGATCTATTTTAACAATGATTATTAAGGACAAATATTTTGTGTTGCTTTAAGACAAAAATGATCTTCATTTCTGAAGATGCTTACTCAAATTTACTTAGTGTTTTTGACAGAAAAGACAGTTCATTTTACAAAAGATGGGGAAATGGATGTTGTAGGACTGTTGTTATTTGTGAAAAATGTAGATTGTTACTGCAACATCCTGCTGCTTACAGACGTCACATGTTATATCCTAACTGATGATCCTTCAACCTCTGTAACTATGCTTTTCTCTTTTTGGCAGCGTAAGAGTGTAAAAGGCAATCTGTTTAATCTGAGATATATAGACAGACACACTATTAGTAGAATACTGACATACGTAAATTATATTATGCGGGGTTTTGTCAATAATGTAATATTGTGGTAGGGAATTAAGCATGTACCTTGGCAGCCTGGAACCTTAAATAAAGACTTATCACAAAGAATCAGCCAACAGCAGTTTTTTTTTTTTTTTTTTTAATCTAAACCATTTATTTTTCGGTAGCATTTCCAAGGTTTTGGTAATACAAACAAAACCTCTTATGCAACACATTCAGCTTTTGCATGATCTTGCACACATTTGCATCGTGTTCTTTTTCCCTTTTTCACATCTATGAAAGGACTTCGGCAACAGAAATGTTTATGTCTATGCACTGATGGGCCGAAATTGAAAGCACACAGGCTTTACAGACACTTTCTTGAATTTCGTGGATCTGACACACGAGCAAAGCTATCTGGCATTCTTGATCTTGTCCACAACAATTCTAAATACTAATTTGAGAATTTTCCAAAGAAAATCTCATCAGGTGGAATTTTTTTAGAAACTGGAATTGGACCAGTTATACAATTTGAAATTAAATTGATCCACTAGTGAGGACATAAACTGTGGCTTTATTCGAAAAGCTTGTTCCATTTTATAGATATGTTTATTGGGTGCCAGAGGCCCGTGTGCACAGACTCTTTTGTGTGCAGATGCAAGAGGGAAGCAGAACCGTGTTTGTCTGCTCTTCACTGATCTACGTTCTTGACTCGCAGTACCACAGGCACGGAGGTACAGGGGATCATGCCCAAGTCAGTGATGACAAGGTCCACAAAGTCTGGTGGTGTCACGTCATACACCAAGTTCAGAAGCCCCAGTGATTTAACAGTCTGCCAGTCCTCTAGGTGGGTCTTCCCATTTCTGGTCACAATCAGGTCATCCGGGTCATCTATAAAAAAAAATAATGTTTTTGTGTGTGTGTGTGAATACCTATACATGTTACTTTGAAAATAAAATAAGCCAAACATCACAGTTACCTAATTCATTGGATACAAAAGAGTCAGTCTGCACTCGTTCACAGAACTTGTAGGTCTCACAGCAGACCAGCACTGGTACATTGTAGGCTTTCGCTACCAGGGCAATCTGGGATGTTCCCACTCGTGACATCACATATCCATTAGCAAGGAGTGCATGGGCACCAAGAAATACCTTGGATACCTGGAAATAAGAGTTCAGATTCAGCATTCAGATAACAATGTTGTTTAATGACAACATAAAAGCCAGTTAACTTTAGTGTGATCACACTACCATTCAAAATGTTTGTTTTTTTTTTGGGTAGGAAATTTATGCATTAAATTGATCAAAAGTGACAGTAAAGACATTTATCATAGATTTCTATTTTTTAAAATACTGTTCTTTTGAACTATTCATCCTGAAACAGAAAAATGAAGGATCAAGTGACACTGAAAATTGGAGTAATGACTTCTGAAAATTCAGCTTTGCATCACAGGAATAAATGACATTTTCAAATGTATTAAAATAGAACACAGTCATTTTAAATTGTAATATTACTCCACATTATTGCTGTTTTAATGTGTTTGATAAGAGGCTTTTTCAAAAACATAAAAAAAAAAAATCTTAAGTGACCCCAACCTTTTGAACAGTAGTGCATACTATATTTTAACACAACACTCTGAAAATTCAGAACCTTGCAGTGCCATATATTCATTTGAAATAACACTGTAATTGCCATCTAAGAATGTCTATAATAAAAGCATATTTGTATAAAGTGCACATGCTGTGTTCTTAGTGGTTAAATTTGGTAGAGACTGATAAAACCAAGCAGTTATCTTTGTTCTATTAGCACCACTTCAGTTGCTACTGTGTGTTGTAAAGAAAGAAAGTACCAAACCATAATTAAGCTGAATTTTTAGCTACTGCTAATGTCTCACACACACATAATCAATCCTTTGAAAGTACTTGCACTTTGGTAAGAAAATCACCTTACCTCGCAATGAGCTAAAAATAAAAAGTGCTTGCAAAAAGCTTTACTGAAAAGAATGACTCACTTCAGGCAGAATGTAGGACAAGGCAGATATGAGCACATAAGTACATCGGATGCCTTTCTTCACCAGACGCCTCAGCGCCTCTCTGCCCTCCAGTCTGGGCCGACTGTCCACAACTATGACTCTGAACTTCCTCTGCTTTTCAAAAGCTTCGCACAGAATGTTGTTGACAAGTGAAGAGCTGGAAAAACACAAGAAAGGTACTTCTGAATGAATCCAGACTATTACAGAATTACATCAATTAAATGAATAATCTTACCAGCCATAAACAAGAATGACATCTCCGTTACTTATCTTCTCAATAGCATACTTAGAAATGGCTTCAGAAGCCAAAATGATCTTCTCATTTATGTAACTATCAATACATGCCTGCAGTTTCCCTTTGGCCTGTTGAGAAAACACTGCTTTTAGAAATGCACAGGAAGAATACTGTATATTAATGTCTCTAAACCAGTGACTGAATATTTTTACCTCTTCTTCTTTGCATTGACTGGGTATATTTGAGATTTCCTTCTTGATGTATTTGATGGCATTGCCCATGCTGGCCGAAAGGGGTCGACACTGGCTGAGAAAACTGCAGGCGTAATGAGAATTTGCAGTGTTTGTTAAACATCTGTTTCCATGTAAAATCGGGGATCAAATAAAACACATCTGCATCTGAGCTCGTGCTATATCAATTTTCACAAGGAAGAAGGTGAACCTGATATAGGGCGACAGCTTGTTCACAAGGTCCCTTGACAACTCTTCATTTGGAGGTGTGCTATAGTCTTGAATAACCTATAAAAAATTTAAACATTAATCCAAAATTAACAACTGTTGAGCTATTTTATAGGTTTTATTATGTATTACCTGTTTGAAGGCATGTAGTAGGGCCACAGATCGAGCATTGGATCCTGCTATAATGCCCTGGGAGTACTGCAGACCCAACCGAACAATGGATGGGTGAATAACTGTGGCAGGGATGCTACAAAATAAACAATATCAAACAAGTCAACCAACTGAGTCATCTAGGTTATTTAAGCCTAATTACTAATATGTCTCTTCCGGAAAAATAAACATTTAATTTTTTTTTTTTTTTTTTTTTTTTTTTTTTTTCTTTCCTCCACTGAGGTTTACATATAATGTTAGTAAAGTGTTTTATGCCATATTTAAATTTTTCATGATCTCTTTTTTTTTTTTTTTTTTTTCAAGAAACTGATGCATTAAACTGATCAAAAGCCACCATAAATACTTTTATATTGCTACAAAAGAATCCTATTTCAAATAAATGCAATTCTTTCGAATTTTCTCTTCATCAAAGAATCCAGAAAAAAATGTGTAACGATTTACATAAAAATCAGCTGTTTTCAATATTGATGATAGGTAAGAAAAAGTGTTTGTTCAGCACTAAATCAGCATATTATAATGATTTATGAAGGATGATGCGACACTGAAGACTGCTGATATCACAGGAATTACATTTTAAAATATTCAAAAGCAGTTATTTTAAATTATAATAATATTTCACAATATTATTGTTTTTACTGTATTTATGATCAAATAAATGCAGCCTGGATGAGCATAAGAGACATCTTTCATTAACATTTCAAAAATCTTACCAGATTTTAGGGGTGTCCCCGACTAAGGATTTTCATTTTCAAATCGGAATTTTCGAATTTTGCCGATAGTCGAATCATATGTTTGGGGGCGGAGGGCATTAAATTACCATGAGTCAAGTCAGACATTCGACAGTCATAATTACAGACGTTAACACACAGGGAAAATGTGCAACGGTTATTGCAAAATAGCCATTAATATTCTGCATTGTTTGTTCTGCTCGCGTTGCGTGCTAAAGAGATAATCATTGTAGTACTACTGCAGCGCAATCTTATACGAGATAAATAATAATACACAATAGATATAAACCGACAGAAATGTTTTGAAATCACTTGTACCCTACCTGATCGAAAAAAAATCCAATCTTTTACTCTGCCTGTGTCAGTTTGAGTCTCGTGAAAGATTTAAATCCCTGCTGCCAAGATGCTCCTCTGTCGGTCACGGATGATGGAAAGTGAAACTTAAATCTAGGGGTGGTTGTATTTGTTCACCGGTAGTTCTATGTGAAATCAGACATTTGAGCACCCCCATATAGCCAAAATGGCATGATCCTCATTTCATAACACTTCTGCGAATATTCAACTGTGAGATTGGGAGTCGAATCAGGCTCCTCCTATGGAAGCATCGAATCTTTGACTATTCGGGGTCACCCCTACCAGATTTCCCCTTATATAACCTCGTCAAGACAAAATTATAACTAATGTAGAAGATACATTGTTTACAATACCTGATTTGCTGGGTGGGGGGGGTTTTCCGGCTGTATTGGTGTAGATGTGAGAACAGGCTGACCTTGTATCCATAATCTGACCTCAAAGGAACCTAAGAGAGCAGAAAGAACAGCATTTGATGCGAGTATTTTGTTTGCTCAAGGTCAAAAACTCTGGAGGTCACATCCTCCCTCCTCAGGTCAAGAGCTGAGGCTGCAACAGAACACTGTGCATGAAGACATACACGACACAAATGTGCACAAATGAAGAAGGGCTCCACAGTAGACTTGAAAGCTTTATACTAGAGTTATAGAGCTACGCCTATTAACATAAAAAAAGTCAAATAAATCACACTCAAAAGTTCACCCACATATGACATCTAGCTCATCACATAAACACAATGTAATGAAAATAATCACAATGAAATCACCTCCAGCAGACATTAAAGCCAAGAAAATTCAATAACTTTCACCAAGAATAAAAAACACATTACACATAGAGAGAATTCAACAATACACTGCACACAAAAGTGTGGAGCCAGACCTTGACTCCAGTTATATTTAAACCGCATCCTTGCCCTGACTTCTGTAAGACATGGGAAGGACCTAGGTTAAAAAAAACCCGCTGCAAAATGGATCTCAGAAAACACCTGGATGAATCCATCATCTGTCAGTGGGCAATAATCAGACAACAGGCAAATCATGACTTTGGATTTGTGGATTGGTCTCACCTGCTGCCTCTCAAGCTTTTTGGCCAACTTCTTCAATGCAGCAGGGTCGTCCACTTGAACATGCTCCGGTAACCTTTTCACTACTAACAGAGAAATAAAGGAAATTTGCTTATCCAACTCATAAAACATCTGTAAATATGTGTGTTGGCAAATGTGTGTGTGTGTGTATTTATAAAAAAAAAAAAATATATATATATATATATATATATATATATATATATATATATATATATATATATATATATATATATATATATATATATATATATATATATACTGTACATTATATATATAATATATATATATATATATATATATACACACACACACATGCATATTAGGGGTGGAACGGTTCAACTTTTTCACGGTTCGGTTTGTATCACGGTTTTAGAGTCACAGTTTCGGTACGGTTCGGTATGTTTAGGGAAAAACTATACTGTCAAATAAAAATAAAGAAAATAAGAATAATCTAACTACAAGCAATTATCGTGATAATTATCGATATCGCCTGATATTAAAAAAATTACCGTGATAATTTTTTTGGTCATATCGCCCAGCCCCAAGTGCACTGATACTGTACGTTCAGCCGGCTATGTCTGCTATAGGATACTTACCAAGACGGACAGTTTGACAATTTTTGTGTGAATTTGTCCATTCAAACACAATACTTCAGAGAGAGCTTAATATTTGCACGCGTTCTGAGATGTGGGTTTGTGAGCTTCTGATGAGTGCACGCACAAATCTTCTTAATGCTCGCATAAATATATTTGAAAATGTGAAAAATGACAGCAAAAAAATTAAAAATATATATACTGGAACGGCTGATTATATTTGGGCCACTGTGTAAATGCCAAAACTTCCCACCCTGAAATAACCTTTTAGAAGCAGTGAATTACCTGGCTGAAGCTCATTAGGGGTAGCTTTAGGCTTGCTGGAGGCAGCTTGCTGCCCCCCTTCTTTCTGGCCCTTTTTTGATGTTCGATCTGAGTCTTGCCGTGCCCGACGCTCTGCTCGCAGTTCCGCTTTGCTCTTGGCAGGCTTCTCTGCAGCCGCAGGAGATTCAGATGTAGACACATTTACAGGTGCAGGAGCTGCTAATGAGATAAAAAGGTCGAACAATTAAAAAGCACTCAAAAAACAGACATTAGACGTAGGGTTGTGTTTACACTTGGCAGGTTTGATTAGATTTAAATGAACTTTGCACTGTTAGTGTGATTCATTTGAGTAAGCGAACTTTGGTGCACACCAAACAAGCAAACCATCAGTTTTCAAACAAACTCCGGTGTAGTTCGACTGAAACAATTGTTTGCTCAAGCATACCTGGGGCCAGTTATTCGTACCTCGCTTAATACATCTGAGATGATTTGAAAGATGCCAGATCTTCTAATCGTGATAACTGATCTCTGGCTAATTTGCTTCTTCAAACGAATTTGCGGATTTAATTAAAATATCTGGACTAAGTTGTCTAAGATTACTTTGCGTTCTCGTGTTTCCCGAAAAGGACAGATGTATCGATACTCAAAACCATGATCAGCAATGCAGCGATTGGCTGGCGGCAAGACAGCAACGTAATGACATCATATAAAAAAAAGACACCAGATGAAAAGCTTAAATTTCTGGACTTTCATAAGGAAACAGCCAAGTGAACAAAACTACATAAGAGGTATAATAGATAAATGAAATGTGCAGTTTTTTTTTTTTTTTTTTTCCACGATTCCCAATTATTTATATTCACGATTTCTAGTATTTGTACAGGCTTTAAATTTTATTTCAATGTATTTAGCAATTCATTTCAGTTTATCTTTGAAGCAGATTTGTTACGTGACAGCAGATCAAGTTATCTGCATCTCCTGCGCTCCATCAAGCCACTCCCATAACAGCTGTCACCACTCAAATGAATGGTGATGGCTCAGATTAACTGTATAGCATATGTGTAAGACTCCAATACAATTATAAAGTAATTATTGTATCATGAATAAATATTTCAATTAGTAAAACTGTCTGTGTCTATAGTATTATAGACTACACAACATTATTACAGGCCTATTAATTTTCAATTATTATTTTAAATGACTGTCCCTGGATCAGTAGGGTACTCTTGTAATAAAGTAGCAGTAGCTGGGACAGCTTTTAAGTATCAATTCTGCTTAAAAAGATGCGATCTAATCCTGTTTATATGAAATAAGCCTGCTCCCGAACAGGTTTAAGCTTACGGACCCGTTGCTATGACAGCAACTATGGGATGAGCTTTGAAGAACCAACCAATCCAAGATCTGGTCTGCATTCGAAAACTGAAAAATGTTGCCTTCGGTGGCAGCATTCCAAGGTAGGAAGGCATCAAGGCACGTCCGAATCCAAAGCTTCACATCCTATCTCATGAGATACCTTCATCTGATCGATTTTTGAAAGCAGCATAGATGTATCCTTCGATGCCTTTGATATCCCACAATCCTGTGCGTTCCATTCTGTGAAGGTTGAGAGCTAAAAAATAAAGATGGCGTCTGAAAATTGCATTTGGTGGTTAGTTTGTGTGTAAATGTACATTTCTGATTAACTTTTGCACTTTTGATGTTATTTCTAGCGAGAAATTTGTATTATTGTAATTAAATATTTGTTTAGTTATGACCAAAGCTTGTTCTATGTTGTTGTAGATCATTAAACCGTTACGCTGCCTCAGAAGCCTGTCCGAAATCAGTTTCGTGAGGTGCCTTCGTGTAAAATCGCTCCCTGCAAAGCCATTGCCTCATAAGGTAGCGAGGCAGCAAGCGAAGCGAAATCGTCAACAATCAAATCCAGCTAACCGAGTTAGCGACGTACGAAGAATGGACCGTCATGGGGGGTCAGAGCTTCATTTGTGTGTATCATGGAGGAATTCCAGCTACTGTTTTGACCCAATTTCACATTTTATAACCACTTTGTAAGCTGTCAGCTGGTAAAAATACTAGGTGCTCAAATTGATCGGGTAGCGAACATTATCGGTCTCTAAAAAGGCCGATCTCAAGCTGATGATAGGTTTGGCACGACATCTCTGTCCGGTGCGGGTAAAATAATGCTGAAGGTGAGGTACAATTCATATTTATTCATTAAATAACTTAGAAAGTAATTTGAAACTTTCTGTGAGACATAATTTCATAAACAGCCTGTGTGAATCACTGCGCGTGGCTCTCTTTCCCTCTCAAAATGTGCAAATGGCTTCAAATCACATCGCGTCTGCACTATAATCAAGCTGCACGCTGCATAGTTGACACAGGAATTGTCACCTGCACAGTGTTGCATCGTTACTAAAGTTTATAAATTGCTTTTCTAGTTAAATCTTGCGGGTGTTTAGCCTTTCAGCACTCGCGCGCTCAAAGCGCACACACATAAGGCCAGGTCCACACATACTCCGTATGCAGTGCGTATACGGTGCATATTTTTTCCGCACTCATGTTAACGGATCAGAGCGTTAACACTGCACGTGGTTGCGGTCCGGTAGGGAGTTCCAGGAGCGCACGGTGCGTCTGCAGCAGAGTAGCGATCGTTTCCGCACTGGGAAATATGAACATGGATTGACATGAAAATGTATTAGTTACACTACAAATGCTTAAAGTCTGCTGTGTTTCACAGTCAACACATATCAATGACTTTTTGGCTAGGTTTAAAGGAAAAGAGCACTTTTAGATAAACAAGGCAATAAATATATGGCACTCATGGAGGTATGGAAAGCAAAGTTCTTTATGAACTGCAGGGTTGTTTGTAATAAAGAAAATTCAGTAGAGCTGACTGTTTCTGTCAGTCATAAGTTAATTTAGAATGTTTGTGATGATATATGAAAAGTAGTTTAAATGTTTTGCTACTTGCTTGAGCAACATAATATTAATCTAGAAGTAAATGCAAAAGTAATGAGCATTGAATAATGTGTTGCTTATATTTATTGCGTTTAAACACGTCGATAAAGATTATATTACTGTAAAAAAAAGAAAAAAGAATCACAATGAAAAGGCATTTTCAAAATAATGGATAAATGTTGTGTTTGTGGTAAACCGATGGATCAGTAGTGGACTCCTGTGTGAAATCAGGCTTGTGCCGTGTGTACGCTTTTCTGCAACAATTGCACGATTTTAAAAACAAATATGCACTGGATGATCAAACATTTAGGTGAGATAAATGTATCTTTTTGAAAAATGTCAAAAAATCCTGATCGGAGCACCCCTAAAAAAAAATACCACCATATGTACACATATACAACACATGCATTTAGCCCAGCAAACAAGATTGATTTGGATGTTTGTAAGCTCTCAAAACATACCTCATAAAAGCTGTCCGATCAGGTTGTGACTGTATCCTTATGTCTTTTGTTTTGTATATTTAAGCTCAGTGAATTCTAAGTGAACCAGAACTAAATATATGACTTTTTATTTTTTGGTCTAGTCTAGACCAACAGAACCAAACTATAAGTGCAAACACACCCTAAAAGCTTATTAAACAGTAATCATACAGGTTATTATATACAGTAGTAAAAAAAAAAAAAAAATACATTTGTTGTTGTTCACATATTTCTATCCTAAGAAAGACAATAGACAACTCTTAAACTATTAATAATATTAATCCAGTCTAGGTAAGAAAATAAATTACAGCCTCAAAAATAATTTCACCCACTTATCCCTATTTAAATTTTGAATCAAAATTAAATTAGCCTTAATCAGCTTTAGATGCAGGAAAATTATTTTGAAACAGCAGCAAAGCAGGCTGAAGTACCTTTATGTGCTGGGCTCTGTGTGGCAGGTTTTGACGGAGCCGGTACTGATGTTTTCTCTTTCTCCTTTTCCTTCTTTGCAGGACCCTTGTCATCTTTTTTATTCTTTTTATGCTGCTTCTTCTCTTTCCTAAGACGCTGCTTTTCTTCTTTGGTCAAATCCTTACCCTCATTCTATAGATAAAAAGAGGGGAATCACAGATTGAATTATTTTAAATAGTCCGGTGTCACTGTAAATAAACAGACTGTCTCTTAAAACCTAGCCTGCATTTTGGGCAACTAGACACCTTCCATGTCTGCTGAGAATGTGGCTATGATGCCCAAAATGCTGTCCAGGTAGGCAGCTCACTAGGTTTTGAGACACAGCCATTGTGTTTGTGATATTTTGTAAATTGAAAAACAAACACACAAAAAAACATTTTATAAAATGAAATATTAAACTATGAATATTGTTAAAATATATAGAAATAAAATAAAGACTTGGCCTACCTTCACCCGCGCAATTTCTTGCAACTTTCCATCTTCATCTGTGCCAGAGATAAACGCATTAAAACGCATCCAAAAGTAAAATTGCTCTTTATTTGCATAAACGCTAGTGATAGAAGATACTAATTTACTGTGAAATCGGTATACGTTTGAATTAATAATGTCCATGATGACAAAAAAATCCTCTTGACACTGACTTTGCAGTGCTATTTCATCATGCTGCCTCACTCGATCTTTACCAAACTAAAGAAGGTTGCACAGAGATTCAGTGCGTCCTGCAAACACATCCAGTTACACATGTAAACAGGGCACATCGCAACCGTGCCTATGTAGTTTGATTCCAATGTGTTCCAAATGACAAAAACAGCATGATGTAATTTCCACTACACATATGTCAAGTCAGCTGTGTCATGGCAGAGAGACGATCAGCGGCAACACGAGCTCTCCGTTAACGACAATAAACGACTGCTTACATACGTGTTTAATTCAGTAAAAGCACACGTTTAAAAAAGCTTCCGTCTGTATATTTTACCTGTAGCATGGTTGATGTTGTCAGCTTGTCTCCCACCCGAGTCCGCCATGTTTCATTTCTTCGTGACTTCGCGCTGATAAACTGATGTGAGAAGCAGTCGGGATGAATTACGCCGCCCCCTAGCGACTGAAAGGAGTGAGCTGACTTTTCTTTCTTTTTTTGTATATCAATCATGAACGTATTATTTGTACAATTAAAAACAGTATAAGCCGCGTGTAAACAGTAAAATAACGAGTACAATACTTGTTAACATAGTTTTAGTTAGAGTTTACAATGTCACATCGTACCCAAACACCCAAGATGAAGAACTTCCGGTCAGTTATTTCATAAAACAGACGGAAAACAGTAGCTTTCAAAAACAACAACACGTGCTCGTCGTGCTGAAGAAAAAACAGGTTGTTGTCAGAAGTGGGATTCGAACCCACGCCTCCAGAGGAGACTGCGACTTGAAAGCAGCGCCATCCTGCTTAACGTCATCACGTTAAATAGTAATAACACAGTAATAACGTCGTTTTTACACTTTTTGAGTAACGTTTTATGCGTTAAAATACTGTGACTTATGATTAAATTATGCAATTAAGGATGTTTTATTAAATTACTTTTAAGCTATCAATAACTTGTTAAGGAATGAATTGAAATTAGCGCTCTTATTTAATGAAAAACAGTCACTAACGACACTATTTCAAGACATAAAACACTAAAAGCGACAAACCGGTGACGATCGGTGACGATCACCGGCTTAACCAACTGCGAAATATGTTAGTTAGCTAGGTTTTCTGTTAACGGATTCGTTGCTAACGTTACTTCTTCACTTCTGCACATTTTACCCGCATAGGTAACATACCGTCAACCTGTCTCCCATCCGAGTCCGTTATATTTCATTCCTAGCAACTTTTCGCTGGTAAACCGAGTCTGAAAAGGATTTGGGAGCGACTATGCTCGGTTGTGTGTCACCTTATCACACAAACAGTTGTCTTTAACTCTAACTAATGTAGACAGAGTGACGCATTTAGTACTGATTGAAGACGATACATCTTCGTTTCGAAGCCCTCCAGAGCCCCCTGCTGGTCAAACAGCTGTAAATATAGCCTAATGCTAAAAAGCAACATGCTGTAACAGACACAACATGCTGTAACAGACACAAATGTTTGGAAATTACGGTCACATTATTATTATTATTTTTTACAAGGGTTAGACTCCATTCTAATATAATGTTTATGTTTTATTTGTATACTAATATTTATGCTTCTATAGGTGTATTCCGGTGAAATACAGCTTGCTTGTTTCCACAGAGGCTGTAGGCCTTCACTTACGCATTTCCAAATATATTCATAAATACAATTTATTTGTAAGAGGACAGAAGATTTCTATGCCTAAAAAGATGTAAGAGATTTTGATATTTAATGCATTTCTACAGCATGTACAGCAGGATCTGTTTCAGTGAGCTAATAATAAAACATACCATTGAAGGCCATGTAGGCAGAGTCCTTCATGAGTGTGCCACACCCAAAGTCAATCAACTTGACATCCAATGTGTCCATGTTCACTAGGAGGTTCTCCAAATTTATATCTCTATGGAAGACACCACGCTCGCAGCAAAAAAAGACTGAATAATTAAAATTCTTTAGACAATGTAAATCTATTTATTTATGAATTAACATTTACAAATATTGACTGTTTTGGTATTTCATTTATAGTTTTTAAAGTTTTAATTTTAAAGTTTTATAAATTTTGTTTTAGTTATTTTTTAGTAGTCATTGTTTAGTTTTTAAATGAGTTATTTTAGTACATCAAGTTAAATCAAATGAATGAGAAATGTTGCTTTAGCAACTAGCTGAAGTCATTTTACTTTTTAGACATATTTGATTTCATTTAATTTGACGTTTATTTTATTTAAAGTAACGAAAATGACTTTTATCGTTCTGGTTAACTGTAATAGGCTAAAATTCTTTCAATTCATTTAATTTATGATCTTTAAACTCTCACTCTAAAATGTTTGGTGTGATAATGACAGTGATATTTGGGCCAGTTTTTTTTTTTTTTTTTCCTAATCAAGAAATCTCCCTATCATGTGATTCTACCATCGGTAAGTCTCCGATACGATCCCGTTTGGTTCACTTTCTTAGCCTTAGCCAGGTCGTATTTTCCAGCTCTTCGGCGAAACAAGTGAAGAAAAGATATCCAAAACTTCTTCCTTTTCTCTTGCTTCACTGCCTCCTTTTCCCTGTCAACTCTCTCATCAGTACCACCGGGCGTCTCATCAGGAGGGTGAGGATGACCACGGTTTCCGCCGTGATGGGCGTGTATTTGAGCGGCACACAGGGTTGGGCTTCGTGTAAACGCTCCACTTTATACGCTTTCTTTGGTCGTGAAACAGTCCCATGATAACACAGTTTTTTTCCCACTCTGAAAGTAGACTACTCCGAAACTTCAACCAACAAAATGAGCAAGTGAGTTCCAAGACTTTAAATCAGTGGTCTCAAACTTAATTCCTGGAGGGCCACAGCTCTGCACAGTTTAGCTCCAACCAGCTCCAAATCACACCTGCTTGGAAGTTTCTAGTGATCCTGAAGACCTTGATTAGCTGGATCAGGCGTGTTTGATTAGGGTTGGAGCTAAACTCTGCAGAGCTGTGGCCCTCCAGGAACTGAGTTTGAGACCAATGCTTTAAATACTACCATAGGCCACACATTCTAATTGTTATGTGACGCCACAGGGGGCAGTGATGTACAGCTGAAAGTTTCTTTTGAATAATAACAATTATATCTCATGTCTTATTCTGTTTTGTAGGCTACAATTATGTCAATAAAATAAATAAATAAATACATATTGGAAAATATAGGCCTATATAATAAAATATAATCATAATAGTTTTACACTTTATTCGTTAGCAATATTTTTTATATTCAGACTTTTAATATCTATATTTTAAAAGACATTATAAAATATTTACTTTATTACTCTCAAAGTTGCCGCATACAGAATGACAAAATTCTTGGCCTATTTGTGCTTTACAAAGGGCATAAAGTTGCTGGGTGTATATTTTTATGTTTACTAAACACAAATAAAATTATGTTACAACTTAATATATATACATGCAAACATTTATATATTAATATTATATATATTTCATTTAAATGTCAAATGAATTACTTTGTTAATTTATTATTATTATTAATTAGTTTACCAAATCATATTGTTGGTCAATTAAATATTTTAAATGGTCGCAGCTATCAAAAAATGATATGCAAAGCATATTACTCAAATTAAACACATAAAGAACATGTTGATTCAGCATCTCATCACTTTATTTACACAGCAATTCCACCTCAGGATATTTGGTGAAAATGCCTTATTTTTTTAAGATAGAAAACTGAATTCATTGATATAGGCTTTATACATTTTAATACAGTTAACACTCGCTGACTTAGCATTAAATATAAAAAATAAATAAATAAAAATGTCAAGGTAATACGGGATGTGTTTTTGTGAACATACATATTTTTGTCATTTTTGCATTCTTGAATATTTGTGTAGCCTACCTGCTACACTAAAAGTTTGTGCCATGGATGAGTTGGGATTTACAGTATGTTGTCTTCTCACATCAAAATCCACCAACATATTTGTTTAGAACTGTTTTTGCTTATAAACAATGCTTGGATTGGTGTAAATTACTTGTGGATTATTATGTTTTTATCGGCTGTTTGGATTCTCATTCTGACGGCACCCATTCACTGCAGATGATCCATTGGTGAGCAAGTGATGTGCTAAATTTCTCCAAACCTGTTCCAATGAACAAACAATACAATTAATGAATGCTTCAAGTTTAAGAATGGTTATTCAGGGTAGATGTCTGCCTGCTTCTGCTGTACTGTATCCAATGAAGCAGATCATTCCAGACTCTGGGTATGTTCCACAGTCGGAGAAGGAGTGACCTTCTTCCCAAAGGAACTGCTCTTCTCATCCAATCTCAGAACCACTGGCAGTCTCATCTCTTCTCTGTTTGTTAGACACACAGCAGTGTCAGGGACCCCTGAGAGCACTTGTCCTGTAAAAACACTGCTTGTGTGTCTGACACATACACATACACGCATGCTTTATGTTTTATGGGGACATTCCATACATAATTTTTTATTCTACTTTTATAAAAGCTGTATTTTCTATCCCCTTACCCCAAACTTACATCTCACACAAAATTACTGGCAGTTTTAGATTTCAAAAAATATCTTTCTGTATGATTTATAACCCAGTGGTTCACTTTGATGTCAAATATTGATGTTATGCTGTAACATCATTTTAAATTCAGTTTGGATGGCTATTTCGTCCAGTGGTAACTGGGTGAAAATAGAGAAGTTAATCCCACACTGAAATATGCCAATATGTTTGATGTTCAATTTACATCAAATCAATGTCATGTCAAGTTGTTGAGGTAAGCTTGATTTGCATATTTGACCTGTTTTTGACGTCAATGTCTGATGTCAATTTGATGTCTACTGAAAATCAATTGCCCACTGGGAAGCTTGTTTCATCATGGGGACCTAAAACATGTCCACACAAGGTCAAAATTTACTGTTATTACTGTCCTTGTGGGGACATTTGGTCCCATAACTTAGGGAATACCAGAATCACTCACACACAAATTTCCAGCTGTGAGACACCATGATAGAATATACAGATCACAAAGCCCTTAATCTAAAAAAAAAAAAAAAACCTTTATCATTAACTGAATGGCTTCTAACTAAATTCTAAATTTTATGTACGAAAAACTTTGTATAACAATAAAGTGCAAATTATATAATAATTTATCAAATATAATTAAATTGACTGTGTGTGTGTGTGTGGCCTTTTATTTCATCAATTTGATATGATCTCCACATGTACAGTTTTAAAAAATATATACTTTTAAGATTTGAAGTACACATTCAATGCAATTCAAAAAGTGCACAATCAATTCAATTAAGCACACTTCTTTTTCACAAGTGCAATTAATGACAAGTTTAGGGACTGGATGATTATTGTAGAAAGAATAATTAATTGCTACTGTAATTAAGAAGTAGAAAATGAACACAACATTGAAAAATGTAATAGTTTACTGAATAAAAAAAAAAAAAAAAACATCATAAAAAAATGAACATTATGGTTATATTAGGGTTAGTACCTTTAAAAAAATAAATAAATAAAATAAAATTAAAAAAAAAGACTACTGAATGACTCTCTTATAATCTTTGCTCTATGTTGGCTGTATTCACGACGCAGTAGCTGGTTGAAGGGGACCAAACCTCACAGAAACACCTGACTTGGTTCCATTTGACCAGCCACAGCAAGGCGTGCTGCTTCAGACAGAGAGAACGGCAGGCAGAAGGAGGAAGACTAACGGAGCTTATGTTGACAATGTTCAGCAAAACATTCTTGCTGCTTACCTGTTGAGAAGACAAAGGAAAAATTAAATAATATTTTGAAAATAAAACGAAATTAACTTGGCAACAGAATTTACAACTTGGCAGCTCCATTTATAAACTGTTTCTTCAGTAAAATGTCAATTGTATTTCCTGTGCTGTTCAATGGATGAACATTACCACAAAAGTTTAGCGTCAATCACTGACTTTTTGCTTAATGTGCTGATAGTCGGGAAAAGAACACCTTAGCGTCTTCTTTAATAAAACCTAAGGTGTGTGGCTCTCAGGAGAGACAGCTGTATTCTGTCAATCTGCCCTGGATATTCAGTAGCTATGGGTCAGTGAGAGATGATCAGGGTGTGGAGGCTCCAAACATACGCTTACGGCCAGCCAGCTGACTAAAACAACAGCTTTACCACCTGATCCAGAATAATTTATGCAGCTCAAATGATTTTTGTCATCTTAGAATACAAAATAGCACAAATTTATGTCACTTTGGGGTTAAACGGTTCAGTTTAGGTTGAATTCATTTAATTGTATATCCATGGATGCTGCAGTCCTGTGGTGATGGATTCCCCCTGAAACCACACACTTCCTTACATTCCATAACTTGAATATTCATATGGGCATATAAGGAAGCATGTCATCACAAGAGGCAAAGCTTAGTTTCCTCACAGAACAGACAAAGTTATCAGGAAAAATGCATAGAGAAGAGATATATTTTTAGACAATATGTTTATTTAATTTTTCTGCTTCCTTATTATATTAAGTTATATAAAAAGTCAAAGCAAAATGCTGGACAATTCCAAAGTGAATCCAGAAATATTATCCAGAAAGATCAAAAAAGCAGTATTTACCACTCCTTCACAACAAACATTTGTTATTCACTCTGTAGAATGAGTAATATTACAGCTCAAGTGCAAAGAAACACTAAATTTACCTGTATGTAGTTATCTCTTCCTTTTTGTGTTGGCAAGTGTCCATAGACAAGGAACATGGAGGTTAGCCAGCCAAGCAGGAGAGGACTAGCACATCTAGCACTCGAACATCTTCTCAATTTAAATAGACCTGAAGGTTTCTCATTCTGCCACATGGAAAGCTCAAAATGCACAAACTCCCCCTTTTTTACTCCTGGATATAGGAGACTGATATACAGTAGATCAAAGACAAGCTATGACACCTCAGGTGAAAACCCAGTAACACGCTCATACCTCCATTTCCTTTAACAGCACCATTTCCGGTGGCAGAGGTGTAAAATCTTCCATTTGCTGCCTCGTAAAACAGAGATGTCACCCAGCATCTCGGTCTGAATCAAAATGGAGCAATATATGATATATCTAGCGCCATTATATGTATATAAGAATTGAAAAAATTCAAAGATATTTTAATTTTGATAAATTGCAACTTGTTTATCCCAGACATGAAATGGGCTGCTCCCGTTTAATCTGAAATAATTTGAAGACATTTAATCTCAACTGCCTTGTCAATTAAAGAAAAAGACTTTAAAGTAGTCCCAGATGTTGTAATTAGTATCATGTAAAGCCTACTCCAGTTCAGAAAAAAAACACTGCCTAAAGCCAACTCAGTCTAGCAACAAATGAAAACTCTCCCCACACCTTTCTGTTCCCATCTTTCCTCTTCTGCTGAGTGCTAAGTGTATCGTCCTCTTTGCTTGACTGGTGGATTCTGCCCAGACATGGCCACATGCTCCCGGCCTTTTCAAGCGCTCAGCCTCCCTTATACTCCCCCCTCTGCCCCCGCGGTCCTCCACCTGTTGGTGTCCTTTAGAAGCCAGGGCCTCTCCTATGCCTGCTGTCCAACCCAATCAGGGCCATGACAGGGGAGAGCGAGCCTGTGAAATCACACCTCTCAGCTGTTCACACTCGCCTCCAGACACCCTACACCCACTGCTCCCCTTTTTACACCGAATTTCAATGGCTCCTTTAGGGAGAGAGAAGAACCAGGAAACAACTGTGGACGAGTGACTTCTGTACAGTGGTGGGTTAGTAGTCACAGCCGAAACAAGCTAGTGTTACTACTGTTTGGGATTTGGTAAAATAGCAGGTTTTTGGATCAAGGCCGGAAAGATTTGGGATCAAGATGCTTCAATTTACTTTGATAAATGGCAAACATTACAAATGCTTATAATCTGAATGAATAATAAACAATTTGAATAATTTGTAATATTTGTATTTATTTTTTTAACAACAATTGTAAAAGATACACTGAAAACATGAATTACATGAACATGAAATCATGTTACATAGCAAGATGATGATTTAAATATAAATATAATAGTGCTGTCAAAAGATTAATAGCGATTAATCGCATCCAAAATAAGTTTTTGTTTACATTATATATATATGTATGTGAACTGTGTATATTTATTATGTATATATAAATACACACACATACAGTATATATGTTGAAAATATTTATGTTTATACATTTATATATTCATATTCTTATATTGTATATTATATATAAATATATTTAATATATAAATATAACATATTTTTCTCAAATATATACATGCATGTGTTTGTATTTATATAAACATAATAAATATACACAGCATACACATATATTATGCAAACAAAAACTTTTATTATGGATGTTTGACATTTTGATCAGAAATACTGCAAAAACAGTAATAATTTTGAAATATCATTGTAATTTAAAATAACTTTTTTCTTTTTAAATATATTTTCAAAAGTAATTTATTCCTGTGATATCACAAGATTTCTCAGAAATCACTCTAATATGCTGATTTGCTGCTCAAGAATCAATTCTTATTATTGTTTGTCAATATTGAAAACAGTTGAGCTGCTTTTATATATACAGTATATATATATATATATATATATATATATATATATTTGTTTTTTTTAAACCGTGAGGCGTATTTTCAAGATTCTTTGATGAATGGAAAGTTCAAAATAGCAGCATTCATTTGAAATTGAAATATTTTATTTTATTGAACATACACACATAAACATAGAGAATTTTATGTAATATATTTAATGTATAATTTTCAATAAAACAACAGCTGTCACAGACATGAAAATGCATCATAAAGCATAAAAAAAACCTTTATTATACAAACTGTTGTCCATTACATTCTTTTCAATGTGAACTGTTAAAAATCAATGATACTCATTTACTGTCACAAATCTCTGAACTGTCCGATTTTGCACCATGCTTGATGACCACATGATTTCAAGACTGAGCCACCCACAGAATGAACCCGACCTAGCTCTCCGGAGGAAATGGGAGAGGTCTGGGTACATTTTCCCCTGCAACAAGCATGCCAGTACCCCTGAAGTCAGCACCTGTGTTCTAAAAGAAGCCCAGGCAACAGGAGACCCAGGGCTAGAGATGAGGCTTACTCTGAAACCCAACACTCCGCACCCTTTTAACAGCATTAAACCACCACAAATAGCCAGCAGCATTGCTCTTCTCAGGAATAGTACCATGCATGCTCAACAATTACTGTTTCCTGTGGCTGCACATGACAGTAACAAATTAGCCATTTCCATCTACATCATTACAGAGGATTACAACATATGCCATCAGTAATAACCACAGGTCATTATACACCTGTCAGTGAAGATATTTTTACTTATAAAGCTAAAAGAATATGCCCTAATTTCCCATAAACATAAATTGTTAACTGTTTAAATGAACATCAGGTTAAAAACAGAATCCATTGAAAAAATATAAAAGTATAAATATGAAAATCGGCCATAATCAGTAGTAATTTTCAGTAGCTAATCCCATGGAAGCTGTGAAACAATTGTAAGGGTGTGTCTTTAATGCACTACGGAAACAATACAGAGCGAGCGTTCACTGGGGTCAATGGGAAAATAGAGAACTAGAGAGAGAGAGAATGCTCAGTGTTTGAGGAGAACGTAAGCTCCAAATCTGACCGCTCTGTTTATTTTTAATACTGACAGTCAAGCTGGGCCCCACGGTGCTAATAACTTTGCTCCTCTCTGTCACTAGCATTTGGCAAGCAGCATCCCAGTTTATTCTAAGAGGTCATATAGATCTCTCTTTTTCCAGAGGCTGGCGTATAATTTTTCAGGCAGTGCAATTTAAACAGCTGATTCCCAGGACACAGATGCACAGCACAGGACTTGAAGCTAGCTATAATCTTTTTTACATTTCTACTCCACAATGACATTGTGGTAGTTGTGCTGAATGGAGCTCGTTAATGATTTAACCACAGATTTCTTAGGGCTCTAGATAGTCCCAGTTTATATTAGGTGTTTTTAACTACTGCACACGTAACTAATAGTTACAATACTGTTTTCATGTTGCATTACAAAACACTTTTGCTGTTATTGAGGTGGGATAAGGTTATGAACATGACTGGTGGTATGATTAGGTTTAAGAGTGGGTTAAGGTGTAGAAAAAGTGTCAACAGTGTAATTATAGACGTAATTAGGATATTTTAAAAATATATGTGCAATGTCAAAGCATATATGTACAGAAGAAATGTATTGCATCAAATGTGACCTTGGACCACAAAACCAGTATTAAGTGTCAATTTTTTCGAAATAATAAATAAGCTTTCCATTGATGTATGGTTTGTTAGGATCAGACAGTATTTGGCAAAGATACAACTATTTGAAAATCTGGAATCTGAGGGTGCAAAAAAAATCTAAATATTGAGAAAATCGCCTTTAAAGTTGTCCAAATGAAGTTCTTAGCAATGCATATTACTAATCAAAAATTAAGTTTTGATATATTTACGGTAAGAAATGTATAAATTATCTTCATGGAATGTGATCTTTACTTAATATCCTAATGATTTTTGGCATAAAAGAAAAATGGATCATTTTGACCCATACAATGTATTTTTGGCTATTGCTACAAATATACCCCAGCGACTTGAGACTGATTTTGTGGTGCAGGGTCACAAATGATTAATCTAAATCTAGTAATAAAAGACACTTAATATGCAAACTGAAGCATGGTGCTAGAAAAGCCAAGGTCAATGCTCAAACAATAAAGCATGGTGCTAGCAACAGCAAGGACATTCGTTCAATTCTCAGGGAAAGCAAGAACTGATAAAAGATGTAGTACCTTGAATGCAATGTATATTGCTTTGGATAAAAACACCTGGCAAATGAATAAATGTAATGTGGGTTCTTGTATTCTGTTTTGCAGATTGCCATAACTCATAAATGACTTGTTTTCTTAAAACACTGGAATATTATCTGTTTAATGTAGAAAAGTAAAGTAAGTAAAGTTTTAGATGAAACATGATGTTTACAAGAGATACAGAGATATTGAAAATTAAAATGAATTAAAAATGAAAATTCTATGAACATTTACTGACCCTCATGTTGCCCCAATCTGCATGACTTTCTTTCTTCTGTGGAACATAAAAGAATGCATTATGAAAATATCTCTGTCTCCCCCCCCCGAGTACACATTGAAAGTCAATGGGGTCACAATGACTTTCATTGTATAGACAAAACACTTCAAAATATTACTCAAAATATCTTGAAAATATAATGAAGAAGAAAGCAATTCATACATTTTTGGATTTAGTGAATGATTACAGAAATGCAGTTTTGTGAATGTGAGTGTGAGTGTGTATGTGCTGGTATGGGGACCAAATGTCCCCACAAGGATAGTAATACCAGAAAATGTTGACCTTGCGGGGACATTTTTAGGCCCTCATGAGGAAACAAGTTTATAAATCAAACAGAATGAAGTGTTTTGAAAATCTAAAAAAATCTGAAAGTTTCCTGAGGGGTATGTTTAGGGTAAGGGGATAGAAAATATAATTTGTACAATATAAAAACCATTACACTTATGGAATGTCCCCAGATCGATAGAAATATCTGTATGTGGGTGTGTGTACATGTGATTTCTTGTGTAACGTGAAAGTCATCAACACACATTTAAAAGTAGAGCTGGTTAAGGCACACTATAATTCTTCAGCTTTAAAAGTGTTGTCCTTCCTTAGGTATGACAGTTGCTCCCGCTGAGGTTGACACAGCTGTCTGTGAGAGTCTGGTGCTGCTCTGTGAAGGATGGGAATAGAAAAGGTCAAAGGACACTTGCATTTCAGTAGATGTCAAAACAGGTGCTAGCAACTGAGAGGTAAACAGCTTATTCCCTGTCCTGCAAAGATGCTCAAAATGACTCTTTGAATAATGATAAATCATTTTGTATGATATGTTTCTATTGGTAATTCATTATCACATTTCACGTGAGAAGCATTTCTGTGATTTGCTGTGAAGTATAAAATCTCTGACTAGATGTTAAACACTTTCCCATGTATTGTTTTCAGTCACAAGTTGGCTGTAGTTTTAGTAAATGAAAGCTAGATATCATTAAACAGCAGACCAAATGGTCATATAGCAGGAAATGCACCTCTGACCCCATCCTGTCACTCCTTAAAAGACCCACATGAAACAGGCAGGGTGTCAAACTGGGATATGTGTTGGTTCAACTGGTGTAAGCAATCGCACTGAAAAGTGGGGGGATCCCAATGAATGAACCTGTGAGCGTTGGTGGTCCGGGTAAAGTTGGGGTAACTAGGTCAAAACTGACATAATCACACCGACTGACAAATGAACTAAGGATTACAGGTGAGTGAATATCGAGGATTCTACATGCGACAATAAAAATAATATACTGTGATTGTGGTGTCACAACAGTGTTACGAAAATAAATCACCAATAAGTCATTAAATGGTCAGCATTTTTGTTACTGCATCATTATTCTGGGTTTCAGGACTGTCTGAACAATCATTATATGTGTGATGTCTGATCCTTCACATGCACATAAAGACAAACTCACAAATGAATTATATACAGAATATAATTCATCGACTTAAAAATATTAAGATATGAACTATCTTTTAAACAACATAAATTGCTTTTACTGCACATTAAAAGGCTGCTGTTTTACAAATTTTATTGTCACATGACTTTTCAAAAGATGTGATGTCAGCGCAGGTCACAGGTCACAGGTCACATCTGTTTCTGTCAGCTTAATCTTTTTTTAAAAGAAACCTCATCAAATGTCTTTGCTATTCTTATAGGTCATTCATATTACATACAAGGCAAGTTGTCACATTGGATAATAGCTGTAACTTTTAATTATTTTCTGTATTTTATTGAAAGGAAATTGGTTGTTTTATACATGATATATTTTATTAAACATAATAGCCTATATTTTGTATCACTAACAAGGAAAGCATGGAAGTTCATATTAAAATGTGTTTAAACAAACATAGATTACAAGTTTTTTATTCGAGGTTCAGTTTGTTTTGTTAAAAACGACTATCAGCTATTGAGTTGGCTATTTGTAGAATTACTGACAAGCAAGGCAGCTGAATATCAGGTTGATTGAAATAGTAGCATTTTGAGACTTCCTGTGTTTACTACCGGGCAAGATGGCGGCGCCCACATAACCGACAGCACGGAGCACGCTTAATTTAGAAATCAAGCTGTATTCTTCATAAGAAATCAGTTTTAAAACAATTTTAAACACCAGCTGAACCATCGAAAGTTCGCCTACATTGATTTATTTATCTTGTTGCTCCGCGCATTGATGATCTTAACTGCAGCTGTGAGATGTTCACGAGCATTCGTGTGTGTTTAGGTCTGCTGGTTAACGTTTAAATACTGATCAGATGGACTGAAATATAAGACAATTAATGCTTTTAGTAACGTTAGAAGAAGGCATGCGGTGTGTGAAGGCACTGCAGCTCACCCTTGCGGTCGTCAAACCAGATGCTGTAGCCCATCCGCTTATTCTGGAGGTGAGATCACACTGTCCTGCACCTGTCTGATTATATAAATAATTTAAGAAAAATTCTACGAACTATGTGGAGTCTACATTACGTACATCACGTGGATAAACTATTTTTGAGTCCCCCTTGACATTAGCAACTGAAATTCAGTAGTGGGGCTGTTTCTTGTTGTTAAAAGGGCTACATTTTAGTAACTGAGATTTTGATTAAGCCAAATTACTTCATACATGTGTGTTTAATCTGAGAGCTGATTTAGTTTTGCTATTTTGTAGCAGTTATTAGTATTAGTTTACGCATGGAATGCCGATTCTTAAAGGGGTAGATCACCCAAAAATGAAAACGCTGTCGTTATTTAATTAAAGGTTGTTTCAACCCCTTTTTTGGAAGAATGTTCCTGTTTTGTCGACCATTGGCTGCCATTGTATGGACAAAAAGCAGACAGACGTTTCTTAAAATATCTTCTTTTATGTTCCATGGTAGAATTCAGGTTATTCAGGTTGAGACATGAGGGTGAGTAAACAATGACAGAATTTAGATTTTAATTCATGATTGTTGAAATAATGAAATAATTATTGAAATATTATAAGAAGTACTGATATAAATCTACAAGTTTCAGGGGGTACTTGAAGTAAAGTTTTGAGGTAAAAGGGCTTATAAAAAATAACCTGTCCTCCTGAGGAACATTCACTGGAGGAACAAGTGTGACAACTAGCCCCATTCTCCTCTAGACCCATTCTGCTGAATGTTACCCTTTTAATGAAGAAAGATGTCTTATAACTCAAAATATGTGGAGGCTTAAAGCAACATAATAATTTATCTTTATTATTAAAACGAGCCAGCATTTTGCCTGATTTAATTTCCGCCGTCTGTCGCCTCAAAGAGATAAAGGTTCCTTTAATTAGCAACAATTTCCTCATGCAATGTGGTTTGAAAACTGAAGCCCGTACTGTTTTAATTTCCGCCACCGGATTTTAAATATAATGTTTGTGTTTTCATTCGAGTAGGATGTACTTTCATCACTCAGTCTGTCACATTGTTCTTTTTAGAGATTAAAACTCTTAATTAACTCTGTCATCTTTTTGCTGAGGGCAAACGTGAAATGAAAAGACCTACAGAAAAACTGCAAGAGGTTTCCATTAGCATAGCAACACAGTTTTGGTTTTTAGAGATGCAGGTGGGCATAGGAAACATTTGAATATAATATGTCTTTTAATTTCAGGCTCTTCATCAGAAGATTCTTGAAAACTTCACTATAGTCAGAAAGAAGGATCTGATGTGGAGAACAGAAGAGTCGGAAAGGTTTTATGCTGAACATGCAGGTAGAAAAGAATCTTTCTTCCTATAAAATCCACTGCATGAATGAAAAAGGTCTGTGTTTGTAACAGATTGAGTGGTTAAGTACATGTGTGGGTGGGTGTCAGTGTGATGCGTGATTTTAAACAGGGTGAGTCATAGTAAAGGCTTCACACAACCTGGAGTTATAATGTTGACACAGCATGTGGAGAGAGAACATGTTACTCACTCTCAGCTTACCATATCCTCCATCCAAAGAAAACAGCTGCCTCATATTCATATGTCTGTATTATATATGCAAAAGCCTTTTCAGACCATATTAACAGATTGCAACAAAAATCTGCTTGCACAAACCACATCACCCTTGTTGGCTTATTTCTAGTGGATAAATTGATCAAAAGATATGCAACGGTTTATTTATGGTTATCATCCCTGACTGTTTTTATATTTTCAGGACGTTTTTTCTATCAAAGACTGGTTGAATTCATGTCAAGGTAAATGTTTATTGTCATTTGTCATATTTTGTATATATATATATGTATATGTATATATTTTGGTTAATGCCCATTTTATTTCAACAAGAATTCGGTTAATGCCTATTTTATTTCAGGCAACAATTTTTTATTTTTTTTTATTCTTATAGAATAACCCTGCTACTGCTACATTTTGTTGGTTCAGGTTAGCCAGACTTTGGTTGTTTTAGGTCATAGTTTTGTGTGAATAGTGACTGTTTCTATTCGATCCCATTTTATCTACTTGCACGTGGCTTCAAACTTTGAGAATTCATTATGTGTGTACATTGTTTCAGCTATTTCCTGATAAAGGTCCTGGTAAAACCTGTTCATGGAACCAGGAGGAGGATCAACTGCTGTAGAAATTCTTGAAACTGTGTGTTATTTGACTGGACATGCATTTATGGAAGTCAAAGGTTAACCATGTAACCCCTTGTAGCTTCACGAGTCTTGACAACAGCTTTTCCTCAAATTACCCTCTGAGCTGATTATGCTACAAGTTCACAGACACTATTCATCAAAGGCAGTTAAATCACTGCATTCAGAAAGAATGGATGATTTTTTTTTCCAATTTAATATTAATATACAGTCATGGCCAAAAATATCGACACCCTTGGTAAATATGATCAAAGAAGGCTGTGAAAATGAATCGTCATTGTTAATCCTTTTGATCTTTTATTTAAAACATTCACAAAAATCTAACCTTTTGTTGGATAAGAATTTAAAATGGGGGGAAAATATCATTATGAAATGTTTTTCTCTAATACACATTGGCCACAATTAACAGCACCCTTTTATTCAATACTTTTTGAAACCTCCAGTTGCCAGTGTAACAGCTCAAAATTTTCTCCTATAATGGCTGATGAGGTTAGAGAACACCTAACAAGAGATTAGAGACCACTCCTTCATCCAGAATCACTCCAGACCCTTCAGATTCCCAGCTCCATGTTGGTGCTTCTTCTCTTTAGTTCACCTCACTCGTTTTCTTCCGGGGTCAGGTCAGAGGACTGGAATGGCCATAACTGAAGCTTGGGTTTGTGCTCGGTGACCCATTTTTGTGTTGTTTTTGTTGCGTTGTGAGGTTTGTGTTTGGATTATTGGCTGGTTGGAAGATCCAAACATGGCCCATTATAAGATTTCTAACAGAGTCAGTCACTTATTGATTTTTTTATCTGTTGGTATTTGATAGAATCCATGACGTCATGTGTCTAAACAAGATGTCCAGGACCTCTAGCAGAAATATAGGCCCACAACATCAAAAATACAGCAGTATATTTAATTGTACACATGGGGCACTTTTTCTTAATTCCTATAATTCTTAATTATTGCCCTGATGGTGGAAATGGGAATTTTCTCTGCACTTGCTCTTTCCTTAAAGCGCCTTTACTAATTTGTGAAGCTCAATTATCCTTTGCTGCACATCAGAAATATATTCTTTGTTTTTTTCTCATTGTGATGGATAATTAAGGGAATTTGGGCTTTGTGAATTTTTTAAAATAAAAGATCAAAAGGATTTACAATGCAGATAAATTTTCACAGCCTTCTTTGATCATATTTACCATGATTGTACTCTACCATTCAAAACTTTGGGGTCAGTAAGATTAAGGTCTGATCATGTGATACTGAAGAGTAATGGGCTGCTGAAAATTCAGCTTTACCATCGCAGAAATAAATTATATTTTAAAATTATGAAAAGAATTTCAAACTGTAATAATATTTTACAATATTACTGTATTTTTATTAAATGCAGCCTTGGTGAGTAAGATTTCTTTCAAAAACATTAAAAAAATGTTACTGACCCAAAACATTTAAGTGGTAGTGTATTTTAAATTAATGTGAAACTACAGATGCTGTACCACAGCACTTCCTCTCGAAAGGAATAATTAATGCAGATATATGATCTCTCATCTGTGGAGAGGGACATCAATGCTGGTTGTTAATGTAGCAGTTGATCCAGTTTAGACAGTGAGGCCGATGTTACCATGGCACCCTGTCCTCAGAACATGTCTTTGTCTGTGAAAGATAAAACATTAGCGCAGCACTCAAACTGACCTGACCTGTGTCTTTTAGTCTACGTCAGAGTCGTTTAAAAATAAGCAGCTGATTATTCCTAAGCTTTTAGTTACACTTGTGTTCCAGCAGTGCCACTAAGGCAGTGCTGCGCATCTTTTGTGACTAGGCTTGTTTGTATTATTAACATCATAAAATAAAAAAATCACATTTTTCTTTTGGATTCAATTCTGTTTTATCCATCTAAGCGAACACAAGGTTGTCACAGCTCCCTGTGTAATCCTGTTGTTTACTTATATTCCCACAACAGCGGCCCAATGAGAGCGTACATCCTAGCCAGGGAAGATGCTATCACTCACTGGAGGGGGATGATGGGTCCAACAAAAGTCTTTAGAGCTCGTTTCACTTCACCAGACACCCTGCGTGGCCAATATGGGCTGACTGACACCAGAAACACTATTCATGGTTCAGGTGGAGTAACACTTTTCAAAACTGAACAGTTAAAGAAACAGTTCACCCTAAAATGAAAATTTGCTAAAAATGTACTAATTCTTATGTACCCATCCAAGATGTAGGTCAGTTTGTTTCTTTATCACAACAGATTTGGAGAAATTGAGCATTAGTTCACTTGCTCACCAATGGATCCTCAATGGGTGCCGTCAGAATGAGAGTCCAAACAGCTGATAAAAACATCACAGTAATCCACGAGTAATCCACATGACTCCAGTTCATCAGTTAACATCTTGTGAAGTGAAAAGCTACATGTTTGTGAGAAACAAATCCATCATTAAGGCGTTTTAAGTTTAAACTCTTACTTCAGGGCAAAATGCAAGTTCTCTAACATAATAATGCTTCAAATGATAGATTTGTTTCTTACAAACATGCAGCTTTTCACTACTTGAGATGTTAATTGATGTACTTGTGTTGATTACTTGTGGATTATTGTGATGTTTTTATCAGATGTTTGGACTCTCATTCTGACGGCACCCATTCACTGCAGAGGATCCTTTGGGGAGCAAGTGATGTAATGCTACGTTTCTCCAAATCTGTTCCAATGAAGAAACAAACTAATGTACATCTTGGATGATCTGAGGATGAGTACTCTTTCAGCAAATTTTCATATTTGGGTCAACTGTTGCTTTAACTAGCTAAATCAACTAAATATCAAAACAGTTAATAACCTTTCTAGAATATTGCTAATGAGTGTTTGTTTTTAAACTAAATAAATCCTAGACCATAACAATGTTTTTTTTAATATAAAATAAAGACTAATTTCTTAAATATTTTAAATGGAAAAAAAAAAACTTCTATTGTAAAGTTTCAGCATTTTATTATTTTCTTTCTTTCAGATTCAATTGAATCTGCCAAGAGAGAGATTTCATTTTTCTTTCCTGAATTCAATGCAGATGAGTGGATGTTGAGGGAAGAGCCACGTTTTAGATTGGGTCTTACTGAATATAATGAGGAAAGACAAATTCATACTCTCCAGGACACATGATGATCACTGGTCTGATGGTGCTTTTACAGTGCTACAGTAAATGAATGCGACTTTCAACAGATGGTTCAGCATTTGATGTTTTCTCTGTATTGCCATGTTACTCTTTTGCGACCACAAAATATATCTGTCACAGCTCTGCCAACACGATTATATTCATTTGCTTGTATTTTATTTGTATGTATAAATGAATATTTGTACTAGATTTGTGGTAAGGTCAATAAATGTTTACCTCAACATAGAAAACTCTAAGCAGTTCTTTTTAAATTAACTCTGTAAGCCTGTTATGATATTCTAACAGAATATATTAACAGGCGTTTTAATATTACATTGCATTCAAGTTACAGTTTTTACATTTTATCAGCTCTTGTTCAATGTCCGTTTACCTCTTTTAAAGATTTGGGGATTTGAATTAACTTTTATTATAATTCCTTTGAGAAACAAAATTAATTTTAAAATGTCATAGATTAACTTAACATTTTACATTACAGTTCAATTAATGAACAGTAGTTATTGCATTAGGGATCAGGAACTAACCATGAACAATACATTTTTAAGTGAATGTCAATTTATTGTTCGATTCAAGATTTTAATTGCATATACAATTTCCCTCCTAGACAGTTTTATTATTAATAAACCTAATATGATGCATATTTGTCAGTCATACTTAAATGAAACAGCAATGAGATTTGTAATAATGTTTTAAATGTGCAATAACCACTCCATTAAATATTAATTGCATAGTTTAAATAATTGAATCTTGCTTGTTCCAAAAACCATGTTCATACTTTTTAACTGATTTGATTTCAAAATCAATTGATTTAATGCCGATTTTAACAAATTTATAAAAAATGCAAATATCACTATAGGTCGAAATTAACATTAACCTGTATTAATAATGCTGTAAATGTATTGTTCATTGTTACTTCATAATACCTAATGAATTAATGTTCATATACAGAACCTTATTGTAAAATGTTAATTCGGAGAGTGAAGCCAGTGAAAGATTACGATACAGTAGTAGTTATGATGTGCTTCCAATAGATATTTAATAACTCAACAATAAACATCTTCCAGCCAGTAAAGCAGTGATATCAAACAATATTGGAATAACAAAAACAGAGCTGCTTTATATTCCTGCACACTACTTTTGCAGTAGTGCTAGCTTGCTACAGAAACTGTAATTAGGTTTTGAACAAATGTTTGCGCTTGTACCCCAAAAAGCTGAAGGCAACAATAGTGTGGTAGTAAGAGCCCTGATTTTCAAATCCAAAATCAAAATTAAAGCAGTACATCAACTTCAAGCCACCAAACATGTGTTGTTGGTATGTTTTTAAACCATTTAAGTATACTTTTTTACACTTTTCACAAAATCAATCAGCCATTCGTTAAGTGTCTATATGTCGATTGCCCTTCCTGATCTATCCTGTGCTTTCAGTGTATGTACAGTAGATGCTTTTACTAAGATTCTTTTCGTTGGCACATTTTGATATTCATTACAGAGAAAAGATGTACATAAAAATAGACACTATTAAATTAGTCAAGTGCAACTGAATAATGAAACTAACAATTAACTGACCCTTGAAACCCGTTAATCACAGCACTGATGAACTTCTTCATTTAGGTCATCCCTGCTTTTTACTTCTTTGGTCGCTGACATCTTCACCAAAGCTTTCCAGAAATCCAAGATACAGTCTTCATGAGGTCTTGGGTGAACACCTCATTGAGCCATCGAGTCAACTGCTGCATCCATCAAACCATCCACCGGTTTCATGACCTCATATGTGGTTTGTGAAGTTTCCTTGATCTTCCCGCTCTTGTCCACCTGCCGGATGCTTTGAGTCACAGTGATGGTCACTTGCTTGGTGGACATCCGATTGTCCTGCCATTTGGTCTAACATTGAAAGATAACATTGAAAGATTTTAAGACATGATTATTACCAAATGTTTTCAACATTTTATTACAGTTTAAAGTTTTGATTAGTAAGATTTCTGGAAATCTATCACATTTCTCGGATGAATAAACAAAAGGTTATATAAATAGTGAGTGCGTTTGAGGATTATAATTATTAAAAAAAACTAAACCAAGGAAAAACACTTTTGTGACTTGAAATAAAATGTACAATAAGGGGAAGTGGTGTGTTGCCAAGTATGGTGACCCATACTCTGAATTTGTGCTCTGCATTTAACCCATCCAAGTGTACACACAGTAGTGAACATACACCCAGTGCAGAGGGCAGCCAATGCTGCGGCGCCCGGGGAGCAGTTGGGGGTTCGGTGCCTTGCTCAAGGGTCTCACCTCAGTCGTGGTATTGAGGATGAGAGAGTGCTGGTTATTCACTCCCCCCACCTACATTCCCTGCCGGACCTGAGACTCGAACCCATGACCTTCGGGTTACAAGTCCAATAAAATGAACAATAATGCTAAATTATATTCTGTAAAATAAGTCAAAAGAAACATTTCTGGTGTGGTGCAGATGAAGCAATACATAACACAAAGGTCAGAAACACTGATGTAGTTTACGGTGTCTTGTTCACACATGCTGTGTGCAAAAGACTAAGCCAAATAAAAACCATTATGGTCAATTAAAATACTTACTATTTCCTCAGTTTGTAACATGCTTCTCCTCTGCACTGTGGTACTGGAAGAAGACAGCACTTCCTGTTCTTGAGAAGAGAGGATCGCAGGGGTGCTGCCAGTTTTCATGTCATTCAGACCCACTTCAGATATGGCAGAACACACTTTCAGATATGCCTGAACTGGAGAAGGCAGACCATCATCAAAGAGATCTGTGGCCAGAAAAAAAAATATGGAAGTTATTCATTCTCTTTAACAAAATCACTGCTTTGGTGACCATATTTCAGGTATGAGTGTACAGGCGCATCTCAATAAATGATGGTTTATTAACAAAGTTTGGGAGGAGCACGTCAGATACTTAGCCTAATTAAACACAAGTGGCACGCAATCAAGTCAATCAACACACGGATATAAATACAGCTGACATACCTCCACTCATTCGACGGTCTATCAGCATTCGGTCCACACCTCTTGCCATTACATCACAGACTCAACTTATTTAAGTTTTAAGGCAATTTAAGCCTGAGGCAAACGCTGATTAATTCCGACGCACCGTCCTCGCGGAGGGTAAACAAAGCAGATTTACACGATCTTCCATCACCTCGCAAACCAGCCAACCTCACTCCTATCCACTCCAGCCGCCAGGGTGGCCAATAGATCGAGTAAAGCCCCGAAACCACCTCGCTCGACACCACCATTGTCCCGCTAAAGACCCGGCTCTCTGCAAGCGTCGGGTCTCTGCAGCAGGCCTTCAACGAGCCTGGGGCCCCAGTTCTCACCGCAGCAAAGCCTCACTTGCTTCCCGCTTCGGCTCAGCCTTCACCGCGGCTTTGCCGGCCGCAGCGCCTTACCTTGGTTTGCTACAAATATGCTTGCTAATTAAATTTTTAAGTTCATGCAGCCGGGCCTCTAGCTTCTGTTTCCAGATGCTGGCGTGAGGCGGCCTCCGCTAGCGGCGCAACCACCAGTGTTGCCAAATAATCCTCAGGTAAAATCGCTAAAAGCAGGTAATTTGTTGATAAAAGTTGTTAAAAGACGTCGCGACATCAATGGATGTTAATGTCTCTATGTAACCATGACGCAAGCGCTTAGGATACACACTGGAATTACTCAAACTTTCCTTATTTTTCACCAGCATTTTTGCCTGTAATTTATACATTGCATTTCAATAAATGGATAGAAAAGCTGGGTAAGATTAATTTGTTTTGCGGATAAAACCAACAGTGGAAGAGGAAAGTTTCACTGTTGATCACAGTGGACCAACAGTAAATGGTTAACAATCATAGGTTCAAACTAAAAAATTAAGGCAACAAGTGCAAACTGCAACTTAATTCATGTGAAGTGCGTACTGCTAGGCACCTCTCCCAAAGTATCTAACGTTACCAGCCCATGTGCCACTTGGCTGGCTAGCTCTTTCAATATTTTTCTTCCTTGCATGATTAAAAAAAAAAAAAAAAAAAACTTTACCACTTTAATTTTTAAGTCACCACATTTGCTGCTAGTTGCTTGAAAAACAAGTTACTAGGGTAGTGCAATAAAATGGCTAAATCGGCAACGCTGCAGGCTAACTGGACATTCCAGCGTGTCCAGCTAAAAGTCTCAAACCACTTTTTCTGTGGCCTACAGCAGCAGAAGTAAGCACGAGGCTGCCTCCGCTTGCAACACAAGCCCACACATCTCAGTCTTTTTCCTCCCGCTACTAACCCCTTTTGTCCAGACGCTAGCGTGAGGCTACCTCCGTTAGCAGAGCAGGCTACACAAGTTTTTCCGGACTCCCTTCCTGTGGCCTACAGCCACAGCAAGCGCGAGGCTGCCTCCGCTCGCAACACAGACCCACACATCTTTTTCTCATACTCCCTTTTTCTCTAACGCTTCCATCAGTTTCCCAATAGGCTATAATCATTTGTATAAAGTATCAAAAGTAAGTAACATGGTTTTGTTGAGAACTTAATATAATTTATTAAACAATATCATGCACATCCGCATTACACCAAAGCCTACAGAGGGCTCCAATAGCTAGACAATCGTCTATATTGGTGGTTCTCGGGCCTGTCCTGGGGGCCCCTGGCCGCTGCACGTTTTTGTGTCTCTCTCTCACGGGCCATGCCCATTTCAAGTCTTGCAGCCTCTACCAGTGAGCTGATGAGTTGGATCGGGTGTGTTAAATGGGGGGTGGCATGTGGAGTGTGCTGTTACTTGGGGTCCCCGGGATGAGTTGGGAACCACTGGTCTATAAGCCACCGCGCGATCTTATCCTCGTTCAGCTAAAACATCCAATTCAAATGTCCACTTAATCTCTAACATTTGGCCATTTCTGTACGACAGAAACGCTGCATCAATCATAAATTATTGAATATGGACGTCAAAAGTTGCCAATTTTTCAAATTCTTCATTCTGTTCAGCTGTTTCACTTAAATAATCTGTTCAGCTTTCCCCTATAGGTGGCGCAAATTAAATGAGGGTTCATGATCAGCTCTTTTGTTGACCGCTGTCTCAGCATTAGCCCATTTGAGTGGCTGCTAGGAAATTCTGGGGTAAAAAACGCCTATTGATTTGTCAGCTTCGCATAACTACCCGTTTCAGCATAAACACCTCGATTCCCCTCGACGAATTCTCTCCCAATAGTAGGACATTGATCATGCAATCCATATGATAAATCATGGGTCTTAGCACCTGGCTGGCAAAAGTCGACATCACCTCAGCTTCCAAGCCATGCCTATCCATCCAGATTCATGGCACTTATATGGGGTACACCAGCACAGGGAATTCTATTTCATTGTACGCTTAACCTTTGGTTGCAAGCAGCACGAAGATTTTCGGACGCGTTATCATAAACAGCTTATTGGATTTGTCTTACAATCATGCAAGTAATCATCGTAGCATCTACCCCTTTAGAAACCTCAAATTACCCTGAGTATTGAACTCACTGTCAGATGCTGCAAGAGCGCTCCCGGTGGAGCAATATGTTTCTATGTCGACTACCGGCGAGACTCACTCATCCGATGCCGTGAGTAGTGAACTCTCGTCGGATGCAACCTCGCTTTTCCGTCCGACCACCAGCGACGCTTACACGTCCGATGCCGCAAGTGCGGAGCCCCCGTCAGATGCTGCGTGAGCCTTCCTGGCTTACCCATCTGGCACAGTGAGTATTGTGCTCCCGTCAGAAGTCGGCGAGAGCCTCCCAGCCAGACAACTCACCATTTCCATACCACGGCCGGCGAGACTTACCCATCCAGACTGCGAGTTTCATCTCCAGTTGGATGCTAGGCAAGGGCCTCCCGACCACACAACTTGATCTTTTCCGTCTTTACCTGTCCGTCACAGTGAGTCTTGATCTCCCGACGGACGCCGTCGAGAGCCTCCCGGCCAGACAACCTTGCCTTTTCAAGTCTCACGCTTAGCAAGGCCTAGCCATCTGACACAGCGAGCATTGAGCTCCCGTCAGAAGTCAGCGACAGCCCCCCAGCCAGACAAACTTACTTTTTCCATCCTACGGCTGGCGAGACTTACCCATCCATGCTGCGAGTGCCAGTCTCCAGACGGATGTCGGAGAAGTCTCCCGACCACACAAACTCTACCTTTCTGTCTTCACTTGTCCGAGTGAGCCAGATCTCCTGACGGACCCCGGTGAGAGCTATCCCGGCCAGACAACCTTACCTTTTCAAGTCCCACGCTCGGCGAGGCTTACCCATCCGATACGGTGAGTATTGTGCTCCAGTCGGGTGTCGGCGAGAGCCTCCCAGCCAGACCGATTTGTCGCGAGAGCATCCTTGTCGGACGTCCAAAACTCTTTTTATCTGCCAAGCCGATGGGACCCACTTGTCCGACCTTGGAGTATTGAGCTCAAGCCGGAGGCTTCATGGGCCCCCTTGGCCAGACAACCGCCCTCTGTCCTCTGATTAGCAGGGGCTGACGGTCAGTAGGGCCCATGCGCCGACTCCGTGAACTATCTCACTGCAGGCAACTCGGGTCCTCCTGGTCAGGGCCTCAACCACGCTGCTCCTCCATCAGTGGGCAGGGCTCACCCGTCCCAACGTGATGAGCACACCGTTGAGCTTCGGTTCGAGCCCTCCCCGACCGGTCGCCCTAAACCACACAGTTCACACCAGCAACCGGTGGAGCTTACCCATGCATGCCAAAACGCTCCCTCAGAGCTCATAGGCTCCCCCGGCCCTGCATACAGGCTACTCCTCGGAATTAGCTCCCGCCAGATCTCTAGTGCGTATTTTGGGGGGGATCTCAGTCTGGCGGCTGTCCTACACTCATTGCTTTTTGGGGTATTCTCTGGGTTCGGGCCATTTAAATTTCTAGGGGGGGCACAAATCACGGTGTGTGTGTGTGTGTGTGTGTGTGTGTGTCGGGGGGGGGGGGGGGCTGCAATCTGTGATCTCGTGCAGTTGCTGACGCTCGCTAAAGTGTGCAATCGCTTTATGTGCTCTGTTTTATCGGTACTTTCGCTTTCAAAATCGATCGCGTTCAGCAAGGAGTGCAGAGGATGGAAAGTGGGGGGGGCACAGTAACTCGTTTGGGGGGCCCGCGAGTTTTATAGGAAATGAACAGAGACATATAAGCCTAATAAGTGCTGTAACAGACCCAAATCATCACTGCTGCATAGTTGCATTTTTCCAGTTGCCAAATATGTTAATGTAGTGATTACTTACCCTACTTCCATTTCTGGCGCTACGGCATTTCAGCGCGGTGTCAGAGTTGTTAGCGTGTCTCTAATAAAATCGGTCACAAAGATGATCCCTGCTGCATGAGCTAATGTGTAGCGTCTTATTAACTCACTGTCGTGCATTGTGTGCAACACATTTCTTCTCCATCTTCATGTTTCGTCCATTTTCTCCGCTGCTAAAGAAACTCTTAAGCCCCTTAAAAGTCCTCGTCCGTGCTCCTAACAATTTTGGACCTTAAGACCTCTTTTAAGGGTTAAGATGCTTTCTGAATTACTTTTTTCTTTACTAGGATCTTTTCTTTAATTTTAATAGGAAACACCCACATTTCTAAGAATTTTCTTAGAATTTTGTTATTAGGAGCAACTCTTAGCACTAAGATTTTTCATGAATATGGGCCCTGGTCTTTTGCTCAGTGGTCCAAAGTCCTCTTTTCAGATGAAAGTAAATTTTGCATTTCATTTGGAAATCAAGGTCCCAGAGTCTGGAGGAAGAGTGGAGAGGCACGGAATCCATGTTGCTTGAAGTCCAGTGTGAAGTTTCCACAGTCAGTGATGATTTGGGCTGCCATGTCATCTGCTGGTGTTGGTCCATTGTGTTTTCTGAAGTCCACAGTCTACGCAGCCATCTACCAGGACATTTTAGAGCACTTCATGCTTCCTTCTGCTGACAGGCTTTAT
Source organism: Barbus barbus (assembly GCF_936440315.1). Taxonomy (NCBI): domain Eukaryota; kingdom Metazoa; phylum Chordata; class Actinopteri; order Cypriniformes; family Cyprinidae; genus Barbus; species Barbus barbus. The sequence goes on from NC_136752.1 coordinate 13,126,778, forward strand.
GGAGATGCTGATTTCATTTTCCAGCAGGACTTGGCACCTGCCCACACTGTCAAAGGTACCAAAAGCTGGTTCAATGACCATGGTGTTACTGTGCTTGATTGGCCAGCAAACTCGCCTGACCTGAACCCCATAGAGAATCTATGGGGTATTGTCAAGAGGAAGATGAGAGACACCAGACCCAACAATGCAGATGAGCTGAAGGCCGCTATCAAAGCAACCTGGGCTTCCGCACCTCAGCAGTGCCACAAACTGATCAACTCCATGCCACGCCGAATTGAGGCAGTAATTAAAGCAAAAGGAGCCCCTACCGAGTATTGAGTACATATGCAGTAAATGAACATACTTTCCAGAAGGCCAACAATTCACTAAAAAAAATTTTTTTTATTGGTCTTATGAAGTATTCTAATTTGTTGAGATGGTGGGTTTTTGTTAAATGTGAGCCTAAATCATCACAATTAAAAGAACCATAGACTTAAACTACTTCAGTCTGTGTGCATTGAATTTATTTAATACACAAGTTTCACAATTCTATCTATCTATCTATCTATCTATCTATCTATCTATCTATCTATCTATCTATCTATCTATCTATCTATCTATCTATCTGTAGATAGTATTCCTTTAATTGTTATTTTATACTGTATATAAACTTAAATTTAATGTTTAAAAATAATATAATGAAAATATACATACATTAATATGTATGATGATTTATAAATGATTTATAAATTATACATATATACACTACTAGTCAAAAGTTTTGAAAGATCTCTCATGCTCACCAAGGCCGATTTGTTAAAAAATAAAATAAAATATATAAAAGTATATATTTAATATATACTATCAATATACTATATTTGCTAATATAATATATTTTAAAATGCTATTTATTTCAGTGATGGCAAAGCTGATGTTTCTTGAGCAGCAAATCAGCATATCAGAATGATTTCTTGAGTATCATGTGACGCTAAAGACTGGAGTAATGATGTTAAAATAATGCATTTAATAAAAATGCAGCATTTTAAAATATATTAAAATTAAAATTTTAAATTGGAATAATATTTTACACTGTTACTATTATATATATATATTTTTAATCAAATAAATGCAGCCTTGGCAAGCATATAAGAAAAAAACTATTTGCATAATAAAAAAAAATATTTCAAACTTTTGACCAGTAGTGTATATGTAGATATACTGATATAATTCTGCCCAAAAGTGGTAAGCAGCGCTTATTGTGTTCATCCTTGCTCATATTGTTGTACTGAAGTATAGGGATTTAACCATCACCATGGCAACAAGAGGCCTACTTGAATGAATTGCTCACCAACAGCAGACTCGCAACACTTTCCCTGTACTTTTGGGAAGGAAATATCATTTGAAAAGTTTGACAGATTAAATTTGAGTTACTTCGGTGAAATGATACGTTCAGCTAATTAAATATAAAGACATTAATTCAAAAGCTTTAAAAAATTAGAATAAAGCCTTGAAATATGATCTCAATCCGTTCTCACCGAGGTTGGCAGTCTTTTCTGATGGGAAGCCCACCTCTGAAGAGTTTTCCGAGGGGATGCTCTGGATGGAGGACAGGGGTATTTCTGTGTCAGTGCTGGTCAGCCAGGTGGATTCTGTCTCTTTGGTCCAGCTCTCGATATATCTCGGCTCCAACACATCCGTTCTGGAGCCTCCACAACCCATGATGTCAAAACCAAATCCACACCTACACAGCCTTGGATTCTAGGTCCATAACAATACCTCCCAAACAGCAAACGAAAGGTAGATGTTTGTTATATGATGCTCACTGAGTGATGTCATTTATTATTTATGTTATGTTATATATGAACAATCCATATCAGCATCATTTTGATGTAAAAATCAAGTCTTCCACTGGTCAGGTGCCAGTCGAACAGGAAAATCTGGGACTGATTCTGTGGAAGAGAAATAACAGCCTATAATGCAAGACTTAACTCTGATTTAAAGTAATAATTTGATGTTAAAGTATTGGAAGGAATTAAGACTGAATTTGATCAATGTATGTATAAGCTCTTAAAATTACGCATTACACCTCATACAACCTTAATGAGTGATATCTTAATGACAAATAGCTACAAGATGAATATAGACCCGTTTCCAATTTCTCCTGAGTAGTTTATCACTCGTAATATGTAAACAAAGACAAGTTAGACATTCCCTCTGGTCCAAATAATAAAGAAACTATGAATCATATTTAAAATAGAGACCTAATTTAAATCCAGCGATGTGGATTTAACAATTTTGCCTGTCATGCAATCATTACGCGATTGATAAATGATTATATGAGCGCATCGTTGTGTCATATTTACTGTGGTGTCGCGGCACGCTGCTCTCATATGGCTACACATACACAGAGAATATAATAATGTGTAGAAACATGCATTACGCTAGTATGTAGTATGCAAAAACGTATTGAGCCTATCAAATGTGTTGGGTGCCTTGCTTGTTGCGCGAACGAAGATTTTTGACATTACCTTAAGTCGACAGAGGAATCAGTGTCAGGACAGTTTTCTTCGGTATACGTTCACTGTATTTATTACTCTTTTCAAATGTAATTTCCAAGATTCACAGAGGAGCTCTACCGCGACGAAAAAACCAAACACTGAGTGATGACACTCCCCCATCTCTCTCTCTCTCTCTCTCTCTCGATGTGAATGATGCTGACCCTCTCCATCTCTTGTCCCTATAGGCAACAAATATATTTTCTCGGATTTATAACCTCATATATAAGAGGTATAGCATACCGAGATTACAACGAGGTATGTGGGTACAAACTGACTGTGCATTTTGTTTTTGATTGCACTTAAAAATCCACTCCTGCATCGTGATATTCATGTCTCCTTTCAAGCTGAAGTCGTTCAGTTGTGTGTTTGTTTACTAAACCCAAAATAATAGAGCTGTTCAGTTTGCACTTCTATAATCAAGAACAAATTGCATGTTTTTCAGCCATGTGTTTCCTCGTGAAATTAGTAGGGTTTTGTAAACATCAGTTTGCTATTAGCCGCTACTGTAGGCCTACAGCGAGGTCCGTTCCATAAGAATGATGACATTGAAACGAAGTCGCAATGAATCAGCATTTGATTCCATTTCTGAAAGACATGCTTTTTAGATAATGGCAACTGCCCTCTTAATGTGATTCAGATGAATAACTGGTATGACATAGCAGTCGTTTCCCTCCCTTTGGTTTACAGCCTGTAAAACTATAAGCTGGCTACTTGCACTAATGCATGCCCGATCTCTATTGCAGGGGTGCCCAACCCTGTTCCTGGAGATCTACCTTCCTGCAGAGTTCAGCTCCAACCCTGATCAAACACACCTGAACCAACTAATTAAGATCTGAAGGAGCGCTTGAGAATTACAGACAGGTGTGTTCGATCAGGGTTGGAACTGAGCTCTGCAGGAAGGTAGATCTCCAGGAACAGGTTTGGGCACCCCTGATCTATTGCTTTCATCCATTTAAATAATGTGATATGATAATACCCACCATGAAAATATCAACATTTTTGTCCATTAAATATTTTAAATATTTAATAAGAAATATTATATATAATTCACTAATAATGATATGAATAAGTAATCCAGGTTATTTGGTTATAAGAATGATTTCTTAAAGCAGGGGTCACCAAGTTCGGTCCTAGAGGGCCAGTGTCCTACAGCGTTTAGCTCCAACCCTAATCAAACACACCTGAAGCAACTAATCAAGATCTTACTATGTACAGGCAGTGTGTTCAGGCAAGTTGGAGCAAAACTCTGCAGGACACCGGCCCTCCAGGATCAAGTTTGATGACCCCTGTAAAGAGACAGTGTTTTTTTTTTTTTTTTTTAATGTTTTTGTGTGTGTATCTCTTATCTTGTTTTTCCCTCCATAGTCAAAGAGGAAAATAAGGAAGCCTGTTATCCGTAATGGAATAAAAATGTTTTAAAAATTGTGATATTTTATCTCACTTTTTTTTTTTTTAAATCAAAATCCAAAAACATACTATCTACTATCTATCTCTATTTCCACATAACTTCACACCATCCACATATCTTCAATGAGATGCATCCTTTTACCCCAATCCCAAAATCAGTAGTTACACAATTTTTATGTGTGATTGAGATGATTACTGTATGTGGGTTTGGAACAAGCAAACATACAGTAATCATCTCAATCACACATTATCAGACAATTGTGGAGCCCTAATGCATGAAATTGCCATCGTGTTCCACATTTGATAATGAAACCTAGGTAAACACAGCAACTTATGAAAAGAGAGACAAGCTTTCAGAAGATGTTTAAAACTGTGTAAATAAAAACAATTAATAAAAAATGTAGGTTGTATATCCCATTTATGACCCTGATTTGCTTTCAAAATGTTTGTGTAAAGCAGAAAACTAAATGATAAAAGTTAGCTGCAGTGTTGTAGTCATCAAACATTTGTCTGACAGTATATTACATGCATATGTCAGCTGTTTTATGAGAATGTTCCTCAGTGCTGGAGGAAACAAATGACTGGATGTGCTTGAACACTGAACTAGATATCATAACTGAATATTAAAGGCCAATAGGAAAATGTGGTAAACCTTTTATTAATCACTGTAACTCGCAACACTAAAAAAGATGTCGTAAAATGCTGATGGGAAGCAATTTAATTGGGTTTTAAAATCACCACACAGCCAGTAAAACACTAAGTGAGCGTAGCAGTTAAACCACTGAGTCCTGTAGTGTGATGATATTTGGATTTTTTTTTTCTTTTGCCAGATGGGGGCAGTGCAGGCACTGTTTTCAGAGGATCAGTATATTGTCCTAGTTTTCTAGTTTTGACCAACAGTAACATTGGGTAGTTGTTCCAATTTGTTGCAAGTATAAGTAAGCGTAGGGTTAAAACTGAGACCAACACAACAGCATTGACTGCTGTTCCATTTATCTATTTATAAATAAATAAAAACAGTAATATTGAAATATTTATGGAATATTATTACAACAGGTTTATATTTTGATATATTTTAAAATGTATTTTGTTTCTACGATTGTAAAGCTGAATTTTCATCACATTTACAGCTCTCCAGTTTTCAGGGTCACGTGGTCCTTCTGAAATCATTCTAATATGCTGATTTGATGCTCTAGAGACTTTTTTTTTTTTTTTTACTATTATCAGAATTTAAAACAGTTGTGCTGCTTAACATTTTTGTGGAAACGGTGATACATTTTATTTCAGGATTCTTTGATGAATAGAAAGGTCAAAATTTTTTACAAATCTTCTGTAACATAAATGTCTTTATTGACACTTTACTGCTAATTTAATGTGCCCTTGCTAAATAAAACTTTGATTGATTGCTCCAAACCTTTTAACCTTTAATTTATATAACAGCATGAATATGATTTACTTCTTGCTAGTTGCTGTTGGTATTAGAGGGAGAGACATTGTCAATCTAGAAAGCATTTGATTGGACAAAAATCTGTGTAGTTCGGGATTTTAGAAGTACACTAGCATGTAGATGAGCTCAAAGCAATACACACTTGGACTACAAGTCACAAAACTCTCATTTTGGTGTGATCGTGATTCGTTGTCTTTAATACATTACTCAAGCTTGTATCTGCTACCCACAGACATCCTCTATTGTGTTTTATTTCTGTCTTGTTTTATGCTTGTTGTTATCCCTCCAAATACAGCCCCTTCTGTTCAAAGCGCATTCATTGTGCTCAGTGCAGTGGTGCAGTTGACTTTGAAATGAATAAAAGGAAACTTTTTGCTAAATGAAAGCGAAAACCATGCCAATTGCATTTTGAAGCTCTCTCTTTTTTTCCATCTGGCCAGAACTGCTACTTTTCTCACAATCACAGTTCCCCACTTTATATGCAGTGAGAGTATAGTTGCCCACACTGGATTTTACTTTGTCAAGGTGACGGGATCCTGTTTTCTTTGTCAGCTAAGATTCCCATCAAGACTAGCGTCTCCTGGCAGAATATACTCCACTCTTCTGATCCCACAATTTTTCGCTCAGTCGAGCCAAGTCCAGTCCACACAACGCTGGGAGCTAAATCCACCTCATCCATCACAGCCAGACCTAATGCAGTCGGCACACACATATAGTGTATATGAGGAGGGACCAAAATAAAGAATCTCACAGCCATAAAACAGGATCAGGTGTGAATAATCTTTAGGGATGTATTATATATCAGTACCATTGGTTATCAGCTAGTTTTGGTAGATATTGAATATTCTTTTTACTCATCTTTTTACATTTAGATCACCTTCACCGTCATCTAATGCTCACTTAAAGGAACTGTTTACCCATAAATAAAAATTTGCAGAAAATGTACTCTCCCTCAGGCCATCTAAGATGTAAATGCATTTGTTTCTTCATCAGAACAGATTTGCATTTGAATTTAGCATTACATCACTTGCTCACCAATGGGTCCTCTGCAGTGAATGGGTGCCGTCAGAATGAGAGTCCAAACAGCTGATAAAAACATCACAATAATCCACAAGGAGTACACACAACTCCAGTCCATCAATTGACATCTTGTGAAGTGAAAAGCTGAATTTCGAGAAAAAAGAAAATCCACTATTAAGGCTTTAACTCCTGATTTAGCAACAGTTTGAAGTTAAAATGCCTTATTCGTGGATTTGTATCTTACAAACACACAGCTTGTGGATTACTTATGTTACTTGTGGATTATTGCAATGTTTTTATCAGCCGTTTGAACCCTCATTCTGACGGCACCCATTCACTGCATAGGATACATGGATCAGCCAGTGAAGGAATTTTCCCAAATCAGTTCCAAGGAGTCTTGTATGGCCTGAGAGTGAATACATTTTCAGCAAATCTTCATTTTCAGGTGAACTATTTCTTGCAAGTCAACTTTTAAAATCACTATAACTGATTTGAGTTTTTAGTGTTTTAATTTCTTTACGCAAAATAGCATAGTTGTTTAGATGGATATCACTAATCACTTATTATTGGCTTATCGATATTGGCCAGAATTTTAAGATCAACGCCTCCCTAGAATTATTACTTACTTATAAAATACAACACAATGCATACGCATGCCATTTCATTAAAAAAAAAAAAAAAACTTTAATGAAAAACTTTTTATTTTACCTGAAAAAATAAGGGACTTATTTTTCAGTATTTATTTGGCCACTGCTTTACAAATGAATAGCTGTGCATTGTACCTTTCAGCACATGTAAATCAGCAGTGCTCTGAAGCGTCAGTCTGCTGTGGTTATATTCCAGTCAGAAAAGAGTCTTTAACTGGGGAAGAAGAATCAATGGAATTCATTAAACCTTGATGGCCTCTTGTTGATGGACCTTTCATCTGTTTCCTTTTACTACAGAAAATGAAATGTGGACAGCTTATTTAAAAATGCTGACCCCTGCGCTGACTAAGGAATTGAGCAGAATAAAAGGACTTGGCATAAACAGTAATGTTTCACTTAAAGAGCTCAAGCATATTAGCATAATAAGAGCTTACATGTTGACAGATGGAAGCAGCCTGTGGATGTCAACTAGCCAGCTGCCCTTTCTGATATTTTGGGAATGTTCAGATTTTTATTTTAATTTCAGCAGGCATAACATTATTTGGCTTTTGTATTCACTGCTTTGTGCCACTTCATTTTCCAACAGACAAAAGTGAATGGTTCAGACCCCAGGAATGTTCCAGACTGAGCTTTATCAATAGCTTGTTAGGCAATGATGAAAGGAAAGTCTGCATCAATTTAGCTCCATTTGTGCATTTCTGAGAAAACAAAACTTTAATAAACAAAAAGCCAGACAAAGCTTTTCATTACACAGACATTTAGAGCGATGCACAGCAGTTTACTGAATAAATGTGCTACAGATTTGCAGTTGGTTTTTGGCAGGACAATATTGGTTTGGCTCTCTTTGTGCTTTAGCGACAGTTTCCACTACAAGAAGCACATAATGCTCAGCTTCACTCTTAAAAGAGTCTGCAATAGCATGTTATGTCCTATCAGCAGTTATTCAGTTATGACTAAAAAACATTATATTATTTTTTTTTCTATCAGTCTTTCATTAAGCCTTTCATTAAGACTAAATTAAATACTTGAATAATGCTGTTAGAGTGCTTTAGTGATGACAAGAACTTTATTTTCTTCTTTTCTGAAAGAAAATAAATACATAAAATATGAGAAATATGAAAGCAATATTCTTTGCTAAGATAAACAGTATATATGTCAGAGTAATGTGAATGAAAAATATTCTTCCATTTCACATTATGGCTGTTGACCCTTGTGAAATACAAGTGTTTGATTTTATTGAGAATGCACTTGCACTTTATATTTCAAAAGTATATTTAAAAAAAGCTGTACTTGCAGGTCATATATTAATGAAATAAAAGACCACTTAAGTGTACTTAAAGAGAGTACACTCTTATGACTATAGCTAAATCATGTTTCAATAATCTTTTGTCATGCTTTAAATAAGTGCACTTGTTTTGAAGTGTTGACTAACATACCAAAGCACATTTAAAGTACCTGACTATAATCTAACTGTAGTGTTTTTTTTTCCAATACTGCATATAAAGTAAATATATTTTAAATGTACTAAGTTGCAACTTCATCTTTACAAATGTGTAATTACAAATATCCAAATGGCAGTATACTTAGTAATCATGCTGAACGGCACTTCTTTTTCATATGGTGAGAATTATGGAGATGCTGTATATGTGACAATAAAAGCCCAACATAGTCATAGTATGTTTTGGTCCTGTTTTGTTTAATAGAGGTAAGTGTATGACTGTATACTGGCAGACGTGACCTGGAATCAGCAGTGACAAATGTGTTTAGATGAAAACATGATAAATTATAATTGACAGTATAAGAGCCTATATATAGCATCAAATCAATCTTTCTAAAGCTTGTCAGCTGCATTGAGCGTCTTACATTACCTGTATTGAATGAGCAGTGTGTATGAATTAAAAAGAGTAAAATGCATGTCTAAAAGCAGCCTGCTGCAGGGCATTCACATCATTCTGGAGAAATGGAGAACAGAAGCAGCTTAACACATCTGAGACTTTAATGGACAGCACAGCATACTGACTGACAACCCACTCATCATTTTCTTTAGTCTGTTTCAAAGATCTTCAGCATTTTTTGCTCTAGGGGATCTTGTTCACCCAGATGTTGTACTTGAATTCAGGCATGCAGGTTTTGGGAATAAGCTGCAAACTGTGCTGCTGTAAGTTTAATTACGGGGTCATGGAAAAAGTTGTAGTCCCGAGAGCCAAAGTGAAATTAATACATGTTTATTATTTCAATTTCATCATAATGTTTTAGTGGTAGTGGAGCTCTAGTCTACCCACAGGTTTTGCACACTATAATTATGTGTATCCTCTGGTGATAAATATTAATGAAACTATGCAAAACGGTGTAAAAAACATTGTATTGTCTCGGGTGCTAAAAAAGCAATATTAGCATGATTTCATAGCTTGCACAAATCTAATAAATAATCAGATATTTAATTGCAATTTCTTAAAGGGGCGGGATTTAATTTGATTTATAACTTTATTCTGTCATGATTTACTCATCATCATAGTTATTTATTCTGTGAAGCAAAGAAGAATAAAAAAATATATATTTTAAGAATAAAGAGTAAAGAAGATATTTTGAAAAATAAAATTAAAAATTATATATATATATATATATATATATATATACATTAACTGTTTTCCTTCATACAGTGAAAGTCAATGGGGTTCTCAAGCTTGAAAAAGGACATAAAGAAATGCTGAAAGTTGATCCATTGAAATCTCAAATTTAAGTGTTTTTTTTTCACTTTCAAATGAAATCAAATCAAATTGTCAATTTGCATATACAGAGTTCAAATCAATTATGGTGACATGGGTAATAACACAAAATCTCATTGGTTCTTGCATGTCACATGATGCAATGTCCTGACATGAGCACCAGTGAGGTTTAGTTTGTAATTTAAACTACTTTTATGTCATTTTTGTAGCTCACGTTCTGTTGGATCACTTTGGCTGTCATAATATGGACAAAGCAGCTGAAATATTCTTCAAAATATCTTCTTTTGCTATGCAGCATGAGTTAGAGTAAATGATAACAATATTGAATTTTTGGGTTAACTATACCTTTGAATTCACACTCGTCAAATGACAAAATTACGTATTTGCAATAAATGTTTGTTTCACTGAGGCAAGGCAAGGCAAGGCAAGTTTATTTATATAGCACATTTCATACACAGTGGTAATTCAAAGTGCTTTTACATAAAAGAAAGTGAAATAGACATTAAAATCAATAAGTGAAGTGAAGTGAAGTGACATTCAGCCAAGTATGGTGACCCATACTCGGAATTCGTGCTCTGCATTTAACCCATCCAACGTGCACACACACAGCAGTGAACACACACACACCGTGAACACACACCCGGAGCAGTGGAAACATGGAAATAAAAATAATAAAAACAAGGAATTTTAAAATGATATAGAAAATGATTTAAAATAAATTTAAAGAAAATGATTAAACCTAAAATTTATTGCAGTCAGTTCGGACATATACAGTGCTCATTCAACAAATGCACAGTTAAACAGATGAGTTTTGAGTCTTGATTTAAATGTGGCTAATGTTTTAGCACATCTGATCTCTTCTGGAAGCTGGTTCCAACTGTGGGCGGCATAATAGCTAAAAGCAGACTCCCCTTGTTTTGTGTGAACCCTTGGTATTTCTAACTGACTCAATCCTAATGATCTGAGTGGTCTGTTCGGTTTATATTCAGTGAGCATATCAGCAATATATTTAGGTCCTAGGCCATTGAGTGACTTATAAACGAGTAAAAGTACTTTAAAATCAATCCTAAATGTAACTGGAAGCCAGTGTAAGGACCTGAGGACTGGTGTGATATGCTCAGATTTTCTGGTTCTAGTCAGAATCCTGGCAGCAGCGTTCTGGATGAGCTGCAGTTGTCTAATGGTCTTCTTGGGAAGGCCGGTGAGGAGACCATTACAGTAATCCACCCTGCTGGTGATAAAGGCATGAACAAGTTTCTCCAAGTCTTGATTGGAAACAAAACATCTAATTCTTGCAATATTTTTGAGATGATAGTATGCTGATTTAGTTACTGCTTTGACATGACTACTGAAACTAAGGTCTGTCTCTAGAATCACCCCAAGATTTCTGACTTGATTTTTAGTTGTTTGACCCCTAGAGTCAAGGTATGCATTCACCTTGAGAACTTCATCTTTCTTTCCAAATGCAATGATTTCAGTTTTCTCCTTGTTTAACTGAAGAAAGTTCTGGCACATCCAACTGTTAATTTCATCAATGCATTGGCAGAGGGAGTCAATGGGGCTGTAGTCATTTGGAGATAAGGCTAGGTAAATCTGGGTATCATCAGCATAGCTGTGATAGGCAATTTGGTTCTTCCTCATTATCTGACTTAGTGGGAGCATATACAGGTTAAACAAGAGCGGTGCAAGAATTGAGCCTTGTGGGACTCCACATGTCATGGCCGTCCACTTAGACTTATGCTCTCCTATACTCACATAATAACCTCTCCCTTCTAAGTATGACCTGAACCATTTGAGTGCCATCCCAGAAAGCCCGACCCAGTTTTCCAGTCTCTCTAGAAGTATGTTATGATCGACAGTGTCAAACGCAGCACTAAGATCTAGTAGTACCAGCACTGATATTTTGCCAGAATCAGAATTGACACGAATATCATTTATTATCTTAATGAGTGCTGTCTCTGTGCTGTGATGTGCTCGGAAACCAGATTGAAAATTGTCCAGGTATCCATTTGAGTTTAAGTAGTTGTTCAGCTGATTAAAAACTACCTTTTCAATAATCTTACCTATGAAAGGAAGATTTGATATGGGTCTATAGTTGCTCAACATGGTGTTATCAAGATTGCGCTTTTTCAGAAGGGGCTTAACAACTGCAGTTTTAAGGGAGTTTGGAAAAGTCCCAGAAAGAAGTGAGGCGTTCACCACTTCTAAGAGATCAGCTTCTAAACAGTTAAGCACATTTTTGAAAAAGCATGTGGGAAGTGTGTCAAGATAGCAGGTTGAAGATTTAAGGTGCTGTACTATTTCTTCCAAAATTTTGTTGTCAATTTCTTTAAAAACACACATAGTCACTTCTTTTATAAATTGCGGTCGAATCTGTGTGACCTCTGCATAACTTGAGGATGTGCCAATCTCCTTTCTGATATTATTGATCTTCTCAGAAAAGAAGGAAGCAAACTCATTGCATTTGCTGTCGGAGAGCTCTTCAGGTGTTTTGCCAACATGGTGACTATGTTCTGTGGCTATTTTGCTGATAAATGCTTGACAAAACTAGAACAGACAAGCAAGCTGACGACAGCAGCACTCTTGTTAACTAACCTCCTCTTCCACAACAGCTTCAGCACACCTTATTTTTGACCTGATTTGGCTGCAAACCTTAGTAAACGGTGTATGTTATTGTATTTGCATACAGGGCTGACTTTTAGCAAAGACAAACTGTGAATAGGGACAGATAGTGATAGAGCAAGCAATTGAGAATGAAAGAAGGGAGAGAGAGCGCAATGATCCAGTAAAGAAGGATATGTCGGTTCTTGATGAGTTAGCCAAGGATGACGGGTGAATGACCCTTGCTAAACTTGATATGCAGAGTCATCAGTGAGATCTGACAGACAGAGATGATTAATGCTGGCGAGGACAGTGGTGGAACTCCTCTTCTATTTGCCCTTCATCATCTCAGTCTAAGAGTTTAGTATAGTTTAGTAAATCGGAGCTGATTTATGTGACTGGAGAAGTTGGAACCTGCAGTTCTCTGCTCCTATAGATATAGGGAGAGAATTAAATATGGAGTCTATAGCCTATTGTTGACAGAACTGCCTAAAAAAATCTCCTAATACACACTTTCCATGCTTCCACTACTAGCTCAGTTCATTTATCTGCTAATACTGTCCAGCAGTGAATTTGTAATAGAGGAACTGTCATTTTGTTATTTTTTTGTTCCTGAAATAATTCAAATTTTCACTATAAGAGATTCATTTCTGTAGCAAAAATAATATTAAACAATTGAAATCTGTAAATCTGTTGGTTACAATTAAAGTTAATACCTGAGACACAAACATGCCAAAAGGTGTAGAGACACCCATACCCTTTTAACCTCGACAAGTGAACAGACTTGGAACAAATAAAACAGGAAGCAAACATATTTTTGTACAAGAAAAAAAAACCTAAAAATTGGCAGTGCTGTACTGTTGCATGTATGACTGCACAATGTCAAAAGTACATTACACTGTCGGGGTCTCAAGCTCACATGCAGAATATAAATGCAGACATAGGTGCTGAAAAACAGCACTTTGCTGAACATTTATTTCTTTTCGAAAAACTGAAAGAACAGAGTTTTAGTTGTGTCTCATTGCTAGTCACGTACTTTGATGGATTACCACATCACTCATTAGAATCTGAAAATGATTCTAGTCATAAAACAATACTGGACATGGCAGAACACCGCAAAAATCAATACAATACAATATATCAGGTTTCTTTATCATTTTGCCTTTGTCTGTTTTCAGGAAAACTGATGCTGTACTTATGTCAGAAGCTCAGAGTTTGTCAGCACTGCACTTACTTACTTACTTGCATCCTGCATAAAGAACTGAACGTGCCAGAGCTCACAAACCATAAACAAGGTTGATTTCCAGGAAACTACAGTCTCACAGAGTCAGCTAATGACGACGAGGTATAAAACAGAGAGCAGCAGTCCATTTCTATTGCCTAAGGTAGACAGCCTGCAGTGAAGTGCCACCATATAATACACAGCCTGAGTAACTCAGTGATGCATTAATGATTGGACGCCCTCCATTTCAGCTGCGTCACTGCCAGTGTAAAGCATTATTTAAAACAATGAATCTTTTAGGTGTTTTTTACAACATGGAAAGCTGAAATGTATTTTTTTACGTTCTATATTCACTCCTGATTTATTATAAGCAAGGACAAAATATTATTTTTTATTTTTTTGCAACCTTACATTCTTGTTCTTTGTATAGCCATCGCATGAGTTACAAATGTTTCTTGTTTGGTTCAGCTGACATTGTGCATGTCTTTGTGAAGAACTTCTCAAAACTGTATTTATTTTCTTCCACACTGTAACATAGCTGAAGCTTTGCAGGTCTTGTGGGAATTTCTGCTTCTTGAGGAGATTTGTTGAGATTTACAACAGCAGGGTTGGACAAGATGTTTTCCGATTCTTGGGGGGAAAATAAACTGCAGGAAGCAGGAACATTTGGGATTGGGATTAGGGAGATTTCATGTCAAAAGGTGTCAGATCTGATTAGAGTTTACTGAGAGAAAGAAACAGAGAGGATCATTTGCATAGGACACATTTTTGAAGGAAGGAAAAAAACATTTTATTTCATATCTATGTCCAGATGGAACAGTTGTATTGGAAAATGATGTTGTAAAGATGAAGAGTGTTTATTTAGTGCACATTATTCTGCATAATTTTAAAGCTGTTTACCAACTAAGTTCTAATAAATTAACTTAAAACATTAAAGAGAGAGAGAGAGAGAGAGAGAGAGAGAGAGAGAGAGAGAGAGAGAGAGAGAGAGAGAGAGAGAGAGAGAGAGAGAGAGAGAGAGAGACTAGAAATCTGTTTCCTGGGACAACAGGCACTGGGCATTATACATATTTGACTCCCATATTTGATCTATATAAATTAGCACCAAACAGAATTGTATCAATTGAAGTTACCACTTTTTCAAATTTATGCCACTTGGTGGCAATAGTAACACATATCATAGACAGCAAGCGAATCGTGTTTGACCCATCAATTTAATCAGTTGCTCATCATACTGCATAATACTTTTAGTATTAATATACCGTCATGTAATTTCATTATTTTCACTTTTACACAGTTTTGTTGCCTGCTTGTGAAAATATATTAAACATAGGTTATTCAAAATCTTATTTAAACTAGGAATAAACAACATCTTTGGTCACACTTTATTTTAAGGTTCAATTCTCACCATTAACAAACCATTAACTATGACTTTTGCCGCAATATAGGCTATTTGCTGCTTATTAACAGTAATGTAGTTGTTAAGTTTAGGTTTTGGGATTAGGGATGTACAATATGGTCATGCAGAACATGTGCTTTATAAGTACTAATAAACATCCAAAAAGCATGCTAATAAGAAATTAGTTAATAGTGAGAATTGGTCCCTATACTAAAGTGTTACCCATTTTTTAAATAAAAAAGTTATTACATGAAAAAAAAAAAAAAAAAATGCAACATTAATAATGTGACTTATTGTAGCTCAGCATTATCTGGATCACATGGATCATCAGGTTTTGCACAGGAAACACAGTTTGCATTAATAAAACAAAATGGCTTAGATGCTAAGACATTCTCAAGTTCATTTTAATTTTTCAATATAAATTCAGAGTATTCAAATTATTATACTGATAGTACAATTTATAATTAAAATGTATTAAAATTGCCAGTTCCACTTGTGGTTTCAGACGTTTGGACCTGCATGTTAAGTATAGCAGGTCTTTCAACTTTTTATGCAGAAATTGTTAAGGTAATCTCTGGTTATAGATTTTCAGAAATTCAATCAACCTCAGATTTACAATCACAAGTAAGCTCAGTTTAATACACCGTTAATAAGAATCTGACTTTTGACATTTCTCTCCCACTCACTCTCATTGGCATAAAAATGTGTCATTATTTGCAGGAAATATCATATAATAATCTTATCTAATACGACTAATGGGATGAATGCAGCTTTTTTATTAAGCTCAGCTTAACACAATGTTTCATCTGTTGTTGTTTGGTACGCTTCCAGTTATGGTGTGCTGCTTATATAAACACCAACCACAAGTGATTAAGGTTCAATAAAGATGTAATATTAATGTCAAGGATATTATGCAGTCATGGCTCCGGAAACCATCCTGCAGGACTGTGGCCTTGATTACAGGAAAACCACCTGTACAAATGACCTTCATTTATGCAAGGTAGAGTGAAAGAGCATCTCTGCACACTTACAGGCCCACTTTGATTAAACTAATCAGTTTTCTAAATGTTAGTTATATAAAAACAAAAATGAATAAAGGCTCCCATTACCATACAATACTGTATGCTGAAGAATTTAATAGTACTCTTGAAAACGGATTTGTATTCCTGTTCACTGCTCCTTTGAAAATAATGTGTAATGGTCCCCTAATGATTGCCGGCATCAAAATTTGTTCAATGGACAGAGAAAAAGAGAGGCACGAAAGGAGGAATGCAAATCAAGTAATACATAAGGCTACTAGAGTATGACAGCAAGTAGAACGCGTGCTATATTTAAGTCCAATTTCAAGCACCGATAGTAAATATGCACATATGTGGGCTATTTACACTTTGAATATATATAGCATATTTGCAAATGTGATTGCTGTGACTGAAATGTGATTTTCAGGGGACATGCAAAACAAATTTATACTTTGTTTGCAAATTCTTGCAGCAAATGTACTGTGGCAACTAAATGGAGGAAAGGAAATAAGTCTAATTTGTCATCTAAATGGGCTGAATATTTAGATTCAGACAGTAAATAAAGGTGGTAATGCATGTGGCACAAAAGTAAAACAAAAAGTAACCTTATTTTTAATAAAAAATAAACTCTGTTGTCACTCACATCCTATTGGCTGTAGAATGAAGTAGTCTATAAAGTGACAGGGTCTAAAGCCCAGCGAGGTAAAAGTGTTTGGTCTCTCAGAAACTTTGAGAGACCAAAAACAGGTCCACCTCTGGCTCATCTGGTGGATCAATCTTTAAAAGACTATCAGTCTTCTGAACTCCAGCTGACCATCACATGAAAGACAGAGCCATTCTGGCACAAGACCGCCCTGGGGCAATGCAAATCCACCTTCATCCTCTCAACAAAACAGACTGTGAGTTAGCAGAGACTTCACTGTCTCTGAGAAAAAGATCAGTTTGTCTCTTTAAAGGTATTTTAGTTCACCAAAAATTCTTTAATCATCTACTTGTTTTATCCAACTTGTATGAAACAAAAAGAGTATTTTTGACCATTTAATGTGCTGTATCCCATATAATAAATGTGAAGGACTGACACTGTTGAGCTCCAACAATGAAAAAACAAACAAACAAACAAACACTTTTTTAAATTTCAAGTCTTCTGTAACCTTGCAATAGCTTTGTGTGAGGAACAGACCAAAAACACAGGCTCACTGGGAACATTTCTGCAAAATTATTTTACAGTGCTTCTTGCACATTTCACAACACTTCCAAAGTTAAATGTCCAGTGAGTGGAATTAAAACCATGTTCAGTTTTTTCTGAAACAGATAACTTTGAATCTGACATTGGTTGTTGTACGTATTGCAGCAATGAAAATGTGTTCTTTTACATTGCTTGGACAAGATGCTGCACATTCCTTTGTGTAATTGACATAAGCCTATGTAAATTAACAAAGCTAAACGGACATTTTAAAACAAACCTCAAAACGAATAAATAAATAATACAAATCAAAGAAATCTCTGCATATAAACAAACTATGACTTTGCCTGTGTTCTTTGCATTTAAAATCGGAGGTGACCATTTTATTTTAATCACGATCCAAACAAAGATGCTGCATACATGTAATTTAGATTGTAGTTAGATTGAATAATTTCGAAATCAAAGCAAAAACAGAATGGTCTGGCTTTAGCTTTCTGACATTATTCTAGCCTTCATAAAAACAAACCTGCATGAAACAAAAACAGCAGATGGGCTAAATGAAAATGCAGATTCACTCTCTGACAGCAGGTGGCGCTTATATAACAGCAGCTAAACAAGGCAGCACTGCTCTTATGAAGACTAATATGCATATACAGGGGCAAGATGAAAAGAAAATATCATCTAAATTTATCCCCTACCAGTGAGTGACACTAAAAAGTTCATGTAAGTTAATGAAAGTTTTATTAATCTTTAATATGTCCTTGTAATCGTAATTTGGTCTTGATTAAAAGGTGTCAGTGCCTCTGTTGATCATTTCAGCTAGAAACTGAAATGAATTGTATGTAGACTAGTTTTTGGGGTTTTGCAAAATGTAGACCGAGACATGTTTTCCAATGAGTTCGGTATTCATAAGGACTGTAAAATAGAACCTGAACCATCAATGCATAAATGTGTCTGGTGGTAAAAATATTGATACTGATTTATGTGTTTTTAACGGCAGTTTCTAAATGAACATTTACCATCTGTAGATTTAGAGCCTCTAAATAAAGTGCTACCATTGAACTCAATACTCTAATTCTGCTTCCACGAGTGGAATGTAAGTGGGCCAAAAATAAATCATCCAAGGCTAGTTTTAGAAAGTTATCCAGCTATGTGTTAAACAATAGTGTATTTTTTAAAATTAATGAGGTTGCTATGTGTGTAACCAATAGTTTGGGTGCAAGCTTTTCATTTTGAGTGTCTTTCTGTTTGAGGTAAAGTATTAATTAAATGAACAAGTTCATTGTGAGCTTTCATTTGGAACTCTGTTATATAAAAGAGTGATTTTTAATTCCTCAGTTAATTAAGTTGAAATCCTTAACTACACAAAGCAGCTCATTATCACTGTAACACATTTTAAATTTCAGTAATAAAAAATGGCTGGCCACTTGCACACATATGAGCTAATGCTAATACAATGCTAATTAGCCAATTTTCACTCCTAAAGATGAAAATGCTGTGCTGGTCATTTATGTATATACACTACAATTCAATATTTGAATCCCAGCTGTTTATATATACATATATATATATATATATATATATAAGAAATATAAGAAAGCTTGAGATGAAGCCCGTGCATCACTTTCAGGTAACTTTTTTTTTACTGTTGACGTAACGTGTTTAATGTAATAATTTCACCACCAACAACAACGCATCTGACTTAATATTCTAGTTTCCATGACTTAAAATGTATTAGCCTATATAAAAACAATGAGGCAATATATGGTATATGGTTTAAATATGGTTTCATTGATGTTAAAATACAAAATGTAATATAATAAACAATTTGCATTAGGCCTATTACAAATACCTGTAAAGGATGCCAAAAGCCTGATAATTGCTGTTGTTACACTTACGGGATGATCAAATCCTCCAGTATCCTAATACTGACCAAACATTTAATTCAAAAATCCACTTAACCCTCTGATGGTTTAGATCTCTGTACCCTATAGTTTTTTTTGGGGTCTCCAGAGACCCCAGACAATAACATTTAATTTTGTAACAAGATAATAGTTTTTTTTTTTTACAAATGTAATTTTACTCTGTTTGTTAATGTTTTTACTCAACATTTGTGCAGTTTTTGGAGGATTTAGGATATCTTTTAAATTTCTATAAATAAATAAATAAATATTTATTTAAATTACAAATTTACAAAAAAACAGCATTTCATGTAAAATTCACTTTATAAAAGGCCCGGATTTCTAACTTTCATTCATGGGGATAACATGGATCATTTTAAATGATTTAATGTAACATTTATACCCATTTTTTTGCAGTTTGCAGTTTTAAAATAAAAAAAATATCACTTTAACCACTAGATGGCCATAGAGCTCCACTATATGCTATTTGCTATTTGAGAGACCTGAAAGATATCTTTTCACAAGTTGGATTCAGTTGGATTCATATCTAAATATTATAAAATCACAATTATAACAAAAATAAAGTTTAGTATTTTTTGTACTGAAAAACCCCCAGTTTTTCAATAATGTTACATTATGATTAGAATCAAACCTGAACAAAATGTTACAAAGAGAAATGTTGGAGTCTTAAGATTTTATCATTTATTTCAATTATCTATTTTTAATATAATTCTACAATTTTAATCAACATTTCAGTTACTAACTGTAACAGAACAAAAATGAACAGAAATGAACAGTTATATTACATATGAACACATGAACTGAACAGCAATAACAAGTGAGCAAATAAAGCAGTAAAAAGATAAAATTTAGTAAAAGAAATCAAACAACGAGGAACAATAAGTGTGTGTGTGTGTGTGTGTGAGAGAGAGTGTGTGAGTACACATTGTCGGTGTCAGTGTCACCACTTTATATTTGTGTTGGTTCTGCATTTTGGATGATTTTATTTGACAAATTATAGCCTTACAAATGTGTGTGTGTGTGTGTGTGTGTGTGTGTGTTTGTGTGTGTGTGTGTGAGTGTGCACATTTTCAATGTGTCAGTGTCACCAATTTATTTTTGTGGTGGTACTGCATTTTGGATGATTTTATTTTACAAATGATAAGAGAACAGTTTTTATAGTCTCAAAAATGTGTTCCTCTATATGTGTGTGTGTGTGTTGTGAGCAATATATTTTAGCATTGTGGATGTTTTTTTGCATTGGTGGAAGTGTGCCACTTTATTTGTGCCATTTCTGTCGATGTGTTCTGCGTTGTTTCTGATTTTGATGATGAATTTTGTCTATTTTGATTGCGGGGTCTCCAGAGACCCCGAAAGCCACGAGTGTCACAAATTTTGTCACGCTAACATAAAAGCAGATATCATTCCAATTTTTTTTTTTTTTTGTAGATCTAGAAAGTGTTGAGAGCCGTAGAAGGTTTCATACCATTTGGACAAAGGGAACATTTTTTAAAAATTGAGCAAAAGTCATTTGGGGTTTTTGGCCACCTTTTTGCAATAGAAATGCTACAGCCTCTTTAATTTCTTCAACAGAAACATGTGGACATCACAACCCTTACCAAAATTAACCATGGTTTTATCGTAGTAAAACGGTTTAATTTTATTTTGTGTGATTTCTGAATGCTTGAGACCATAAAATCAATCAGACAACTGTATTAATAAAATCATAGCCATAGGTAACTAGAGCTATGGTTGTAATTCATATATAATTCAATTTAATTACAATGTATTTATTTACTTTTATATTTTAATAAAGTTCTACTTTGACCCTTTATAGGTTTTTTTTTTTTTTTTGAGGGAGGGAGGGGGCATAACAATACAATTCTGCAAAGACTGAAGACAAAGAACATAAGACTGGACCTCCAAAACACATCTTGGGGATTTAAACTGGCTAGTTAAATCTAGCTGGTTGCAGCATCACACAACCTTTTTCAGTTGATTCACTTATAGTCCAGTGAGGAAATCTGTCCAAACCACTATCCGTTATCAGGCAGTGGAAAGCTTCCATCTTAATGGCTTTAGATTAATGGCGCTCGCGGGTCTGCCAGTGGACAGGGAGCTGCACTTCCAGATCTAGCGCCTAAACAGCAGTGATTCAGAGTGGACATAAATCATCTAAGACTGTAAGACTGACAACAAAGTAAGCATACTTCCATTTCTAAACAAAAATGGTGTGGAAATGACTGTGACAACCACTTTTCTGTGGTTTATAATCTAATACCATTCCATTGTTGACCGTGGCAGAAAATTACTCTAGATGAAAAATCTCCTTTTTTTCATGTATCTTATACAGAGAGGCCATGTGAATAGTTGCAAAGACAATAACCGTGCATGAAATGAGTCTGTGTTATTGCTTATACACTTGATCAATATTAGTAGTCTCCTCACAATTGGCTCTCCTGCACAAGACATTAACATTTGAGCAGTCTCTCTTAGATTCTTGCTTCAAATTAATTTTGAAGTTATAAATTATGCCCCAAGTTAATTGAATGAGCGTTTCAGACACACTAATAGCAAACGTCTGCAATCTACATATTCCAAGTGACAAAAAAGGCTGTTATTAAATTACAGTATGCTGTAATAGCTGTTCCATCATCACCCTCTCTAAATAATTTGTCCATCCACATTTTATCTTACTATAACATTCATAGACTTTCATAATTCACAAATATTAAAATGAAATCATTTTGAAATTTCAAACTTAGAAATGTATCTAAAATGTAACATATTTGTTACCAACTGCACTGACCAGTATGTGGTTAAAATAATGGATTCATTGATAATGAGCTTCTGGAAACAATAATATAATAAAAACAGCCATGCGTCATGGGTCTGTGTAATGCCGGTCCTGATGTTGAAGTAAGGGTTATCAAATCAAAGCTCACTAAGGCTCAGCAAGTGTAATTATAGCTCAGAATGAGGTACACTGTTGCAGTGAGTCATGCTGAGAAGTCCTAAATCCAGACTTAATTTGTTTATTAAAAATCTAGTTACAAAAATCATTATGGCACTAGTCAGAAATGATCTAATAGGATGGTCATTAACTGAAGGGCTCAGGTCTCCTGAGTCAACATTCAGTTTTAATGGCTTGAGCGTAATAAAATCTACTGTGAAGTGAAATCACAGTTCATGCACAGATGGTTGTAAAATGGCTGCAATGATGTCCAGGGATGTAAAAGTATAAATAAAAATGCAAAATGCAATCAGGTCACAAGGCTTTTCACCCTGGGTTATTGTCATTTTAAACCCCAAGCAAAGGTCATAAAATAAAGCACTATATAAAAAAAGCGGTTAGCACTGCTTTTAAACCTGGGTCACGGTGCCAAACATGTGGAACTGGTATCTTACAGCAAGCTGTTTAACAACAGACAACAAATCATTAAATGCATCTTTGCTTTCCTCATTACATATTCCTGGCCTTAAAACACAGGATGTGAAAGTTTCTGCGAGTGTGTTTTTACTGTCTGGTAAAAAGAGGAAACATCAGAACAGTGACAGCATGATTGTGTCTCAATGACTGATCAAAAATGAAGTGCATTATCCAGTTATAGCTAATCAAAACAGAATTTCATATACATATAAGTTTTAGGTCATTTATAAGCCTTTGAAATATGGTTAAAGTATGTACTGACAAGTGTTTATGGTAAACAAAAATTATTTTAATGAAATATTCAATGTCATTTCTATTGAGACTTGTAAGAAATTAAAAGTAAAATGAAATTAAAATCTGTAATGATAACATTTGTAATGATAATTCAGTTCAGTTGATTTGAAAAGTGGGTGGAGGGATGTAATTGCTTTACACGTGGAAGGCTTGGTAACGTTTGTGTCTTTCTCTATTGGTGATGTTTGTTGGATTAAACGGAAAAAGAAGACTGTTCTTGTGAGTGCGGACCATAATTTCTTGCAACATTTGTAAGGATGAAATTAGACATTTAGTACATTTAAAATACATTATTAATAATCCTATATTAAATCTATTAAATTCAATGTCAAGTAACACACCACAGTTAAAATCATGTACTTTAGACATGCTTTAAAATGTTAGTCAACACTTAAAAATGAGTGTACTTCTTTAAATCTTAAAAGATAATTAAAACAATGATGAATGATGATGATGAGCATTTAAAATGTACTTTCAAGTAAAACTTTTAATTTGACTATTACAAAGTGCAATTTTTAAAAGTGTACTTAAGTATGCTTGGAAACATTGTGATGAAAGTATACTTTAAGTTCACTTTTATTTTTATTTCATTATTTTATTAATATAATTCATGAATGAATTACATTTTCTGAAAGTACAGTTTTTAAAATATATATTTTAATATTTAACGTACGCTATTATTAATAAATACACGATCCAAGTTTTCTATAGTACTCATATAAAGTCAGATGGGGATTTTGCACGACAGTGGCTGACTGGGAAAATAATAAATCAATAAATATTTTTAAACTATTTTATCTAATTTATTTGTATATTTGTTGACTTAAAACAGCTATAGTTGACTTACAACATGTTTACAGGGCCAAACAGTTATTTAAAACATAGACTGCATGTCTGTTACAAGCTGTATTTGTCCAATCAGTGTTATTGACCTCATAAATATGGAAGTAAGAATGTTAACCCAGAGTTTACTAATGTAAACAGTGAAATCTTAAAACTAGAAATATGTGAAGTACACTATATATCACAAAATATTGTGTATCATGAGTGAATTAAAGCAAGACAATATTTTCATAACTCTGCTGACTCCCCTAACCATTAATCACCTTAGAGCAAGCTCATTTTCTGCTTCTCCAGAAGGTCAGTGTGGAGACCAGGAATCCACAAGAAAAAGCTTACGGTCTTAAATTAAATGCTTTTAACTTCAAGACAATCAATTCCTTTGTGCTGGACTCACACCTATATGCAATAAATTAATAACTATAGCACAATAGACAAAGTAGCAGAGACCCAATTAACGGTGACTGCAAAAAATATGAGCCAAAATAAAACCCAAAATATTTAGCTTTTAGGCCCTGGCTATAATTTTGCAAACAGACTCTTGTAAATTCCAGACATGCATGAGAAATCTGGAGAGATGTGTGACCTCTGCAGCATCTTGCAGGCTGTTCATCGATGGTGGCTGTGGATTGCTGTGCTGTGGCGTGGGAGTATAATTCATCTTAACATACTCTTTCAGAGGTTAATCAGGTTGAGTTAGACCATGTCTGATAAATGATGCAACACTCTAACTATTTTAACAGTCCTGGGGATCAATGCAATCGATGGCGAGAGTAATGCGGGAGGATAGTTTGGACGGGTGACTTTGAGCATGTCCCCTGTGATAACACATGCATTGAACCTCTATTCAGGAGGAAAACCAAGTCACATTGAGCTGTGTGACGTGCAGGAACAGGCCAGTGATTCAAACATATAATGGATTTCTAATCCAAACCGGAAAAATTATCTCTGAAATCAAAATCAACATGTACTTCAATATGTAACAGAGAAAAGAGATTAATTATGAACTGGGCCAAAATATTGATCATGCTTTAAGATAATTTTATTATGTTCATCATTAAGGCTTATTAGGTGCATCAGTATGGAAGCCCGTTTCCGCCGCTGAATAAAAAATAAAAAAGGTAATTGCGACTTTTTATCTCACATTTCTGATTTTTTTCTCACAATTGCAAGTTTATATCACTCAATTTTGAGAATTTTTTTTTTATTTATATCTTGCAATTTTGACTTTATAACTCACAATTGTGAGTTTATATCACAATTCTGAGAAAAAAGTAAAAAAAAATCTGAATAGTAAGCTTATATCACTCAATTCTGAGAAAAAGTCAGAATTGCAAGTTTATATCTCGCAATTTTGACTTTATAACTCACAAGTGCAAGTTTATGTCACAATTTTGAGATAAAAAGTCAGAATTGCTAGTTTATATCATGCAATTCTGAGAAAAAAAAGTTAGAATTGTGATATAAAAAGTGACAATTGCATGCACCTTTTTTATTTTTTATTCAGTGACATAAACAGGCTTTCATACATCTGAGAGGAGGGGATATGAAGAAATTATTAGTGCGAAATGAGTGAAGTTAGCCATTTTATAGCCATTTTATAGCTTTCGAGATGAATGGCAGTTTTGTGACCTTATGTGTAGCATTTTATGTCTGTTTGGCATTTTCTCATGTGTTCTCAGTGAACACGCTGCATAGATGAACTCAATATGAATACAATTTGTGTGGTCTTTTAGGGGAGAGCTGAATGAAAGAGACAAATGAAAGAACCAAAGGCGTTACAACAAGACAATTAAAAAAGGCATAATATACACCTAGACTTTGCATGAAGCTGGTTTCCTATAAACAGTTTAAAATGAGCATACAAACAGCCCAAAGCGAGGTTAGTCCTTCCATGTCCTTCCTCTCCTCTGCCTCCAGACAGCTGCTACAGGCTCAGCGATTGGCAACAGCTGGTGAATAGGGCCATGACCACCTTCATCACCAAAACAGCCATGCATAACCCTGATCTAGAAGCTGGCTGGGAGCCTGACAAAGTCATGCCACACAGATCTATCTGATTCTATAGACTTTTATTTATACCCTGACAACACTGGGCTGCTGAGGTGAGTTGGACTGGGACTGAAACTATAAAAATTGCAGCATTTATCTCAATGGTACTCCATCCATCTTTTTTCCAAACTATATTGTCCTATGTAGGTATGCTGGAGCCTATGCCACCATCTCGGCCATAGGCAGGGAAACACCTTGGATAGATGGCCAGTTAAATAAAAAAAAAAAATATCTTGAATTTCAGAATATCTTTAATTTGTCCCTGTCACGCCTCTGGATTGTTTGTGTGTGTTTTTCTTCCCATGTGGGCCCCATGACCCAGTTTCTCCCTTGTTTGATTGCATTCATTTGGTTCAGGTGTGTCTCGTCAATTACCCAAGTCTTGTATATAAAGTGTTGTCTGTTCCTGGTTTCCGTTGTACGGTGTTACGTCTATCTTCATGTGCTACGTGTGTTTCCTGCCTGCCTTGTGTTACCCTTGTTTTAGACTATTAAAGAATGTTGTCCTGAATTCTCCTACGTCGCTGTGCTCCTTGCCTCCTCACAGTAGCATTGCTGACAGTCCCTTAGTTGCTGTTATGTGTATTGCTGTCAGTGGAAGCAAACACATCTGACCATGAATATAAAAGTCACATGATCAACATCACCAATCTGCTTATTTGATTAGTGACCTAGAAATAGCGCAGAATATGTCTTATACGTTATATTTCTTTATTTTACAGTTTTCAAAATCCTTGTTTTTTTTCTAGGTTTAATTTGGATTTGAAACCAATATGCTCAATGCAATGCAAAATAGTTCAAATGCTCTTCTCCATCATCAGTTATCATCCATCATCAGTCACTGAATTACTGCTGCAATGATCAATCAAAAAATAAGTACACAAATTTTGTTTGCCATCTGCTTTCCACAAGCAGTAATAGCACAACAAATTGTGCCAGACAAAAAGTGCTGAGTTTGGGAAACAGAGCACAATCTATAATAAAACTACAGTAATTTACATAGACAAGACATGTGTTTGGGCTAAAAGAAAAAAATTGACTCTACCAGTGCAGACAGTGCCTGGTTAAACTGGATTACAGCCGGTTAATGAAAAAGATCAATGTTGAAGTGCTGTGTGGAAAAGTATGGCTATTGAGTAAGACCAATGCTGCAAAAGTGACACAACTTGGTCTATTCGCCCCTAAGACTTGTAAATATGGAGTCTGAAAGCATGTAAAGAGATAGCTGAGCAAAGCCTTATTCCAAAGAGCTAATCTTGCAAAAGCGATGGATGTGTATTACTGAAAGCCCATTCCAAGGATAAAAAGCATCTGTTTTATAAATAATGTAAATTAAATAATTCAAATTTGTATCATGGTTTGAACAGACAAAGATGAGGGGAAGGTTTTCTGTGAGTAAACACCTACATTAGGACCAGAGGCGTCATGCCCATTCAAAGTGAGGGGGCACGTGCCCCCTCAGATTTTTGAGCCAAGTGGATTTTGAATGCAGGTTCCAAAAGACAAAAATAGCCGATTAATAAGCTGCTAAATTCAAATCTGCATTAGCTGGCTGGCGCCAAGACAGATACAGACGCGTTTTTACAGCGCTGCTCATTATAACCAATCACACACGATGCTGTTGAGCTTATGAATGCAGTGACCAATCAGAGGCGTTCAGATGAGTCATTGCTAAAATGTCTGTGTTTTCTTCACTCACTCGCTGACTGAATACCTCTTTCTGGCGAATTCTCTCCTCAGAAACAACAAAGTGAAAACGTGTGTACGAATCTGTAAGATATTAATTTCATAGTGTAAACAGCTTCAGTGATTTTAAGGGGAGTTTTCGAGAGTGCTTGAACACTAGACTGTCAGTAAAAATTTTCTTTGATAATGTAAATGTTCTTTGCTGTCTCTCGGTAGCTACAATGAAAGTGTTATGATTAGTAGCCTAACTTGCAATGTTTTTATTCACATTAACTTTCAATGTTAAATTCACATTAAATATAAAGTCTGTAGTATTATAAATATTTTATGGCATGACACCTATGAACAGATGGGTTTTTATGCATAGTTAATAGATTACATTATTAGGTTACTTTGACCATCGCCCACTATCAACATAATCTAAAAATGTGAGAATCAAGATATTTCATGATATAGTTCATGCGTTTTGGAATGTTTGAATAAAAAGGAAAAAAAATAAAACATAGGCTAAGTGCTGTTGTGGCTACTGTGTATCACATGATGAAGCCCCCCCCCCTCCAATTCGTGTTCCCTCAAAAATAATGAGTGCATGACGCCCCTGATTAGGACCTACTTCTCATACGAAAGTATTTTGTTTTTTCAGGTTTACAAGAGATACTTATAGTCATAAAGGAACAACAACATATCCAGCTTGCTCTCTTTTTAAGTATATCTGGAGAAAAGTAAGAAATGGTATCACTGTAAGAGCCTAGAAACACATAAAGAGCATTCAGAGTTTAGTTGATGCTTTATAGTGACATAATCCCCACTGAGGAGAAGAGGCCTCCAATTCAAAGCCGGAGCTGCTAAATGCTTTGATATCAGAGCTCTGACCCTCAAAAAAGGGTTAAAACCAGTCAAAATAACAACTAATTCCTCAGTGTCCACAGCAGACTATTTTAAAGCTAATCCAAACTCCTCAGATTCCACTAGTGCTTTTGATGAAAAGCTGGTGGACCATTATTCTCCACTTTATCTGCAGAGCACGAGCTGTTTCAGATTCATGCCCTTGAGATATATGGGAAGTGTGACAGGACCAGATTCCAAACACTGAGCCTCAGATATATGTACTGTGCCAGTAATAGGATTCCAGGCTTATTCAGACAATAATAATGGGAAAAAACTGAGACCTCATAATGAATGCAAAATTTTAGAAAATGCATGAATAACAATATAAACTTTTTTTTTTTTTCAAATGCATGAATAACAATACAAAGAAATGTTTATTTCATCATCTACTTGAGGAAATGTATCTCACCCATAGCTAAGTTTCATATTCACCTTCAAGTATTTTATGCATGGACATATTTAAATAGATTTCATCCTTCATCCATCCATCTCCACTTCACGACAGACTTTTGCTACATTGAATTTACAGTGCATATCAATTTATTTGCAGTTTCTTCCACAGCCATCTGGGAAAAAAATTATATTTATGAGGATGGGATTGGCATCTTTAATTTGCTAGAGGTGGCTTCCCCTGACCTTTGACAAATCGAACACATTCATTCGCATGGACAGGATATTTTGAGGTGAGATGAGATATCTGAATCAACATGACCAACTGCATCAAATAATATCATTAGTTTTCCCAATAAAGACGG
Organism: Barbus barbus; assembly: GCF_936440315.1. Lineage (NCBI taxonomy): Eukaryota > Metazoa > Chordata > Actinopteri > Cypriniformes > Cyprinidae > Barbus > Barbus barbus. The sequence continues at coordinate 13,155,832 of NC_136752.1, forward strand.
TCTTTAAATACTTGTATTAAACCTGTAGTTTGCTTTGATTTCTTTTATAATGTTTTTTTTTTCACAAATGTCATCAGGTAAATCCAGCCCATGCCCAAGCTTATTGGAAAATATATGGCAACATTTCTGCAAAACGTTGCAAAAATTACATTGATTTGTGCACATTTTGCAACAATTTTAAAGTGACATGTCAGTGAGTTCAGTTTTTTTTTTTTTTGAAAGAGATGAACATGTTTTATTACATTATTTGCTGTGTGTATCACAGCAGTTTGGAAATGAAATGTCCGGTGAGTGGTGCTAAAAGGTTACATTTTACATTATTTTCAAATGCAAATATAAGGTGAAGCACAATATTTTAGCACCACACACCTGTACCTGTTGCAGCGAAGGATCGAACTGTTTTGAATGAGCGCACCTTTTTAAAAAAAACAAAAAATGGCTCTTTCGTTGTCTGTTGAGGAAGTACAGATGTTCCTCTCTTTGATAGCCGAGGAGCGGATCCAGCGAGAGCTTGATGGAGCGACGCAGAATTAAAAAGTTTTTCAGGAGTCACGTCAGTAGACTCCTGAAAAACGACACGTGAATAATCCTGCCCACTCTAAAGCGGTACTAAACTGCAGTGGAAACACAAAACGAGTTGAACTGAGCCGTTCTGAACCGTACCGAGCCGAGTCGTACCACTCAGTGGAAAAGCGCCATAAAGACTACCCTAATCCTAATCAATAGTGTTAACAAAAGCACATATGATATACAAATGCATTTGCTAGAACAACCATGCCATTTTAGCTTCCTTATACAAGTCTTTGATCTCTTTTATCACGGTGTTTATGATGGTGTTTATGGAAGCCCGTTTCCAGTTTGATAAAGTTTAAAATGAGAAATTGTGTGGCACTGTGAGATTGTCAGTTGTGCAACATGAAACAATTCACAATACAGCGACATTAACACAAAATAACAACAGAAACAAGCCACAACACAACAAAATTATCACAACACAACAGAAACAAGCTGCAACACAATGGAAACAAAATGATGTTTTATTAACAAAGTTCGAGAGGAGCACGTCAGTAACTTAGCCTAATTAAACACAAGTGGCACGCAATCAAGTCAATCAACTCACGGATATAAATACAGCTGACATACCTCCACTCATTCGACGGTCTATCAGCATCCCTCCACCACCCCTTCTCCACCAATATCACTAAGTTCTCACCACACTATGGGGGGGATACTCTGGGTTTGGGCCATTCCCGAGCTCAGAGCCCTTCCCCAGGACAGCACGCCAACTACGTATTACCATACTCGCCAGATACGCATTACGTAACTCGTGCTAAATATATGTAAGTGTGAACTCGTGAATGGCAACCCAACGGAAACAAGTCGTAACAAAATGGAAACAAACCACAACGCAATGGAAACAAGCCACAACATAACAAAATTAGCACAACACAGCAGAAATAAGTCGCAACGCAACGGCAACAAGCCACATCACAACGAAATTACAAGCCGCAACAGAGAAAAATTAGCACAACACAACAGAAACAAGCCCCAGCACAATGTAAACAAGCCACAACACAACAAAATTAGCACAATGAAAACAAGCCAAAACACAGGGAAATTAGCACAGCACACTGAAATTAGTACTATTGTGTTGTGGCGACTTCGTAGTGTTGTGTACTACTGGGCCACCTTAACATACATGTGTGTGTGTGTGTGTGTTAATTAAGGTGTGTTGCTGTAGTAATGGAGAACAGTTAATAGAAAATCTTGTGGCCTCATAAAGTAAAGTCGTGACGTATTGTCAAGTATGGTGACCCATACTCGAAATTGGTGCTCTGCGTTTAACCCATCCAAGTGCACACACACAGCAGTGAGTAGTGAACAAATCCACACACACACACACACACACACACCGTGAACACACACCCGGAGCAGTGGGCAGCCATGCTGCAGCGCCCGGGGAGCAATTGGGGGTTCGGTGCCTTGCTCAAGGGCACCTCAGTCGTGGTATTGAGGGTGGAGAGAGCGCTGGACATTCCCTCCCCCCACCTACAATTCCTGCCGGCCGGGGGCTCGAACTCGCAACCTTTCGATTACGAGTCCGACTCTCTAACCATTAGGCCACGACTTCCCCATCATAGCACTGAATACACAAATAATGACCCTTTTATATTTAATAACCAAACCTAAATTGTTCATTTCATGCAGCGGCTGTGTTCCTGCTAAACTAATGTCTGTATGGTAGCTTCTTGTCATGTATTTGTATGATATATGTGTATATGTGTGAATGCAGACATATCAGCTCTATTCAGGCCCTCTTTAACAATAGATAAATAAGTTGCAAACTTGCCTGTGCTGTACTGTGTTCATTTTTCTTCTTATGACACTTTTTTTTTTTGCCTTGCCTGGCATAATAAATTGCTCAAGTTGATGTCTAATGAGGTGTAGGATAGGCCTCATAGGCTACAGTATGTACTGAAGAGTAGCGTTCCAGCTCTGATACAATGACTGCACTTTCACATCGGTCTCAATGGAGAACCTTGTTAATGTGCACTTACAAAGGGCATGTCCCCACTGTTCACAGCATTTTATTTAATTCATCCTCCAGCACTGACTGACTATGACTCAAAATGAACCTTGACTATTACTCTCTAGGAGCCTTTTGAAAGACTTCAGCCATGGACAAGTGCGCTCGACTGAAATAAAAATGACTGCCAAGGAAGGGTCGAAGGAGATAAAACAAATTTAGGGACTTTTAGGCATTTCACATGAGCGAGTCCAATAGTCCAAATAGTATTTGGTGCCATCCATTGCATGCTATAGTAAGAAATGTTGCTAAGACGAGTTTGGCAGGTAAACTGCTGTCATTATGCCACAATGTATAAGCCGAGGATAAATTTCCAGCATTTTGCCAGCTAGCTAAAAGTCATGCCTATATAATTATTGTAATAGCTTATATATATGCCAGAAAAAGTCTTTCTGGGAATCTACTTTGAAACTGTAGCTTGCCAAGCTGCAACCTACTCATAATTAAAAGTAATTGAAAATGGTGAAACTGCACTCAGCACTTTTTCTTTTTTGTTTTGTTTTGAAAAAGTAGTGAAAACTGAAAAGCAACTACATACACTGAAATTATTTATTAAGTAAATTTCTTTAAGAGTATAAAACGTCCCAATGTAATTCATTTATCACTTTAATGAATAAAACTCTACAAATATATTAAACTAATTTATATAAATCTAAACAACATTTGTGTCAGTCTTCTGTTGTGTGTGTCATGTGTTCCCGCCTCTTGTGTCCATATTTGGTTTGTTTCCTGTCCTCGTCTAGTGTGATCATTAGTTAATTCTTGTCCAACCGTGTACCTCTAATTATCCTGTGTATTTATAGTCCTGTCTATTCAGTTTGATTTCATCTGGTCTATTCGTTACTTCCTGGTGTTCCTGTCTGTGTCAGCCTTGCCTTGTCCTGCCCTGCCTTGATGTCTGAAGTAAAGACTGTTATTTTGAAGTTACATCCTCGTCTGCGTGTTCCTCGTTCCTCCCTGCTGTGTGCACCGTGACAATTTGCTTGTAACTAAATATTTTACTGTAAAAAAACTTTTAAAATGATATGCATGGATTTCTATGCAAGGAATCATGATTCATTTACATAAACCATTCAAACTAACCAATTCACTAGAATGAATCAGACTTTCCAAAGCTACATATGAAAGTTTATCAGTATTCATGCTACTTGTTGGGGGAAAAATAGCTTGTTATTGGAAAAACAAAACAACTAAACTATAGTAGACTGCACTCTTAATTTGGTCATTTCATCTGAATAGCATCTGGTTTAGTAAATCAAAACAGTTCTGAGGCTGCAAATGTAAACTGTTCTTAAAGGGATAGTTCACCCCAAAATGAAAATTTGCTGTTAATTTACTCACCCTCAGGTCATCTAAGGTGTGGGTGACTTTTTTTCTCCAGTAGAACAGAAAAGAAGATTTTTAGGTGAAACCGTTGTCCTTGGTGATTCATAAAATGGAGGTCAGCGGCTGCCGGTTTTTGAGATAAAAATAAAATATATAAAAACAAGTCCAAATCAATACCAGTGGCTCCTGGCGATACATTGAGGTCTAATGAAGCGAAACGATCGGTCTGTACAAGAAAATGAACACTATTTACAACAGTTTTACCTTTAATCCTGAGCCTGGGCAACCGGCTGTCAGCGCGTTCACGGCTGTCTATAGAGCGCGAACTCTCGGTCCCCATGACAACGGATTCACGGGCACGATACTGATGACGCTTTTGTTTACAGAGTGAGAGAAAGTGAGGAGAGCTACTCACACTGATAGATAGTCACACTGGAGCTGACACAGTTAATTCACGATAGAGATAGAGGACGCCTGTTTTATTATTTGTCAAAATGGTACTTACCTGTGCATATCCTGGATGCTGGAACAAGTTAAAAAAGTAAAATTAAAGTAAAAAAGTAAAATTAAATAGTAAAAATCGGCAGTAGTTTCCTGTAATGTTTATTGTATACACCCCCCCTCACAAACACACACAACATGAGATTAATCAATGCATAAACTTTTAAACTTTAGCTTTGTTGTTCAAGCTCTCCTCACGTGTTCTCTCACTCTGTAAATAAACAGCGTCATCAGTATCGCGCCGGTGAATCCGTTGTCATGGGGACCGAGAGTTCGCGCTCTATAGACAGTCGTGCACGCTTCATTAAGTCGTGGCCTAATGGTTAGAGAGTTGGACTCGTGATCCAAAGGTTGCGGGTTTGAGTCTCGGGCCGGCAGGAATTGTAGGTGGGGGGAGTGAATGTCCAGCGCTCTCTCCACCCTCAATACCACGACTGAGGTGCCCTTGAGCAAGGCACCGAACCCCCAACTGCTCCCCGGGCGCTGCAGCATAAAATGGCTGCCCACTGCTCCGGGTGTATGTTCACGGTGTGTATGTGTTCACTGCTGTGTGTGTGCACGTTGGATGGGTTAAATGCAGAGCACGAATTCCGAGTATGGGTCACCATACTTGGCTGAATGTCACTTCACTTCACTCACTCACTCATTAGACCTCAATCGCCAGGAGCCACGGGTATTGATTTGGACTTGTTTTTATATATTTTATTTTTATCTCAAAAACCGGCAGCCGCTGACCTCCATTTTATGAATCACCAAGGACAACGGTTTCACCTAAAATCTTCTTTTCTGTTCTACTGGAGAAAAAAAGTCACCCACACCTTAGATGACCTGAGGGTGAGTAAATTAACAGCAAATTTTCATTTTGGGGTGAACTATCCCTTTAAGGGGGTATTTTCCCCTATCATACTCCATATCTCAAACCAACCAACTCTAGACTAGACAAAAACGTGTTGATCGATCGCTCCAGCACACAAAATTGTCCTGATTTAGGCCCAATGTGACCAACACGGACACAGAATTGTCACCCAAGTGTCAGATTTACAAGCCCTCCATCATGACAGCCCCTGCCACCTCATTTAGCTGGACCGAGCTGAGACCTCCCGAGCTGGGCGCTGGAGGTGCCACAGCAATAATTCACGGGTAATTAAGCAGTCCCACCAAAGCCCCTCACAGTCCATTCCTCATGTAGCTGTTGACAGTGCGGGGCCTGCAGCACACTGACCCAGCCACTGGCAGCAGGGTCGGCCGCAGGCCACCGTGTCTCATGTCAGTCTCCTCTGTGTAAATCCACTAGTTAGGCACAACCATCGATTTCCTGTCAGCCAAGACAAATTTGCGAACACCTCCTCTGATCATCGATCCAGTGTTGGCCTAGCACTTTCAATCCTAAAGAGTTAAGCTTTTTAAAAATTCAATGTTATAGAATCAGAAAGAAATCCAATGAATCCATGAACAAGTTAGGCATTTAAAAGAAACTGCAGTGCATCAAGAATAACTTTTTATTCTTTTATTTATTTATTTTTGCCTAATATCAAGGCTATATATATATATTTATTGTTAATGTTTTTTTTAATGGAGATAAATTAATATAGTTTTAATTTCTTACATAGACTTTTACAATACATTTGTGTTTTGCATATGTTTTGAAGCTTGAACCCTCATTCACTGTAACTGCATGGAAGGGAGCAACCAGCACATTTTTCAACATGTGCCCTTTTGTGTTTTACAGAAGAAAGTCAGTTATACAGCTTTGGAGCATCATGAGGCTGAGTGAACGATAACAATTGACCTTGTTCCTTGAGGATTCTGTCACAATGATTACATTAATGACACATTTGGAAAATCAAACAGCAGAGTTCTTGCTAGATTAATTGCTAGGTGTAGGATATAATAATATCGAAAGGATTATTCCTAAATGCAGAATGATGTTATGAAATATATGCTTAATATAAGATGGTAGATGTTCTTGTTTTGAAATCTAATAACCAATTTTTTTTTTTTTAAATAAAATAAAACCCCCAAATGCACAGCTATTTTGGGTAATATGCTATGAATCCTTTCCTTTGGGGTAAAGTCAGGATAATTTCATCAGTCATGCAAACACACTGTTTTGAGTCTTTAATAAAAAGTTTGAATCGTATTCAAAGTTAGAGACAGAACAAAGCAACAGAACGGCTGAATGCTGACTCTAAATGGATTACAAAGCAAGACAAAATGCCATTTTCTGGGCAGCTCCATAAGCCCAATCAATCTGGAGTCAGCACCAAAACTGTCAAGTACCCTCCCTAACTTATTCCTGTAGTTTTCCCTGAATTATTAGTCATAGAGAGCCAAAACACATTCAAGCCAAATAAACAGGGAGTGTATAATGACCAGTGACTGAAATCTGACTGAATGAAAGCAGTGACTAAGCTTCTTCCATGTAAAACAGCAAACACGCAACTGAACACACAAACAGTTCGCAGTGGTAAAAGCGTATGTTGCTGTCTTAAAAATGACTCTGCTGAATGATTCTCACCAGATGGCAATTACCGGCCCATCTCCAGCTCTCTGCTTCTGAAGCAAATGATGCTTGTTAAAGAAGCATCTGGCCCATCACTGTTGTGTACAGACACCAGTCACTGAGAAACTACCATTCAAAACAATACTGCACCAGAATTCATCCAAAGTAGTCCAAAAAACTGTACCTGGCTGGCACCACTGTTTGAATGGACTCAGATCTAATGAAACTAACTAATAAATAACACAATTAAAGAATTAATTAATTAAAATAAATCAGTATTACGGTCAAGTTAGATTTCGGATTATTTTTTTAATAAAACAAAATGTATTACTGTATTGAAAATAGAAATGCAATAAAACAACACTGCTAAAAACACATTTGTTTGAATTCTATTTTACAGATTCATTAACAACTTTTGTATGGCACTGTTACATTCATTCCTTCACTCTAAAAAATGCTGGGTTAAAAACAACCAAATTTGGGTCATTTTGCCAACCCAGCGGGTTAAATGTTTAATCCAGCTTGCTGGGTTGCTTTTTTATGGTTTAAAATTACTTCCCTGCTATGCCAAAATGAACCCAAATTAAGCTAGGCATTAAAGTTACAAATCTTATTCGTTTTAAAATCACTTTTACACACACAGAATGACTATCAAAAGGTAAATATTTATTAAAACTACAACAAGAGAAAACAGTCAAAAGTAACGTGAGAAGAAATGCAGAAAAGTATGGCATTAACAGCTACAGAGTTTATAAATTAAATTATGAACATTTGTTAAATATAACTTTTAAAATCAAATTTGACTTTTTTGGTAAATTTTATATATTGTATAAAAATATTTTACAAAAAGCTAAAATTTTTTAAAAGCATTTTAGTTGTCGAGTGTTACCTGTGGAGACATTTTCAAGTTTTGAGGTACAATTGTGCCGGGTGGATTTGGTTCACCCTATTTTCTGTGCTCTTACAAGCCTGCAAAGTATGATAAATTCTTTTTAAAGGAATTTTCTGATTTTTTAGCTTAAATTGTGCCTAATGTTGATCGACTTTTGGTACTTGGTGATTTTAATATTCATGTATGCTGCCCTGACAAACCATTAGTCTCTGAATGTTTGCAAATTGTTGATTCATTCAACCTTTCTCAGCCTGTCTTGGGTGCCACCCATGATAAAGGTCACACACTCACACATCTGATTTTGTCTTTTGGATTTTCACTACAGATTCTTCAGATTGAGGATTCGTATTTGATTAGAAATTTGTTAAGAATGCTAGGTCATTATATTTTTCTAATCTTATCTCTAGCAATGCTGGCAGATCTAAAATTTTATTTAGTACTATTAATAGGGTTTTAAATCCTGTTACAATTTCATTTCCTGGTACATCTCCTTCAATTTGTAATGATTTTTTTGAGTTTTTATTAATAAGACCCAAAATATTTGCTCTATTATTGTGCACTCTGGGAATGTCTCTTTTGATGATTATTGTAATTCTGCTACTTTATCTAGTTTTGAGTCTGTGTCTATTTCTTCTCTAATGGACATTATCTGTCATGTGAGACCTGCATCTTGCTCGCTGGATCTTATTCCCACATTTTTAACTATGTAAGTGTTAGATCCACAGGTTTTAGCCAATTACCGGCCTATATCAAAACTTACTTTCCTTTCATAGGTATTGGAGAAGGTGGTTTTTCATCCGTTTTCACCCTTTTTAAAGAATAGTGATATATTGGACAAGTTTCAGTCTGGGTTCAGAGCTCAGTATAGAATCTGCTCTTTTGAAAGTGTTAAACGATTTACTTTTAGCTGTCGACTCTGGAAAATGTGGGGTTTTGGTCCTTCTGGATCTAAGCTTGGCTTTCAACACTATCGACCATTCTAGTTTATTGAGACAATTGGAGGAGTATGTTGGAATTAGGGGAACAGCATTAAGCTGGTCGACATCCTATCTTAAGGGGAGCTCTTTTCCTGTAGCTATTGAGAATTTTACCTTTGTTAATGCTGCATGTACATGTGGGCTACCACAGGGTTCCGTTTTAGGCCCTGTTTTGTTCTCCCTTTAAAACATTTAATTAATTAACAAAATATTAAAACAGACGTGACATTCACATACCTCACAAACTGTTCATGAACGTGGAGGGCTGCTCTTTAAAGGGTTAGTTCACCAAAAAATAAAAACGGTCATAATTTACTCTCCCCCATGTTGTCCCAAACCCATACAAATTCTGCTAATATTTGGAACACAAATAAATATATTTATTAAATATATAATATTCTCCTAACTTGTCCTCAATTGCAAGTCTGGGAGACCCAACATTTTCTTCTGAACAGACATGATCGCTATGATATAATTTAAGATTTATTCATATATAAATATTGGCATGGATTTCTTCTAAAATGACTCTGTATTTTTGAAGCTTGAAAATTTTGATCTAGACTTTCAATGGATTAACAAAAAATTATGAGAGAAAATTTAAAATATCTTCATTTGTGTTCCAAAATAGACAAAAGTCTATAGGTTTGGAATGACATGAGGGCGAGTAAATGATTTTTGTGTGAGCTATTCCTTTAAGAACCGAAGACCAAGAATGATGACTCTCCAAATAAGACATCTCCAAATTTGGTAGTTCTGCAATGAAAAACATGGTTTAATGGTTTAAATAAAATTGCAATAGTGATATATGAAGTCACAATTATTAGAATCAAAGTTGCAATTGTGTTGTATAAAGTTATAATTATGGTAAAATTGCAATAGTGATGTATAAATTCACAATTATTGAAAGAAATTGCAATAGGGATAAAGTCACAATTATGGTAAATAAAATTGCAACAGTGATATATAAAGTCATAATTACAAGAAAGATCATTATTTCATAATTTTCACAACTCACAAATATTAGGGTACTCCCAAATTTGTTTTTCAGTTCAAGCAATTTCAGTGTTCTGTCACTGACTATTTTAAAATTAATATTAAAACAAGTAAAGTTGTAAGCATTTATGCAATTTTCTATTGTGCATTTGAGAGTATTTTCTTGATTTTAATCCCAAATGCAGTAGAAAATGGAAGAGGAGAGGTGGAGATGGGAGGGAGAGCGAGATGAAAGAAATGAGATGACTTTGAGCGTAACAGATGTCAGAGTGTCATCATTGTAGAGGGGGTGTGTGAGAAGCTGCCACTCTGCGCACATCACCTGGCATTTAACACATCAGCCGGCCCTAACAGAGTGTGACAAGCCCAGTGCCTCGTGGATATCAGTCTCTCCACACACTCCTACTGAAACTGACACACCAGACAAATGATCTGAGAGAGACACCAAACACAATCTCTCTTCTAACGCCATCATTTCTGAGGGTTAAAGGCATGCGAGAAGAACAAGAAAGGTTATCGGAAGATAAAAAGGAAAGATTATGAAAGAAAATTCCCATTTGTGATTGCATAAATATTCACACACATTATTAAATTCTTGTGAAATATACCGTAGCATGCATTCATCTTATCATTAGACATTGTCAAAGGCCTGTTTTCTTTCAGAATGCTTTGAGATATATCATTCTAATGAGGTCTTAGATATATAAAGGTCATTGAAAAAGTCCGCTCACGTGTGAAAGTTAGTGGCCTGTTGAAAACTGAGATATTTTCATTCTTGTGTATGCTTGATAAATGAAAACGCTAATTAGTCTAAACAGCTATAATACAAATTGTGAATAAAATGAACTCAGAACCAAAAGCATTGATGTCATTATCAATGTGACAATATTCACTTTTCATCACAGTGAGTAGATTAGCATTAGTCCACCAGGAATTTCTAAGAAAATAAAGCTCACTCACATAATATTGCAGAATTATAAAGATGCATCTGCTGTCCCAGCAATCAGAAGCTTTAGGCAAACAATCAGTAATCCATGCAACCACAGACCTGGAAAACAAGGCAAAAAATGGCCCAAACCCAAAAGTGATGCTGAAATATTTATCCATTTGAAATGGAATGTGATGGCAGCATGTGGACCAATGCTGCTGTCAAGGAAATGTCAGATTTGTGCCAGTGACTTTTTTCAGTTTTCAGTGGAATGCTGCATTTAGCATCTAAATAATTCACTTCTCTGTGCTCAGTGAGTATGTTGTTTACCAAAGCAATTAAACTGCATTATTTTATAGCACCGATGATGGGTTACAGTAATTTGGTCCTTTTATCATGTCTTGACCCAGTGTTATTTTAGTGTCATTGAGATACTATTATAGTTTTTATTAATATTGTGAATTATCATTTTCTATTTTTATTTTGTCATTTTAGTAAGCTTTTACTATTGATTTTACTTTTAGTAAAGATAAATTTTAGTACATCAAGTTACATAGAAAATGAGAAATGCTGGCTATGTAGCTGAAATAAAAGTTTACTTTAATAAAAAATATTTTATTTCTGTTAATGTATTTTATTTTAAGCAACAAAAATGTTTTATGGTTTTAATTTTAGTTTCAGTTAACTATAATAAACTGTCTCGGCCTTTAAATCTCACATATATTCCAAACAAATTTTGAAAGAGAACCGTTTGTTCCCCTTCAGGAACTTGAGCTGCGTCGAACGCTTTGGGAATGCCTTCAGCGTGACCACGCTCTGAATCACGTGTGTAATCAGACCAGTGGATGGGCGAGATGTCACGGGCTGGGTGACGTAGAGACCAGAGAGCTTAAAAGCAAAGTCCCTTTCAAGGAAAGTCCGTTCACTCGGCCGCCATATTTGCAACGCCTCCGGGCAGCTCAAACAAGACCAAGTTCCATCTAAATGAATGGGGGGATCCTGAAATCTCAAAAATGGCTCGCTGAACTCGCGATTAAATTACATATTTCAAATCAGCAATAAAATGAACTGCCCCATGAATGTCGTTTCTTATGCTCAAATAGTGTTTAAAAAACGTATTTTTCAGGCTAGACCAGCCAATGCGCATGCGTAGCTCCAACGCACTTATGACTGTGCATGTGCATCGGCTGCTCCAGCCTCAGGTTTCTATTGCCGCTTTTCCACTGCGTGGTACGACTCGGCTCGGCTCAGTTCAGAACGGCACGGCTCGGTTTGCGTTTCCACTGCAGTTTAGTACTGCTTTTAGAGTGGGCAGGATTATTCACGTGTCGTTATAGTTGCGCCATCTCTACTGCCGTGACTCCTGAAAAACTTTTTAATTCTGCGTCGCTCCATCAAGCTCTCGCTGGATCCGCTCCTCAGCTATTAAAGAGAGGAACATCTGTACTTCCTCAACAGACAACGAAACAGCCATTTTTGGTTGTTAAAAAAAGGTGCGCCCATTGAAAACAGTTGCGTTCGATCCTTTGCTGACTGTGCTGATTTAAATCTAGTGGGTCTGTTGTGTCTCGTGCCGCAAGTCCAATGACGCAGGCAGAGACGATTCTCTCCGGCCAATTAGTGATCAGCAGAGTTTACACGTCACGTTTTGGTAACAGTACGGCTCGCTTGGAACCTCAGCCGAGGTGGTACTAAAAAAAGTACCTGGTACCAGGTACTGTACCCAGTGGAAAACCCCCCAAAAGTGTGCCGTACTGAACTGTACCGTGCCTTACTATGCAGTGGAAAAGCGCCATAAGGGAACCGGAGCTTCTAGCGGCCGCTGCAGTGACGCAATGACTTTGCCAATCAACAATTGGCTAAGTCCCGCCTTCATTTAGAAGGCGGGACTATCCCGCCATATTGTGCGTTGCACTTTCTCCCATTCATAAGTATAGGAGTGAATTGTCTTTGTATTTCTATAGTCTTTGTTAGTAGTAGTAGTAGTAGCCCTTTATTGTCACTAGTCACAAGTACCAGCGAAATTAGCCATCAACCTGTCCATACATACACAAACATACATACAATATGACAAGGGGGTAGACAGGACAGGAAGACAGGGAATTTTGGAAGATAATACAGCATAAACATGAGGAAGGGAGAGGAGAAAAAAAAATATAACCCCCAGACTATGCTCCTGCGGGAGTACAGTGTGAGAACAGGAAAAAAACACCTTAGCAACAGAAGCACATAATCATAACATAGACACATGACTAGCAACGGGGGGAGAGTTGATCCAGCTCTGGCAAGCAGCCATCCGGTCCTGCAGCCCAAGGCGCCGGTCACAGACCCGCTTGTCAGGTGGCGGTGCGAAGCGGCGAAGGCGTTGGATTAGGGTTGGGAGGTGAAATGCATATCAGTATATGAGTGGAGTTCGTGTGTTCGTTGGCCTGGTGAGTCGTCACGCTGGAATTCAAAAACAAGTTGCCTCAGTCCGCAGATTGTAATAGCGACACAGCAGGTTGCCATGGAAACAGCCTTGGTCAGGACCCCGACAGAGTCAACAACATCAGGTGTCTGGAAGGGGGGAGGAATGCAAGAGAGCAGTGACCTTGCCGAGCCAGCTGGTTTAGGGGAGCCGAAAGAAGATAAGATTGCGATTGTTTGGTCTTGGATCGAGTAGCCGCATTCCAATTTCACGGCTACTCTCTTAGTCCTTACTGGTCTCCAAATCCATAAATTTTCAATCATGACGGGCAGCCTTGTGAGGCTTTGGACAGCTGTTTCCGTCTCCTGAATTCTTCGATAACCCAGAGCAAAGCTTAATCCAATCAGCAGAAAACCCGTTATCGTGGTTCCAAATACGTAGATGTCAATGTCCTCCATGGAAAGAGCCGCCAGACACACGACCCCGATCAGGTTCCCCGATCCCCTCGATCCCAGGCTTCTCGTCGAGAAGATGGTATCAATTTCGTTGCGAGACCAGTTGATCAAATCCATGATTTTTCAGTTTTTCAGAGCACTGCAGAAGGAATCTCTCAAGTACAAGACGAGACGAAGAGCAAGCAGGGAAGATAAGGGGAGGACAGGACAGAAAATGCGACCGCCTTCGCTGAGAGCCAAACGAGAAACCAAACGTTAAAAGCACGTGCGGTGAATACAGCGGCAGCTTCTATCATTTAGCGAAGCGCTCTGGGTGTGTCAGTCTTACTTATTGTTGTCTGTCCCAGTAAAAGCATAAGTCACGTCAAAAGCGAAAGACAAACATATAAAGGCGAGAGCAGACAGCATTTTAGACTGTGTGTTCCTCCCTGCGTTACGGTTGGGGATACACACAGTTATGTGTTGTTTGTTTGGGAGCGGGGTTCGCACAGTTAGCTCTCGAGGGAGCTGAATGCGCTTCTGCACGCTGCGAACGCTCTGCTCCCGCCGGGCACGATTCGAGGAGTGTGTCTGTGCTTGTGATCTTGCGGTCCCGGTCCCGCTGCTGCTGAAGCATGGTGGCAATTGAAATCACGGGGATCACACGTGGATCTAGTGAACGGGTTGGAGATGGGCTCACCTTTTCTCTGCCTTTTTTACCTAGATCTGGCGCTCTCTCTCTGGGTTTGGAAGCTCGCACTGAGGTCTCTTCCCCCTCTGAGTGAGAGCTCGCTGCTGCAACTATCTTTCTCCGAGGAGATTGATGTTGTTTGCATGCAGACAACATTTTTAGATCGCTAGTATCTCCCTGCCCTCACTAAAATAAGGGTTGGGGATGCACACGATTTATGTGTAGTTTGTTTTGGAGCAGAGCACGCATGTTCATGCTAAAAATCCCTAATGTAATGAAAGCAGCGCACGGTCATTCATGATTCTTTATATTGTATCTGTATCATATCAGACCGTGTCTACTTGTCTGGTTGTTTGATTTTATTTAATTCTGAGGAATTAAATGATGTATGTTCATCTGGCTGGAGAAGTTAGATATAGTTAATTATTATATTTATTAAGGGTTCGGAGACGGGCACCTTTCTCCTCCCTCACTCTCTAAATGCAGCTAGCTCTTGGGATTAATTTCTTGACTAAGGTCACGGTGTTATAGCTCTCTTCCTCTGAGGAGGTTGATGTGGTCATTAGGAGCTGCTGGGCAGGAGCAGCCCCAGCCGTATTCCAGCTCCGCATTTGGTGAGCGTCGCTTCTTGCACTTCCCCAGAATATTTGGAATCAGAGCGGCACTCACAGACCGAAGGCTTCTAAGCAGAAGTTGGATCTGCGGACCATCATTCTCGCTAGATAGTCTTCGGCTAGAACGTCCTGATGCCTTGGCCCAGTATTTCTGAGGGCAGGCCCCTCTGGGGAAGAACGGTGTACACCTCATCATATGGTGCCCGTCTCTCCTCAGTGCCCTCAGGGGATCGGTCTGCCACCTACGGTGCTTCAGGGCACAGTGGTCTCCAGCGTAAACTTCTCAGCTTCCGCCTGGAAATGTAGCAGTTCTGGGAGGCTTGCTACCTCCAAGGAGGTCTCCAGAGCAGTTAGATCTCACCAGTTGGGGTGCGGTCATGAGTGGCCACCCTACCCGCAGTCTGTGGAGTGGCCGCCATCTCATGTGGCACATCTACTGCCTGGAGGTGCTGGTCGTGTTTCTAGAATTGAAACACTTCCACCAGGACCTAGGAGGCCAAGGCTTCGTCTGTACACCTCCCCAGATTGCACGGCTTCCAGGAGTTCTTGAGAGAGTGCGCCAGTCTGGCCGGGCCGAGTAGGCTTCTCGGACCTAATTTCCCTTCTCGATGGCTCTCCCAGATTTCCATCAGGAGGGATCTCCTCTCTCATGCGGGGCCTTCTCCCCGCCCGGAGTTTTGGAACTGTGGATGTGGCCCCTGAGGGAGCATAGCTCATAAGTTCCGGTCTCTCAACTGAGATTGCTGTGACCATTCTCCAGTCCAGAGATCCCTCCACAAGGAAACTATACTCCTTGAAGTGAAACTTCAATTCTTGACGTGGCAACCACCAGCTCAACCCAGTTAACTGCCCAGTTGGTTCAGTGGTGGAGTTCTTGCAGGTACAGTTCTCCGCAGGGTTATCCCACTCCACCCTGAAGGTTTCCGTGGTGGCCCTAGCTGCTTTCCATGCCCCTCTTGGTGGTCGGTCTTTCTGGAAAGACCCACTAGTTAAAAATTTCCTCCACGGTGCAATGAGGCTGAGGCCTCCGGCTAGGAGAAGCTTACGCTAAGTGGTGAATCGGGATGCCATCTATAGCCTTGAGTCCTCTGATCTCCCCTCTCCCTTGGGGGTCAAAGTCTGGCAGCGTGGGCATTCTTGTTCCCAAAGCGTTCGATGCAGCTCGAGTTCCTGAAGGGGAACGCCTCAAGGTTATGTATGTAACCCTAGTTCCCCAAGGGAACAAGACAGTGCGTCTCCTGCCATACTTCCGGCATCCCTGTGAGAGCTTCCCTCATTCTACCAGAAGGTGCGGCTGTATTCACCGCACGTCCTTTTAAGCTCTCTGGTCTGTTACGTCTCGCCCATCAATTGGAATGATTACACGCGTGATTCAGAGCGAAGTCACGCTGAAGGTGTTCCCAAAGCGTTTGACGCAGCATCTCGTTCCCTCAGGGAACTAGGGTTACATACGTAACCTTGAGATGTTCTGGCAGAAGCTAAAGAACTTCCGCAAGGACCTTTAAAATTATAATTTTATGAAGTACCAAATTTTGCCAAACAACGCTTTTTAATTACTATTAAAATGTAAACATTTGTTAAATAAATAAATACAAGCATACATGCATAAAAAATGCTACATTCAGAGCTTAAAATTCCCTCTCCATCAGTCCAAAAAGATTGTTTATTTATACTGAATTGGAAAAAAAGTAGATACTATTATTCCTAAACCCCATAAGCAAACGGGCTTATGCTGTTAAAACGGGATGTACTGTTAAAAGCTGTATATGGTAGCACCTACAGCTCTATATAGCCTTCTAAAGGATTTCAAAATGAGAGAGAGTGTTGTTTTTAATGTCCAAATAAATACACAATTTTATTATAAATAAAAATTTAAAAATCCATAATAAATGATCAAATAAAAATATGCTTGTACAAATATTCATAGAGCTATGAACTATTAAAATCTATTTTACTAGTGCATATTATTTTTGTTTGTTCTGTCCACAAGCATCATATTTCTCATGACATGTTTTGGCAGCACAGAAGGATAGGATTCATGCTTTGAATTGAAACACATTCATATATTTTGAACAGAGACCTGTTATATTGAGCAGAAAACTGTTAGACAGAATTCATATATTTTCTCTTATTTGGTGCAATATTACAGTTTTAGCTTTTCCCTGTATTGGAGTACAAACAAGTTGGAACACAAATGGTGAGAAAAAAAGAGACGGATAGTGTGTGTGTGTGTGAGAGTGTTGTTTGTGTGAGATTAAGAGAGCGAGACAGAGCAAATTTGCAGAAGGGCGTGAGTGGAGGTAAGGAAAAAGCTATCCCAGGTGACACCTGGTTTTGCCATCCATCACAGTCCAAAAGCCAGACAGGAAACCAGCGAACCATCCTCATCTGTCATCCAATCACAGGCTCTGCCTTTTCTCCATCACCAATCTCATTTGTTCCTCTCAACAATTCATTCCATGTACGCTCGCTGCACTCAGTGAGATGACACCTGGTTGTCACCTTGAATATGTTTATTTCTTCCTGTTTTCCTCAGCTCAGGCAATGATGACTCAAATTAAACCTCAGCATTCTAACCAGGGCAAAGATGCAAAAATTGAACTGGATGTGGTTTGTGTAGTAGAACACACGTTTTTTTGTTTGTTTGTTTGTTTGTTTCAAATTTGATTAAGAGTAAAATGAAACTGCTTCTCAGTTCATTTATTGTGGTTTCAGAGTAAATTCAGATTCTTCAAAATGCAAAAATAAGAAACAAGTAAATTGAATTTATTTGTAGACCAAAAAATTTACCTAATATGTGTGCCTTATGTGAAAACTAAAACTTGATTTTATTAAGTTATTCAAGAAATATTTAACATCAAATATAAACTTAAATGCATTGTTTTGCACCAGCAACACTAAACACTGCACAGCAGATTTAAATTGCTCCTTTAGGTAAAAATTGCAGGTTATATGTTCTTGCAATCTCAAAGTGAAAGAGTTTAATTACTGTATCATGTGGAAATGCACACATTACTATTACTATATCTAGATTACTATAATACAAAGTAACAGGAAATTCAGACATGACCTTAACTGCAGTTCTAGCTTGTGATGCAGGAGTGTCCACTTGAATGCAATGCATCAGAAATGAGCCTTTGAACACAACAAGGTCTTCCATCAATGTCAAGTATTTCATGTTTAACATAAATTTCACAGACGGCCTGGAGACCACGACATATGGGCTGGTTTATGATTGATTTACTATCTTTCACCGGATATTTTCAAAAAAGTTAGTTTCAGAAGAACTGCTCACTTCATAAGTACAGTTCATGCCAGTGAACCGCTAACCAGTAAATGTGTCAATTAAGATGAAGAAAAAAATCAATGACATACAAGATATCCTTCCAATAAAAAGATTATAAATGGACCCAGATACATCAGGACTTCATCTACAGGTGTTGACTAAGCCCTGCACAGTCCAAAAAGAATTTCATTTTTGGATAATAACAGCTACACGGAGCCACAGAGTAATGTAAAATAATTTATCGCCCATACTTTGCAGGGTTTGCTGACTAATTAACACAAGTGCAAAGCACAGAGAACTTTGAAAATTAGGGTGGTGGAGAATCAATGCAAGTTCTGATGAGTCCCATTGAAAAACAGACTTCCTGCTGTCTTTGGCTTTCTGTGTATAACAGCTGATTCCAGCGAATGTGCCAGAGGTAATCTCATAATGGCAGAGATCTCTAATGGGATAATTGTAAGGTGCAATTTATTTGACCCATGAAAATATGAATCAATTTTGGAAGAAGAGGTGCTTTAGCTGTGACAGTTTGGTGAGTCAAGCATTCTGCATTTTGCCTGACTTTACGGAAGCGTGATCTGTCTTGAACACATTAACCGTATGGCTTAACGAGCAGAGCTGAGCAGGTGTTTTCAAGTTACAGCGCGTTTCAAACGGCACAAATAATGACTACAAAGGGCACAGAAGGGAGAACAATCATGGAAGCCAAGTGGGGACTTTGGAGAGAGCAGGGCACTTGCATGTCATAATGTAGCCGTTTGGAACCCACTTGGCAAAGGGAGAAAGGGAGGACAATATAATTTCCTCATTATCTTTATCATGACAACACAGTGTGTACCGCAGTAAGGAATGGATATAAAGTATTAAAATATATCAAGCAATAATTAATTTGAAGATGTCAGAAGCTCAGTACAAACAGGCAATCATATGAGTAAATTATATTTGAATAGACTGTGCTGATGATATGTTTCCTGAAAAAGAACAGAGAAAGCGATGAACTGATATTATTCAACAATATGTAAATCATATTCAAAGGTCCTCTATTATTATCAGTGGCAGGTAGTCATTTGCGGTTCCACCTAATCATATTTCACACGTAATCACTGCTTTGTGGACGGCAGCTGCTGATAAGATTGTTTGTGACGAATGCACAACTTTCATGATAGATGTGCTTTGCTTCGCTTTGCCAGCGTCAAATCTTTGTCATTATGTAGGAAATAGATGCAGGTATTTCTCATGTCATACTCCAATCTTGACAGAGAAGAGAGCAAATCTCTATGGACTGGATATTACGTTGTTGTCACAATAATATTGTTCACATCACAAATAAATCAACAGAATCACTCATACGCATTTCATCGTGAACTACATATTTATTCTCAGGTGTAAACAGATATAATGTCATGTGATGAAATCTAGCCTGTTTCATAATTTATTATTCATGCTAGCTGAATACATCAAAACTGCACATTTGAAGTGTCTCTTATCCCCTTCAGTGTAATGAGTTTAGACTAGGAAGCAATATAAAAGAATGGTGGAAACACCTTTCTGCTGTTATGCTGTATTACCAGAATATGCCATTACTTAGGGACAATCTTTGTAGTTGTATTATATTATATTCATACATACATACATACATACATACAACATACATAGGAGACTTTCTGACCTTCATGCACAACCATTAGGGTCTGCTGGGGTCCTAAATTATATCATTTCATGTTTTCTGTTAGTTTGCACCACATGATGTTGAAATTAAATACAGTGTAAAGCATGCTAAAAGAGTCATAACATAGCTGTACAGTATTTAAGAATGTATGTATGAATTGTATCTTTAACATATTTTTAAAATAAATTAATAAACAGGACAAAAACAAATCTCATGACACTGATCCAAATGCACCACAGGCTATAGGGAGAGGAACAAATACTTGAAATCTTCCTTCTCTTTGACTTGTATTTGAAGTGCATGATGAAAATAAAAAGCCACATCCTTCCTCTGATTGTATTAGACGGATCTAAAGAAGCTGCTTCTTTGGTTAATAAGTTATTTGCCTTTGGCAAGGTTACAGCTGCCCAGCTCTTATTCAATTAGATCTGGTGTGAATCCAGTGAAAAGCCAGTTGAGAATATGGATGGAACTATAAAGCAATCCAGTGATGGTTGCCAACATCCCTCAGGCCTGTTTACAGGGCCATCCAGGTCTTTGACTGTTAGTAATTCCACAACAACTGAAAAGACAACTTTAAATAGAAAAAAGGAAACGGAAAACAAGAAAACTCAAATACCAGCAGATGTTCAGAGGACACAAAGTTTAAATGCTTTTCAACTTGACAATACTGTTATGGACAATGATCTGGGTCATACATCACTCTGGATGCCAAAGAGTGGGTGTGTATGCAGTATAAAATCAGTCCCAGAACAGATGTCGTCTTTCTTCTTATCATTGATTATTGCCTAGCAGAAACACTAATCAAGTTCATCGTTGTGCTAATTACACACTGTCACAAATGACTTTCACTTGATAAAAAGGTCACCAGTGGTACTGCTAGAGCTAGCCACACATTTCCTAATGGATAATCGATTTTTCCTCATTTTCTTAATCAAGCTTGGATTATTATATTAACATATAATGTCAGTGGAAAAGGTTCAGCTGGATAAAAGGTCTTAATTTAACAATACAGATTCAATTTAGATAGGCAGGTGTTTTATTTCTATAGACCCCATTTAACACTAAACAGTTTCTGGCAAGACACCATAGTTATTGCAATTATTATTGCTACGTCTATTATAAAACCCTTTTTTGGATAACTGCAGTGTCTAAAAATATGGCATTTTTATAGAATCAGCGTTACTGGAGTACATTTTTGTAAGGGGTTACAGAAAACAATGCAATATATATATATATTTTTTTTTTCCAGTTCAAACTGTATATGGAACTTAAAATAAGGAAAAGAATAAATGTTGTATTCCAAACTCATTCTCATGGCAATTCATCAATATTTTACATTTTGGCCAATTGGTGGCAAATTAGATTGAATTTGTATTTTCATACTACCTGCTTATGACCAATTGGCAATTATGTTTAGAGAATGGAACTTCATGCTTACTTTTTTCCCCCTAACAATTGTATATACAAAAATTGCCATCTCAATAGTTATGTTTCATGAAATCGTGTCCTGGCCTGACAAAGTTGAAGAGCTTTGAGTTAAACTCCACCATATCCAAAGGTTTTTATAGAACAAGAAATTGATTTATAACTGTGTGATTGCTGTGACGATTCTCAATCAAAAACTGTGAAGAAAAAGAAAAAAGCTTTACAGAATACTTTTTTCTTTCTATAGTGTGACAACAGGAACTAAGAAACTCACAATAAAATAGTTTACAAAATAGCAGGTAAAATTTTTTTTAATAAATATCTAACAAAAGAATTTTAAGTAGCAGAGGGGAAAAGAACATGTCAAACAGTGTAAGGATTACTGTCTCTGAATGAACCTACATGAACTCCATTTCCTCCTGTCATCTACGTATCTGACAGCTCAC
The DNA here is from genome assembly GCF_936440315.1 of Barbus barbus. Lineage (NCBI taxonomy): Eukaryota > Metazoa > Chordata > Actinopteri > Cypriniformes > Cyprinidae > Barbus > Barbus barbus. The sequence continues at coordinate 13,177,514 of NC_136752.1, forward strand.
ATTTCACCTTTGTCAAAGTGTCCTCAGCAGGGAAATGTTTCTAGCATCCTTCACTGCATAGTGTGGATTCAATCCACGCCACCATCTGTCTCGTTGACTGCTGAGATGTGCCCTGAGATGAAACGCATGCTAATCAATACTGCTGCGTCCCACATCTACTTAAAAATCTCAATTACCTCTAATTGTAATCACAGCAGTTTCGATGTCAGGACCCTGTCAAAACAGAGGACGCACGAACCGCCTCAAGTCCAGGCAGCTGACAGGAAACAGTTTCCATTGGGGTGCTTGTAATCATGTGCCCTGCCAGAAAATAAAATAAATTATGCAAGGAAACCCACAGACATGGGTTTTAAGTTGTTAAAAAAAAATACATATTGCAGACAACGCCTGTTTACTTTTATACACAAGACATTGCAGGGAAATTGACACTGAAAACCATAAATCTGGAACAGCACCTGAAAGCTGTGCCGTGCGGCCTCGACCAGACAAACAGCCCTTGGAGCTCATCTTATTTTCTTTTACCTTAAATCAGAGGATTTATGAGATGATTTATGACCACTCAATCTCACATTTACTTCTTTAGCGGTTGATTCCTTTCTCCTCTGCCAGCCAATTTCACCAAAAGTTTTACTGACAGCCATATGTAATAAATAGCTTGATCTGAGTAGAGAGGCGGCTACGGTCATTTTCTAAATATAAATCCAAGACACTAAAGACTAAAGTGTCCGTTAGGATTCTGCAGCATGCGTGTCTTCAGTCACACTTTATACTCGGATCTCCTGAGGAATGACTGTTTCATTAACTTAAGTAAATAAAACTTGGATGGAAACCAAACAGTCAAGCCAATATAAATCTTAATACCACACATTCAGATGTTGAGATCAGCAGAACGAAATGTGCACATGATATTTTACAACAGTTAAATATAAAAAGCTAATTTTGAGTAATTTACATGTTGACCAGTGTTTATTTTTACTCTGCTAATGAAAACAGGATCCAAAATAAACCACACGGGAACGTCTCTGAAAAATACAGTAATGATTTGTTGCTGAAAGAATCGTTGAATAAATGATTTATATGACTCATGTCGCCACCTACTGGCCACACGATATAACACAAAAAGCACCACTATAAATCTCCAGATTTTTCGACTGTTTGTGTGTTCCACTGGCATGCACAAACATGAACAAAGTATTACTAATTGTGAAAAGTTATCAGCGCGATCGCTGCTTAACCAATCAAATTCAAGGGTGGATGTTTGCATGTGTTCGTTGGTTTTTGGATAGGCTAGTTGTTTAAACTTAATTAGTAAATTTGCATCCCAAATGTTGTACTGTCTCGTTGTGCTCTTTTTCCAGGCTCTTATGCACATAAGAGTAATTTATCATGAAAGAAGTCCGCTTATAATCCATTTGATCGAATTTAGTTCTCTACTGCGATAGACAGTGACTTTGCAAGGGTAAGTAATATTTTACTTGTATTGATAAAAGTTTTTGTATTAATCACTTTAAGTGCTTTATTTAATGCACTTAAATGCTAATATTACAATAAGTATGAAAATGTAAGCAATTTACGAAGATCTTTCTTATCTGCGATGGTCACGTGATCAACATTAGAAACCCCTCATTAATATATCTCTTCAAAAAAAGCTCTTATAATATGTTGACTCACACATACAACAAAAAAAACTACTCTGGACCCAGATTTCATGGCACCAAAAGCACTATGGATGCACAGAGTCAAGGTTAACTAATACTCCTGGGTATCCATGGGGAAACAAAGCCTTGTGCTCATGTTGCGTGAACATTTATTCTTAATCCGAAGTAAGGCAACTTCTGCATCATTCGTATAAACACATGATTGTATGTAGTCAGTAATTTCACTACACTGAAATAAACACATTCTGAACAGTGTTGTGAATAAAATAATTGCAAAGCTATGATTGATTGCAAGTTCACAAGTGAAAAAGCAGAGTAAGCCATGGCTGCAAATATGAGATATGAAACTAATATGAAGGACAATGGCAGGCGCAAGGTTATCTTATTCATAATTAAATTTAATCTGTTTTCCTTGTATTATTATTTTAATTCTGTAAAAATCGCACAAGCCGCTAATAAGAAGTGTGCATTTCTCTATTTTCTTAGCTCGAGGCACAGATTTGGTGTCACGTTATATGCTGTCACCAGCACAGACCCTTTTTATATTCTATAATTTATATTCTCTCCATTTATATTATATAATGACATTTTTCAACTCTGCTGGTTTAGCATTGAATAAATAAACCACATGGAATGCAAGACATTAGGCTGCATCACTTTCACCACATCTAGCATGAACTCCATTATTAAACATGGTTATCAATATCAGCACTGGTCATTCTCTAGAAGTTGCTTTCTGGTCATATGTCAATTTCATTTCTCCATTTATGAATTATATTGGCCTAGGGGTCTGCATTGCATATGCACATTTCATCTGAGCAGCAGTAAAGCCAACTGGAGAGTTTCTAACCTGAGGTGTGTGGGTGATGACTTCGTATTGATGTTTGTGTAAAATAGACACTATAAATGATGCATTGCAATGTTAATGAAATTGGTTTTGCAGTTATGGTTAGCTGTGTATCTCACAGCAACGTGTCTCTAATCCTTTGTTCAATATACACAGGAATGTTTTTCAGCAGATCTCACTTACCTATCAATACAGCCCTATCAATACAAAACAAGGCACATGGACAGAAGCTGTTTGATAATGGTCTTAAATACTAAAATAGCTGCAGGCCAAAAAAGCTGCTTTTTATCTTGTCAGCAAAAAAACCCCAAAAAGATGGAAGTTTTGACTCAAATATCAGATGATCGTATGGATTTTAAAATCTTGTTAATTACTTATAAATCCCTGAATGGTTTAGCTCCTCAGTACTCAAGCGAGCTCTTAATGCATTATAGTCCTGCATGTCTGCTTCGTTCTCAAAACTCTGTCCATTTGATAATACCTAGCATATCAAAATCAACTGCGGCCGGCAGATCCTTTTTCTATTTAGCGCCCAAACTCTGGAACAATCTACCTAACACTGTTCGGGAGGCAGACACATTCTGTCAGTTTAAATCTAGATTAAAGACCCATCTCTTTAACCTGGCTAACACAACACACTAATATGCTTCTAATATTCAAATCCGTTAAAGGATTGTTAGGCTGCATTAGGTAAACCATAACCGGGAACACTTCCCATAACACACAATGTACTTGTTACATCGTAAAAAGTATGGCATCTACTAATATTAGTCTGTTTCTTTCTTATTCCAAGGTCATCGTAGCCACCTGATCCAGTCCGTATCCAGATCAGATAGTGGATCAGCACCTAGAGATGACCTCTACAGCCCTGGACGTCAGCGGAGGCCAGGACACCTAGATTCGCCCCAGAGACAGATCACCAGTGAAGACCCTGTCTCCTAGACGGCCATCGGGACAAGACCACAGGAACCAGATGAGTCCTTTACACAATCTGACTTTGCTGCAGTTTTTTTCTCCATTCTGTCACCGATGGAGTTTTGGTTCCTTGCCTCTGTCGCCTCTGGCTTGCTTAGTTGGGGACACTTAATTTCCAGCGATATCGTCGACTCGATTGCACAGATACTATTTAAACTGAACTAAGCTGGATGATGACATCACTGAATTCAATAATGAAATGCCTTTAACTGAAAATTGAGTGTTTAATCTAGTCATTTTACATTATTGACACACTATTTTCCTATTTTGATATTGTAAAGTTACTTTGACACAATTTACATTGTAAAAAGTGCTATACGTATAAATAAAGGTGACTTGACTTGACTTGATATGACATTACCGTAAAATACGCCCTCAAATAAATGGTTTGTGAAACATGTGCCAATTGAGATTCAGTCACAGTTTGAATCTGGTGCTGTGATGTAATGATCCTAACAGATAGCCTTCTGTCTACTTAAAAAGAGAAAAGTTAGGTAAGAGACAGTCAGGGGACTTTCCAAGAGCGCTAATTTACAGTTCAACAGCACTATAACCAAGTCATGGAGTCACCAATTTGTTCAAAAACATTGATTCATTCAGAAACAAAACATACAGTTGTATAAATGAGTGAATCACTGAATCATTCACTTAACTGATTTGTTATTTATTATTCAGGAGCGAAACTTGGTGACATGCAACGTTTGATTCTGCTTTGACTTTATTAGGGGCCAAGCACCAAAGGTGCGATGGCACCTATTGTATCTCTTAGATTTCCTATTATTATTATTCTTCCTCCGCTCTGGGAGTCTATGGCAGCCCATAGAACCACTTGCGGGAAAGTTATGAAATTTGGCACACTGATAGAGCTTCACTCATGTTTATGCTAATAACATTTGAACCATACGGCACAGAAGGCAAATTCGTTTTTCTATTTTTAATTGTTCAAAAAACCTACTTTTTCGAACCCGCCCTAGACGGTTGCGATTTTCACCAACACTGGCTCAGATCATCTTCAGACCATGCTGGCAAAAAGTTATGGAATTCAAGTTGATTCGTCAAACCGTTCTTGAATAACTTGCAAACTAATTCTACGAAATGCACACAAAAATGGATGTGAGCCTATATCTCTGCAACGGTTTGGTGTATTGAGACCAAACTTGTTGTTATAACAAGCAAGACCTGAGGCTACCTGCAGTGTTTCGGCATAGTGCCCCTATTGGTCAGGAGATATGAAAAATTGCTATTTTTGCTTATAACTTCTGAATGGTTTGGCCAAAAATCATAAAACTGGTCTCTTTAGATTCGGTGTAGCATGCCGAATCGAACCATTCCCAATTTTCCCATGTCAGTCATTTTGGCCGATGGCCATTTTGAATTTTGTTGTAAAATTCTATATTTTACGAACACATTGACATACTCGGTATGTGTCGGGACCATGCCCTGATGGTACTCAAAAAGGTTGGGGGCAGTGCCATCTTGTGGTCAAAAGTTATAATGAAATTTCTAAAAATGCTAATAACTTTTGCTTACATTAGCCTATTGTAATGAGACTGATGTTGATAGATTCCTTGGATCATGCCGAGAACATCAATACTAATATTACCATAATTGGCTGAACTTCCTGTCTGCCATTTTGATTCATGTTGAAAACCTACTTTTTTGAACTCCTAGATGTTAGTCCAATTTTAAAATTTTCAAAAATGCTAATCATTTTTGATTGCATTAGCGTATTATAATGAAACTGGTCTCAAAATATTCCTTGGGTCATGCCAACAACATAGATACCAATTATGCCATTGTGGGCCGAACTTCCTGTCCGCCATTTTGATTTATGTGGAAAACTTACTTTTTCTAACTCCTCCTCAACTGTTGGTCCGATTTTCACCAAAATTGAATCAAATAATCTTCAGACCATGCTGACAAAAAGTGATGGATTGCGTATTGATAGACATTGATAGACATTTTTGTATAGCGCCGCAACAAATTTGAAGCATAATGCCAAATTATGTCTGAGGCTGTATCTCTGCAAAGCTTTGACATAATGACACCGAACTTTGTGTGTGCCATTATCACTTCACACAGATCACACCACATCGATTTGTTAACAGCGGTACCTATTGGTCAAAAGTGATAAGCCATTAAATCATATTACCAGAAGTTGTGTTTATGATTTTTCAGCAATTTTGCTTAAAATCATCCTAAACTTGCTTTAATTACTCATTGTTGCAGTTGGTGTGATGTTCAATGCCATGCTTAGCTCCTCATTTTGCCTTTGAAGTGCTTGGCCCCTTAATTGCTGCTTGCAGCTATATTTTGGAACTGTTTTTGTTGGCGAGCAAATATAGACAAAGTAACTGGCAATATTAACTGTAATTTGCTTAATGTTATCTTGCAGTGAATTGGTGGTGTCAGAATGAGAGTCCAAACAGCTGGTAAAAGCAGATCCAAAGTTGTTGTACAAGCAAAAACAGTCCAAAAACAGTACAAGCATTTCTTTATTAGAGGCCATTCCATTTCAACGAAATAGCCATTAAATGTGTTATAGAAAAATCCTGTATCAATGTCCCATCCATGTGTCTATATTACTTTTCATAGTATGGTAAGATAATAAAGCACACTTACAAGAACAATAATTTTCTGCAGTTCCAAGCACTTTCACTCAGTAAATGCATTTTTTAAGTTGTCCATTGTCACTAGTCAATCCAGTTGCAATTGCCCAATAGCATGGGCACTAATCGTATAGTTGCTGTAAAGTGTGATTAGGCTAGAGAATGTGAAAAAGTGTGGCATTGGAAGAGTCGCACTTGATGGAAAATCCATTATGCAGACAAGGTAATGAGGTGCCGAGGGTGATGAAGGCTGAGGTACACAGTGTAGATAGCCAAAGCACTGGAATACTGCCCTGAGCACAGGCTCATGTCCCTTTTGATCTTTCTCCTTGATCATGGCACTTTGTAAAACCCACAAAATCCAAAATGACCAAACATGACCTGTGTAATACTCTAACATGACACCATATAGACAACTAGGACAGGATGCTTTGATCTCTGTGAATCTACACAATCACTAACACAAGTTTTACCTTGTGGAAGCAAAAAGCGGGTATGATTTCTGACATTATTATTCTCTCAATACATGCAAACATGCATTAAAAAATAAACTAAAATGTCAAGATCTCAAGAGACCGGTTTTTGTATCCCATATGGAGTTTCATTGTACTTGCTACTTTTTATAATGAGAGAATTAACTTCAAAAGCATAGCAGACCTAAAATGCCTAAGCAGGGTGGCATTTTAATTTCATTATTCAAATTAATTCATGTCCAGAGGTTAAGATTTAATTTTAGAAGAATCTAGGAGTACTGAGCAAAGTCTAATGAATTAAAAAGACAGTGTGTGCCTGAAATGAAGATTCACATCAATAAATATTCAAAAACATAAAATAAAATGTTATAAAATATAAAGTTCTAAAGGCATTGATGGTTCCATGAAGAACTTTAGAACCTCTTCAACCCTTTCACAAAAGGTTCTTTTTATTGGAAAAATGTAAAAAAAAAAAATCACTGGAAAACCCAAAATGGTTCTTCTGTTGCATCGCTATGCAAGCTTAATATTTAAGATTGCAAAATAGGTGCCGAAGTAAACACACCAGGAACAATAACTGTAACAAAAACGTCCAGTATCCCATCAATCCGATTCTGATGAAAAGACATTTGTCTCCTGTTGACTCCTGCTGTCCATATTTGTCATCAGCCACTGAGCTCTTTTTTTTCTGAATTCCATTGCACCACAAGCCTGTCAGCAATCGAATCGCCTCAAATCCTGACAACATGATTCCTCGCACCCCCTGTGTCCCTTTAACACAGGGACAATTCTTCACTCTGTCACCCAGCCCAATCACCTAAATCTGGACTTAATTAGATCCTAATAGAGCCATTTCTCACATTACGGTGGAAAGCTTTCCCTAGGTAGAGCCTGATTAAGCAGACAGAAAAGTCATTGTTTTTAGAGGAAAGCCGAAAGCTAACTGCTTTAACGCAGTGTAGTCAATTTGAACAAATATCTTCAACCCCGTAGGAAAAAAACTTAAATTACAACAGTAGTGCGTGTATATTATATATATGTATACCTGTGAGTGAATTGAAAAACAACTGAATCCCCAGTAAAGGAAAAACACACAGAACAAGCATGACTTTTAGCCTTAAGCTGAATGGTTTTCAGTTGAGTTCCTTTTATTCAATTCAGTTCATATTGCTTTATTGGCATGACATACTTAGATACATATTGCCAAAGCATTGTACATAGCAGAATTAAAAAAATATATATAATTTTTATATATATATATATATATATATATATATATATAATACAAACCCGATTCCAAAAAAGTTGGGACACTGTACAAATTACGAATAAAAAAGGAATGCAATAATTTACAAATCTCATAAACTTATATTTTATTCACAATAGAATATAGATAACATATCAAATGTTGAAAGTGAGACATTTTGAAATGTCATGCCAAATATTGGCTCATTTTAGATTTCATGAGAGCTACACATTCCAAAAAAGTTGGGACAGGTAGCAATAAGAGGCCGGAAAAGTTAAATGTACATATAAGGAACAGCTGGAGGACCAATTTGCAACTTATTAGGTCAATTGGCAACATGATTGGGTATAAAAAGAGCCTCTCAGAGTGGCAGTGTCTCTCAGAAGTCAAGATGGCAAGAGCATCACCAATTCCCCCAATGCTGCGGCGAAAAATAGTGGAGCAATATCAGAAAGGAGTTTCTCAGAGAAAAATTGCAAAGAGTTTGAAGTTATCATCATCTACAGTGCATAATATCATCTAAAGATTCAGAGAATCTGGAAAAATCTCTGTGCGTAAGGGTCAAGGCCGGAAAACCATACTGGATGCACATGATCTTTGGGCCCTTAGACGGCACTGCATCACATACAGGAATGCTACTGTAATGGAAATCACAACATGGGCTCAGGAATACTTCCAGAAAACATTGTCGGTGAACACAATCCACCGTGCCATTCGCCGTTGCCAGCTAAAACTCTATAGGTCAAAAAAGAAGCCATATCTAAACATGATCCAGAAGCGCAGGCGTTTTCTCTGGGCCAAGGCTTATTTAAAATGGACTGTGGCAAAGTGGAAAACTGTTCTGTGGTCAGACGAATAAAAATTTGAAGTTCTTTTTGGAAAACTGGGACGCCATGTCATCCGGACTAAAGAGGACAAGGACAACCCAAGTTGTTATCAGCGCTCAGTTCCGAAGCCTGCATCTCTGATGGTATGGGGTTGCATGAGTGCGTGTGGCATGGGCAGCTTACACATCTGGAAAGGCACCATCAATGCTGAAAGGTATATCCAAGTTCTAGAACAACATATGCTCCCATCCAGACGTCGTCTCTTTCAGGGAAGACCTTGCATTTTCCAACATGGCAATGCCAGACCACATACTGCATCAATTACAACATCATTGCTGCGTAGAAGGAGGATCCGGGTACTGAAATGGCCAGCCTACACTCCAGATCTTTCACCCATAGAAAACATTTGGCGCATCATAAAGAGGAAGATGCGACAAAGAAGACCTAAGACAGTTGAGCAACTAGAAGCCTGTATTAGACAAGAATGGGACAACATTCCTATTCCTAAACTTGAGCAACTTGTCTCCTCAGTGCCCAGACGTTTGCAGACTGTTATAAAAAGAAGAAGGGATGCCACACAGTGGTAAACATGGCCTTGTCCCAACTTTTTTGAGATGTGTTGATGCCAAGAAATTTAAAATAAACTTATTTTTCCCTTAAAATGATAAATTTTCTCAGTTTAAACATTTGATATGTCATCTATGTTGTATTCTGAATAAAATATTGAAATTTGAAACTTCCACATCATTGCATTCTATTTTTATTCACAATTTGTACAGTGTCCCAACTTTTTTGGAATCGGGTTTGTATATATCCATAAATAAACAAAACAAAATACATGTAAAATACATCCATATATATATTTATATAAACATTAATGGTACTACTAATGCAGATGTGTTCACTCTTTGCTTCTTAGTTTGTGGCATTTATAAATATGTTGTGCTACCAAAGAAGAAGCAGGTCCTTCACCGAGCAATATTCTTAATTTGTCATTTTCATGGAGTGACTGGAACTCAGGAATAATCTGCTGTATTTGACTGTACAGTGTGTCTCTTAAGGACATGTATTTGTCACAGTGGAGGAGAAAGTGTTCCTCTGTCTCAACTGATCCAGATCTACATTCGTTACAGATTTGCTCTTCTCTAGGTAACCATGTCTTTTTATGTCGTCCTCTTTCTATGGCCAGCTGGTGGTCACTCAGTCTGTACTTCGTCAGTAAATGTCTGTGAGTTATATTCCTGACTGAGACAAGATAGTCAGCCAGACTGTACTCTCTGTTGAGTTTCAGATAATATTGCAGACGACTTTGGTCTTTGGTTTGTTCTATCCAATGCTGTATGTATGTCTCCTTCTCTTCATTCATAATTTATTTGATTCTTCCAGGTTTTTCAGGGTTGGTGATTTTGAGTGCTTTGTTAGTCAGATCTGACACCAATACACAAAGATGACTTTTTTGGGCACTCATTTTTTGTGTTTTTAGTGCTTTAAAATGAAGAGAATATTCAGAACTAGAGTTTAAGTGAATCCAGAACTTTAAAACTCTTTCTTTAATGATTAGATTTAGGGGGAGACGGCCTAACTCCGCTCTGCAGGCATTATTAGGTGTATTTCATTTACAAGAGATTTATGCTTTTCTTGACACACTTATTAGATTTCGTTGATGATTTCGACCCTGATTCTGACACAAACTGAGATAGAGTACTCTATAAAACCTTGTATCTACTGACGCTCAAAAGATGAACAGTAAAAATTACTGAAAACTCTCAAACTGCCCTTGAAATGTGATAAGTGAAAGTGGAGGTAACAGAAAGCATTGAGTATTGTGGCTCTCACTGTTGGAAGTGGAGAGAATTACTTTAATCGCAGTTGTAAAAGTCATGTCACATGCAATCAGGGAGTTGACAGGTCAATATAAATCATCCTGGATTCCTCATTAATTTTCCCACGCAGGGACAGTAAAACGTCTTCATTCTATCGCTTACTGTCATGAGGATGGATTAAAGGCATGCTTGGATAGGTGAAATCAATGGCACCTTAACAGCATGTAGCATGAAGCAATCAGCCAGTCTGCAACACAAATGACACAACATCTGCAGTACATCTGTAAAGCACACTGTCTGTGTCTTCACATTGTGTGTGCTGTTTGCTAGTGTCAATAAATCAATTTCAAAATTAAGTTCAATTTCAGGGTCAGGATTAATATGATCAAATTGGGGTGGTGATGGCACAGTGGATAAGACACATGCCTTTGGTGTGAGAGACCCGGGTTCGAATCCACTGTGAGACACCAATGTGTCCCTGAGCAAGACACTTAACCCCTAGTTGCTCCAGAGGCGTGCGACCTCTGACATATATAGCAATTGTAAGTCGCTTTGGATAAAAGCGTCAGCTAAATGAATAAATGTAAATGTAAATGGTGAAATTCATGAGGTTCTTGAACCAGAACTCATCCACCTCTCAGTGAATGAGGCTTGTCGACCAATGGTCATTAGGGCATGTACACTTAAAAAAAAAAAAATCTTACATTTAAGGAACTAGTTTTACCTGAATTAAACCTTAAAATGTACCCTTTCCTGGGTTACATAATATATTCAGCTTGTGATATGGATATATATCTCTTTTCATACACAACATACTGTAATGTTGTGATGCTTAGATACACTTAACTTTTAAATGTATTACTTTTTTTGGTGTTTTATTTGATTTTTATTTATATACTTAACTTATTATTTGTATACTTAATTAAAAAAAATTAGATGTTAAAGCATATTTTTATGTCCCTAATTTTCAACTTTTTCAACAAAAACAGTTAAAGAGTTAGTTCATTCAAAACCTTTGTTCATCTTCGTACACAAATTAAAATATTTTTGATGAAATCCGAGAGCTTTCTGACCCTGCAGACAGTAACGCAACTGACATATTCAAGAAAGGTAGTAAGGACATCGTTAAAATCGTCCATGTGCAATCAGTGGTTCAACTGTCATTTATGAAGCTGCTAGAATTCCTTTTTGTGCACAAAGAAAACAAAAATGAGGCTGAGTAATTTATGACAGAATTTTGGTTTTTGGGTTAATTAACCCTTTAATTTACACATTAGCACAAAAACACATTTTTACAATTGTCACAAACAAGACGTCATGTTTGCATAAGCGATTGCTCTCTGTCAGGGCTAGATGCCAAACGGCAGTGGTCTAACGCTCATGAGCATCAGCCTGGCTACCCCATTAATCTTGGACTCCATTGTCTGGCAATAAAAAGGTGTTTTGAACATAAAAGATCCCTTCTATCCATCAGTCTTAGTGCCACTCAATAAATGGCCACAGATTTAAACAATGTACGGCGCCGTGATAAAGCCTTGTTTGTAGTCTGTCTTTCCAATTGGCAAGCCCAGATAACCATCTAAAGCTTTTTAAACCTGTGGGCTCTGTAAGGTTACCACAGCACACAATAAGATGGTGACAAATTTCAAACTTATCCTCTGTGACACATATGTCTGATGTTAAGAGAGGTTTCAGGCGAAAATGGAACAAACAATCTGTTGATCCTATATACTGGAGGATATACAAAGAAAATCAATATAAAACTAAATGAGATCTACTGCATTATATAACACTTTTTAAGGCAGCAATGTTACAGATTGGCTGACTTTGGTGAGGATTGATTGTATTGACGTTCTAATAAACCAAAGCAATGAGTGATTGAACCCAGCTGTGTCAATCAAATCATGGTCATCCATCACCAACCAACAACTGAATAAAACACATTTTAGACAGAACAATGTCATAAAAAATAAAGCAACAAAAATACACATTATGGCTTCCTGCACAAAATATTAAATTCATAGTGGTAGTTTTCAGTGTACATGTTTGGGACAGCATTGTGTTGCCTTTGCCAGCGTCCCGTATAAACGGAGTAGTAGCAATCAGCCTAATGTACTCAAGTGTGCCCAATGCACAAAGCCTTCTCACTGAAGCATTAGCTCAGCAATCTCCCAAAGTGAAACACCCCTCATTAACATGAACGACCAGAATCTATCATCATCAAGAGATTGTTCTACGCCGACATTTCTAGAAAAACAGGTTAGGTTGAGTTCTCTTTCAGTCTAACTGATTGATCTGTCTACTGTCCTAAAAGCAGGTTCACTATATTTGCAGATTTGGTCTTCATTGATATTCATAATGTAAAATATCTAAAAGCTAGTTTCTCTCCATGAGTATCTTGTGTTTTAAATGTTCTGACGTCAGGTGCAAAGTGAAGCCATTTGATTTCCATTCTAATTGTGTTTATGCAAAATGGATTTTAAGAAAATCAAATTAATTAAGAAATATCAAGTCCAGCTCTCTAGTTCAAAGAAATGTTGAAGGAGGTTAAAAATGTCCCCGTTTGATCCTTCCAGTTGAATTAAATGTGATAAGGCTATAGCTGTTAGACTGTGAGCAGATCGCTGCCATCAGCTAATTTAGCGTCCAAGCACAGTAATGTGAGATGCTTCTATAAACAGCACTGTTCTCTACTGAATCCACAATACCTTTAATTTAAGAGCAAGTGCAGTCTGATAATGGCTGAGCAGCCCACACATCCCAAGGTGAAAAAGGACACTGTCTGGACATTTACTCCATTGGCAATGTGCAGACAAAATGCTAAACACGGAAAGTAGAGGACAAGGCCTGTTTGCTGTGACAGCACTGTAGAATATACACTGGAGGTGAAGTGGACTTGCATAAGCTCTGTAAGCCAGAATGTATTATAGCCGACACAAGACAGAACCATTCAAAATGTTGCCCATCTCTGATTCTGGGAATCCTCCCTTTTATGACAGAGTTGATCTGCTGAGAGGAAACCATGAAGATGTTCTGTTCAAGCTGAGCAGCTGCTCCTCTGTGCTTATGAAGTCAATATTCTGAACAGTTGCCATGGCACTTTAACACAATTAATACAAATCCACTGAGCTGGATCCCAAGTAGAGGGATGTTTAAGTATTTATAAACACTTTTAAACTCATTTTAACACTACAAATATAAGTAATTTTAAGAGTGTGTTTTTATTGGCTGCTAAATGGATAATATAATATAATATAAGATTTGAACCTCCATTGCATACCAAACAAAAGTGTTCCACAAGTGTTGATATTCATGTAAACATTTGGAGGAAGAGCTCAAGGACAAAACAAGGCAAATGTGTGTAAAATAAAATAACCGCCGAAAGTTCAAACAGCTGATAAAAGCATCACAATAATCCACAAGTAATCCGCATGGCTCCAGTCCATCAATTAACATCTTGTGAAACTGCATGTTTGTGTGGAAAACAATTTTAACCATTGCTTCTGGCCAAAATACCAGTCAATGACCCAGAAAGAGTCCATCCCCTGTTGCCCTCTCACATCAAAACCTACCAACATAAATGTTTAGAAGCGTTTTGGACTGTTTTCACTTGTAAACAATGCTGCATCTGTGCATATTCATATTTCTCTCTTGATTCAGATGAGATGACTTTGTCACTGGAGAAAGCAATATTATAGATGGAGGACTAAAGATGTTTTAAGTTGAAACCATTATAATGAGGGATTTGTTTATTACAAACATGCAGCTTTTCACTTCACAAGACATTAATTGATGGTTTGGATTCATGTGGATTATTGTGGTTTTTATCAACTGTTTGGACTCTCATTCTGACAGCACCCATTCACTGCAGAGGATCTATTGGTAAGCAAGTGATCCAGTGCTAAATTTCTTCCATTCTATTGTGATAAAGAAACAAACTTACAGTAACATTAGAGCAAACCTACTTTAAATTAACCAGTTGGCACAACATCTACTGTCTCCCTCAGTCCTCTCTAGCTTGTAAAATTGGTCTTCAAGGTCTGCCCAAGTCTGGTGGTGCTGGTGGACCAGCTTGGTTGAACTGACAGTGACCTGGCTGACCTGTTACACCAGTTCCAGTGGTTCTTCAAGTAGAAATTGGGAGAATCATATGTTCAAATTTATCCAACAGCACCGAGACTTTGCACAAACTTTGTTTTTTTGACTTTTCATCAACGCTTTCTACATGTTACCTTACACTAGTAGGTCCTGATATGTGACTGACTAGTGAACTATTTCCATTGATGGAGCTGAAATAGACAAAATGTTGTAGACCTGATGTTGTCAAGATCTCCAAAATGCTTGAAGAGACACGTGAGATTGCTCGCATTTGACATTCTTTACCACTAGGCTCTTGTGTTTGGTGTGCAGAAGATATATTAGATGTTCAGCTATATAATCCGTTGACCAATGCTGGATGTAGAATGTACCATAAAATGTTTCCAATCTCAGCAAAAGGTTTTTGCTAGCCAAAGGCAACTAGTTGCCCTTGAGAAGAAGACTGACAGAAGCAAAGCGGTTTAGTGGTTTATAGGAGTCATAAGGTAGCCTGTTTTTCACTGGTCTTTCAACGTTCACCTCCTGAACTGATTTAGGGAGGACATAAATCACTGCCTAATAAGTTTTATTTCTATTGGCAGACTTCTTTTTCCGCCGTATGCAGCTGTTTCATCATGTGAATAACATACCGTGGTATCCTGTCAGCGGCACTCTTTGGGATATTCTGCCATTTAGTGATCCAAAGATTTTGTTTCAAGTAAAAGATTTAGTTTGGAGAACTCCTTCCAAAAGCACTTGAGGATTTTAAATGATTTTCTTGTCTTTTAAACATCTTTGATCCTGAACAGTGAGGGGCCAAGGGTAAACGCAATTAATTTGTGTTTACAAAATGAGATGGGATTACCTAACTCTTTGCACAATCAAGCTCCTATTCAATTTTGCCCACAACACGCTTGTTTTCAATGGTACTGAATTTCAGGTTGAAGTGGTATCGTGGGCCTCCTCAGTCTGGGAGTCTTAAGAGGAGAGTCACGCAAAAACGGATTGAAAGGAAAATAAATAAATAAAATTATTCTTAATGGATACAGAGAAGCAGCCATGAAATCATGAACAGAAGCCAATCAGCCCATTCAATCTCTTGTGCTTTATGAGCCGTGCAGGATTTTAGCACTCTACGCAATGAAGTGAGACACAATTAGCATGCCAGCAATTAGATATGAAGTTCTTACACTGCATTTAAGCAGCCAACTCTTTGCTTTAAGGGATTTGGGGTGCTGGTTTGCAGCATAATTGGGTTCAATAGTGTATCACGTACATGCTTGGTTTGGTCATATTTTCGGCTGTTTGTTAGCTGTCTCTAAGAATCTGTGTGTTTGATTTAGGACCATCAGTTTAATGTGTTAATTTAATTAAATGGATGGATTGCTGTGGACTGCAGGTTTATGTTCGATGATATGGAAATAAAACAAAAGCACATTTTTAATGTCTGTTCATGCTTTCGGCCTGCTGTCATAACATAATGCTGTAGAATTATTTTAATTTGGGAGCATACATATATGTGATTCATTTAGGCTATTAAAACTAAAAATTATTAATTCATTAAAGTATTTTATGTAATAAATTCAATTAAATTTTTTAAAAAGCTTTTTTGTTCATTTTTCAGCTCGTAATGAAAACATTTTAATATTCATGCATTCATTCATTCATTCATTCATTCATTATTCTTACATTTAATTTAATTTCCATAGTAAAAAAGTAATATATTTAAAATACATTTATTTCATACTAAGTATAGTTCAAATCTATTAACATTTACTGATATATCACTCGAGAATTACTGATATAGAATTATAATTAAACTTTATTTGGGGTACTTGTGCACAGTGCAAATTTCTTAATATTTAAGCCTAAAATGTGTTTAATGTCACTATTGATGAGGATTGTATGATCTTTGAATAATATCAGTCTTTAAGATATTTAAAGTGTACCTGAAGTTTACTTGCAATAGTTCCACTTTAGCACAATCAAATATCCTTCAGTATATCTTTAGTTGTACTTCAACACTACTTCCACACAATTAAAGTACAAAATTAGTTGTTCCAATTTAGCAGACTTTAAGTATACCAGTTTTGTATGCTTTTTTATTTAAGAATGCAGACAAGGACAATTGAATAGCGAACATGTGACCTTTAAAAAAAATATATATATATAGTTTTTTATAATGTGAATCATATCTGACGCAGGACTTTATTAGATCCTGTCTGGCTCATGTTCCACCCCCCTGACTTCAGCATTAGAGGAGAGGATGCTGACTGGGACGCCCTTTGACTTTGACAGCCGGGGATGTGACACCCATATGTGTGCATGGAACAATGCTGACCCACTGGATTGGGGTGAGCTGTCTATTTATAATTGAGTCTTAACAAGCATGTTGTCATCACCTGACGGCATCAGCTGCATGAGAGATTCACTATAGGACACAACATCAAGAAATAGTTCACCCAACAATGAAATTTTGCTGAAAATGTACTTGTCCTCAGCCCATTCAAAATTTAGATGAGTTTGTTACTTCATCTGAAGCGATTCAGAGGAATTTATCATTACATCACTTGCTCACTGATGAATCCTCTGCAGTGAATGGGTGCCATCAATATGAGAGTCCAAATTGCTGATAAAAACATCACAATAATCCACACAACTCCAGTCAATCAGTGAACATTTTGTGAATCAAAAAGCTGCATGTTTATAATAAACAAATCCATCAAGATGTTTTTAACTAAGATACAAGTCCTTTGTCCATAAATATAGATTTTTCTAGTGCAAAAGCCATCTTTTCTAAGTCTATTTTTAAATTCATTTGAATTCACATCAGTATTTTTCTATTAAAGGGTTACTCCACCCCAAAATGAAAATTTTGGAAAAAATTGGAAAATTAATTTTCAATAATAAATTTAATTTGAAAATTAATTTTGTCATGATTTATTTGTGTCCAGTGGATACTCTCCAAAACAGTGTTACGCTGACACATCGTCGAGACAAATTGTTGAATAAAGTCATTTAAAGTCAAGGTTTTTTTTTCTTTGCATACAAAAAGTATTCTCGTAGCTTCATAACGTTACGATTGAACCACTAATGGCAGATGAACTATTCTGACAATGTTTTTTAAATGTTTCTGGGCCTTGACAGTGTTAATTGTTTGGCTGTCACGAGCCTCCCGGTTTTCATCCAAAATATCTTAAATTGTGTTCCAAAGACAAACAAAGCTTTTACGGGTTTGGAACGACATGGGGGTAAATAATTAATGACAAAATTTTCTTTTTGGGGTGGAGTAACACTTTAATGTTTTATTTTACTATATATTATTTTTAACATATTTTATTGATTTCAGATGAATCACAGTTATTCCAGCCACTACAAGACACTACACTGCAAGTGAGAAGTATTTCACATCACACAGTATAATTAAGTAGGTAGATGGAAATCATGGGCACAGCACAGACTTTTAAATCAGTAGGAAATAAACATAAGTAATGGCTATAGATAGATTTGATGATACGGTTTCTAGATGGAGAAGATATGATGAGTCATACATGCTCAGAGCAGTCAGGACCACCAACCAATTATAATTCTCCACTGGGCGCTTGGCTGCTTAGTGGGTCAAACTATTATTTCCCAGAAAGAGAACAGTGCTCCCAACTGAAATATATGTGGCTTTCAAATTGAATTTGGAGACTGACTAAATTAAATCCTTTTATCTATCTGTTTTTTTTTCTTTCTTTTGGCCAGATCCAAAACCCTTCTGTTCTAAATGACTGTCAAAATGATCTCTTTTATTTCAGAAAGATCAGGAACTGATACACTCATTATAGAATTAGAATCACAAAGCTGCTCTGATATACATCTATTTGGCTAAATTTAGGGGTAATGACAATTATTTGACGTAATGCATCCTGCAATGGATCTTTAAATCAGAAAACATCTGGTTTGTGTACTCTGGTTCTGCTAGTTGCACCCCTCTGAGGCAAATGGCAAGTAAATTCAATATAAAACTGATTTACACTGAGTTTTAAAAATTGAGTTTAGATAACAAGAGGCAGAAGGACTGGCTCCTGAGTAAAAGAAACCAAGAAACATACAATCGAGTACAGTATGTCTGTATAAGATTAATAAGCACTACAGTTACTCAAAAAATTAATTCTGTCACTTAAATAAATATATATATATACTGTATATATAAAACATCACAGTAATAGCTATAGGATCATATTAGAGACAATAGTAACGGCTGGGTACATCTGGGTACATATTCATTGTGAGATTTTTGTGTTGTCACAAAGATACTTGCAAATTATCTTTTTTTTTTTTTTTTTTTGCCTTGTTTTTCTGTAAAAATAGCTTTAAGCAACATAATTTAGGTCAAAGACACCCCTCCACAATTAAAATTTAGTTTTTAAGCTTCACAGTAAATATATTCATCTTTAAGGATATGGTTTATTCAACCTGATCTCATGAGACCAGGTCACTTTTTTATTTGCTCTCCAGAGATGACTAGAGGTCCACACTTGTGGAAAACACTGAATATGCACATCAGCAATGTGTGTATTTTTGATACAGATACAGTTGAAGTCAACCAGTTAAACATACAAAATACAACCTGAAGCAACTTGAGTCACTATATGTCAACACTTGTATAATAGTATCTACCAAACATGATATATTTAGTTGTTTTGAGCAATGTTTATTACTGTTCACTGAAGTTTGTCTAATTTAAACTTTTAGCCATTGTTATTGCTTCATCTCTGTTGAAAACAAAATCCCCACCTTTCATCAGAACTACAAATGATTTGTTACACTTTTCAAACAGTTACAGTTTACAGTCAAACTTTTAAGTGTGTGTTGGAAAATAAATGTTCCCTGTGTTCGAATTCATCTAACAGGTGTCCTGTTTTTGACCTGCATTAACTGTGTTGAAAGAATGTAGTTTATATAATATAGTTTCACTTGTTTAATTCTCTGCACTGAGAACATTACTGTATTTAATGGCATTCATGTGT
This sequence comes from Barbus barbus, assembly GCF_936440315.1. Classification (NCBI taxonomy): domain Eukaryota; kingdom Metazoa; phylum Chordata; class Actinopteri; order Cypriniformes; family Cyprinidae; genus Barbus; species Barbus barbus. The sequence continues at coordinate 13,197,064 of NC_136752.1, forward strand.
ATTTCTCATCTGAATCTAAAGCACACTGGCAAGTTTACACAATGAATAAACAGTGCACTTCTGAAACTGCCAGAACAACTTTGCAATCAGAGTGACGACAAAATATAAACCATGAGGAGAAGAAGAACATGATTCGGTCCTGTTCCCATTCTTCATAGGCACAGCGAGGTATATATATATATATATATATCAACATATATTATATGTGTCCTGTGTCCAGTCCAAGCTGTGGGAGTGGAAGAATCAAAATGGGAGGGTGAGTTTTCAGGAGCTACTTACTGGAATTTTCATTATGTCACTTTTACGTTTTAAATAACATAAAACTAAATACACAAGTGGAACGAAGTGATTGGGATTGTAAGTTTGAAAAGCTCACGTGATATCTTTATAGCTGGTTTTCATCCGCTATAAAAAAAAATGTTTTGCACATTTCAGAGCTTTGGTTTGCTTTAACAGCTTTCTTTGCCTTCATTCATTCATTCATATCTTGTAGCATCTATTAAAATGAATGGCTGAGTGAAAATCTGGTATGGTCATGAAAAGACCCTTTTCTGCGAAACTCTCGTATATTATCAGACATCAGGGCACAGATGTGAACTATATTACCCCACGCTACCCCTAATATTCTTCTCCTGCTCTCTCTCTCTCTATCCCTCACTCTCCTGACCACAAAAGAAAGAAATCATTGAGTTTCTCCTTTTTATAAATACTCCCTCCCCTTCCAGTAGTCTCCAAATAGGGACACAGACTTTCAGGTTCCCAAACTTTGCTGGAAGAAGTGAAAAGAAGTCTAAGGCAGGCTGATTATGTGTGCTCCACTCCTCTGCCTCTGAATGGCAAAGCAAAGAACAGAGCTTTAAACATTTCGACCAGACACATGGCTCTACCTTGTGACATGGCAGGAGATTCTGGTGAGTTCTGTCAGTTTTTTTTTTTGGCTTGTGTGTCTTATTTTATTCATGTTTCTACTTTGAAAAAAAAAACCTGTCTTGATTAATATGGCAGAGCAATTTAATGCATTTTGTCTGCATTCATGCTCTAAACTGACCACTGATTTGAGTGCATGACTCATTAGTGATTGGTGTAAATATATCTTTATGACATTCTTTTAATTATGGGAATATCGCCTTACATTTCATAAATATGCAGTGATAGCGGGTTTAAGACACACCACACTTAACCTTTAAACAACCACACTTTCTTTTTTGCTGCACGTGGAATTCTCTTTAATGCTAGTAAGACTAAATTAAACCCAAAACTGGAAAAGGGACTGTACTTTCCATTCAAAAAGACTTGTGGCCTATTTGAGTAGTCTTCCATTATTGCAAATGTGTTCTGAAGGTTGAGTTTCAGCACAAGAGTGAACATGACAACTTCCAGACACTTGGCATTGATACTGAAGATTAATCGTGACTTTTTATTTGGACTAGACAGACTTTGTTATCATAAAAAAGATACTGCATTTCCTCAGCTTTGAACTGGTTTGGCATGTATTTTTAGAAATGACACAATGCTACTAAAAAGGCGCCCGGAGGAAATGTAAAGGTCAAAAGCGCTGTTTGAATGGGCTTTTATGGTTCCAATAACATCATTTAAGTATCTAAAAGGTTTAACTGTTTTCTCCGTTGTAAAACATTACGAGCTCTGGATTGGCATTGCGAGCAGTTGTGTGGGATCAAAACGAAGAGACTAATCAAATCAAGACTTTTGTGCCATTGTTCATTTACAATGTTGATCAGTAATGTTTGCATATGATGTCCTTTTGCACTGCTTGGTTAAGGAACAATATGCATCATTCCGAGACATGAAAACCAGTTTCAATATTTATTTTTCTCATCTCAATACATTTGACACTTTCAGACTTAATTAAAAAATAAAACACCTTGCAAAAACATTTAAGTTTTTAATTTTAACTGTGAAAAAAATAATAAGAGATTCATTCATTTTCTCAAAGTGCTTCAGGACTAAATGAAAAATAAATCACTGCTTTCATCATTGCATGCACAGCAGAGCAGAAGTTCATTACAGGCTGTGCCGGTCTGTTGAGTTACAGATATTATCCTTCCTTCATGAAGCACAAATGTCAATCAGCAAGCATGAACAACAAATTACTGCTGTAGAGAGGCAAAGATGCTCTTGATTGTACTCCTTTAAATTGTTCTTTACTAAAAGAGCTTGATTGTGATTGATAGTGTCTTTGTTTTTTTTTTATTTTAAAATACCTACAGATTTGACAGGTTACTATACTGACTTGAAAAACTGAATGCAATCCCAAAAGTCAAACCTTTAAAAAAGATGACTGCAATAAACCAACAGATTTGATATTCTACTACAATAATGCGAAAAAATATAAATACATAAGCAGAAAAATGAAATTTTCATGCTGCCCAGAACATGCACAGTAAGATTTTTTTCAGGCAAAGCCTGCTGAACTACTGCAGAATCCAAAAGTGCTCACACTGTGGAAAAGAGAGCCGTCTTCCCTCGAAGACAAATATCGCATTTCACACATTTCCAGATGTTGAGAGGAGTGTTGGGACGCCCTGGAGTAAGACAGAACATTGAAAGAGATTGTGTGAGTTGTCAGTTCAGTCACATCTGGAGACATGAGAGATGAGGTGATGAGCCCTCTCTGCATCAGAGAGCAGGAGATTTTAAATTAGACTTTATTAAAACATCTTTAACAACCTATGATACAAAATTAATTATTTTTCTTTGCCAATTAAAAAATCAAATTCCTTCCTTTTTTTCAAGAAAACACAAACTTCTCTACATTTTGTTGTGCTTAAAATAAGAAACACTTTTTCAGTTGATCTATTGTCATATTTATTTGAATATTCAACTTAAAAAACAAACTTTTTTCAATTTATAAAACCAATTAAAACACCCAGGAATGTCCAAGAATAATCCAAGATTATGCTTTTTAACCCCAAGGGCACTATGCAGAAACTGTAAAAAGTAAAGAGTCTTAAGCCTGCGTGATTGTATTAAGATGGGGCTCACAATTTTTCTTTGAAAGGGTGAAAAAAGAGAGAGCGAGAGAGGGGTAGAGGGCACTCTTCCTTGTACATGGAAGACTAAACAAACAACCTCCCCTTCCAGAGAGGTCATGTGCTACACCTCAGGGCCCTCACATAAATGAATGTGTTCGCTACACACACCAGCAGGAAAAACCCTGTAAAAGTCTACTGCTTCATTTAGCATTCACAGTGCAGTTGGCAGACAGTATAGTTTCAGAAATACAGTAACAACTTCTGACCTCTCATTATCTTGTTTTAAAATACGTTTCAGAAAATGATGGTTCAGTCAGGACCTCTTAAGTCAAAAAGAATACCATAGACAAGCCTTTAATTCAACTTTTATTGCATATTTACTAAAGTTACATTTGGCGGTATGGCTCTGTTCCAAGTTCCCTGTCCTTTTCATGAGCTCCATGAAAGCCAAGTCAGGGAAACAGCAGCCACTTCAGGGGCAACCCTCCCATTTTAGGAATAGGAGAGTAGCACAACCCCCCCCAGAACAGAGCAAGCAACAATGACAACAAAATGACATTAAGTTAAACAAGTTAAAGGAGGAGATGGGGAGGAGGTGGGATGCAAGCAGTGTACAGAGGAAGCAGCAAAGCAAGCAAACAGAAGCCGGGTTTAAGTAAGGCGCCCTGTTTGAGATTGGCCAATTGAGAGCTTGGGAGCCGGATCAGCTGATAGGGGCCGGGTTTGAATTTCTCCAATCAGCTAATAGCGGAGCTTGACTACGAGGCCTGCCTGAACTAACGCAGAATGCTTGATTAAGATATGTGTTTTTCTTGATTAGTTTTTATTCTTTAGCTTTTCTTTAACTCTGTAAACATTTTTCCCAATTTTAAGCTGTAAAAACATTTTATAGGAAAGCTTGTTTCCACCATGGAATAAAAATAAATAAATAAAGGTAATTCTGACATTTTCCCTCACAATTCTGTGTTTCATCTGATCATTCAGATTTTTTTTTTCTCAGAATTGTGAGATATAAACTATATATATTCACATTTCTGAAAAGAAAAGTCTAAATTCTGCAATATAAACTAACAATTGCAAGAACTATTTCAGAACTGTGAGATAAAAAGTTATATTTTATTGCATGGTGGAAATAAAAGAGAATTGCAAGATGTAAACTTGACATCCTTAGGGAAAAACTCAGAAAGTAAGTGTTTATTTTACATTTCTGACTTATTTTCTCCGAATTGCAAGTTTATATCTCACTTTTTTTGTATGTGGCAGAAACAGGCTAACATAGCTTTCAACATTGATAATAAAAATCAACGTTTCTTGAGCACCAAATACGCATATTAGAATGATTTCTGAAAGATCATGTGATACTGAAGACTTAATTGCTGCTGATAATTCAGCTTTGTCATCACAGGAATAAATCACATTTTAAAATATATTCAAATAAATTGTAATAATATTTCACAATATTACTGTTTTTACTGTATTTTTGATCAAATTCATGCAACCTCAGTGAGCATGAGAGCCTTTCAAAAACATTAAAAACAAAACCTTACAGACTCCAAATTATTGAACAATGCTGAATAGTTTCCATTGAAGAAAAGCTTTGGTCTGTTCTCAAAGCAAAACATTACTTAAGCATCTGTTTATTTCTTCACAGATGAGGTCAGAGCTTTGCAGCAGTGGTGATTGTGTGGAAAAACTCTTGAGGGGCTCAAGAGGGACCTCACATTTGTCATCGCTTGGGTTCTCATCCATTACTCCGTCAAGCCCCAGGTCATAGAGGTCCTCCCGCTTCTCGGCCATTATGAGGCTTCACTCTACTCTGGGCACTTGGCTCTTCACACTCCTAGTGATGCCAGTCTACTGCCAGAGTGGTGATGATGGAGAGTGGGGATCTGGTGATGTCTCTGGGACAGCAGTCACTGTCAACTCCTCCGCTTCAGTCTTCCATGCAGTCGGGGACGAGCCAGACAGGACCAGGCCAGTTTTTCAGAGCCTGCCAGAGACAGAAGGCGGCGACTGTTATGTCAACTTTCACACCAGCCAAGTCATGTTAAGGCGGTTACGAGCTTTCAGAGAGGAAGTTACTTATCTAAAGGCCCTTCAACATGGGAACCAGGCAGTGATGGAGAATCTTGTCCAGTTTGTAGGAGCAGAGATGGGAGATCAACGCTACGAGGAGGTGATCCAAGAGAACATTGTTGGAATCAAGGAGGATCACGTGAGCTGTGAGAGCGTGGTGACAGAAGCAGCAGAGGAGTTGGAGAGTCAGCTGGAGGGAGACGCTCAAGCTACTTTGGCTGGAATTCAGAAGTGAGATGAGTTGAATCTTAATCAGACAGTCATATGCTCATGTCTTCAAGGCAAAACCTTTTAACAATTTAAGATGCTAAGGCAACAAACCTGAATGATAAAGAGGAGAGAGGAAAGTCTAATACAATTTGCTGTTTACACATGAGAAATGGTGATGGAAGATCAGAGGTGAAAATGTCTATATTTTTCTAAATATATAGGTATACTGTGCATCCCATAATAACTTATAATAACTGTTCTGTTCTATTTGAATATATTTTAAAATGTAATTTATTCCTGTGATGCAAAACTGAATTTTCATTGGAATTACTCCAGTCTTCAGTGTAACATGATCCGTCAGAAACCATTCTAATATTCTGATTTGCTGCTCAAGAAACATTTCTTATTATTATCAATGTTGAAAATGTGCTGCTTAAAATTTTTCAAAAGAAAATAATTTATGTGAAATAGAAATCTTACTGTCACTTTGATCAATTTAATTGCTTATCATTAATTTTTAAAAATATTATTAAAATATTTAATTCTATATATATATATATATATATATATAAACACAGTGATGAGTGTAAAAAAGCTTGTAGATCGGGTAGAGCCTCAGACTAACCACAATGACGTGACATTGATTCTGGTCTCTGGGTTTTCCATCACCAGCCTGGACAGTTAGAAGGAATGTGAATTTCAGCCCCTTTGAGGCCCCTGGTTCAAGAAAAACTATGCTGAGGCCCTAAGGAGGCCCCTGTTCATTTCCTTCTTTGCCTCTCTCTGTCTCTCTCTGAGTATTTCTGATGTTGTGTCTACTTTATATCTTTATCTAAGAATAAAAGAGGAGTCCCTTGCCTTTGAAGAAATGCTGCGTACCGCGGCGGACATCGCCACTCGACTGGAGAGCTCCTCACGAACCCTGCATGTGGAGATGATCGAACAGCTGAGAAAGAACATGAGACAGCCGCGCAAAACTAAATGATTCAGTGGGAAGCCGTCCAACCTGGAAAAACAGATAAAAGTGTTATATGGCATGTCACATCTATATTTATCCACAATGTTTTAATAACAGTAAAACAATGTTGTCACCTTAAACAGTCCATATGTGGACCATTTGATTGCATTTTTTAAATATTTTATCTCCCTGGCCTACTATGTTTTTAAAAGCAGTATTGTCAGAGAATAGACTGAAATGCAAACTATATTTTTCTTTCTTGTTCGATGTTCATTTGTGAGCCATAATGAAAACATAATGGCTTTGTGTACAACGAAATTTAAAAATCTTGGCAGTGAGGTGACATCTTAAAAGAATATTCTCTTTCCAAGTATAGACAACCCCGCAGCTATTGTCTGGCTGTCTTGGCGCTAGGGAGCAGATGGTGAAAATACTGTATGAGGGTCTGGAAATCAGCAAGCATGAACTCTTATACGTCGGAGAGCGAGAGCAAGATGGAAAAGAAAAAAGAAAGAAAGAAAAAAACATGGCAGTGATGTCACTGAGAAATAAATAAAAATGTGACTTGGCAGCTTGGACCCAGAATCTAAAAGAATCAGAAGAAAGAATCAGAAATGTTTGCGAATGTTATTTTAAAATATGTTGTAATTACTCGAGTATGATTAAATATACTGTAAGTATACTATTAAAATACAAGTGTATTACTCTATTCAGTTGTGGTCACTTTTACTATATGTGTTTCTGCGGGATTTCTGTGTGTACGCTGGCAGCTATTATTTTCATAGATGCTTGTGTGAATGAATGAGTTTTAGTGACTAGCTAGGCTAAATACTATATTGAGTATTCTGTATTTATATACTGGCAGAATACTCTGCAGTCGTGGCCTAATGTATAGAGAGTTGGACTTGTAACCTGAAGGTCGTGGGCTCGAGTCTCAGGTCCGGCAGGGATTGTAGGTGGGGGATAACCAACACTCTCTCCACCCTCAATACCACGACTGAGGTGAGACCCTTGAGCAAGACACCAAATCCCCAACTGCTCCCTGGGCACCACAGCATTGCCTGCCCACTGCTCTGGGTGTATGTTCACGACTGTGTGTACACAGTACACAGAGTGTGGATCACCATACTTGGCCACACACCACTTCCCCCTTGATGGTGGGTTATAATCACTCTTTAAGTTGCTGAATATGATATTCACAAAAAGTAAATAAGTAGCAACAATTAGAGAAGGTATTTTTTTCAAGTCATTTTTCTGCTAGAAATTGCTCATTGAGAGTGTGAACTCTATAAATTGATTAAATTTAAAAGCCCCACAAACGACTGTAAAGTAAATGTCATTGAAAAGCCATAGTTATTTATCGGTCAAAAGGTGGGAACCCTGAAATGCAACTAATTATTATTATTAGTTTTTTTTATTATTATTATTGGTAAATTTTTTATGATGCTTTGTCTTGGTAACATCTATATACAAATAGCAATGAGACATAAGTACTGCCTTCTTCTACGGTCTTGTGTGTTTAATCAGCATAATAATTATTAATAATAGATGTCTCTAAACTTATCCACAGTAAAAACCTGCATTTCAGTTTCACCTTCTGAGTTCTCGCTCCACTTCAGCATTTATTCAGCTACCCTGACCTCTAGCGGAGGTTAACTGCTATAACAACTCAATCACTTCATGCAATAGGGATGGCCCTGATTTGACAAGGATTGTCTCAATACGAGTTCGCGAACGTATCCATTAAACGTGAGTTAATTAACCTATGTTGTTTTTATTTGAAAAAGAAAAATAATTCAGATTTGTTGAAAGCAGACATCGGGCAATTTGGAATGTGGTCAAGCTCGTGAACTTGTGATGTGTTCCCTCCCTCCCTTTCTGTCTGACATGAAAGTGGGTAGGCGGATTGAGAGAGAGATGCTCAGTCTGGAGTAAACCCTGGAAACAGCAGGAAGCAGGTCATGAGTGCATCTATACACTGTGTGACACAAATGGAGTTGCTTTGGGAAATATCTGCTTCTAAAAATCCTTATTTTTGGATGCATATGGAGATAAATAATACTTTTGCAGAACGGAATCTGATCTTCCGCTGAACAGGTGCGCAAAACTTTTTCACGTAGAGAGAAAGAAACTTCAGGGTTGGATAAATAGCCTATGGATAAACACTGGATTTATGTTACTTAATTCGAAACATTTTTACGAAAAACTGATTTTTGCCAACACTTATAATACATGTGATAAAAAATAAAAATAAAAACTTGACGAGAACATTTAACCCTGAATACAACCAGCAGATGATGCAGAGTATGACACCACAACAGCAGATGAACATATAGAAATGTATTGAATTGGCTGTATGATGGAGCGCTTTCAGAATCAGCGGTTTTTCCTGAGGATTTCTCTTCTCTGCACTATCCTATGTGAGTCAAGTAAGTTTCACTTCTGATTTTTTTCACATTTTCTCACATTTTCTCACATCTTTCTTATTGCTTAAGAAAAGAAACCAGAGAGACTCTTGGAACATGGTAGCTGGTTTCTAGTCCAAACTGGCTATTAATTGTTAATGCTCATTTCCAAAAACCACACTGACCACCTTAATCTGGTTATGATAGCGGCTTTGATGCTGGTCTAAATCGGTCTGTCAGCTTGAACCAGCATGGCCACTCTAAACCAGAATCTTTTCTAAAAAAGGAGCCTTAAAAATAAGCCACAGAGTTTATATTTGATTGCTTTACTTTAGGCATTTCCAACGTGCATTGATTAATTCGATTGTCAGTTAAGAACAAACTCTGCTTAAATATCTCAAAATATCCAGCGTAATCTGGTTTTTAGCTGGTCACAGTGGGAGACCAGTTTATTTTAAACCAGCAATCCATGAGCTGGTTTAAGATGCAGATGCTTTCATCCACAGTCAGAGATGTGTAGACATTAGAATGGCACGCACGATTGCCAGTAAAATTAAATGTCCTCTCCACGGCCAAGCTGACGCTTAAATCAAGGCAGATTTATTGGGCTTGCTCATCACTCTGCGTTTACGCGCGCACTCTCCACGAGCGTCTCTTCATTTATGTGTCCGCTCGCTGTCAGCAGCCGCTGGACTCCTGATGAATGAATATCACTGCGGGCATCTGACGAGCTTGCAGCTGGATGCACTTTACCGCCTCTATTTGCATCGGGTTTGCTTAAGAACATCCCAAGCTCTGGAAAGTTTCCAGAGTTGAACGGGGATACGAGAAGAAGGTCACCATCCAATTCCAATTCCAGTTTCCAATTTGTCCGAGGCTTTGATCTAACAGCCTACAAGTCTGTATAGTGAAATCCGTCCACCTGCTCTGCTCCTCACAGATGCGCTGTTATCGCTGTTTGAGCGGCTGCAGAACTGACGGAGACTTCACCGCTCCAAACTGGAATTGAGAACGAGCCTAGAATTCTGATGTTCTTTTACATGATATACAAACATTATCACGGTAACCACAGTTTCTGTAGTAGCCTACAGTTAATGCTACTTGAGAAAAATCACTCTATTAATATGAATTAAAATATAGCCTACAACTTTTAGTTATACATGTAAATTAAACATTTTTAGAATAAAACTTTTATTATATAAAATAATGTTTTAAAGTAAAATTGTGGTGCAATAGTTATATCTATAAGTTCGCTGCACTTTAAATTTAATTACTGATGAAAATAATTAGACAGTCACCTTAAAAACTCAACAAATGAAAACATGTTTGCAGTGTAAAAGGTTTATCAACCTTCCATCATTTTTTTCACAAAGATGAAAATACCAAGACAACACAGTTTACCTTGTTTTAGTGAAAATTATAAATAAATCAATTCAGTTGTTATTTATTTAAAATAAATTATTAATGATAATAATAATAATAATACACTAGCTCTTGAAGAAAACTCCACATTGCACCAAAAATGTTTTTTATTTATTTGATGTTTTATTAAACATTTTATTCAAGTGAAAAGTTTCATGAATAAAATAAAATATTATTAATAACAATACAAATCTATTGTGAAGCAACAGAAAACACATTTTCTCTAATTAAACCATATTGCCTGTTGGTTAATGAGCATTTTTTCTTTTATTTTAAGGTATAAATATTACATCACTACTATATAGTTTTGTTTTTCTTCTAAAAATACCAAATTGCTAGCCTCAGAGTAATAATAACTTTGAACTGCATGCCCTGTCCATAATATGCTTAAAAAGCAAGAAATGTGCCAGAGGTGAGAAAATATTTTCCTCCGCTGACTGTAGTCGGTGCTGTGCTTGGGTTTCATATCATGTGTGCTAATGCCCTGTGGTGCAGACCCTAAATCTGACTTGTTAATGACATGTTGTCACTTGCCCAGAGTGTGACTCATTGTGCCAGCATGACCCAAGGGAGCTCAGTTCTCCACACAGCAAATGACTGCTCTCAGAGAGCAACTCCAGCCACGCTTCAGCACTCAAATAGCAGGCCTGACACATACTATGTGCAAACACTGTCCTCGGGGTTCTGTGTTAATGCCTCCTCAGCTCAGAGATGAGACCTGAGTGGGCCATCTTAATGGTGTCTAGCCTCTGTCCTGCATAGGTGTCAACCAACGTGCAGAGATTACAGGACATCTACAATTGGAAAAAGAAGAGAATCAGTCATCATTCAGTTGGCCCACGTATCATTAAAAATTGTTGACTTCACACATATCAGGTGTTTGAAGCAATGTTCTTGAGAGCATTTTTTCCTTAGTAGCCTATATACAGGTAGGCCCAAATAAAAACTTAAATAGAGAACATATTATAAGTATTATTAATAAAAATCAAACGTAATATATTCATCATGTGGTCACTGTCTCGTGATTTCAGACATACTAGTAGCCTAATCACTGAATCTGAATATGCCTACTTCCATTCAATATGAAGCACAGTATGCCAAAAGACGGCATTGGCCTGCTCTAACCCGATCTCATGAATGTGCTTTTCAATGGCACGATTTTCTGTTTCTATTTGGCGTAATATTTATACGCAAAAATGGACTTTGGCGTGCATATGATACGCAGTTGGTAGGTTTAGGGGTGTGGGGTAGGTATTATATGGACGCCAACAAAGCGCGTATCTGCACAGTCAGTTTCTGCATATAAATAACATGTAAAATACCAAAACAATTGAATAAAATAGATATAGATATGCATTTTCATGAGACCTGGCTCGCCAGTCAGTCCAGTGAAAAAATTGTAGGTCTATGCTTTTTTTTTTTTTTTTTTGGAAAATAAACTACTTTTAAAGACAAAATCTAAATTGACCATTTTTATTTTGTATGGAATACTGAATAATTTAATATGTGTCCTCATCTTTAATCAAAGTAAATAGACTGGCATTTTGAATGATTCATATTTTTGTTGTTGTTGTTGTTTGTGACGAACTTCACATTACCCACAGTAGAGCTACTCTCTCTTTGCACTCTCACATTAACAACTTTTTTTTTATTTTGTATAAAAAGTTACGTAATGTAGCTTTGAGCACCGCCTTAAAAAGCAGTGTCATGTATCCTACAAGAGCATGTTTACTGTCCATAAAAAAACAATCGAAAAGCAAGGCTGAATACAAAAAAATATTTTCTGTGTGAGCTATAAATATATATTTTTATGGGATATAAGAGTAAGAATAATAGGTTTATGTTTTTAGTGAGTGTGATATTTCAGATTCAGCAACTGATTCGCTCAAACTAACTGATTCAATCATGATCGAAAACACTGCTTGCTCTGAGACGCGCACGCACAAGGATTCTTTTTTTTTTTGTAAGCATTTTCGTTGTCAGATCAACAACAGACTAATTAACAGGCAAAATTGTTGCTTAAAACGTGAGTTAATCAAAATTAACTTCTTATACTGTTGTGTATAAGCAGTATCAGACTCCCAAACGATGCTGTTTTTCGGCTGTAATTACCTGAGGCAGTCGGCAGACAGCTGATTTTTGGAATACAGCACTCTTCTCACGTGATATTGCTGAAGTTTAACCGTGTGGAATAATTTGCCTGGAAACATTTTTGAGCAAATCCATTACAGTCGACAGATGAGAAGTGATGATGCGTGTAATTATATATGATCAAAGAAATGAATGGGAGTTAATCCCCTGATGAAGCGCTTTAATACTAGGCTATATGTTTTAGTTATTTAACATGCAAATAGTGCGGTCAGTGAGCCCTAGATAAATTAATAGGCTCTCTTTCCCATTAGTTCATTTAAGTATTTAAACTCTAGCTCTGTAAATTCGCACACTTGCTTAATAATTTGTCATGCTACACTCAAATCTATAAGAAAACTTTCCAAATAAGCTGAGCGTGTGAAAGCGCTTATAGCTTCTCCAGCAATCTGAATGTTTGGCACTTCAGTATGAACCAAGTTCACTAATAAGATGATGAAATTTGCTTTATAACTGCCATTTATATGCCAAGTTGTGGACAGGACAGTAGAACAATAATTCAAAATGCCTCCACTTTCTCATTATCATATGTTTTAATGTGAAAAGAGCTTTATAGAAGTCGAAATAGACTCTATATACAGGATGTAAAATTCTTTCTGTATATGCTAAGGTTAAAAAATAGGCTGTGTGTTCTGTTCACCAAACAGTAGCAGCATTAAATGATAAAAAATCTTAGGTTTGTAATAAGATATCTTATTATATATATATTACATTTTCTTTTAGATCTAGTAGGCCACAAGTATTAGCTGTTTGAAATTTAATGTCTTCTATTCCACTTGCAGTCTCTTGTTGCGAGAAGACTCATTCACACGCTGAAGATCAACTCTTCAAAAAGCTCTTTGATGGCTACAACAAGTGGTCAAGGCCTGTACCAAACACCTCTGATGTTGTCATTGTCAAGTTCGGTTTATCTATTTCCCAGCTGATTGATGTGGTAAGTTAAATTAACTATTTAAAAAAAAAAAATTTTTTTTAAATGTAATTTATTCCTGTGATGCCAAAGCAAAATTTTCAACATCATTACTCCAATTTTCAGTGTCACACGATCCTTCAGAAATCATTCTAATATGCTGGTCTGCTGCTCAAGAAACATTTATTATATATTTATTAATTATTTTTAAAATTTTGTTTACAGATGTGCTGAAATATTTATTTCATAAGGCAGTAATGCCAACCTCCTACTGTATATATTAAGGGCCCTAAAACCTTCGAATCTTGATGAATTAGGGTACATGGTCCTTGAAGGCTCCAAGTCCATCAGAAGATTAAAATGATAAGGTGTTTGTGACCTTTCTGAACCAAAAGCTTTCTGCTGGAGCAAACCCAGCATCCTGACTCATCTAATACCCACTGTCCTTCCTTCTTTTTCTCCTCCACAGGACGAGAAGAATCAGATGATGACAACAAATGTCTGGCTAAAGCAGGTGTGTGGAGCAGGAAAGTTAATATGTGGAATGGAGAAAAAAATTGTAATGATCTGGCACCGTAAATTAAAGCAAAGTTGGCAAAATAGTAAAATGATTCAATAATAATAATAATCAAAATAAAATTGGCAGATAAGTATAATGGTGGCAGACTTTTTGTAGTGATTTAGTTATTAATTTCCTGAACATTTGTGCCCTCTCGCTCAGGAGTGGAATGACTATAAACTACGCTGGAAGCCTTCAGACTACGACAATGTGACTTCTATCAGGGTTCCGTCAGAACTAATCTGGGTCCCGGATATAGTTTTGTACAACAAGTGAGTAACAATTTATCTGAGCTAAACAACACTCATAAATCACCACAAGTTAAATGCAAAGAAATCAAGCCAGATGTTAACTGTGTAGTGCTGTGTAGACTGTTTTAAATGCCAAGTTAGTTCTCAGAAGCGCACAAGCAGTGACATGATCTATAAGGTGTACTGTACTGTATGTGTACTGTATACCATGCCATTGGAGTTGCACTGAAATGAACTCACACACTTCTTTAGACTGCCATCCACTGTTTGAGTGTGGCGCTACACCAGCTTAGATTCAATGAACTCTCCATAAGCAGTTCATACACCGTTTAACTGCCGAATCATTAAAACAAATCTGTCCTCATTGAAAGACTTAAAATGATCAAGAAACTCCATGTAAAAGGAATCATTTATTCAATACTTCATTAATCCAGTTATTTATCTTAAATGTACAATATGTCATATAACTAAAATAAGCCAATAACCTAAGTTCTACAACCAAACCGTGTGCATGTGTAAAATGATTTGGAACATAATAATAATAATTGTTTGTTTATTTGATTGGTTTTATTTTTTATAAGTAGGGTGTGGGGATATACCGGTAGACACGATTAACTGGTAGTAAGTTGTCAACCTGTAGAGATTTTGGACTATCATCTCTATCGCGGTTACACCTTCACGTGACATTGCTGTGCTACGTGGACATGAAAATGTATTGTTTGCACATGTTTTTAAGTATTACAGTTTGAAAACACTTCTATGTGTCAAATGCCATCTTTGCAAGTATCCTCCTGAACACTTAAGTGTTCTTAAGTGAAAGCAAACAGCTGAGAAAGAAAACACGTGTAACATCTGATCAAAGGAATGTTGTTGTCCCCTTCAGTGCAGACGGGGAGTTTGCGGTGACCCACATGACCAAAGCCCACCTCTTCCACACAGGTAAAGTGCGCTGGGTTCCACCTGCCATCTACAAGAGCTCATGCAGCATCGATGTCACCTTCTTCCCCTTTGACCAGCAGAACTGCAAGATGAAATTCGGCTCGTGGACTTACGACAAAGCCAAGATCGACCTGGAGCGCATCGAGAAAACAGTCGACTTGAAAGATTACTGGGAGAGTGGCGAGTGGGCCATCATCAATGCTGTCGGCACCTACAACACCAAGAAGTACGACTGCTGCCATGAGATCTACCCAGACATCACCTACTTCTTCATCATCCGCCGTCTGCCACTCTTCTACACCATAAACCTCATCATTCCCTGCCTGCTCATCTCCTGCCTGACCGTGCTGGTCTTCTACCTCCCATCAGATTGTGGTGAGAAGATCACGCTGTGTATCTCAGTCCTCCTCTCGCTCACCGTCTTCCTGCTGCTCATCACAGAAATCATCCCGTCTACCTCGCTGGTGATCCCGCTCATTGGCGAATACCTTCTCTTCACTATGATCTTCGTCACCTTGTCCATCGTCATCACCGTCTTTGTGCTTAACGTCCACCACCGCTCGCCCAGTACTCATAAGATGCCCCGTTGGGTTCATTCAGTCTTCTTGGATTTGATCCCACGGTGGTTGTTTATGCGTAGACCTGCACCGGACAGCCGTCGCAGGCAGAAACTCCTCCTCCTGCAGCAGCAGGGCCAAGGAATGACATCACGGGTGCTTGGACCGGCAAACGCAACCCTCAGTACATCTACTAGCTGGATCAGAGGGGAGGACGAGTCCCGCAGACGCTTCTGTTATAAAGACTTAGAACTGGGAACGCTGTCCTCGGCGATCTCGCTTTCACTCCAAACCCCTTCGCCCTGCCCTCTCTCCTCAACTCCACCTCCTCTACATAAATTTGTCCCCTCCTCTAGACTGGAGTTGGGCCTGGCTACCAGGCAGCTTGGTGGAAGAGTTCATGTCACAAAGCGGCCTGACAACATGATGCCAGACAACCCAGGGTTCCCTCTGTCCCCCAGTGTCCTGCAAGCTCTGGAAGGGGTTCACTACATAGCAGACCACCTGAGAGCAGAAGATGCTGACTTTAGTGTAAGTTTCTTTCAAATTCTCTAACATGAAAAATAAATGTAAAAAAAGTGCTGTATTTACACTGCTGTTCAAAAGTTTAGGGTCATTTTTTCCAACTGTTTTTGAAATAAGCACACAGGCTGCATTTATTTGATCAAAATACAGTAAAAATATAAAAAGAAAATTTATGTTTTAAAATGTGAGTTATTCCTGCTGGCAAAGCTGAATATTCAGTAGCCATTACTCCAGTCTTTAGTGTCACATGACCCTTCAGAAATCATTCTAATATGATCATCTAATGCTCAAGAAACATATTTATTATCAAAGTTGAAAACAGATGTGAATGTTTTGTGAAAACTGACATTTTTTCAGGAATCTTTGATTAATATAAGTTATTTGAAATGGACATCTTTTGAAATATTTAAAATGTCTTTACTGGCATTTTTAATCCATTTAGTGTGACTTTGCTAAATAAAAGTGTTAATTACTTTAAAAAAGAAAAACATGTTGACTTCAAACGTTTAAACAATATTTTTTGATTTACTATTTATGTATAAAATAATTGTAACCTATGGCTTTTAAGCTCAAATTTGGCACAGAACTACAGCCTGTTCAGAACAATTTTCAACCTTTGAGCAATGATTTGTCAAGCTAATGTCAAAGTTTATGACAAACGTTTATTAAAAACTAAGAAGAGAGTCACAAATGAAAGAAGTTTGTCTGTGAAAACACTTGTATTTGAATATATAACCATAAATATTATTGTGAAAATTAAAAGTGCCAACTGGAAAAGAGACACGGTGACTTTCTGTAACTGACTACACAAAACCACTGAGGTTGTTATTTCTAATTTCTTGTTCCTCTTCATAGTAAAAAGTGCACACTAAAGAGATAAAGATAAAGTGGTTTGTGGGTATATATTTGAGTCTGTATTGGTACCACCCTTCTGATATGACTTAAAGGGATAGTTTTGTTATAAACTTTACTTTTCTACTTACATGTTGTGTTACTGCTATAATAATCCATTCCATTCTCTTATCTCTTCACACAGGTAAAAGAGGACTGGAAGTATGTTGCTATGGTAATAGACAGAATCTTCCTATGGATGTTCATCATAGTTTGTTTGCTGGGCACAATCGGACTCTTTCTCCCACCCTGGCTTGCAGGCATGATCTAGAAAACACACTAGTGAGTATATTATATGAACAATAAGTACTTCTAACGTTTAGGCTTCCACAGGAAGAACCAGCATGGGGACACAACGCCCCTTCTAGCAGGGAACATCACGCATGAGATTGCGTGCTGAGATTTCCCAGATGCATGTTTGACATCAGGATTGTGGCATCAAATACCTGACATTTACTTAGGTCAGATATTGAGAGGAAAGTCACAAATTAAAGAAGCTTGTCTATGAAAACGCTTGTATTTGAATGTATAACATTAAATATTATTGTAAAAATAAAAAGTGCCAACTGGAAGGAACTACACAAATTTAACTGACTACGCAAATAAAGGCGCTTAGGTTGCTATTTCTCATGTCTTGTTACTCTTCATATCAAAGAGTGCACACTAAAGAGATAAGACAAAGTGGTTTGTGGTTATGTGTGTGTGTGTCTGTCTTGGTACCAACCTCCTGATATAATTTAAAGGGATGTTTTACCAAAAAATGAAATTTCTGTCATTTATAGTACTTACTCATGTCTTTACAGAATGGTATGCATGTCTGTCTTCTGTAAAACATGAACAAGACATTTTCATAATTAATTTTTTTTTTCTTCATACAGTGGAAGTCACCAAAACCAATGTTCTTCAAAACCTCTTTTATGTCCCAAAGAAGAAAATCATTAATACAGGGATGGAATGGCATGAGGGAGACTAAATGATGACAGAATATTCATTTTAGAGGAAATTTTACCTTCAATACAGACACAGATATAAATACATATATCCGTTATCTTATGTCTCTCTTGTTCTGTGTTGTATTTGGAAGTCACGTTTATGAGTAACTACACATTTTAATGTTGTTTGCAAGCATAAAAAGCATATTTGAGCATTATGTGTATCTCTTACATTGTTTTGGTCTACAATATAAACGCATATTTAATAAGACAAGATGTCCAGATGAATGTTCGGTCGTGTACCATAGAGGATTTAGCAAGCTATGTTATTAACATTTGTACAATACTTTTCTCAAAAGAAAATCTAGAATCAAAGTAAACAAATATGCTTGGGAGGTATTCCAGAAAGTAGGTCAAGTATAGTTTATGGATACGTGAATAACCTCAACTTTCAGTTATGTAAGTCATTATAACAGCAAATTCTCTGAACATAATCTGCTCTGGAGCTTATTATATAAGGTAAGGTTATTATTTCAGAGGTATTCACCACTTAAGTTCACTATTGATGAGGCTCCAGTGACAAAAGTTTTAAAGCACAATTATAACATAAAGTAACATTTATTTTATTTTACTAAAATGTATTCCCATCACACATTGTGCATATGCATTCAGAATGTGTTTTTTTCTACAGGACATTTTTATAATGTATTTTTATTATAAAAATACCACACATACACCAAACGTTGAAAGAAAATGGCTAAAAGAAAACTGCAAGCACAAATTATTTTTGTTCAATCAATCTTACATGTACAAATTTTTTTCACAGTAATAAAGAAATTGCTGATTAACTATTAAAAGTTAGCAGATGCATTTTTGGAACACATTTCTTTGGGTTAATCAACCAGTTCTGGGTATTTGTGACTGTAAAGTTAACCCTGCTTTCTGGAATACCTGAAATCATAAATGTTTACATGAAGCACTTAACATGATATGATCGCAGTACAAGCCTGAATTTTTATTGGCTGTTTCATGTCCCACACTGGTGTTGGTTTTGCCCTGTTACTGCATTGCAATCTTATACAGATGAATCAGTCTGTCCTGTACTCAAGCTGTGAGTCAGAATGTCCCAAGCTGCTCTTCTAGTCTGTCGGTGAATTTGGGCCCTCAGGTCTGGGTTTGGCCAAGTTTGAGTGCACTCGGGCCTGGTCTACAGCATCTAACAGGTTCTTGGCATCCATGGCCAAAGTGTGGGCCGCTGCCAGCATCTGTTTCTTGCACTCTTCCTTCAGAGAGGTGATGGCGTTCTGCTGGGCCAGACGCATCTTACTGATGAGCTCAGCCAAGTCCTTATTCAACAACTTCTGAGTTCCTTCGATCTGAGAGAAACATTTATACACTTATTAAAATCTCAGCTGGAATTGAGAAGATTAAACTCACTTTTAGCACCACATTTCACTGCATTGATTTGAACCAAGTATTTCAAGTTTTACAAAAACGTACAGACATTATATGAAATCAGGTTGCAGAAACAGATTTAAACAAGGCCGATACTACCTCTGTTCTACAGGAAACATGCAGAGTTGGTAATATATCATCCACACTGTTGATCAGATTTCTTAATGAGAGTCCAACAGTCTGTAGACAAAAACGTTAAAATGACAGTATGTGAAACTATTAATGGAAATATTGATCATAAACGGGATCAGATTTAAATCAAGGCTTTTGTTTTTGTCACCTTGACTGGAGAAATGTAATCAGTAGACGGCAGTGTGTTGATGTCGTTTTTCAGCTGCACTACCACCTTCACTACGTCCATGACACACTGGTACACACTGTCCTCGAAGCGGTCCAGCTCTGCTGTAGGTGTAGGCTGAAGACGCGTGAAACTGAATTAAGCTTCCTATCATTGTACTAGGAAAGTAGTGTCAAATATTTAACATGTACAACCTGCATACCGTACATACATGTACGACTAGTCCTTACCTGCATTGCAATTCTGGGTGGTTTTGAAGGAGGTTGATGGAGCTCAGCTTTAAGTAATACAGGATACAGTCAGTATAGCAGGAAATGTTAATAATATGTAATATGGCACAATAATTATATTAATTTTCTCAACAAATATTAAAATGCGATTAATTCTTTAAAATTTGTTAAAATAATCACCTGTAGAATGCAGAAGACTTACCATAACTAAGTGGTGGTTCAGGTGTCTGGTAATAAAAAAATAAAAAAATCATTATTGGGGTTGTATATGACCATTAAATTTTACAATTTTTAAAAAAATACATTAGATACATGAAACGAAAATGTTATTGATGAAATGTATGTAATAAAAATACAAACCTCTGGAATCCTTGTGTCTTCATGAACCATTGGGTCCTGAGAAAGAACAGCAAGCTTGAAATGTATGTTATAACTAATATTAAAGGCAAACCTATATTATCAAACATAAGAGATTGGTAAATAGTCTTTCCTTCTTACCAGAAGCTTCTCCTCCTTCTTTAACCATTTTGTGTCCTCCTCCATCTGTTCTTTCTGCATCTTCAAAATATCCTGCATGCACTCCTTCTCTACCTGCCACAGCCGCTGAGCATCTTCCTTACTGGTCGGCCCGAAACTAAACTCGCCCTCCTACCCCATGCACACACAGAAACTTAGATAGCTTCAAATGAAATATTATTAATTATTAAAACAATTTTAAAAAGCTCTGGTGAAATCCGATTATTTTATCATTTCAAAATCAAATCAAAATCAAATAAATAATTATATTATTTATGTTATTATATTTTCATTATATAATATTATTAAATAATGAAAATACATCAAAAAGAATAAATGAATAGAGAAAGCAGAACATTAAATAATAGGCCTAATTTTACCCCAAGACTGCGGCGACGGGGTGGCGATGTGGTAATGGCGAGGATGTTAGTTGAGTCCACTGGTGACTGGTAATCACATGGGCTGGCCAGGTCTGGTGAACTGGCACATAAAGCCTCATTAAGCTGGTGAAAATAAAAGCACAACATATCAAATTAATACAACATATACCTAAAATATAATGACTTTATGTATATTATTTATTAAATTCTATTTAGAAAACATATTTATAAATGAATACACAATTAAATATTCTATATTTACAAGAACAATTTAGTGCTTAGTGTCTTGATATTTAAACAAAATGAACACACTACCTGAAGATGTAGGCCGACACCAAGGGTATTTCCGAAACGGCTAGTATTGACTCTGGAAGGCTGGAGGTGTAAACAAAATACATTGACTGTTAGGCCGAATGTGCTGCTGTAACTGAGTGTAAGAGCAAACAAACAGCATGTGAAAGCTGACAGCTACTTTTGGTGGAGGTTCACTAATGTTAAGCTTGGGCTCCAGGATCCGGGTGTTACGGGCTTTGTCTCTCTCTCTCTCCACCTCTAACTCCTTCTCCATTTGGTGGACATCACTGTTTAAAAAAAGCATGTTGGTTCAAATTAATCTTTTTGACCAAAGAAATAAAATTTCAGTCACTGCAATCAGCTCATGAGTATGTTAGAATAAATAAAAAATTGCATATTAATAACATTGATTACACCGCTATGTGATTTTTAACTCAGGATCATCAAATTACAGTAGGTAATATTAGTTGTTTTTTTCACAAATGCACAAGATACAGGGCTACATTATTATAGGGCATGAAGGGAGAAACCTGATGTTGAAGGCCAGTTCGTTGAAGGTGGGTCTCTCGCGGGGGTCGTAGCTCCAGCAGCGGGTCATGAGAGAGTACAGGGCTGGAGGGCACTGGTCAGGTTTGGGCAGCCTGTTGCCCTGTTCCAGCTGGTTAATCACATCACGGTTGTCCAGCCAGTGGAACGGCTGTTTACCTCGGCTAATAATCTCCCACACGCACACAGCTGGACGGGAGCAACACGAGAGGATAAAATGGAAGTGAGGGGGAAATTACATGGAAGGTTTGACAGACTTTTGTGCATTTTATATCTCTGGTGTTTAGGAATATCATATGATCATATAAAGATAAGAAAATGTTAAAAGGATAGTTCACCCAAAAATGAAAATTGTTATCATGTACTAACCTTCAGGCCATTTCAAACCTGTATGCATTACTTTCTTCTGTGGAACACAAAATATCAAAGAGTTTCCCACTTTTTTTGTCTGTACCATTCTTCAAAATATCTTCTTTTATTTTCCACAGAAGAAAGAAAGTCATACAGGTTTGCAATGACATGAGGGGGAATTATACTTCAGATGCTCTTTTCTGAAAAAAGGCTAAAGCTTCAGTAACTGTGTTGGGATCATCTGTCCATGACTTTCTCCTTGCTTCAGTACTGATGATGGTGCATCTGGAGGGACATCACTCTTATGTGAAGCCATCAATCAGAGAAACTGAGTGAAAGTTCAAGATTCACAGAACATGGCAGCGGAGCTCCAGAAACAGAGGGCTCTCTGTCTGTCTAGTTGTGATATTTAACCAACGAGGGGCTTCAGAACTAAAATCTATTCATGTCTCAACTCCAGTATTTACAATAATATTAATTAAAAACAAATATAAATTGCAGTACAGAAACATTTACAGTTGTGTTTTACATCAAAATAATTATTGCACCTAGAAATTAGATTAAAATGAATTGGCAAATTGTAAAAAGTTGTGACGGAAATTAAAGTCTATTATTGTATGACAATTTGTATAAATTAAGCCTTTATTAAGCTTAATAGTGGCCCTGGAGTGCTGAATAATGTTTGTAAGCACAGGACGGTTCAGCATGCCAAAACTGGAAATTGGATTCATAAAAAAGAATTATGTGCCCTGTGGGAATTTTACAATGACTAATATAGAGGCACGAAGGCAATTTTAGAAAAACTGGTTTCTGAACACCATTTCAGATTTAAAATACATATGCTCAAAATTTTGGCAATATTAATTAATCAAACAAGCGAGTGTCTGTCTAAATTAATGTAACAAGTGTCATTGTTTGGTACAATGGACATGTCGAAATCTGTCGGTTTTCTTCTATTCACTCACCGAACATCCACACATCACTGGCTGCGGTGAAGCGTCTGAAGTTAATAGATTCAGGAGCCATCCATTTGATCGGTAAACGAGTAACAGATGCTGCAGACATAATGCAAGGTAATGAGAAATTGCTATGCTTGTTAAACGGAATACAAAAAAACCCAACAAAGGATATTTTAGAAGATTTTATAACGTGACAGAGGAGTTAAGATGATTATAGTTGCAACAGAGAATGGAATGATGAATCATAAAATGATTAAACAAATCATAACTTTATGAGTGTGTAAAACAGCTGAGGTAACCTTTGTAATATTCTTCATCCTCTATGTATCTGGAAAGGCCAAAGTCACCCAGCTTCACCGACTCAGGTGTGGCAACGAGCACATTTCGTACAGCTATGTCTCTGTCAAGCAGATCACCCCAACACACACAACAAATGACAACAGTAGTGAAATTTTAAATCCATTAGTCCACTTAGTGAAAATTATTCTGTTTTGTAGCTTTGTCCATATTAGGTTTATATTATCAGCATAACAATGTGAGAGAACATCCTGTGATTTTACATCACAATTGAAAAAAATCATAAAAATATCTGTTTATTTCCAGGCATGGTCTCAGACTTTTCTGCCCACTGTATGCATTTACTGTAAACAATTTGAGTGATTTCCAAGAATGCTCTGTGTTAAAAATGTAAAAACATTACAACGATAATACATTTATTCAAAAGTTACAGTAAAGAATTTTTTAATGTTAAGAAATTTCAATTTAATGCTATTCTTTTAAACTTTCTATTCAAAGAATCCTGCAAAAATGTATCAATGTTTCCACAAATGTATTAAGCAGCACAAGCGCTTTCAAAATTGATAATAATAAGAAATGTTTCATGAGCAGCAAATTAGCATATTAGAATGATTTCTGAAGGATCATGTGACACTGAAGACAGGAATAATGATCCTGATTATTCAGTCTTGCCATAATTACATTTTAAAATATATTACAATAGAAAACAGTTATTTAAATTACAATAATATTTCACAATCCAATAAACGCAGCCACCACATGGATAATAAAGAATGACAAATATTGAAGTGCATGTCGCACCTGTGGACCATGTTCATTCCCTGTAGGTAAACAAGCGCTTTGCAGATCTGTAGGCTGAAGAGTACCAGAGTTACGTTGGTCAAACTCTGCTGACTTTTTGTCAAGTACTTCCCCAGCTGTGAACACAAAACAAGTATTTTTAGTATTAGCATAGCAACACTTTATTAAAGTGAAGCATTACACATACAGGCAATACAACTAGGCTTTGCGCTGCCCTGAGATGCATTTTTCAGACCCTATGAGGGTTTCTTAAGTTGGTTCATTAAATCATGCACATTTTAGAGTTCACCACTTGTTGACTGCTCAAGCCAGTCATTCTATACTTGACAAGACGCAGTGTTGTTGATTCATTCAATACTGAACTTCATGTGAGCTTGTAAACAGTTTATGACTCTTTTACAGACCCTGTAAATGTTAATAGAGCCATATCTATGGCATTCACTTAATTTAGTTTGTTAAATCAATCACAGCGGTTCTGGCAAATGGAATTACTATGGATTGAAAGGGAATTTTATTGATTTAATTTAAAAGTTACGTAAAACCCTCTATCTCATATAATATATTACCACCCTCCCCAAAATAATCACTCATAGTGACAACATTATTGGTCCTGCAATTTTCCAAAAGACGTGCTTTGACATATAATACAAATAAGAGTGATAACATCCAGAATCTGGGCTGTTGTTTACCTCCCCGTGCTGACACAGCTCCATGACAATCCATACTGGGTCTTGCTCAATCACTCCAATCAGTCGCACTACGTGTGGATGGTCCAGGTTCTTCATGATAACTGAATTCAGATAAAAGAATACAGTTACTCATTATTATATTTTATTGTTTATTTCTGCTACATTTCAAATGTCTAATATAGACTGTTTCAAAATCTGGGACACAGATTTTCTTAAAATATGAAAACTCATTAAAACAAATAACTGATGTATTACATAAAACCTCAAAATTTAATATGTGAAAACGATTTATTAAACCCAATACATCATTTGAGATATGCTAGAAAAAAAAACCCTGACACTTCAGAAAACAATGACAGAATTCCCTGGTGATTGATGAATATACACATTCGCTGTATCTACACAAATTTAATATGTTGTGATAATTTATAATCTAAAAGTCCACAGTTACAAAAGTGGCCATAGTTGAAGAAACATCTTTTGACTTTAATAGGCTATAATAAGTACCCTGAGTTTTCATTTACGTACCAGCTTCACCCACAAACTTCTCTCTGACATCAGGTGCACATTCTTTACAGGTCTTCACCGCAACATTAATCTTCTCCCCATTCTAACCAAGACAATTAAAAATATTCTATTAAAAAATGAAACTAATCATATTAGCTAAGTCACTAATCATGAGATTTGCTAATGTTATTGTAAGACATCTAAAACCATTATGCTAAATGTACTGTAAAAGGAAAATCCAGATTTGACCTGCAAAACCATTTTAGTTTTTATTGCATCATCACATGACTACAGTGTCTAGTACTGCTTGCCCTTTTCTGGTAAACTCCTTCATGAACCTCCCCAAAGAAGCCTTCACCCAGCATACATTTCAGGATAATATCTTTCCTGGACAGTCCAACCTTTGCTATTGCAAAACACATGAAGAGCACATCAGTACAAAATATAATGAGTAAGTGCACGATTTTACAGTGATACTGACCCTGAACCTATATATAAAAAAAACTATTTCCATACATACCAGGTGGTGGCGGCTTTTCATCTGGGATTTCACAGTATATATCAGAGTCTGAAAGATAGATTTGATGTTATATTGTCCTGAACTTAACATAATACAGCAAATATCATGCTGAGTGTTTGAATTGGATTGTAACTAAAGGAGGGTCTGATACTCACTGCTGTATCTGAAGGTTTCCGTTTCGTTCCTAACAGCAGGAAAGAGTGAAAAGAGAGGACAGTGAAATGAAGTATACAAAATGTACGTACAAATCCATTTCAGTTTGTGAATTATTCCATGAGAGATCACTTTAGAGTTATAGCAGTTAACAATTATTCTGTGTTGTAGTCCAGAGGAGAAGAAAACAGAAATAGAGGAATGTTGATGTACTCACCCGGAGGGAATTTCAGGAAGAGAGTTGCGCAACTGCACACCTAAGACAGCGAAGATAAATCTCAGTTTGCAATACAGAGAAATATGGCAATCCCCAAACCCACATTAATCACAAAAGACAAGATTGAAAACGCACAACATTCAGAAGAGTGCTGCCATAAACTCTCAGCATTTCAGAAGATGTCAAGTCATTTATCTCAGATTTTTTCCAGATGACAAGAATTTAGAAAATAAATAATGATCAATCCTCTGGAAGTAGTTCACACAAGCTTTAACTCTTCTAAATGACTCTTTGTAAAATGACTATTGACATTCGCAGACATACATTCATTGGGGCTTACCTTTAGGAGATTTACTTTTATTTGGACCAACTATCAAAGATGAGTCTGTGTGGTTAAGCAACCGACAGTAGCCATCGATCAGATCAGCCATGTTCTCTGCAATGGCCAGAGATGCCACACTGATGGAAAGAGGCTAGGAATGGAAACAAAAGCCACGGCTAGTTTGCCACAAGAGTGGCATTGTGCTTATGAAGTTTAACAACCTAATACTGAAGTGAGAACATTCTCACCTGTTTGGCACCCTCAATTTCGATAAGTAACAACGTTCTACCATCACTCTGTGTGTTATACTTGATACTTCGGATCTGTTTAAATTCAGCAAGGCAAACAGCCTGGGGAGAGTAAACGAGCATGAACTTGAAACAACATTTGGACAATGACAACTAGCATGAAAATATGCAGTA
This sequence comes from Barbus barbus, assembly GCF_936440315.1. Classification (NCBI taxonomy): domain Eukaryota; kingdom Metazoa; phylum Chordata; class Actinopteri; order Cypriniformes; family Cyprinidae; genus Barbus; species Barbus barbus. Next base: position 13,223,797 of record NC_136752.1, read on the forward strand.
AATACTTGATTGGAAATTAAGTATGAAGTTGCTCACAGTGGAGTCTGCTTTGGTACGTTGCCGAATGCCTTTGGGACCAATGACTAAATCCACTGCTAAACTCCAACCTTGCTGTGTAGATTAAGAGCGACTTTAGTAAATTAAAATTAAATCACATTAAATCTTCCACTTTGAATAAACCCCAACATTTTTTTAACACCTAAGTTGGAGAACTTACCACTAGCTCACAAGGAAATATTTCCTCGTCAAAGTTGGAGAATTCCCCATAGGTCTCGAAGAACCTGATCATACATTCATCCTCCTTTAATAATGCATACTGCTGAAACGTTTGCTGGATGAGCTTCCTGAGTTGCTTGGGCTGTTAAAACCAACATTTTACAGTTTAGATGTAGAATTTCAGTGTGTTAAACTCTCATAAGCTGCCACTTGTTTATTTTTTTCAGTTTATTTTATCAGGGTCCTGATTTATTTTGACTGGCTAACTGCATATTATCCCTTTCTTCTCTGCATTTTCTCGATTCATTTAAAAAAGATTACATATGACCAAATCTGAATTTATGCTGAATTTAAATGTCTTGGTAAAAGGTTTGCAATTGGAAAAAAAAAACAAATTACATTGAACACAAACAACTTACAACTTCAATTTTAACTCTGGAAATGGTTTGTTAAAGGAGAACTTAATTTCGAGAATAAAAAATTCCTGATAATTTACTCACCCGAATGTCATCCAAGATGTTCATGTCTTTGAACATGCTCATGTTTCATGTCTGTTCATTGCAAGACGAGCATTTGTAGTTAAAAAGTATATAAGATTGTATTTTCTTAGAAAATGACCAATTGCTTCACTAGATAAGACCGTTATTCCTCAGCTGGGATCATGTAGCGAACTCTTTGAACTGCAATTCGGACCTTCAACCCGTTGGCCACCATTGAAGTCCACTATATGGGGAAAAATATATGGAATGTTTTCCTCAAAAACTTTCAATTCTTTTTCGACTGAAGAAAGAAAGACATGAACATCTTGGATCACATGGCGGTGAGTAAATTATCAGGCAATTTTCATTCTGGAAGTGAACTTCTCCTTTAATAAAAAAATGGCACCACAGAAAAGAGGAAAACAAATATAACCTTCATACTGTCAATAAGTCCCTTAGAAAAGAACAGGTCCAGACCAACATCTTTTCTAAATAAAAAAGCACCATATAAGTAAACATTTAAAAAAATCACCTTTTTAAAATTACTTACGTACAAATGAAAAATACGAACTTACTCTAGCAAGTCAAAGTTGGACCTTTTCTCTAGACCTTTGGCATTCATATCTTTATAAAACCTCCTGAAAGACAGAACAAACCATACATGTGATGCAATGCTCTGAAATTACCTCACAAATGAATAATATTTTGTACCTAGAGTAATGTAAATTGAATGATTGAATAATTGAACATTGCTCATTTTAGTTCTGGGAAAACTCTGTTTATAGCATTGGAAATATTTACTCAGTTGCTGGTCATGAAGCCCTGCAGTTACACTGGATAATCAGACAATATCAATAAAAGCAAACAGACTATGCTTTTTGTTACCTGATCTCCAAACAGCCCAGCTGAAGTGCCATGCCATCGCTAACTTTGCTAGCATGATGCTGCATGTAGTCACAACGCACCTGCCAGAAGAGGAACAGTATTTACATGAACTCACTAACAAAATATAACCACATACAACCACAGACAGGAAGCAAATTTGGAAATGTTTGCTGACCTGTTGATAGAAATACAAAAGTAGCGTCCTGTCCTCTTTTAACCTCTTTATGAAATCAGTGGGAATGTAGCGAATCCTAAGATCATATCTGAAATAAAACCCATACGCACATTTATGAAAAGTTCAAATAATGGCCAGTGATTGGTTATATGAGTCAAGAGTGACCACCGCATTCTCCCTCACCTCCACTCCGCCTCGGCGTGATGGCTCTCATAGCGTTGCTCAACCTCTCCTACAGTCAGGTCTGGATGAAGCCAGTGGTGCTCCTCAGATTTGAGGTGTTTGAGTCTTAGCCCAAAGCATCCTGGGTTTTGCACATTTGGGCCCAAACGCCCACTGATCAGAATAGACTGGATGATAGTCTGATGGATAAGCAAAACACCAAGTGTCCAGACACCGTATTCCAACATTTGGCATAATATTACTAGAAATACCATAATTCAGTTTTTCTAGTCATACAGATTACCATTAAAACATTTGGGGGAAGTAAGATTTTTCACTTTTATTCAGCAAGGGCACATTTAAAATGACAGCAAAGTCATTTATAATATTACAAAAGATTCACATAAATGCTTTTCTTTTGAAGTCCACAAAAATATTAAGTATCATATCTGTGTTAAACATTGATAATAATAATAGAAAAAGTTTGAGCACCAAATGCATATTAGAATGAATTCTGAAAGACCATGTGACACTGAAGACTGGAGTAATGACTGCTGAAAATTCAGCTTTGCCATCACAGGAATAAATTACATTTTAAAATATATCAGATATAATATTAATAATACTATTCACATTATGACTTTTTTCACTGCATTTTTGATAAATAAATGCAGCCTAGGTGAACATGAGACACTTCTTTCAAAAACATTAAATAAAACTTTCGAGCAGTAGTGTATGTGTACCTTGATCTGCCATGAGCTGTCACATTTGACCAGTTTGAAGTTTTTGCTGAGGTTGTTGCTGCTGCTGAAGCACACTTTGATGATCTTCACAGGATCACCATCTCCAACAGGTCCCAGGTCAGGGCTTTTGATGCCCCCATCCCAGTCCTGTGTGGGTACCTTCCAGGAAAGGGTGTTTGCATCACTCGCCATGTCCTCAAAGATATCCACACACCATTACACAATCATCTCATCTGGTAGTAAGGCCAGTTTGGAAACACAAGAACAGGGTTTATAGTTAACTGAACCATGTGTGGCATGTGCTAAGGCATTTTGCATTAACGGCAATATATATAATTAATTATACTTTTATACACTTGTACTATTTTGTCTAAATAAATAAAAAATAAAAAACAAAAAGCAGTCATTTTAAAAGAGAAAATGGATTTATGCATCACAACATTATAATTTACAGCATGAAAATAGACATTCATTTTGAGATTTGTTAAAGATTACATTTAAATATTAACTTTAAGTGAGGGTTAGATGATGGCACAGATCTACACACAAAAATGAGGGAAATCAGCATGAACAATTATATATATGATATCAATAGATACAATGCATTTAAAAACTCTAAACTCTAATACAGGTGCACCTCAAAAAATTAGAATATCGTGAAAAAGTCTTTTTTTTGTAACATTTCAAAAAGTGAAAAAAAGTGACTTACAAATATTCTAGATTCATTACACGCAAAGTAAAACATTTCAAAAGTTTTTTTTTGTTTTAATTTTGATGATTTGAGCTTACAGCTCATGAAAGTCCAAAAATCCAGTATCTCAAAATTTGAGTTTCGTTAAATGATCATCCCTACAGTATAAATTCTGGGTATCTCTTGTTCTTTGAAACCACAATAATGGAGAAGACTGCTGACTTGGCAATGGTCCAGAAGACAATCACTGACACCCTCCACAAAGAGGGTAAGTCACAGAAGGTCTTTACTGAAAGGAGTGGCTGTTCACAGAGTGCTGTATCAAAGCATATTAAATGCAAAGTTGACTGGAAGGAAGAAGTTGGGTAGGAAAAGGTTCACAAGCAACAGGGATGACTGCAAGCTTGAGAATACTGTCAAGCAAAGCTGATTCAAACACTTGGGAGAGCTTCACAAGGAGTGGACTGAAGCTGGAGTCAGTGCATCAAGAGTCACCACGCTCAGACGTCTTCAGTAAAAGGGCCCAAGCCACTTCTGAAACAGAAACAGAAACGTCAGAAGCATCTTACCTGGGCTGTGGAGAAAAAGAACTGGACTGTTGCTCAGTGGTCCAAATTCCTCTTTTCAGATAAAGGTAAATTTTGCATTTCATGAGGAAATCAAGGTCTGGACTCTGGAGGAAGACTGGAGAGGCACAGAATCCAAGCTGCTTGAAGTCCAGTGTGAAGTTTCCGAAGTCAGTGATGATTTGGGGTGCCATGATGCCTGCTGGTTTTGGTCCATTGTGTTTTATCAAGTCCAAAGTCAATGCAGCCGTCTACCAGGAGATTTTGGAGCACTTTATGCTTCCACCTGCTGACAAGCTTTATGGAGATGCTGTTTTCCTTTTCCAGCAGGACTTTAGCATCTGCCCACAGTGCCAAAACCACTTCCAAGTGGTTTGCTGACCATGATATCACTGTGCTTGATTGGCCAGCCAACATGCCTGACCTGAACCCCATATGGAATTTATGGTATATTGTCAAGAGAAAGATAAGTAACACCCAACCAAACAATACAGACTAGTTGAAGGCCGCTATCAAGGCAACCTGGGCTTCAATAATGCCTCAGCAGTGCCACAGACTGATCATCTCCATGCCACGTCACATTGAAGCAGTAATTTGTGCAAAAGCAGCCCCCATCAAGTACTGAGTGCATAATTAAACCTACTTTGGAGATTTTGAACATTTCTGTTTTGTAAATCTTTTTTGATTGGTCTTTGAGAAAATTTTAATTTTAAATTTAAATTTTCCTAAGCTGTGAGTCGTAACCATCAGAATTAAAAAAAAAAAAACCTCTTGAAATATTTCAGTTTGTGTGCAATGAATCTAGAATATAAGAAAATTAGCTTTTTTTGAATTAAATAACAAAAAATAAAGACCTTTTCCATGATATTCTAATTTTTTGAGATGCACCTGTATATGGTATGGTACCCATATAATGTGCATAGCTATTAGACAACCTAAAACCTTACCAGATTCAAAAGCCTTCACATACCATTCACTTACTTCAATGCATCCATTTAGACCCAAGTTTACACTGTTTGCTCACAGTGGTTGTGTTTCTGTGCTTAATAAATATATCTCTCACATCCATGTGATTGTATTTACTGGAATGCAGAGCTGATACAGTATGGACTAATTTGCAGTGTGGTGTCATACTGTTTAGATTGTGAAAGGCACGGCAATATGCTAGTTTATGAATGTATGTATGTATGTGAGTGCGTGTTTCTGTGTATGTATTCCCATTTAGGGCTTGCCTTGCTGTGTTGTTTGCCTGAGGCAATGAATTCCTAGAAGTAAGGCTACATGTCATGAATGCCAAGAATAAATGTCTGTTTTATTGGTTTCGGTTTTAAGTCTTCTTTTAAGTGACTAATTATTTGATTACACAGGACTAAAGTTTCAGTGTCACACTTGAGTAAAGCTGAGATTGTTTTTAAAGTTTGGTTAGTTTAAAAAAATAATCATCAGTGTAGCAACCAGAATGAATTGATGTTGTGAAATAGCTAATCTAGCAAAGATAACAAGTATGTGGGATTTGACCTAGAGGCTATAGATTTTGGAAGCTAACACCAGCTCCGAGCTACAGAGCACAAAGACAATACAGGAGGACCAACACAAGGGAGGAGCCCTACATATGAAAACAGATTTATATTTACTTGGGAAAAAAGTATTTCAATGTTAGATTATAACACAACAAAGATGCTACAGATTTTTAATAGTTACTTTTATGTGTCTAACATTTTTATTAGACATTTATAAGTAATTAAATTATATATAGTTATATGTTTGTTATATGCCCTGACTGAGAGCAGGAAGCAAATAAATAAATAAATATTGACAGACACTCTTGTTTTCTGTTGTTCATATATTGTTTTATATAAGTTGATGTTCTTGTTGATTTTCCTCACTATTTTATGGCAATAAAGTATATATGCACCTATATAATGCATAGCTTTTAATTATATAATTGCATGTGGTTTCCTGGAACATAATCCTCCTCACCCAAAACAGGCCTGTATTGCCTTGCAGTTATCGTTTATCAAATGGTGAAACACTTGGCAACCTTAAACTCCTTCTTAAGACGAAACAGACACTGAGTTAAGGCAGACCTCACTATTAAATCCTCGATAGCAGGTTTCGTGGACAGACTCTCCACGCGCTCTACGGAGACACTGGAATGCGCGTGCACATAACTGTACCTGCGCAGACTTGCCCTCCCAAACACACATATAGCTTACGTATATAAACGCAAATAAAAGAGTTTTAATATACAATTATGTATTTTAAGTAACATTATATCCATATATTACGGCACATTTGGATCATTCTTGAATACATTACAAATTTTAATGAGTGAATTATTAACAATTTGGTGTGACTATTCGTGCAAAATAAAAGTTAGTGCTATGTTTCGCTCACCGCCATCAGCCCTGTATTCAATTAAATTGCTCACTAACCTTGCGAAGATGTGCTCTAGGTTTTTTCCTATTTCCTTAAAGTTCCCCAGTCAAAGTCCAGCTCTCAGACTCAGGTAGACAGAGAGACTGCTGCTGAAGCCACTCCCTTCGCTAGAGTGCACTTCCTATTCTTGGCACTGGTCACCACTAATAACACGTTGTCGTATTGTTATATGCATATTTGATTAGAAATTCCTTTCTAGTTCGCAAAAGTCATAATATGTTTTAACAGATGTTTCATGGGCAATGCTCAAATGATAGGAATAATAATAATAATAATAATAAAGTCTACCTCATTTTCCTCAATTTTGAATGTATCCAACAAAAATATTTTTCTACACTCACCTTAATCATTTATTCGTTATTTATTTTAGACACGACTGACATCTAGTGGCCACCTACCGGAACAACTATTTTAGACTTTGCCCTTCAATTGTAGGGTGACACAATTTTTTACTTTGTGATGTTTACATTGTTACCAAATCAAATAATCATTAGTGATGTGCACTGCAATTTTACATAACAAATCTGAATAAGTGAGGGACAATGAACTTTAGCCTGTAACATTATTAGCTTTGACTGACGTTAAATTAACATTGTTTTTCCCCTCCCACAACAGTTACATTCAGATTAATCTATATTCCCTTAAACGCCGCCATTGTTTAGTGTTGTTACTGTTAACTAAAACTATTTCAAATTACTTTTGCTATTACTATTTGAAATAAATTATAAAATATTATGTTGAAAAACTTACATTTAAAAAACATAAAATCAAGGAAAATCTTGCCTTGGCAGGTTAGTGAAATAAATAAGTTTAAGTATTATAATTAAAAAGTAAAATAAAGCTATAGCGATTATAAAAATTACAAAAGCACATAGCAAAATGAATAAAAATTAAACAAAACAATTCAAAATATTAATACATAGTTTATAATACTAAAACAGCACTGCCATAGCCCTGCACTATATCAGCATTCTTGTAGGAATGCTGCTCAGCCAATTGGGTTAAAGCACCGGAACTGTTTTGTATTAGGCCTATATGCTAGTTTATTACTGTCTAATGTCTGGGAAGAACACAGCAACAGTTCTGCAACAAATTTGAATTAATCATTGAACCTTAAACTGTCTGCCTCAGTAGATGGCAGTATATTCACGACAACACTAGAAAAACATCCCTTCATCTTCTGTCATGAAAAAACAGCTGAATGTAATTCTTTGTGCCTTAGGAAATGACAATATGGTTGATTTCCTGGTAACAGACATTGCATGGACCTTAAACTTATTTTTGACAGCTTGACCCCTTCAGGATGAATGAAGCATGCGTGAGGGACTCCAGTGCTGTGGGCAGATGGAAGTCACACTGATCAGTCGTTAATAATCAGACTGTTTAATGTGCAGAAGAATCACAATGTAGACACGCACATCAAGAGCAGACTCATATTACAGAGGTTACTGCTTTAATTAGGGTTCTATATTCTATAAGAACAATATTTCTGAACTACAAATTTAAAAGTAGGCTATCATCTGTCAGTTTCATTCTTGGATCTTTGATTTGTGTCCGACTATATAATGACTATGAAATTAGAGCTGTTCCTGCATCAGACATAGTGCCTGTTCTGTTCTGAGGTAACTCAACCAAGAAGAATTCCAACTGTTAAGCTTTAATGGGACACGTTTAAATGCTCATTATATTGATGGTCACACCTATTGCTCTTTTTGCTGTCATTCTGTCACCACATGGGCAGAAACGGGTCGAGCAGTCATCTAACTATGCAAACACTCTTTCTCGAGGTGCGACACTGTAAAAAATTATGACGTGGATTTACAGTATATACATTTAGAATATTTTTTAAATAGTAGTAGTTCTACAGTGTACTACAGGCAGCTGCATAGAGTAACTTCATAGTGAACACACTCTGAGAAAAATAATGTATCAAGTAGGGCCCAATATATTGTGTTAATTTTAAAAAATTTCTGCATTGATTTTCATAGGTGTTTTGAATTACGCATAGTATCATTGTGTTGTGTTTTATATTATAAATACCTAGCCTGAATTGATTTCACTGTAAACTCCTAAATTAGTTTTATCATAACATATTACTGTTAAATATTATAAAATCCCGCCATTGTTTTCACAGATTAATGTCTAGGATTGGTGCTATTTTAGTATCATTTAGATAATGTTATAATGTTTATTATACTGTTTTGAGACAGTTTTATTGTTAGTATAATAGCATATTTAGTCAAATAGAATAGCAATTTCATTGTGTCATAATTATATTATTATCATTAGGAATAGGTGAAATTAAAAAGTTTTTTCAGTTAAAATTTATTGTTTTGAATAATGAAAGGTTTTTTAATGGTTTTAGTTTTTTGGGATCAAGAGCATAAAATGTTGAACAAAGACATGAACACATGACAGAACATATTACATTGCAAGTAGTAAATGTACTGATTCATAAGCAAGTTAGTGAGCTCTTCATGATGTGGCCCATTTTAATTAGAGTCAGGTAGCTCATGTGGGAGGACATCACACCTGTGGCTCATGACACCCCAATTGCTGCTTTGCTGCTTATCAGAGTGCAGGTCGGCTATTACTGCTGCTTCCCACTGTACCATGAGGGCAAAGTGGGCTGTGCTGGGTCTTCTATGTTATAATTAAATTAGACTTTATTACAGTGACACTAAGCTTGTGAGCAAACACACACACACACACACACACACACACACATGCACTTAAATGTCAAACATCAATGGAATAATGAGAGCTGCATAACCACATCTGCCATCTGTGTTGTTACATATAAACCTCCCTAATTTAGAGGTGGACGGTTAATTTTAATAATTATTATTAAATCATATTTTTACTGTTTTGATCAATTAATTCTGTACCCGAGGTCAGGTCAATAGAATTTCCAAAAGAAAATCTGAAAGGTAAACCATAATATTTTGACTTGATATACAAAAAAAAACAAAAAAAAACCCTGCTTTTCAACAAGTATATAAATATATACTTACCCCATATAGCTTGTGTAATAATTGTGTATCACAGTTTTCACAAAGATATTATGCAGTACAACCGTTTTCAACATTGATAATAATTGAATGATTGGAATGAGTTCTGAATGATTATTTCCACAATCATCATATTGCCATCATATTGCCATCACAAATAAATTACATTTAAATATATTATTCAAAGAGGAAACCTTTATTTTAAAATAATATTTCATAATATTACTCATTTTACTGTATTTGATCAAATAAATACTTGGTCTTGGCAAGCAAAAATATTTAAATATTAGTCCTGGAATTTTGTAGGTCGGTGGATAAATGCATTTATAAACTAGTATGTAGCAATTATTTTTTTCAGTATGAGTGGTTTGTTTCTGAAATTCCAGCACATGTTTGTTACGGAAGCAGACTCACACAGAGGATAAATTCAACAACAGGTGTTATTATTGAACAGCTGAGTAAAGCAGATGGGAGAAGGTAAGTAAGAGCTTAAATTGACAGGTTGAATGAGCGATGAGTAAGTAATGGAATGGCTTTGCCTTAACAGGAACTCGTGGATCAATGGTCGGAGCACACACCTCACACAGGCTGATTCGATGGCTTCAGACACGGCCAGTGCCCAGAGATGAGTGAACGGAATGAATGAGGGGGGTGCGTTGAGCCCTGGGGACATATTGTAAACCGGGTGGACAGCCCGGCGGAGTAGCCGTGGAAGCATTGGTGGAGGAGATAGAGTCAGAATCCCACTGGATAGGACTCACAATTATCTTTTCTGGGATGACAGACTCTGGTTCGTCGTTGGCTTCTTCTGGAGCATAAAGGTAAGACAAAGCATCCGCTTTCACATTCTTGGGACCTGAACAATAGGAGATAGTAAAGTTAAAGCATGTGAAAAAGAGTGCCCACCGAGCCTGGCGAGGGTTGAGCCTCTTGGCATCTCGTAAGTATTGTAGATTCTTATGATCTGTGAGAACTGTGAACTGGCGTTGAGCATCCTCCAACTAATGCCTCCACTTCTCGAGGGCCAGTTTGATGGCAAGGAGTTCCTTGTTACCAATATCGTAGTTTCTTTCTGCCGGGCTGAGTTTGCGAGAAAAGAAGGCACATGGATGGATTTTGACTGGATTCCCCTGCTGCTGAGACAATACGGCTCCGACTCCTGAGGTGGAAGCATTGACTTCAACAACGAATGGCTTACTGGGATCCGGGTGTACAAGGAGAGGTGCGCTGGTAAACGCTTTCTTGGGTCTGTCAAAGGCTTCTGAGGCGGCAGGTGTCCAGTTTAGAGACTTGGGTTTGTTGCACAACAGGATTGTTAAGGGGCTGGTGATGGTACTGTAATTATGGATAAACCTTCTGTAGAAATTTGAGAAACCCAGGAAGCGTTAGAGTTCCTTGATGGTAGCAGTAGTGGGCCAGTTCTTTATGGTGTCCACCTTCCCCTCGTCCATCTGGATGCCATCGCTGTCTATGTTATACCCATGGAACTGCACTGAGGGTTGATGGAAGGAACATTTTTCCGCCATAAGGAACAGCTGGTACTCTCTCGGGCGTTTCAGGACCTCCGCAACGTGGAGGCAATGTTCGGCCATGCTCCAGGCGTAGATGAGGATGTCATCTATGTAGATCAGAACAAATCGATGGAGATACTCCTGGAGAATCTCATGCATGAAATCCTGGAGCACGGAGGGGGCGTTGACTAGACCATACGGCATGACGAAATATTCGTAGTGGCCAGTAGGGGTCACAAAGACTGTCGTCCACTCGTCCCCCTAATGTACCCAGATGAGGTTGTAAGCGCTGCGGAGGTCCAACTTGGTGAAGACGGTGGCTAGGCGAAGGTATTCAAGGGCCGCTGGGACGAGAGGAAGGGGATAAGTGAACTTTACCGTAATTTTATTAAGTGCCCGGTAATCGATGCAAGGTCAGAAGCCTCCATCCTTCTTAGCCACAAAGAAGAAACTCGAAGCAGCAGGTGATGTTGAAGAGCGGATGTACCCTTGTTGTAATGCCTCCTCAATATACTCCTCCATGGCCTTCTGTTCTGGGAGTGATGGATAAATCTTTCCGCGGGGCACTGGCTCACCCGGTATTAGATCTATTGCGCAGTCCCATGGCCGGTGTGGAGGTAACTGGGAGGCCTTCTTCAGGCAGAATACGTCACTGAAGTGGGAATAACAGGCTGGAAATCGCAACTGACTGCTTCTCCAGGGGGGCTTTCAATGGACATGAAATTGAGGGCTATAGACCATTTCAACGGATATTCGGCGGTATAAGGAAGTGACGTCTTTGGTCCACGGACGTTTCCGGTTAGTGTTCAAAACAATGGCGGCAGGCGCTTGATACACAGTGGGATTGCGATTAATTTATTTAATCCTGCTGTTTAAAATGTAGAAATTAAAATTAGATCCTTGTAGTTCGGTGGTTGGGTGCTCCCGCTGGGCTCGAACTAACATTAATTTATAAATAATCGGAAATTAAAGGGTTAGATGCCCGAGAAACGCGCCTGGATTGCAGCAGTGAAGAAGCAGAATAGACACTAGCAACTCTAGGATATACAGCGCACATTTCCATTGAGGTAAGGACAAGCTCTTGTTTTTTTCATTGTTCGTGATTGTTCGTCATTGTTTACATATGCGCCCAGCGTTTTGATTCTTTTTAAGTGAAAAAGGCCAAGCTTTTATTTCTGTTTTATTGCAAGCGTTATGTAGGCTATACAAAATAAATATGAGTTCTCATTAGTTGTCTAGCTGTCTTGTAAGCAGATAAATGCAGTGAGTAACACGTCATAGAAATGTATTCTCTAAACTTGAATGTTGAATAGTGAAACAGTTAACTGCAGTAGTTTACAAAAGCTAACGGTAAACATTTGTCATCACTTATGCTTGTCTAATGTTAATTCCAACATGTACTGATGTATTAAACAATAATAGTATTATTTGTAAATGTTGTGCATTAAGTAAAATAATTGTTTTTCTACTTTTGTCTTTAGGAAAGCCATCATCTGTAATGTAAGACAGCTAAGACAGTGAGTGCTACAGGGAGACAGGACAGTGCCAAACCACATGTGACCATATGAACACCCAGATGTGTTTGAGAACTTGAGGATGCAATGTAATGTAGTACTCAAAGCTGCATATGGTCAGCCTGCTGCTTTTGATATTGATCACGTTAATAAATTTGCTGGAAACAGTCTCTGTCTTTTGTTTATATGCAGTACTGGTCAAATGTCTGGACACATTACTATTTTTTATGTTTTTAATACAGACAAAATCAGTAATATTGTCAAACGGTTTTCTGTTTTAATATTCGTTATATTTCTGTGATGCAAAGCTGGATTTTGATCAGCCATTACTCCAGTCTTAAGTGTCACATGATCCTTCAGAGATCATTCTAATGTGCTGATTTGATATTTGGTTAGTGTCAGTGTTGGAAACAATTGTGCTGCTTAATATTTTTTTCTGGAACCTGTGATGCTTTATACAGGATTGATTAATTAAATCCAGACAGGAATTTTCAAAATTATAGAAATCTTTTTTAACAGTGTCTTTACTATCACTTTTTAAAATCAATAAAAAAAAATTCTGAATAAATGTATTCATATTCTTAAAAAATAAAATAAATACTGACCCCAAACTTTTGAACAGTAGTGCATGTTGTTACAAAACATTTATATTACAAATAAATGCAGTTCTTTTATTCAAAGAATACTAAAATTATCTCAGTTTATAAACATGTTAAGCAGCACAACTTTTTCCATCACTGATAATAAATCATAATATTAGAATGATTTCTGAAGATCATGTGACACTGAAGACTGGAGTAATGATGCTGAAAATACAGATTTGATCACAGGAATAAATTACATTTTAAAGCATATTAAAATAGAAAACCATTATTTTAATTTGTAATATTTCAAAATATTACTGTTTTTGTCTATATTTTTGATCAATTAAATGCAGGCTTGATGAGCATTGGAGACTTATTTCAAAAACATTAATAGTGGCCACACTTTTTACCTGTATGTGTGTTTACAGTAAATGTGCATAAAAACATACATACCCACATATAATGTGTGTGCATTTATTAATCTGCTAGTAGGCTATACTTTATCTAAAAAAAACACGGTAGTCAGCACTGAACTGCATTCATCTTGTTTATTTATGACCACATGATGGCTCAGATAGAGCATTCTCGCACTGTTCCACAGCAACAAACTTGACCATACTAAGCACACATTATAAAACGATTGAAATCCGTAATAATGGGATGTAGTGCTTAGTTTATTAGCATTCATTTAGCATTGTAATAAACATGCATGTTCAGTAAAGCTGCAGTGAAACGATATGTATTGTGAAAAGCGCTGTACAAATAAAAATGAACGCGTAGACATACAGACTGACCCAGCAATGCAAGTGAAATGTCCACTAAAACCTCCCCTGACATCTTAGCACACACCATGATAAGATCGTAAGTAACACTGTTTGTCTTGCTTCAGTTTAACCGAACATAAGACTGATGTCATCCATCGTACAAACAAATGATCCCAACTTCTGAGGAGTTAATTGTAAGCATCCAGACTGCGATACGCGTTTAACGCCATCTCTCGTGTACACGCACACAGCATCAATCAGAGCCGTCCGGAACACTACTTTTAATGTTCTCTGTCATGTTTAAAGGGCAATTATTATTATTATTTTTTTAAATACCTAACTTGCGTTTTCGCTAGGCTTAAAAGGGATGCGCTTGCGCTAGTTATAGGTTTTTATAGATCTGAGATTTTAAAATGGCGCTACCGGAAATGCTTCAGGACCAGACATGCGCAGTAGCGCTCCAACGCCTTTGTTATTGTTTACGTCCGTGAAATGGTCTATAGTCTTGGCACGGAGAGAGGTTGGTTGAGGGATATGAGGAAAATAGCCAGGAAAACATTGGTTACCCCACTTCAGGACCTCACCAGTATGCCAGGAAATGATGGGTTGATGCTGTACAAACCATGGTCGCCCAAGAATGAGGTCTGCAGTGGATCCCTCCAGAACCAGTAGATGGATTTCCTCTTCATGTAGTTGCCCTATCTTCAACTGGATAGGACCGGCACTAAATCTAACATCTTTTAGACTGAGGGGTTTTCCCCTTTACCGATTGGACTTGGTAGATGGTTTTGGTGGCAGTGGTTGGGAGGTTGAGCTGGCGGCAGAGGTTCCCCAAAATAAAGTTCCCAGCTGAACCTGAGTCGAGGAGGGCATAGACTGGAAGAGAGACATCAGAGGCAGTAAGCATTGCAACGATAGAGAGAGGCTGTAGGTTTTGAATGGCCGGTTAAAAAAAAAAAAATCATACTCCACAAGAGTCGAGGAGAATGAACTGGACATGATGATCCGAGATGTCCGCCAGCCCCACAATATAAACATAAACCTAGGTTCAGATGCCTCTGCTGTTCAGTAAAAGATAGTCGAGTGTTGTCCATTTGCATGGGTTCATGAACTGATTCTGGAGGGTTATTTGTCTCTGGATGGCGAAGGAGTGGAGTGTAATGTGAGATTTGATTTTGTTCCTCAATACATGCTTGCATCCGAGTGGCACATCTAATGGATAACTGGATGAGATGTTCCAAACCGCAAGAGTCATCATAGGCAGCAAGTTGCAAACGTAATCTGGGTTCCAATCCTTGACGGTAGGTGGTGAGAAGAGATCGCTCACTCCATCCGCTGGCTGCTGCGAGGGTACGAAACTGAAGAGCATATTCGTTAATTGACATAGACCTTTGGTGAAGATTATATAATTTGTCACTGTTGGAAGTGTCTCCTGCGGGCTTGCCAAAAACTTCTCGGAAATGATTTATGAAATTGAGTGATTGAGTAGCAGTACCGGATTGAGCCCAGTACCGGATTGAGGTTTCTGCCCATTGTAACGCTCGTCCAGTCAACAGAGATATGATGAAGGCTATTTTAGCCCTCTCAGTGGGATACAGATACGGTTGCATTTCGAGAGCTAAGGAACATTGAAAGAGGAATCCGTTGCACTCCTCCGCCACTCCAGAGAAGGGTGCTGGCTTGGCCATGGGACTGGAGATTACTGTCGTAGAAGAACTGGTTGAATTGGTTACAGAAGTGATCGGTGGTTCTGGTGGTGGAGCCGGGGTGAGAACTCGGAGTGTGTCCACAAGTTCCTGGAAGGGATCGGGATTACTCATGCTGTTGTTTCGTCGGTGTTGGTCCGGTCTTCTATTACGGAAGCAGACTCACACAGAGGATAAATTCTACAACAGGTGTTTTTATTGAACAGCTGAGTAAAGCAGATGGGAGAAGGTAAGTAAGAGCTTCAACTGACAGGTTGAATGAGCAATGAGTAAGTAATGGAATGCTTTAACAGGAACTTGTGGATCAATGGTCGGAGCACACACCTCACACAGGCTGATTCGATGGCTTCAGACACGGGATTGCTGGAGGAGACAGACTTGGGAACACTGGAGATCAGACGCTGGAGAGGACACACAATGTCGGTAAGTAGCAGGTAAGTTGCTGTGATAGCATAGGGAGTCCACTTCGAATGAACGAGACCGGACATTGAAGTGCTATGAGGTGTGTGTCTTTATGGCAGAGTTGATGAGTATACAAATGTTGTGCAGGTGCGGGTGATTAGAATTCAGGTGAGGGTGTATGCTGTGATTGGGTGGTGAGAGAGCCTGGCCGATCTGTGACATTGTTCACCATTCATTACACCAACCACAAACAAAACAGAAAAACTCAACAGTTTCCGCTATTTGCCATAAGTCTGGGGGGCAAAACCAGTCATGGTAAAAAGAGGTGTTGACAGGTCGCCATTATTAATGATGCCTATGGACAGACAGTTCACACTAAAATAGAATAGTTGATTTAGCACGTCAAGCCACATTAATGTTAGCAGAAATTAGGTACAGGGTGAAGTCTCTTTTCCCTGTTGATCTTGGCAGATTATGTATGCTGCTGTTTTGCACATTTAAAGTAATTCTAGAGACATCGCTTCACTGCACAGAGACACACCTGCACTTGGCACAACAGCTTGTGGGAGAAAGAAAAGGACAGAGAGAGACTGACAGGCAGAGATAGACAGAGGGCGAAGGTAAAAACTTTAGTTGAAAGTATTTTATATGCAGAAAATATTCAAAAACCAGGTATAACTGAAAGAAAGAGACAGGCCCTTACTTGAATTTGGAGCAAGGCTTCCAAGAAACTGCACTGCCCTGAGCCAGTTTCACAAAGACAAAGGCTAAACAAACATTTGGATAAAGTTACCAAGCCCATTTCTAGATATAAAATGATATAAAACAGGTTTGTTTCTCAATATCCTGGTGACTGTCTGGACGGATTAGACAGCGGGACTTCTGGGACAGGAGACTCAGAGACTAGAGGGAATATGGCTGAGAGACTCAGTGACTCCCATCACAGTCATGCCTTGAGACACACACACACAGGGGACCTGAAATGCACTGATCTGTATCAGCTTAGAATGCCCCTACCTCCAAAACACAAGGGCCCAAGTGTGTGTATGTCTGGAGGCGCAATTCTCACGAAAGTGTACTTCTGTGAATTTTACTCCTTATACTGTGGGAGCATGTGACTTTTTTTCACTGAGAGTATGTTTCTTGTCTAGCACAAGCTAACTAACAATCTGTTTCTGTGTTGTTGTTCATAAATGTTGACAGATTTGTACATTTAATTGAGATTATTCCAACAGGATGTTATATAAAATTAAAAAATTGTTATGCTATGTAATAATGTTATACTATACCTGATCAATAGCATAACAACTTCAAAAAAAGCAATTACTTCACTGTTTAAGCAATAGAATGTTGTCTTATTCCTGTATTTTTTAGTCTTTAAGAACATTGTAATTGAAATCAATACACAGGGCTGCTTGTTAAAATTGACCCTTCGCAAAAAGCTTGATTGACAGACAATCTGACCAATCATAATGCCAGATCCGCCATTTTGCCCGACGACAAAAAAAAAAAAAAACAGACAGTAGAGTAGATTAACTTTGGTGGACTTAAACTTGAAAACTGTGTGTATTGACATCTTTCCGTGGTTGAAATAAAATATGTTCTGATGTTTATTCACGTGTCACTTGAACTGAGACGCTACAGCGATCTATTTTTATTTTATTTATTGTTTGAATTTCTTACAAAAAGACCAAATTTGAAAGCTGAGACGTTGTTTCATAACTAAAGTAACCTGCTCTGTCTTGTCTGTCGGTGTGTTGTCAGTTTCCTCTTTGCTCCGTGATGTATTTTTCTTATGCTATCTCATGACCAATTTGTAACCAATTCAAAGACATGCCCCCTTAGTTACTGTTGCAATGTCTGACAAGCCATGCCGCTCTCATGCCACACATGTTCTCACGTGGTGAAAAATCAACTCGATTTCATAACAATTTGTACATATTTTATGAGGTGGCTAATTCGTATGAATTTGCATGACCTCACAGGTACGATTTTGTATTATTTGTCTAGACCCCAGTGATGGGTGGGTTTAGGGGCGGGTTAGGTGTAGGTCAATCGTACGAATTCATCCGAATTGTGCAACTCATAAAATATGTACGATTTAGCAAACATTGTATGAATTTGGTTGTATGAATTCGTACGAATTAGCCGCCTCATAAAATATGTACAAATTGCCATGAAATCGAGTTGATTTTTCACCACGTGAGAACATGTGTGGCATGAGAGCGGCATGGCTTGTCAAACATTGCAACAGTAACTAAGGGGGCATGTCTTTGCGAAGGGTCTCTAGTGTTTCACGTCTTCAAATCACGCTAGCATTCTTCAGAAATAAGAGCAATCATTGAAAATTTCTTCAAACTCTCTTTTGTTACTGAAACAAAGTGCCATTTTGCATAACACACACCATACATCCCTATTGAAATACCATCTCAGTTTCACAGCTTTTACACTTTGACATGTTTCGTCACTTTCAAATATCTGTGTATCATGTCTTTGTTTAAGGATGTCAAACCTCTGAAATGACAGCTGTTGATTTATTTCTAAAGACGATAATGAATGATGAATTTGAATCGCTTGATAATGAGGACAGCATGTCTGTTCATCTCTTTCATTTCTTGTTGCCTTGACATTCAATACCACCATAACAACACCGTGGCAATTACACAGGGTAATTACATCAAGCTTGGACAAGTTTCAGACATCGACTTCTTTTAGTTTCTAGTCCCATTGTGCCGCTTTCTTTCTTTTCTATATTATTTAAAAGGCGTTTTTAACTCAAAGGAAGTCAAAATGTTTGAGAGGGCTTAAAAGTCAATTTATGTAAAGTATTTTAAAAATACTTTAACACATTACATTACATTACTAAAAATTTCTTTTTTAATTGACGCTTCACACATTTTAGTAATGGGAAAGGATCACAACTCAGGTCGTCTATTTTTTCTTGGCATTGAATAGATGTAATAAAAATATAGGCCTAGTGTTCTACTGAGAAGGTAACCTTAGCAACAGAAGGACGCATAAAGGCCCGTTCACACCAAGAATGGTAACCATAAAGATAACTATAAAGTTAATAGTGTCGAAACCAGCAGACGATATCTTCTGTTTGTTCTAAGCGCATGTGCGTCTGCTGCTTTAAATTCGAGCTCGAGTTCGTGATAGCAGGATTGATTCTGATTGGGTGTCAATGTTTTTATCGTTCATGAGATGGAAAAGAATAGTTTTGAAAGGGATTTTAACTATATCGTTTCTCTTTTATCATTATAGCTTTGGTATGGACTCTGCTGTTCTTTAAAACTGAGAACGATTTCTAGAACTCTATATTTATCGTTATCTTTATAGTTATCATCCTTGGTGTGACCAGGTCTTAAACATTTCAGATTATGAGCAGACGGACCCAGAGGTGTCATGCCCATTCAAAGTGAGGGGGCACGTGCCCCCACAGATTTTTGAGACGCAGATTTTTTAGATTTTGAATGCAGCTTCCAAAAGACAAAAAAAAAGGCCAAATAATACTTTCTATATTTTATACAATCGCAACTGCGTGATTAAATCGTTCAGCGCTAAATCATCAGCTGCTAAATTCAAATCTGCCATAGCTGAGCCAAAGACAGATGCCTTTGCACTGCGCATTATAACCAATCACACACGATGCTGTTGCGATGAGTCATGTTTTCTTCACTTGCTCCTGACTAAATACCTCTTTCTGGCGAATTCTCTCATTAGAAACAACAAAGAGCAGATGTGTGTATGAATCTGTAAGTAAGATATTCATTTCACAGCTTCAGTGATTTTAATGGTTTTTGAGAGTGCTTGAACTCTAGACTGTCGGTGAAAATCTTCTTTAATAATATAAACGTTCTTTCTGTACAATGAATAGATAGATAAATCGATAAATTGTTATGATACTCACATTATATTTAAAGTCGGTCGTTTTAAAAATATGTTATGGCATGACAGAATTTAGCCCATTTTCACCCTTAGTATTTTGTTGAAAACATCTTTAGTTGGTGTTTGATTAACTGCGGAAAAAAAGTTTCTTCCTTCCGAAATGTCTCTAAAATGTTGAGCCCCTCAAAGCTTCAAACTCTAAATTATTGCATAATATATACTAACAAAGCTGATTCACCTCTGGTCTTCTTCTGTCTGTTATTTATCTCTCTGGAGTCTCTTTTAACATCATCCTTGTTTGTTCACTGCAGATACAAGAGCAGAGGGGAGCCCTTAAATCAGCAGGACAATATTTGGAGCAAACCCAAAAGCGAAGTCAAACTGAGCCCTGCTCATTCTCTCAAGTCACTAAAACTTACAGTACGTTATGTCATTCCGCTCTCTCTATCTTTCTTTTATCAACTGTTCCATTCATTCAAAACACAGTCGGGGTCTAGTGGAGATATCAGCGATGGTCCCTGACCTTTCCCAGCCAACTGTTTGCACTCTCAGGGGTAAACGAATGGAAAGCACTCAAAACAGAATGATTACTTTCGCACACGACTGTTTCCAGACCCCTCCATTGCAATTAAACAACATTAAAGTGTAAGGTGAATAGACATCTTTAAAAATTAAGGAGGAAACAATATCGATCTGCTATTGTCCAGTATCCCTGTATCTGGGAGGGGAAAAAAGCTTTATCATTGTGGACTTTGGTGAGTAATGAGCAAAAGTTACTGTGAGGGATCATTACTAATATTTAGACTCTGAAAAAGATAAAAATAAATTAAATGACTACAATGTAGCATTGTAACCCCCCAACAAAAAACAGACATTACACGCTTTACTGATAAATTATGCTAATTTATTTATTTTTTGCAAACAGTAAGAATACAGCATTACTATTCACTGAAAGGAAATAATATCAAGTGGCTAAAAAGCATGAATCTCTACAAGTTATCTTGAGAACAAAATCAATGTCCAATTCCGCTGGATAGTTGTTTGGTGAAACCGGAGACTGCTCACACAGCTAATTTGTTTTTCGTTAAAGGGAAGAATGTTATTGCATGTTGTCTTGGCATAACTGGGCAATTAGTTTGTTTATACGACAGACAGACTGGAAATATTCTCCTTCCAATGTGTCAGTGAATATTATTTATTTGCAACACTTCCAATTCTTCTTGGTTCAACACACATATGCAAACACGCACCTACATTTTACCCAGGTCTCATGCTTTTTGCTGCAAGCTTTGCAAGATTTCAAGTTGTCATGTAAATCAACATTATGACCACACAAACATTTCTCCCTGCACAAACATTGGCAAAGGTCATTCAATATTTCATTCTTAATGTAGTTTCCTCAGCACTTACTCATGCAATACTGTCAGCCTGTGTGTTAATGAGAATTTACCCACTTTTTCATGCTGTCTTTGCATGTTCCCTATGAAGTCTTGACACCTAAGGAAATTGGAATGGGCTTTCTGATCCATTTTCTTGAATTAAAAGTGATAAAAGCCACAACTGGCTACTGCTTTTTTCTTTTCCTTTCTTTTCATTGATGAAGCTCTTCCCCACAAATAGTCTTAAAATAGCTGCAACAAATGTTCTGAGCCCGAGGTCCCACACTTATTCCCTAGGGAAACTTAGGTTATAGAAGTTAGTTATAGAAATGCAGCACTATTGGTTGGCATCAGGTGCCCTGTTGCCAGGGCAACCAGTCAGCATGCGTGATTTCATAAAGCAAAAAATAATAAAATTACTGAAAGACTGAGACCTTTTAATATGTTATAGATATAATAAACTGCGTTAAAGTACAGTAAATCTATGGGATAGTATAACTATAATCAGAGGTTAGAAGCTCTATCCTTATTTTGCTTTCACATGCACTCAACCTCTTGGTCCTGTAGGTTAGTGTGTCATAAGTTGTGAGTTAACATAGTTTGTATACAGATATACTCAGATATTCCAAACCGAAGGGAAATGTATAGCATGTTGACATAGTATTGGAAAGTTATATTTTTATTTCAGACAAAAGCATGAGAAAAATAGTATTACTGTAAATAACAGTCCTAAAACATATCTTATAAATGTTGTGACCAATTTAGATCTTGTAAAGTATTGTTTCATTGCTTAAATATCTCTGCAGAGCCATACAAATGAATAAAAAATGCAACAAATGCAGAGAGTTCATTTAATTTGAGAAGCTGAATTGAGCGCAACCAAAAATTGAACAAATAGCTGCCAACTCAAAACTTAGCAACTTAGTAAGCAATTTCAAACAAAATAATGACTGGAGATGAATGAAAATTCGAAGGAAGAGCAGGTAATGAGCCATCTGTCTTCATTCTGTTTACCTTCAAGATGTCACCATTGTTTCTAGAGGATTCATCATGCTATTCAGCACTATCCCAGAAACATATTGTGCCTGGCTGATGTTCATAATTCATCAAATGCCTCTAAGTGACTCACACAGTGTCATCAGAAAATAGGTTGAGTGTAAATGTGTTGATCTTTAAAATGCGGTACAGTGGATTGTGGTTCCTCATTAATGCTAGCTGGGCATATCAAACTTTCATCAGGTTGGAGGAGACGAGTTAATTGTTCAGTGGCATTAAATCTGCATTATGCATGGAGCTCCCTCATTGCCCCATAGATTGGCCGATTTTAAAACACCTTTCTCACAAAGCACGTTTGACAGGTGATATCATCAGATTTAACAAATTTAACCAAGGTGTGTTTATGCCATATCGTTATTACTGTTATTACGAGATATCAACTTGTAGAAAGCGTTCATGTCCCCGAAGAACTTGTAATTACAACTTGTGACCTGGGAGCTTTCCGAGAGCTACGAATTGTAATAACTGACCACTTCAGATTCATAAGGCACTATACTTGAGTGCGATAGTTTTGGGTCCAAGTCCAAGGGTGTGAACAGCTCCAAGTAGAATGTCATGTGTTGTCATGTCAAAATTACAGTAATTACGATATGGCGTGAATGCAGCATTAATTTTGTATTACTTTAAGGAGTTTGATTTCGATGTTGCCCCCACCAAGGCTTGCACTGCGATATTCAAATTTCTGAATGAAATGACACGTTTAGTGAATCAAAACCAAACAGTATTCCTGTAAATATATTTGCATACAATCTGATTCAACAAAAACAATCCTGAAACATCTCGTATAAATGTTGTAGTCACTTGTAATCTTGTATCATTGCCTCAATATCTTTACACAGCCATACAAATATGTCCTTACTACCTTTCTGGGTCTTAAAATGTTTCAGTTACATTACTGACTATGCAGTATAAGAAAGCTCTCAAATTTCATCAAAAATGTAATAATGTCTTACGGATTTGGAACGACATGAGGGTCAGTAATTAATGACAATTTTTATTTTTGGGTCAACTATTCCCTTTAACAAATTTAACTAGAGGAGCTTGAATCTTATGTTGCCCTTGTGGGATAGGCGCAAAACAAACTGCATTGTAATATTCAGATTTCCCAATGAAATGACTCTTAAGAGCTGGTTATTTTCAGTGAATCAACCACAAACAGTTTTACTGTAAATACATTTACAGAACAGTCCTGAAGCACATTATATAAATGCTTGACCAGTGTGGAATGATTCCAAAAACAAATGACTCTTTAGCTGGTTATTTATAGTTGAAAAAGACCCAGTTGATTTAGTCAGAAATACACTGTACATCTTGCAGCATTTATATGTAAGCAAACAGACCTTATGGTTAAATATACACAAATAAATCAGAATCAAAATGAATGAAACAGAAATCCAAATAGAACCTGAAGTAACGTGACATACAGTAGTTGGTGACTTATCCAGAGGGTGTCAGATATGTTCCAAGTCAAGAACATTCATTCCAACTGAGGTTTACTCACGTGCCCCTCCTGTGCTGGGCCAGATAAACCTGACTCAAGGGATGAGTCCATTTAATGGAGCTGAACACGCAAACCCTTTCTGTATCTGGGTGAGTGGCTCCATAAAGATGGAACTCTGTTTACTGAAGCAGGTAAATAGAGAGGAACCACACAGTCAAGCCTCATCAATCAGACCACACATAGAGCTGTTAGTACCAGGAGCATCCCAGCACAAACAAGCACATACAAGTCTGACACTCTTCAAAAACATATTTGAAGAATATATTTGTTGCCTTTTATTTATTTGATAAAATTATTTGAATGTCAGTGGAGAAATGCTGCAGTTATGACATCTACCAACAGGGTCAAGCTTACTAGACAAACATTGACCCACATCTAGTATTGTGACATCTAGTGTTGCCGTGTGTCTGAAAGTAAGTCATAAACCTGGAAAAAGAAAACAGAATAAGTAAAACATAGGCCTGTTCAGTTATCCTTATTGGTTTAAGAGAAAACTCTGTTTTTTTAAGTATTAACACATCAGTGATACTGGGAGCATCACGGAAACCCTCTGGGGGCTAAGTCTGTAACATTTAAAAACCCTTGCACAAAAAACAGCCCTCTTCCCATACTGCAGGAACATTCCTACACACACTTATATTCATGCATCCATGCACACACATTTAAGTACACACACAGAGTCTCATAAAGTGATGACTCCTGACAGCTCCACTTTCTGTGATGGGGAATCTGGGGTACTCACATCTAAACCTCTTTTTCTAATCCTCCTCACCAAGTGGCCATTTCAGCAGAAACAAAAAGTGCCACACACCAATAAAACCGCCATAAAATTTTAAACATTTAGCTAAATTTCTTGTCCTAGAGCCCCGGGCATTTTTAGAGCTGCCAGTCAGCTGAATATATGGATAACAGCACTAAAGAGCTCAGAAAAATATATTTAAATTAGATTTTTTTTAAGTTCCACATCGTGAACAATTACAGAACACATTAAAAGCCATTAATGACTCAGAAGTACAGAGAAGGTTATTTTGATTCACATGAGCAGATCGTATACTCTCAAAGAGCTGGCTTCTCAGCTGTCTATGAGCAATGTAATGGCTTTTAAAACCAACCAAGCGTTTCCTGTTTGAGGTCCAAAGGCACCTAATTACTAAAGAGTTTTTAAATTTGTTTAATTGGAACAAGAGCTCATGAGAGTATGTGTATTAGAAATGCTTTGGGGAAAAATGAATACAGAACAATCATTGTCCTTTTACGGTGAGAAGTCTTAACTGACTGCATAATCATTTATAGCAGTGATTCTCAAGCAGAGGGACGGGGCCCACTAGGGGTCCTCAGCAAACTTGCCTTTAGGATGACTTAAAATTATTTGAAATAAGACAAAACAAGCATCTAAATAAAATAAAACACCTAAAAGATATTTCTTATTTTAATTCACCCCCACAACAAAAAAACAGGGTTCTCACTTTCTTGTAAAACCTGGATATATGTGAGGAAGCCTAAGGATTTGTTTACACTTGTTGTTCAGTTCTCTTGGTTCTTGTCCGGAACAAAAAAGTAAATGATACATTTAGTCCTGGTTCACATTCACGCTTTCATTTAAAGCACCAAACCTAAAGACACAAAACAAAAGACATAAGGATACGGTCACAACTTCATTGGACAGCTTTTTGATGTATCTTTTGAGAAACTTAACAAACATCCAAAACTGATGTATGCTGGGCTAAATCCTTATCCTAAATCCACATACAGTAAATAAAAAAACTCATGGGAAAACTAATGAGCCCTTTTAATATTACTGGTGGGGGAGGGGGGGGGGGGGGGGCATATAAGCTAAACAGTATAAGCTAAATGAGGAATTATACAGCAATTAGTCCCCATCCTCTATTTTGTTTGGTCAGTTTGGAATTTTCACCATTTCACTGTTCTGTGTTTACGTGTTCCAGACAAACTGCCAGGTTACGTTTACACAACAACGATGCATCCCTTGCATTTTTTTTAAAGTTTCACATATACACAAAAACGTTTTTAAAATGATTCGCATTTACACATATCTGCAAAAACTGCCAAAATTGCTGTATTACGTATGCCAGACCAGTAGTTGGCACATGTCACCTTGTTGGTAAACAGTACCTGTGGGGAAGTGATGATTAGCTCTTTGTGGGTGTTCCGTCACTATAATCACCACACCAACTGTTGCTGTACTCCTCATTCATAGCGATAGCCGCTTTAGCTGCATTAGCAAACTCTTGAGCAGCAACAACACTACCATGTACTCCGCCACTGTTGTGTATGTTTGTTCGCACCCACACAATGTTACTTGTTCATCATTGTGTCAGTGTTTTATTCACAAGAACAACATAGTGACGAAACACATTCTGTAGAGCAGTTTGTTCGTTGAGGGCTACTGTATAAACATAGTGGCGCAAAATACCGACTTCCATGTACGGGGCACTTTTTTGGAATTGCGCTCTAGCACTAATTTTCCTTGTTTAGTAAATCTGGCCCTTGAACAGCAGCATCCTATATGATATTTCTTAAATTATTCTTTTTTTCTTTTTGAATAAATGCCACCCCACTGTCCCTGTTACCCATTGTTTTTATCTTTCAGTCCATGTTGGACCTTTACAGGAAGTTACAGGAATGTATTCTGTCTGCGTTCCTTCAGATTCAATCACTTCTGCTCTTCAGACCTAGAAAATTATAATGTAGAATTGTTGTTCTTGAATATAACAAGAGCAGAACAGTGATACATCCACAATCGTACTGTATAAAAAAGTGAATACCTGCATGGATGAATTCAGCTCTTCTGCTTGAGTAAAGAATCTTCTTTGTGCGCTGGCAGAGGGCTTATTATTGGATTTTTTGCCCAGAGGGTAATAAGGCAGAGAAGGTAACAGCCCACAGGAATGAAAATGAAACCAACAGACCCACCATGTCTTATCTGTAGATGTATACTTATCTGTATCCCACAATATTATATTCCCCTCCAGATCACCTCCAGATTTCCTACGTATCTCAACACACTGATAAAAAGACAAGACATGCTTGAGTGGCTTTAGAAGTAGAGGGATGAATTCTTTCTCTAGCTTGTCAGAAGTCAAGCTGCGAAGGCAGTCCTCAAGAGCTAGCTGCCACATTTCCCTCTGGGCATAATTAAGTCAGTCTTGCAGGTAAAGGCATTCAAGTGGCCTATACTATATGAGGAAAGGTATTTTTTAGCCAGACTGTAAAAAGTTTTAACTGCTCTAAATACCCATTATAGGATACCTACCTAAGATTTTAACTTGACTTGAGGTAAATGAATCATCTTGGTATGGATTGTGAACAGTAACTTTGCTTGGAAAAATTGTTAATATTCTGTTCAATAATATTTGACCTCAAAATGGGCCCAGGGGGTGCTTGGTAGCTTAAGCAATTATTAATCACATTTACCAAATTTGATACTATTCTAATTATTATTTGTAATATATTATATTGTATTATATTATTATTTTTATTAATTATTATTTCTAATCATTTTACACATGAGATGAACTAATTGATTATTTGGCAGCCATTGCTTTTAATCAACTTATACTGAGTTTTATGGAGGAAAAAAAAGATAAAAGAAAACTCCTTTGATATTCAGCCTGAACATGGTCAGAACATAATTTTACATGGAAACTGTGATGAAACTTAATTCATGTTTTATAGCTTTGCTGACAAGCATCCCTTTAAAAGTAAAAAATAACCACTATAGGGTACTATAGAGAGTAAAAAAGAGCACTATAGGGATACTGAGATGCTTACATGCCTAATTCATGTCTTCCTGTGTTTCTTCTGAAGAACAATGAGTTACACAGAGAGAAGGAAAACAAGGCTTTATAATGCAGTTAGCAGAGAAAAAAAAAATTATTTTAGGTGATGTTCAATTGTGAAAACAATATTTAAAACCAGCACCAGGTGAAACCTACTTGTTTTGATATGTCAAAATGCATGATGTTATGAAGTTTACAACTTGTAAATGATACAAGGTCTTTCATGTTATATTATATACATATATCATGATGCAACATAATTAAAAAAAAATCTCCTGCATTTGCATGATTTAAACGGAAATGACATGGCAGATTCTTTAATACTGGAGGGTAATCTGTTTTTTGGGCTGGTATATAAATGGATGGTTCTGTACGCTTCAGATGTCATTCTCCTTACATAAGACTGTATAGTGCCAAGCCACGACAGGCCTTAACAGTATGACACTGTGTTATACAACTGAAGAACACCAGCAGCAGCACGCTCATTGGTTTCACAAACTGACTAGAACTAAGACTGACTTTCAGAAGACAAGATGATTGCTGAAACATGGACAATCATGAGTGCTGGTTCAAAATTGGTTTATAATGTCAGACA
Organism: Barbus barbus; assembly: GCF_936440315.1. Lineage (NCBI taxonomy): Eukaryota > Metazoa > Chordata > Actinopteri > Cypriniformes > Cyprinidae > Barbus > Barbus barbus. Next base: position 13,251,864 of record NC_136752.1, read on the forward strand.
TCCCCTATCCACAAGACAGAAACAAGAAATGCTAACACAGGCTGATGCTAAAAATAGGGCTTTAAATCAATCCTCAAATGTATCCTCTGAAGATTAACAGTATATGTCTTCCAGTGGCTGCTACTGAGGCTTGTTTAGCAAAACAAAAAAATCTTCAATCGTTAGCGGTTCTCCAAGTTACACCAACCATATGCTGATAATTATGAAGCTCTGTGTTATAGAAAATTTACATTCTAATTGATACTTAGCAAGGATGTGTTAAATTGTGACAGTGAAGACATTTAAAATATAATAAAAGATTTAATTTAAAATAAATGTTGAACTTTTTATTCTTCAAATAATTCAGAAAAAAAATGTATCACAGTTTCCACAAAAATATTAAACAGCACAACTGTTTTCAACATGAATAATAAGATATGTTTCTTGAGCAGCAAATAAGCATATTAAAATAATTTATGAAGGATCATGTGACACTGAAGACTAGAGCAATGATGCTGAAATTTATATAATATTCATTTTAAGTTGCAATAACCTTTTCACAGCATTACTGTATTTTTTTATCAAATTATTAAACATAAGATACTTTAAAAACAAACAACAAAACTAGTGCTGTCAAATGATTAATCACATTCAAAATAAAAGTATTTCTGTCAGGACCACTATCGTCAAAATTATAGATACTTAGCATAAAGTTTGGTTTGGCGGTATGGTTCTGTTCTGTGGAAAAACTCCCTGCCTGTGACCCATGCAGCCTGTCATGAATGAGCAGGGAGAGCAGCAATAATAAACCTCCTACAGTAAACAAAACAGAACAAAGATAAATGAGTCTGATTCAGCAAGGAATACAGGTATCAGAGAGCCAAGTCCTGACTGTGCGAAAGGAGGAGTTGGGGATGGAGGAGGGTAATTTGCTCCTGAGCAAGTGGAAAAAGCTGCCGATTAATACTGAATAGAGCTTATATAGGAATACCACAATAGGTGTCATATTCCTATAGGTAGATGTGATCAGCTGAGAATCAGCTGATGCAGACTTGACTCACGTGACCTGCCAGAACTAACGCTAACACTTAATTTGTTTACATAATGTGTGTGTGTACATTTATTACATATATAAATAGACACATGCATTTGTATATTTTAGAAAAATGTTACACACACACACACACGGTTAGAATACAACAGGGGAGTTTTATTGCAATCGGTGGAGTCAGCGGTAAGCTGATGGAGGTGAGTAACAAGTTAAATGAACAGGCATAGTAGTGCGATGAGGGTGATAATGGAATATCCTTTGCTTTCACAGGAACTCGTGGATAGGGGAGACGAAGCACACACCTCACAATCCCGGAAAGGGGAGACACACTCGTGGAGATCCTTGGAGACACAGACGGTGGAGTAGAGCTGGGAAGAGTATGCTGGAGATGAGACAGAAGGGAAGTAGGAGATCAAGGGAATTACACAGGTAAGTTGCTGTAGTAGCATCAGTCCACTTCAAAAGGAAACGAGATCGGACAATGAGCTTCGTCTTCGTTTAAAGCGGTTCGCATTTTGCATTTCCGCCACCTACTGGGTTGGATGGACAATGAGCTGGTGTGAGGTGTGTGCTTTTATGTGCAGGCTGATGAGGGAGCTGATGAAGTGCAGGTGTGTGCAATTAATACTCAGGTGAAGGAGTGCGTTGTGATTGGAAGGTGAATGAGCCTGGCTGATCTGTGACAGATATACATACATACAGTGGTGTGAAAAAGTGTTGGCCCCCTTCCTGTTTTTTTATTCTATTGCATGTTTGTCACACTTTAATGTTTCAGATCATCAAACAAATTTAAATATTAATCAAAGATAACACAAGTAAACACAACATGCAGTTTTTAAATGAAGGGAAAACAAAATCCAAACTCACATGGCCCTGTGTGAAAAAGTGTTTTTGGTCTGGGGCTGTTTTGCTGCTTCAGGACCTGGAAGATTTGCTGTGATAAATGGAACCATGAATTCAGCTGTCTACCAAAACATCCTGAAGGACAATGTCCGGCCATCTGTTCGTGACCTCAAGCTGAAGCGAACTTGGGTTCTGCAGCAGGACAATGATACAAAACACACCAGCAAATCCACCTCTGAATGGCTGAAGAAAAACAAAATGAAGAATTTGGAGTGGCCTAGTAAAAGTCCTGACCTGAATCCTATTGAGATGCTGTGGCATGACCTTAAAAAGGCGGTTCATGCTCGAAAACCCTCCAATGTGGCTGAATTACAACAATTCTGCCAAGATGAGTGGGCCAAAATTCCTCTACAGCGCTGTAACAGACTCATTGCAAGTTATCGCAAATGCTTGATTGCAGTTGTTGCTGCTAAGGGTGGCCCAACCAGTTATTAGGTTTAGGGGGCAAGCACTTTTTCACACAGGGCCATGTGGGTTTGGATTTTGTTTTCCCTTCATAATAAAAAAAATCTTAATTCAAAAACTGCATGTTGTGTTTACTTGTGTTATCTTTGGTTAATATTTAAATTTGCTTGATGATCTGAAACATTAAAGTGTAACAAACATGCAAAAAAATAAAAAAAATCAGGAAGGGGGCCAACACTTTTTTACACCACTGTATATATACACAGTCCCCTCCATAAGTATTGGAACAGTAAAGACAAAATTGCTCTGTTAGCTGTGGAGTCAAGACATTTGCAAATATGATTAAAAGCTGAATATGAAACAAAACTACAGAATGTCACATTTTATTATTAGCCATTTCAACACATACATGTTTTACCAAATAAAAAGAACAGCATTTTAGAGTTCGTCCCACTCATTGATGTGAGCATAAGTATTGGGACAGTTGAACATAAGGCAGATATAAAAGATTAAAAGCTATTATTTAGTTGCAGATCCTTTGCGCACAATCACAGCAGTGAGTCTGTGACCCATAGACATCGCCAGACTCTTGCTCTCATCCTTTGAAATAATTTCCCCAGCCTATTCCAATTGTTGCTTGTTTTGGGGAGTTTCTGCCTTTACTCTCCTATTCAGCTGGTGAAATTCATGTTCAGTTGGATTTAAATTTGGAGATTGACTTGGGCAATCTAAGACTTTCCATTTCTTTGCCCTTATAAATTCCTTGACTGAACTGGTAGGGTGTTTTGGGTCATTTTCCTGATGCAATATGAAGTACTTCCCAATGAATCTGTTAGCATTTTTTTGGTAGGCAAGATGGTTTTGTACCCTTCCAAATTCATTCTGCTACTGTCATCAGTAAAGTTGAGAGGGCCTGTTCCAGAGGCAGCCATGCATGCCCAGGCCATGACACCACCTCCACCATGCTTTACAGATGAGGCTGTATGCTTGGGATCTTTTGCAGTTCCCTTTTTTTCTCCACATGTTTGCTTTCCCATCACTTAGATAAAGGTTCACCTTTGTCTCATCGGTCCATAAACACAGTTCCAAAACTCTTCTGGCTCACCTTTGTGTTTTTTTGCAAACTCTAATCTTGCCTTTCTAATTTTGGTGCTGTCAGAGGTTTGCATCTTGCTGTGTAGCATCTGTAATTCTGTGTCAAAGTCTCCTGACGACATTAGATTGTCAGAGCATCACCCCAGCTTTCTGGAAGTTGTTGGTGATTTTACAGATACGTCTTTTAAGTTTAATTTTCACAGCTTTTATGATTTGTCTGTCATCAACTACTGTTGTTTTCTCAGCCGATCAGGTCGTTGTTGGTTGCTGGTGTCGCTGGTGGTTTCCAAACTCTTGATTTCTCCATGCCCTTTGTTTTTGCTATAGCTCTAATTGACTTCCTCTTTTCTTTTAGCATCCAAATTGTTTACTTTTCTCTCAGAGTCAGCTCCCTCGTCTTCTTCCTGGTTTGTGTGCGTCATCATCGAATGCAAGATTCAGAATGCAGAAGTAATGGATATAACTGATACGACACATTCCCTGCTTTTAATATCTGAAGAATTAATGCAACAGGACACAGCTGATCCCTTAGAAAGACCTGTGAGGCAACTGTTCCAATACTTATGCTCACATCAGATAGGGGGATGAAACTCTAAAAGTGCTGATCTTCTTAGCTGGCAAAACATCTATGTGTTGAATCACCCAATAATAAAATGTGACATTCTGTAGTTCCTCTTCAGGAACTCGAGCTGCGTCCGAAGACGCTAGGGGAACGCCTTCAGTGTAACCGGCTCTGAATACAAGTGAAATCTGTCCAATGGATGGGTGAGTTGGACGACTGCTTTCTGCGGTTTAAGACTCCATCTCCACATCGGAGCATGCCTTTTTTCCCCAACCTCCACACTGAGGTGTAAAGGTCGTGGGGAAAACCATTCTCGGCCCGCCTCTTCGTCCCCTCATCGGATTACTATGGTAATGTGATAGGGACGAGTGAGCACGCTTACAGAGCGCTCGCGATCTATCTATTCCCCCACGTGGCATCGTCTCTGAAGGCTCCAACCCTGCCCACCAAGCCACTGCACTCTTCGTCGAAGCTTATGGGCAAGGGGTACGCGGTAGCAGGTCAGGCTGGCTCGTGTCTGCACACCATGGCGGTGTTACGTGCCTTAGACATGTGGAGACAACCTTGGTTCTTGTCTCAGGGCCCGGTGCTGGTAGCTCCATGTCGCTGCGTAACGCTAGCGACGGACGCGTCCCTCACCGGTTGGGGAGCGATCATGAATGGCCACCCTGCCCGCGGTCTGTGGAGTCGTCATCATCTCGCTTGGCACATCAACTGGCTGGAGATGCTGGCTGTGTTTCGTGCACTCAAAAACTTTCTCCCAGGCCTAAGAGATCACCATGTGTTGATGCGCACCGACAACACAGCGGTGGTCTCTTATATCAACCACCAAGGAGGTCTGCGGTCGCGCCCCCTGTACAGGCTGGTGCACCAGATCCTTGTATGGTCCCAGGGCAAACTCCTCTCACTGAGAGCAGTCTACATCCCTGGGCATCTCAATGTGGGAGCAGACATCCTGTCGAGACAGGGACCGTGGCCCGGGGAATGGATGTTTCACAACGAGGTGGTGAAGCAGATCTGGAGAGTATTTGGCCAGGCACAGGTGGACCTCTTCGCTACTCAGGAGACAGATCAATGTCCCCTCTGGTACTCTCTAGTTCATCCATTTCCCCCGATTGCTCTGCTCCCCGGAGTTCTGGAGAGAGTGCGCCGGGACGGGGTCCGGCTGCTGCTAGTAGCCCCATTCTGGCTAGGCCGAGTATGGTTCTTGGACCTGATTTCTTTCCTCGACGGCTCTCCATGGGAGAGTCCCATCAGGAGAGATCTCCTCTCACATGCAGGATGCACCCAGGAGATCGCCAGCTCGACCTAGTTAACTGCCCGGTTGGTATAGTGCTGTAGTTCCTGCAGGCTCGACTCTCCGCAGGGTTAGCCCACTCCACCTTGAAGGTTTATGTGGCTGTGATTTCGGCATACCACACCTCTCTTGGTGGACAGTCGGTGGGTAGACACCCCCTAGTTACCCGTTTTCTCTGTGGTGCATTGAGGCTAAGGCCCCCAGTACGGTCCCGGATTCCTCTTTGGGACCTGGCTGTGGTGTTGGATGCTCTCTGTAGGCCTCCCTTCGAGCCTATTGAGGAGATCTCTGATCACCATCTCACCCTGAAGACTTCTTCTGGCGATTTCTTCTCTGAAGAGAGTTGGGGATCTGTAGGCCCTGTCAGTGGCCCCTACTCATTTGGACTTTGCGCCCGGCATGGCCAAAGCCTTTTTGTCAGGTTCTATGGCTTGGACATGCGGGCCACTCCAGGCTCTTCCAGCCTCTTGCCCTAGATGTGCTCCGCAGGGATACACACTGGGCAGGGACTGGTAAGTCTGGCAGCATGGATATCTCGTTCCCCTAGCGTCTTCGGACGCAGCTCGAGTTCCTGAAGAGGAACATCTTAGGTTACGTATGTAACCCCAGTTCCTCGAGGGAACGAGATGCTGCGTCTCGATGCCACAATCCCTGCCAGCGCTTGCTTCATTCCAGAGGCTGACGCCAGTTTCACTGCACGTGCTTTTGTACCAGCTGGTCATTACATCACCTCGCCCGTGACATCTCGGCCATCAGCTTTCACTTGTATTCAGAGCCAGTTATGCTAAAGGCGTTCCCCTAGCGTCTTCAGACGCAGCATCTTGTTCCCTCAAGCAACTGGGGTTACATACGTAACCTAAGACGTTTTGTCTCACATTCATCTTTTAATCATATTTGTAAATGTCTTGACTCCACAGCCAACAAAGCAATTTTGTCTTTACTGTTCCAATATTTTTGGAGGGAACTGTATATATGTATATATGTATATGTATATATATATATATATATCTATATATATATATATATATATATTAAAGTATATGAATATAAATATATACATGTAAATATTTTCTAAATATATACTGTATGTGTGTGTAAACAAAAACTTTTATTTTGGATGCGATTAAACCCGATTAATCGTTGGACAGCACTAAACAAAACAAAACAAAACAAAAAATCTTACACAACCCAAACTTTTAAACAGTACATAAAAAAATACAACCCGAATTCCAGAAATGTTGGGACGTTTTTAAATTTGAATAAAATGAAAACTAAAAGACTTTCAAATCACATGAGCCAATATTTTATTCACAATAGAACATAGATAACATAACAAATGTGTAAACGGATAAATTGTACACTTTTATCCACCAAATGAGCTCATTTCAAATATGCCTGCTACAGGTCTCAAAAAAGTTGGAACGGGGACAACAAAGGCCTGAAAAAGTAAGAAATTTTGAAAAGATTCAGCTGGGAGAACATCTAGCAACTAATTAAGTTAATTGACATCAGGTCTGTAACATAAAAGGGATTTCTTAGAGAGGAAGAGTCTAATCTGTGTCCAATCTGTGAAACAGTGCGTAAAAAGATTGTGGAATACTTGAAAAAACAGTATTCCTCAACATGAAATTGCAAAGGCTTTGCAAATCTTATCATCTTCAGTGCATAACCTCATCAAAAGATTCAGAGAAACTGGAGTATGAATCTGTGTATAAGGCCCAAGTTGGATGACCTTTGTTGGATGCCCATGGTCTTCGGGCCCTTAGACGACACTGCATCACTCATCGGCATGATTCTGTCATTGACATTACTGGGACCAGGAATACTTCCAGAGACCACTGTCGGTAAACAAAATTCGCTGTGCCATCTGCAGATGCCAACTAAAGCTCTATCATGCAAAAAGGAAACCATATGTGAACATGGTCCAGAAGCCCTGTCGTGTACTGCGAGCCAAGGCTCATTTAAAATGGACTGTTTCAAAGTGCAAGAGTGTTCTATGGTCAGACGAGTCAAAATTTGACATTCTTGTCGGAAATCACGGACGCCCTGTCCTCCTTGCTAAAGAGGAGGGAGATCTTCCAGTGTGTCATCAGTGTTCAGTTCAAAAGCCAGCATCTCTGATGATATGGGGGTGCATAGGTGCATACAATATGGGCAGTTTGCATGTTTTGGAAGGCACTATGAATGCTGAAAGGTATATAAAGGTTTTAGAGAAACATATGCTCCCTTCCAGACAACGTCTATTTCAGGGAAGGCCTAACCCTAACCCTAACAATGCAAAACCACATAGTGCAGCTATTACAACAGCATGTCTTCGTAGTAGAAGAGTGCCTGCAGTCCAGATCTTTCACCTATAGAGAACATTTGGTGCATCATTAAACAAAAAAAATGTGTCAAAGACGACTACAAACTCTTCAGCAGCTGGAAACCTATATAAGGTAAGAATGGGACCAAATTCCAACACCAAAACTCCAGAAACTCATAACCTCGATACCCAGACGTATTCAAACTGTTTTGAAAAGAAGAGGAGATGCTACACCATGGTAAACATGCCCCCGTCTCAACTATTTTGAGACCTGCAGCAGGCATCAAATTTGAAATGAGCTAATTTTGTGCATAAAATTGTAAAATTTCTCAGTTTAAACATCTGTTATGTTATCTATATTTTATTGTAAATAAAATATTAGCTCATGTGATCTTTTAGTTTTCATTTTATTAAAATTAAAAAAAAATGTCTCAACATTTATGGAATTCAGGTTGTAACTAAATACATATGCACATAGATAAGGGTTAAAGGCATAAAGGGTAACGTACTCTACCCTCTTTTTAGGAGTAGTCTGAGCAGTTCCGATTCTGTTTTCAGTAACTCAATTTTCTTGTCTCATAAGGTTGAATGCTGGTGGCACAGGACTTGGCTACCATTGCCATAGAGACGCGGTGACCCTATCAAGAATGATTGCTGGGTTCAGGTCTGTGGTAATACCAGGGAATATAGTTCTGAGTATGAACACTTAATCACTGACTTTAGACTCAAATGAAGGATATTATAAGTCTTCACTTATTCTTATAACTTCTTATAACTATTAACTAAACCTATGCCACATTATCCGTATGGTAAAACAGTGATGTTATAGTTTTTTTATTTAAAAGTTTCACTTTAACAATTTTGTGACATTACTGAAGTTTGGCAAATAAGATAACTTACCTTGTTGAAAACTTTCAGCACATAATATACTGCACTTGTCTGCAAATATGTAGTATTTAAGTAAACATAACTGCATTGTTTTAAGCGCGTCACATCAGGGTTTACGTGGACACATGATTGGCGTGGATCTGCAGTACTGGGGATGAATGTAATCCTGCATATCTCCTCTCACACGGCACTGATATGGAGCTGTCTGTCAGTAAACGCGAGCAGACTGTGATCATTAAGAGCGACCTAAGGGAACAGCTATTCTGCTACAGCTCTATCTGTGCTGTGGCACTGGAAAGGAACTGCGGTAGCTTTATCATATGCATAAAGAGTGTATAGGAGTCCCCATATGTGCATGTTGTGCTCATTATCTCTGGTTATTGTAAATCAGTCTGATGTGGCATCACTGGGGCATATGCAGGTATTTACAATAAGTAACCCATTATACATCGATCTTCACAAAAGCATTTTTTGCCAACTATAGTCACAAGTTTCCTTGTTACCAACATTTGTTGATTGGCCAAACTTCAGTAATGTCACAAAATTGTTAAAGTGAAACTTTTAAATAAAACAACTATAACATACAGATAATGTGGCATAGGTTTTAGTTACGAGGTGATGACTTATTCTTATAATATCCTTCATCTGAGTCTCTTCTCGCTTCTTTCAAGCAGAGAAAATGGCGGCTTCTCGCACTGGTGTCGTCCGATGTTGACGTGACGTGCGTGCTCTCTTTCACGTCCACGTTCCCAACCCAGCGCCACTGGGTTATGATCAAGACCAATTTTCAACCCAAAATTGGGTTAAAACAACCCAACGTCCTTACCCAGCGGTCTCAACCAGCATTTGGATTGAAAAAATAACCCAGCGTTTTTAGAGTGTAGTTCAAAATTTTGGCGTTCTCCGAAATCATAGTTCAAACAAATATTTGCAAACAGCATCATTGTTGGAACTGGTTTAAACTAATCATCTGCTGCATCCCTATTTGCCTACTTATACTTTATATGTACATTTTGGGACACACTACTTTGTCATAACTGTGCCTTTAATGGACCACTGTTGCCAAGTTATGTGCATTCCATAACCATTTAAACATGGTATATCCATCTTGTTTTTGCATTGTAACACTTTTTATTTATGTTTATACTAATTGAATCAATGCACAATGGGTTGTGGGCAATAGTCGTTCAAATGTGCACAGATCTGCACTTTGAATTTTCGCCAGAAATAATACACCATCCAGGAATCTGTGGATACTCATTTCAACGTATTACGATTTAGGACACTAATTCTGTTTTCGAAAACTATTTAGGATGGATAGTATGTGAATTGGGACTTAAAAAGATCATGATCTTGTAATAAGTAAATAAGTAAAGCAATGATCTGTATATTCTGTCTTTTATATACATATACATTTTAATCAATATATTTGTGTGTCCTGTATTGTTAAAAAAAACATGGTTCAAATGAAGGAGGTGGGACCATGTTACACTGGAAAAATTGATTAATTGAATTTACAATTTTTTTAAGGTTTATTATAAATTTATTTTAGCTACATTTACATAAATTTATTTGACTAACTTTCTATATGTTTTTTTATTGTTGTTTTTGTTTAAATGTAGCTAAAATAAATAGCTTACCTTAAAAAACTTTAGTATTATTTTTTTCAGTGTACTACAATTTCAGACAACTAGCTAGTAAATGTTTGTTTGAGCATCTTATCAGGGGTGTGTTAACCAACTAGCATCTGTTGTTAGTGACATAATTCAGCAATTTTGTGTTTTACAAAACCAGCAAACATTTGCAAGCATCATCACAAAGTTGTGTGCTTGGAACTACAGCATTCAACCTAGTTAGCTGTTAGCAGCATAGTTTCTTAGTACAATATATGAATCAACTCTTTAGCAAAATAAGCAAGCTAACATGCATTACAATCTATAGACCTATCTTTCATTACATGTATATAGAAATTTAAGTACAGGAAACATACCACAGCCCAATATAGCAGCACTGGCTCAGTAATAGGATGGGTTTGGGGGCGGAACTATTCACTTGACCGACCAATGCCAAACAGGGCAACATTTTGTTCAGGAATCCTGTTCAAAATCAATCACAATTTTTGCAATTCCATTTGGTGATACTATAGTTTTGAAGAAATGACACACACAGCCTTTAACTGAAAGAAGATTACAACAACTATCACATTGTACTAGAAATAATCAGGCAATGAAAGAACAAATATACACCTACAGTAACATTAAAATTATTTTTGGCATTCTCACCAATATCAACAGCAATTTGTTGACTTGAGAAACATTACCAAATGTTGTAAAAATGCATTGAGTGTTTGGTGTACTAATTAGATTAAAATACAACATTGGCCGCCTGCCTCTGAAAAGCTGGCAGGAAGACTTTGATTTCAGTCCAGTCAGTATTTAGAGAAGCCTCGCGTCTTCTTGCAAAGATGGTGTTTTTTGGCAAGATATCACACAGTGTTGAAACACACTGACAGATGACGATATTCTGAGAAATAGCTTTCCCCAGAAAGAATAAAAATATAATTAAATATCAAAAACACACATCTCATCCTGATATTATTTTCACACTATTATATGAAGCGAAGAAAATTGTGTGGGTGGCAGCCTCAGCTCTTCTGGAAGGCTGTGTGCTAAGTATAGCTGTGTTGCACAAATAGTGCATGCATGTATTATTTTGCCATTTAAAACAGTTCTCTTGTGCTGTGTGGTCTTTGGAGATAAATGATATCAAATAAATTGAGCATACAGTATAAGTGACATATAAGTGACCACAGTGTAGAACTGACCACTGGATGTACAAATTGGATGTACAAAAAATGTACAAATTCATTAGAATTCACTAAACCAATAGTTAAATTTTCGGTAACACTTTATAATAACGTCCAGTTATAAGTCATTTATAAGTGATTAGTTAATGATTAACTAATCGTTTACAAAACATTCATAAGCAATTAATAAGTGATATGCTAACAATTTCTGTATGTTTTGTTAATTCATTTAAAAGTCATTTACAAGTAATTAGCTAATGATGAACTAATCATTTACAAAACATGACTATGCATTCATAGATGATTAATAATTGATATGTTAATATTTTTATTTATGTTTTGTAGAATAAGTTTTGAATCATTTACAAGTGATTAGATGATGATGAACTAATCATTTACAAAACATAACTATACATTCACAAATGATTAAGTATATGCTAACAATTTATAAATCTGTCATAAGTTATCTTTAAATATAGCATCATGAAATAATCAAACAGATCCTTAATGGCTAATAGTTAATAGTTAATATATTATTAATCACTTATAGATCATTGAAATGTTAACATTGTACTATTATCTCAATAAACATTATAAATAATTTACAAAGCTTTCTGCATCCCCTAATCTAAAGTGTAAACTACTCATCAGTTGTAAATGTTTTACAAACTTTATGGTTTCCAGTCGTGTGTGCGTAAATATATATATATATTCACAAACAACCTGTAACCTGGAAGGTTTGTAAAACATTTACAACTGATGATTAGTTTACACTTTAGATTAGGGGATGCAGAAAGCTTTGTAAATAATTTATAATGTTTATTGAGATAATAGTACAATGTTGACATTTCAATGATTTATAAGTGATTAATAATATATTAACTAGTAACTATTAACCATTAAGGATGTGTTTAATTATTTCATGATGCTATTTATAAAGATAACTTATGACAGATTTATAAATCGTTAGCATATTACTTAATCATTTGTGAATGTATAGTTATGTTTTGTAAATGATTAGTTCATCATTAGCTAATTACTTGTAAATGACTTTTAAATGAATTAACAAAACATACACAAATTGTTAGCATATCACTTATTAATCGCTTATGAATGTTTTGTAAATGATTAGTTAATCATTAACTAATCACTTATAAATGACTTATAACTGGACGTTATTATAAAGTGTTACCAAATTTTCTCATAAGACTGGGTTAGTATTGTGCATCTCAAGATCAAAGCATGTTTTCATAGCACTGCTAGAGCATTCAGCATTCAGAATCCCCTAACAATGCTGATATCATGATGCAACATAATTGTAACATACAAAGTCTTGATGGCACTTCCTCCCTCCCACAACAAGTACACATCATGTAAACTAAGTACTGTCAAATTATTTTGACAAAAGTCTCACTAGGTTGCTTCTTACGCATTTGGCTTGACATATAAGCAGCAGCATCACCTATATAGAGTCTGATGGGACACAGAAAACATACAGCCTAGAATCCAATTCCTTGGATAAACCGACCATATAATATTATGCAAACATGAGCAATATCACACTCGTGGCAGTGCGATATCGCTGTATATTGGCATGGCTGTGATTCGGCTGTAGGTAATCACAGCGTGCTGATATACAGCCAGATCGCATGGCTAAGAGTGTGGTATTGCATTTATACAACAGTTCGATTGCACAAGTGTGTAAAAACATAAGAATCAACAATGGAGTGTTTTTAAAAACTTTATTTTGTTTGAACTACTTCCGCCACACACTCAATTATCAAGTTGACAGTTTAACAGCTGAGCCCGAGCCTTCGTTACTAATTTGAAAATGTTGCTTCATTGAAAGCTTACTGCGTTACTGTATTAAAAGGCTCATATGATGCAATTTCAAGTTTTCCTTTCTCTTTGGAGTGTTACAAGCTGTTCATGATAAGATCTCTAAAGTTGTAAAGACTAAAGTCTCTAAAAGTTAAGACTTGTCTACGCCCTCCTAAAAAGGCTCATTTAAACACGCCCCCACAAGTCTGTGTGGAAAGATTTGCATAACACTGCCCAAATGTATAAGCAAAGAAAGAAGATGTGATTTTTATTCTCGCTGTAGTATTGTTGCTACCACCAGTGTGCCATGTCCTGGAGATGCTGTGTTTCATTGTGAAAGCAAAAGAACATTGTATTTCCAAAAGAAGACACAACTAGAAATCAGTGATTAAATTGTATTTACAACGCTGTTCCATAACAGTTCAGCCCAAATATTAGAGTGTGTACAGCACATTTTTTATGGAGGACTATTTCCTGAACCTGGGAGAATAAAGTTAGCCTACAATGCCAGCTATGCACAAAGGCTGTTTCTGGCGCTTCTGACTCACAGCCTGTAAGGATATTTTCATATTTAAAGAATTTGCCACTGACTATTCAAACGTGAGTTTTGAGCAGTGTAGAGTTGCGCTTGTTGTTTGTCAATTCTCCGATCACATATGCAGACATGGTAATGTTTACGCGGCCCAATGCAACGTGGCACGTAAAAAGACAGTATAAGCCATTATAATCAGTAATGCCTCATTTATAATGGGTTTTCTTGTTTTTTTCTTGTCGTGCCGGGACATGGCATCACAATACGTTGAGGGGCATAACATTTCGGTCACACGCTTGAGGCCTTCAGCCACAATGCACTGGATAGCTGGCCAATCAGAGCACACCTTGCTTCTCAGAATGATGAGCTTTGTAAAACTCGCATTTCAGAAAGGCGGAGCATAGAGGAGCAACAATAATGTACAGTATGTGGAAAATAATGTGTTTTTTTAACCTTAAACCACATAAACACATTGCATTACACCAAATACAGAAAAGAATGTTCTTTTTAGCAATGTCATATGAAATTTGCCTGGATGTGCTCAGTGAATGATCTTACAGAGTAACTCTGCAGTCCATCTTGAGGGATCTGATTATAGGGAATAGATTCAAAAGTCCTCATGTCAACACTGTTGCCAAGGTAAGACATTTCAGTGGAGATTAGTGTTTAAATTGTCAAGGAAAATGAGTCACTGCATCACAACGTAAAGACAAATACTGAAGGTTCTGCTGGAGTTGGATCAGTGTGTCAAATCATTCAGATACAGTTAATTATCTGTTTTTGACATTCTAGATTATCAGAAGCAACTGTATAGTTGAAACAGGACAATATTTTAATGTGAAATGACGTGTAATGCGATAACTTAATGATACAAAAACAATGTGCATTTTAATACAGGTAAAATTAGAAGAATGACAAGTAAATTAGCACAATTAAATTTTTATTTTATGACATCAGTGTATTACACTGTATATAACAAATTATTAATATTCATGCCAGTGTGATAAAAATAAACACTTTTCCCCACTTCCCTCAGAAATATTATCATAATATTTTTTACACTGATAAAAAGGCAGTCTCATTTACAGTGGAAAAGGAGCTTAATAAACTCAGTGGTCACTGCTTCCAAAAGGGTTAAGAGGAGCCTGGGCAGCACTTCAGCTATGAGAATAGATGAGAGCAATGAAATTCTGCTGACGTCTGAGACATGCAGGTCTGAAAGAAAGAGATTGACCTCCTACAGTGTGTGAACTGCAGATCAGCTTGAATTGATGGTTTATCTGAAACCAATTTCTGTCCAGTTAAAAGTTCATTTTAACCTTAACCACCTTTTTATTCATAAGGTTCTCGTGATAATTTTGAGGTAAATACCTAATCCTCACCTTCACAGTGCCTATAAAATACATTTACTCTCCTTTTCATGTTTCCTTGTTGAACAGCACTGAATCACATTGGACTTAATTTGGCTTTTTGACACTGATCAACAAAAAGAGACTTTAATTTCAAAAAGGATAACTGATCTCTACAAAGTGATTATGAATATAATCAGTTCTCGCCCTTGTATGTGACTCACCAAAATCATCACTGGTGCAGCCAAATGGTTTGTAGTCATGAACACTTAATGTTAAATGAATAGTTAAATGGACTTGTGTGCATTCTCTGATGATTATAAATATTTCTATCTGCGAGGTCCAAGATTTGGTGAGTCAGAACTGCGGCAGAACATAAACCATGAGGAAAAACTAACACTCCAAGCAACTCTGAAAAGAGTAATAGAAAAGTGCAAGCCAGGAGATGGACATGGCACTGAATATCTCTTGGATTTAAACCAGTAATTAAGAAATGGAAATGCTTTGCAATCACAGCTTTATGGAAGAGTGACAGAGAAGCCACTGTTGAAAAATGGCATATGACATCTCGTCGACACTAAGACATGTGGGAAACACTAAAGCCAGCTGGAAGAAGGTTAATTTGTCTGATGAGATGAAAATGTAGCTTTCTGGACATGAGACTAATGTTTGTTGTAAGCCAAACAGCACATGATCAGCAACACACCATCGTGCTGTGGGAATGCTTCTTTCCCTGGCAGGTTTGTAAGGGTGGAGGGTAAAAATGAATGCAGGAAAACCAGCCTCATCTCACGGCAATTCATACATATTTTACGAGGTGGCTAATTCGTATGAATTCGTACGAATGATCTACACCTAACCCCACCCCTAAACCTACCCACCACTGGGGTTTAGACAAATCATACTAAATCGTACGAGGTCGTACGAATTCGTACAAATTAGCCACCTCGTAAAATATGTACGAATTGCCGTGAGATAGCGTTGAGGAAAACACAGAAGTCCTGATGGTGTCTTTGAGACACTTGTGACTTCAGAGAATCTATGTTTTCCTGCAAAATGGTGACCTTTAGCATAAAGCCAAAGCTTAATATTACAGGGATAGTTCCCAAAAGTGAACATTTTGTCATAATTTACTTATCCTACAGTTCCAAAAGTAGATATTTAAAAAAATGATGATTACCAGTTGATGGTTGTCACACACGGTTGCAGAGATAAGATTGATGAAGAAGATAAGTATAGGGACCAATTCTCACTATTAACTAGTTGCTTAATAGCATGCCTACAGTATAATTTACATATTGGCTGTTTATTAGTGCTTATAAATCACACATTCTGCATGAACATATTTTATATCCCTAATCCTACCCAATACCTATACTTAACATTTACAAATTAGGAGTTTATTGAGGCAAAAGTTGTAGTTAATGGTTTGTTAATGGCGAGAACTGGACCTTAAAATAAAGTGTGACCAAAGATAAAGTTCCAAAATAGGCCATAACATGGATGACACCAGAGAAAGGAACTTAACTAAAAAAAATATATAAATAAGGAACTAATGAGCTAATTAATAAGGCAACAAGTGAACAGAATGATAATCAAACAGACTGAGAAACAAGGACAATGAGGAAGACAACCAAAATACAAAGAAACAGAACATAACTGTGACAATGCTAGCCATTGACTTCCATAGCATTTTTTTTTCCAATGTTTTGGAAGTCAACAGCTACCATCAACTGCTGGTTACCAACATTCAGACAGAACTGACAGAAATCAGAAGCTGTGGGTGAACTATCCCTTTAACAAATTCAGATTTCAGTCCAACTGAGTATTTATGCGGTGCACTTTACAAAGGCTCATCTACTCAAGATATTCATGCAACCTGACAGAGCTTGAGCAGAAATAAATACATACATAAATGCTAGGGCAAAATACCTGTTTAATAACTAACTGTAAGTTTTGACCAATAAGTTGTGTCAAAAAAGCCAAAATATATCCTGTGTGAAAAAAAAATTCCAACAGCATGAATCCCTTTTAAAGGCACGGTAGTTAATATTTGCTGAGAGACAATCTATATTTATGTGTTATAAAAATAAACTACTGTAGATCAAAAATTTGATTAAATTAATTTTATTTAAACTGCTTTAATTTATTATGTGTACTGTTTGATTTTAACATCCCACATTTTGGTTTTATCTTTTACTTTTGTACCCTTTTATAGAGACTGGAGATATAATAAATGGCAATTTTATATTAGTTACCATATTTGATGATTGTGCTGCAATGGCCAGCATATATTCACAGACATTAGAAATGTTCTGTATTGGCATGTAACGTCTTCATTTACAAAGTAACACTGTATTTTGTGATGTGCTTTTAATGATTTAGTGCCCAGGCCTCTGCCCATTTTGTGTGTGCGCATGAAAAGTCGCAGCAAAACACTGCTTTGGCAGGCAAATATCATTCTCATTGGCATTAAGTTTTATACAGTTCAAAAATGCAGCATGCAGTCAGATGCCAGAGTCCAACGCCTCACTGGGCCCATGGTGCTCACCATTGGCTCCAGCGTGTGTAAGGACCGGGCACGTCATCACAAACCCTCCCCACTTCGAAAAGTTTCAATACCCAGTGGAGCTGAATACCCTCATAGCCTTCCGAAAAACTGTGTGTAATCCTCGAAACAGGCACTCTGGGGTCCACGCAGCGAGTCAGCTCCATTCCATTACAGAGACTCACGTTGTCTGCCACACTATTACAGCTTTTAGCATCTATTATATTCATCTCTTCAATTTCATGGGAGACTCAAAATATAATCCTTTCACTGTCTGTGCTCCTCTCCACTGGGCTGAATGACAGGAAAAATAACTCAAACAGAATGAAGGAGCACAGGACACTGAAATCTCAAGGCATGAAACCAGTGAATGAAAAAAAAAAAAAAAACACATAATCAAGGGTGTTTTATTTTTTATGATGCTCCAAGTGTGTTATTATTGGAGGATATTATTACTGTTGTTGTTATTATTATTTTCATGATTCAAAAGTTGAAGTCAGCTTGAAAGGGACAGTTTGGCCAAAGATGAAAATTCTGTCAAATTTATTTGCTCTCATTTTATTTAAACCTAGTTTAAAGTTTGTTTCTTTTGTGAAGTGCACACACAGTAGTGAACATACACCAGAGCAGTGGGCAGCCATTGCTGCAGCACCAGGGGAGCAGTTGGGGGTTCGGTGCCTTGCTCAAGGGTCTCACCTCAGTCGTGGTATTGAGGGTGGAGAGAGTGTTGGTTATTCACTCCCCCACCTACAATCCCTGCCGGACCTGAGACTCAAACACACAATCTTCGGGTTACAATTCCAACTCTCTATCCACTAGGCCACAACTGCCCTGTGAGTTAACTTTCCCTTTATTAAAGTTTTAGTCAACTATCTCTTTATAAACCAATTCTCAACATCAAATCGTGGGGTTTAGAAATATTATGCCCATATTTTTTCTGAATACTCTCATCTTTCTTATGTTTATTTTGCTCAAGTAGCAAAACAGAAAACACAATAAGGCTTTTATCACCATCCACTGGTGACACAATGGGGCTGAGAATTTGAGCAGGACACTGATTTAATGCGATTAGTACAAAATAACTAATATCTTTGGTCCCAATGAACATCATAAACTCTGAAACGATGATTATCCAAACGATTAGTAGTGAATTAATATTATTAACTGAACACTTACAGTGATGAGCATGTGTTTATCAAAGAGGGAACCAAATTAGGGAATAACTGGAGGGATATACGATAAAGGCTTTTGATTTGACATACTGTTGCTTGTTTGTGGATTGCTTAATGAAGGATCTATATGCAATAACAGGAAAATTAATGCAACCACACTCCTGTTGTTGTTATATTAATCTTAATAGTCTCTCTTCTGAACCCTATTCACAATTCAACATCCCTTGTGTTAGTTATGAACATCACCACCATGGACTAATAACACAATAGAACTGATAGGAAATAAGAGGTGAAGGGGCATTAGTCATTACGCTATAAACCGTCTAAAGCACCCACGAGTATGCTGATATGCAGTGAGTCACCGCCTGTGGCTATAATAACGTAATATTTAGAAAGTTCCCCACAGCACTTTCAAATGACCAACTGAAAGGTTAATTCAAAATCACTGCCTTACTAGGCAGTTTAGTGTAGCTTTAGTTTGGGTACTGGATTAAAATGTAAATGATGATAATTAAAATCCCAGTTTCCCCTTCAAAGTAAAAGAATAAATATGTTAAGTGTGAAAGTGTGAAATTAAGTTTAAAATCAGAAATAAAGTGACTTTTTTTAAATGTGCAAGAATTATACCTTTAGGTGTACAACAGCTTGTTACTGGGGAAGTACCCTCAAAGCAACATCTTTGTAACTTATTTACCGCTAAAAGGTTCAAAGCAGTACTCTAAGGGTCCATATTATTACTATGAGGCTATAGACCATTTCAAGGACGTAAACAATAACAAAGGATTGGAACTACTGCACATGTCTGGTCCTGAAGCATTTCCGGTAGTACCATTTTTAAATCTCAGATCTGTCAAAACAAGCGCATACTTTTTAAGTCTAGCGAAAATGCAACAGTATTTAAAAAAATGAAAATAAACAATGATTGAAATTAACCTTTAAATATGACTGAGACAAAAACTTACAACTGAAAGGTTAATTCAAAATCACTGCCTTACTAGGCAGTTTAGTGTAGCTTTAGTTTGGGTACTGGATTAAAATGTAAAGGTTTAGAAATATGCATCTGGAATGAAATTATATGTGGGTAGTATACATTTATATCTCTTGGGAAACAATACTAGGAATCCATGACCTTTCATATGTAACACACAATGTTGATGCCATGCAAAGAATTCAGTGCATGCTTGTATAATTTCCAAATGACCTGAATGTGTTCATGCTTTCCCAAAATGCAGGCCCCCCTTTGTGACTTGCACTTTGTATGTTTGCATAATTGATAAGGGAAAAACAATTAGTCCCTAGTCCTACCATGCCAGAGCTAAATCCATCGAGCATGCAGATATATCTCTCTAAAACATGTAAAACAGCCCCTCAAAAATTGGGCCAAGTCATTACTCTCTTATCTATCATAACGTTCCACGAAATAAATACAGAAAAGTCGATAATGATAATGGAATTTGAAACGGTATTGGTAATGAAATGTTTCGAATATCAAAAATTAGTTTAGTTATTACATTATCGCCTTAATCACATCCAAGAAATCATCTGGGAAAACAATCCTGCAAACTTCCAATCATAATGCTTATAAAGGAGAACTGCATACTTGGGGAAATATTATTTGAGCAAACTGTGCTAAAGGGATTGTTCAACTAAAAATCAAAGATCTGTCATCAATTACTCAGGCTCATGTTATTGCAAACTTGTATGACTTTCTTTGTGTCGAACACAAAATCTTGCAAAATGTCTCTTAGTTTTTGTCCATACAATGAAACTGTATAGGGTCTAATGCTATGTTGGATCCCGCTGTATTACCATTTTTTTACAGGCAAAAACAGGTAATTTTCTTTTATGCTCTACAGAAGAAAGTAAGTATACGGATTTGGAACAGCATCAGTAAACGAAGGCGGAATTGTCATTTTTTGAGTAACTATCCAATTTAAATCTCTGTAGCTATTAATAGCCATTTCACTAAGAAGAATGATCGATGGCGGTATTAAACCAAGCCTGATTCTGTCTTAAAGCAACCCAAGATCCCACGTCTAGGGCATCAAGTTGTCGTTCAAAGAGAAAATGCCCTGAAATATCACCTGGTTAGAAGATCCATGTGCAAGGTCAGAATAAAATCATCTCCGCATGCAGCCGACTCTGTACGTGTACAAGCAACTACTATCCGTAGAGAAAATTTCATTGGCAGGCCAGATTCCAGCTGGACATGCAAATATATATTTACAACAGCAAGGATCATCATCAGTATTCACCTTTCCTTCCTGAGTGTGAGGAAGGGAAGTGATAAAAACAGCATATCAAGATCTAAATATATTTATCCTAATTCAGAGGGGTCCATTGTCCTCCTCTGTTTCTGGAGTGACAGGCTGAGAAACAGCAAAGATGTCCTGGCACTGAAGTGGGGGTTTTGGCGAGGAGGTCTGAGGAGGTGGGGAAGGTTTCCTCTTCTCTGAGAGAAGTCTCAGAATCTCCCCCACCTGGTCCTCCAGAGCCGCTAGCCGGCTGTTTAATGTCTGGATGTCACCTTTTAGCTCCAGCTTTGCCTCATACAGACTGTTCTGAAGCACAGTCTGTTCAGGAAGAGGCTGAAAGTGAATCCCCCGAAGGGTCATGTCGCCCACTCCAGGGCTGGGCTGTTCATACGGGCTCCTTTCTATTGAACATCTCTCGTATGGGCTCCGTGAATCACCAACCCGGTCAATACGCAAGTCACTTTTTGTGATTCCGCTGTCGCAAGAATCAGTCTTGTGTAGAGCACTATTCTCATCAGTCTCATCACTTGTGTTACCGTTTCCACCGGGACCCCTTTCGTTAGACTGCCCACCCTCTGCTTCCTGGCTCTTCCCATCTTCGGAGATCACATTTAGCGGCTGGGATACATCCCCCCATTCCTCTTCCTTCTGCTGCGGCTGCTTCTCTAGTTCTAGTGGAAGCATAGGAGACGATCCTGATGCAATGTTATGAAAGCGCATCCAGCCTCGTCCTCTTCCTCCTCTTGGTCTCACTGGACTTGTTACCTTCAGACAATTTGAGTCCTCTACGCCAAAGCTGGGCTTGAGCTCCATAGCCTCATGGCCTTCACTCCTGTTTGGTTCCTCAGTCTGAGCGTAGGCTAGGGCACTCTGGATTGGGGTTATCTGCGAGACGGTCACAACGCTAGAACCACTGTTCCCATTTCCCGATCCAGGGGCCCCGTTTTGCATGGGGGCCACATGTTGGTGTTGAAGAGGATGGTGGCCCTGGTACTGGGGCTGATATTTCTGCTGATGAATCTGGTGGGACAGTTGATGGAGGTGGTGTTCCACCTGAAACTGGTTCCTCTCCAGGTCATGCTGGGATGAACCTTGTGTGCGCATCTCCTTCTGTTGCTTGAACTTTTGGAAGAGCTTGCGGACAGGATGGTCTACAGGGATTGACAACGTCACCTCATTTTTCTGGTGTCTCCTCTCCTCTTCCTCCTTCTTGACATCAACAATCTTGCGGAAAACAATCTGCGGAGACAACAATATGTAAGAAATCTGTATGTTTAAAATCCACGTCTGCTTTGAATGAATGAAATAAAGAATTGATTCAAGTTCTAAAGAGGCACTAGTTACTAAGAAGGCATGAAGAACTTTTATGCTGGTTATATCATCCACTGGCTAATTACATCGGTGCAAGAACATATTTGTCATGATTAGGGCTGCATAGATTTACGATTCCGCAATCGTGACCTTTACATCCAAAGCAGATGGGAATAGGTCACCATATACAACTCCTGATGATAATTAAAATCCCAGTTTCCCCTTCAAAGTAAAAGAATAAATATGTTAAGTGTGAAAGTGTGAAATTAAGTTTAAAATCAGAAATAAAGTGACTTTTTTAAATGTGCAAGAATTATACCTTTAGGTGCACAACAGCTTGTTACTGGGGAAGTACCCTCAAAGCAACATCTTTGTAACTTATTTACCGCTAAAAGGTTCAAAGCAGTACTCTAAGGGTCCATATTATTACTATGAGTCTATAGACCATTTCAAGGACGTAAACAATAACAAAGGATTGGAACTACTGCACATGTCTGGTCCTGAAGCATTTCCGGTAGCACCATTTTTAAATCTCAGATCTGTCAAAACAAGCGCATACTTTTTAAGTCTAGCGAAAATGCAACAGTATTTAAAAAAATGAAAATAAACAATGATTGAAATTAACCTTTAAATATGACTGAGACAAAAACTTACAAAGAACATTAAAAGTAGCCTTCCGGACTGCTCAAAGCAGCTCTGATTGATACTGCGTGCAAGCTATCGTACGAGTTAGGTATAAACGGAGGTCGGAGCAAGCTCCAAATGGGCGGGTCAGCCGCAAATGGGTGGGATTTGTTAATATTGTCTACACCAAACTCAACCCTTAATTTACCCTCTCCCAACCTACTTGCGGCGTAAGTCCTTCCCACTTGGAGGTCTCCAGGCTGCAGCCCCTCCCACTTGCAGGTCTCCGGGCTGCAGCGATACATACTTGTATCGTACAGTCTGGATGCTTATAATTAACTATAATTAGAGAGGTTGGGATCATTTGTTTGTACAATGGATGACATCAGTCTTATGTTTGTTTAAACTGAAGCAAGACAAACAGTGTCACTTACGTACTTATTATGGTTTGTCGCTATTATGTCCGGGGAGGTTTTTAGTGGACATTTCACTTGCATTGCTGGGTCAGTCTGTGTGTCTACGCAAATATTCATTTTCATATTTATTTGTACAGCGCTTTTCACAATACATATTGTTTCACATATTAAAAATGAATGCTAGTAAACTAATCACTACATGCCATTATTACTGTTTTCATTTGTTTTCAAATGTGTGCTTAGTTTGGTCAAGTTTGTTGCTGTGGAACAGTGCGAGAAAGCATTTGAATGCTCTATCTGAGCCATCATGTGGTCACAAATAAACAAGATTAATGTAATTCAATGCTGGCTACTGTGTTTTGCATAAACCTGTATTATTTTTTTTAAGATAAAAGTATAACCTACATGCAGATTAATAAATGCACACACACACTACATACAGTCAAAGTCCCTTTAATCTATAGTCTTTGGTACAGTATATATGTGGGTATGTGTGTTTTTATGCACATTTATAGTAAAACATATGCGCATACAGTACTGGTCAAAAGTTTGGGCACTATTACTATTTTTAAGAGTTTTTGAAAGAAGTCTCCTATGCTCATCAAGCCTGCCTTTAACTGATCAAAAATACAGACAAAAACAGTAATATTTTGAAATATTATTACAATTTAAAATAATTAAATTAATTATCCCAATATGCCTGCTTCTCACTCCACTGCTGCAATCCAGGCATGTTTCTTGGAAATCTAAACCCTTTAATTTCCGATTATTTAAAAATTAATGTTAGTTCCAGGCCAGAGGGAGCACCCATCCACCTAGCAACAAGGATCTAATTTTTATTTTTGACATTTTAAATAGCAGGATTAAATTAATTATCACAATCCCACTGCGTATCAAGTGCCTGCCGCCATTGTTTTGAATGCGCTCAAACACTAATCGGAAACATCCAAGGAACAAAGACGTCACTGCCGAATATCCATTGAATTGGTCCATAATATATAATACCTTTTAGATGTAGATAAGGTAAAAATATGTCTTTAAATGTACTGCCCCAGTGCCAAGATGTTGCATCCCTAAATGTACTATTTTGCACTTTTTTTTCTGTGATAAAGTGATAAAAAGTCATAACTGTGAGAAGCAAGGTCGTAACTGTGAACTATAAAGTGGCATCAAAAATAGTTCCTATGAGACCCTCCACCTCTCCCAGCTCCACCTGTCTAGATCCAGTATGGGTAATTTCATGTATGCTATTTGTGTAACAGTGACATGGCTTCAAGCTCACAGAAGTGTCTGTGTATGTATCGGCAGTAGCAAGTCTCCATATCTGCTCTGCAGCAGCAGCAATAACAGCAACAGCATGTGCAGCAGTTGCCATGATATAATAATCGCACTGTGAGACATACAGTCACATAAAGCATAGCTATTTAAATATATTTTAAAAATGACTTATTTTATTGAATGAACCCTTCACAAACTGAATGCTGTAATGGGAACCACAATCTGGTTTCTGTTTCAGCAAGAGCCCTTACTGATTTACATATCACTGTAAAAGATGAAGTATTTGCTCTCATGCTTGCGGCCAGCTATCCAGTCAAGTGCCACTGGCATGGTTCCTGAGGCATGACAGTATTGAGCAGGACAGTAGAGTACACAAATGAACAACACTGGAACTGTGCCAAGTGGGTTAACAGTTAGGTTCAGGAACTTGTACCATTTAAACTACCAGTACTTCGAGGTTAACAGAGACCTGTACAGTGTTTCAGAACTTTCACCCAACAGCAACACAGAAATAGCCTGCTTCTCTTCCTTCCCCCTTCATCGGATCTCTTTCGGCTGTGAGCATGGCAGTTGCTTTGAATGCATACGTTTTAATTAGAGTGTTAATTAGCCACCCAAGCCCCCTAGCTGAGCACCCTAGGGAGGCCTGTACGGCCCCACCTGACATACAGAGCAGGACATGCGGCCACACAGCTTGTTATTTTTAATGGAATTTCATCACACGTTCAAAGACCAGCCTGAAATAACATTTTGTTTTGTAAAACTCTCACTTGTAATGATTGTCTAATCTTTGTATCACTTACACATGACATTACAGTAGCAAATAAATCATGAACTTCTTGTAAATTACTTCTTTCTTTTTCATCACTATCAATGTCGTGTGAGATAATGTAACAGCGACCATGCTGACTTAAAAAAAATCCTCCAGGCAAACATTGGTCTGTAGTGTTAAAAATAGAACAGAGCGTGTCACGTGCCCTTTAGTTATCCCTGTGCAGTCTTTCGGCACCCTGAAGTGCTGCGTCGCATGTCACTTCTCATCTCCCAGGAGGACTCTGGTAAATAATGAATCCAGCCCCTTTCTGCCTCTTCGTATTATTTAAATGTCGCTTAATACGAGCAGAATGAGATGGGAGTAACAGAGTCAACTAGAAAGAAAGAGAGAGAGTGGGCTAGGAACAATGTGTAGCCAAATACAAAATAAGTGCTAGGGTGCAGAGTGAGAATGCAACAAAAGAAACAAAGGTGTGTGTAGTGATGGATGCTAATTATGTTTGGGACGTGACAGGAAATGGTTATAAAAAACACTTGTTAGAAATAATAGTCGTCACATAACTGCTATTAACATTTCATTTGCATTCTGAACTTCTATTTTGTCACTATTCAGAACAGTTCAAATTAGAGTTTCACTGATACAGTATATCAATTTTGGCCAATACTGATAAGCTGTTAATTATTTTTTATGTTATGACTTACTTAACTCATAAATGGTAAATATCATACTGTAAATCAATGCTATTTTGTCTAACAAAAATCACAAAATTACAGCATTATAATACACATTATGTAAAATATATTAATCTTGAGTATTGCCAAAGATCACATTTAGCAATGTTACTAAATTATTAGAGTTTTTAAAGATCAGCTTGAAATAAATAAGTGTTAGATGACAATGAAGGCAATCTAAATGTAAAAACAAGAAATTGAGAATAAACAGTTAAATATTCAATATCAACTGATTCCTGTAATTTAAATTAATAATAATTATAATTATAAATAATATTGCCATTAACCAATATATAATGCATTCTTAATTTATACAGCCATACATGTATCTGAACAAACACTTAAAACAACCCACATCCTTCAGACTGCTTATTATAGCTAAATATAGTGCCGTAATCTCTGTCTATCATTAAACACCATTATATACTGTATATGAATGTTAAAATGCAGTGTAAGTGATGTGTATAATATATGGATGCAACAATATGTACCCTTGGAATAAAACAAGAGCTGTGAATTAAGTGAAGTGCCATTATGCCAGAATATAAAGAATTTACTCTTTGGCCTCAGCTATGCACGCTGTTTAATTATTCCCTTTGTGCAGCCTCTTATTGGATAATGACAATTATCACAACGCTCAAGCTATCTGCTGAATAAAAGCAGAGACCGAAAGAAAAAAACATGTGTCAACAGCCTGCATCTCTGCTGCGGGGGAAAACTGATTAGGGATTTATAATGATCTGTTAGCATCCATGGGGAATTTTAATGAAGAATCCAATATTTCATTTGCACTCTCTGGATCAAGCATTATTATTCTAACATTCTTCACCTGTGTGAAGAGACTTTTTTCCTCTTTCAACAAAGATGGATTGTATAATATTTGCACAGGCATACCGGGTCAGTCTTGTTTAATTTAACACAGCCGTGAATTCACTCATGGACAGAAACTCAAACTAATGAGCTGTAGTATTAGACTAGTATTGTTGCATGTCTGAACACCAAAAACTGTCCAGCCTGTAATTTAACAGAACTGTCACAGTAGGAGTATTAGGGACAAATCAACACAGCATTTCTTCTAAATTTCTTGAGATAACATCAGCCCCACACAGCAACAGCGGCTCAGCCAATGGCATGGGTTTGGGTGCTGGACTGTTTCAGACTACTGTAAAAACAGGAAAAAACAGTCATTATTTGTCACTACAATGAAAGTTTAAGGGGTCCAAAATACCTGTTCCAGACCCCTTTGACAAAAATCATGGACAAAAAACCTTTAAAACGATATTCTTCAAAATATATTATTGTGTGTTTTACAGATGAAAGTAAGTAATTCAGGTTTGGGACAACATTAGAGTAAGGATATAATCATACAATTTACATTTTTTGGGTGGACTATCCCTTTGAACAACATTATCACAAGTGTCAGTGTGGTTAAGTTTACCGGAAGAAGTTGTCAGTGTAACACATAAACACCAACATGTAACACCATGTATGGTTGATTGAGACGGAAGTAGAGCAGATGCATGAGCTCAGAAACCAGGCCACTTGGTTAACGAAGGAAAAAAGACAACATGAATGATTTATTGGACCTAGAAAATGTGCTTTATATCACGTCCCCTGATTTCGAATTAAATCACCTGACCAAGATTACCAAAAAGATTAAATAACAATGTGAACATATTAATAAACAATGTTTGGTTAACTTGATGTGCAATACTTTTGAACAAAGCAATTATTTAGCTGATCTATTTAGGAAATGCTCTCAAGAGATGTCCAACTTAAATGGTACAATTACTCATTTACAGTATATGCCTAAAATGTGTGCACTGGGAAATACTGTAAGAAACTCATAACAGCATTTAATCAAACAAACAACAGAGTCCAGCTCTGAGACTAAGGGTGTTTTTCTTTATAATTTTTCCTCTTTAACGCACCTTCAGTGCTAAATACATTCTGCTACTTATACATGGTAGATGGTATTTTTTCATTATAATTTAAGTAAATGTCAAGGATATATACATAAACTTATGAGATCAAGTGAGTATTTGAGTTATGCATTTTTTAAGTTTTCCTTTTGTTTTAGAAAACATTTCAAGTAAATTTGAGACTTTAATCACGTGACTCATTTGTACTCATTTGAGCCTGTTTACAAATACCTGTTTCTTTAATAGATACATTTAGTTTTACGAAGATTTTTTTTTTTCTCACAGTGTTGTTTATTCCCCTTGGACGTTGCCTGACTTTGATAAATGCATGAAAGGAATGAGACGACACTTTCATCACTCATGACAAGAGCCACATGGAATATAACATGCCCTGACAGTGACTGAGTGACAGACAGCGGGAACGGTGACAGTTACACCGCTCCGATGTTTCCCTGGGGATGAGGTGGATTATGAGAAAAAGGCCTTAACATACAAAAATAAATTTCTTTCTCCTCGTTCAGGTTTTATGAATGCCTCTTCCTTTTAAAAAAAATATACAGTACTGAAATGCATTAAGATAAACAAGATAAATAAATCATTTTTGCCTACTGATTAGATTTACATTATTTACTTTTATTTAAATTGGTTACTGAAGATTAAGCTCCCAAAAAAAAAAAATATTCAAGTAAGTCTGTTCTTGATTAAAAATATAGATTCATAAAACCACTTCAAACGCCAGGCACAGAACTCTAGTTATAAAAGTCTTTGCACACTTTTACACACCTTTTTTTTTTTTTCTTTTTTTTTTTTCATTAAACCCGTTTTCTCTTGGGAATTCCAATCCAAGAAAAAAAAGGTGATAAACTGTATAAAGTGTGTGTTTAAGGATGTACTGTAAGAGAAATTCCTATTTCATATAGCCGAATTATTCCACACTGGTTTGGTGTTTATCATTTTATATAAAGCAATAAGCACAACCAGCATTGGAAAATTAATCAAAGTCAAATGCACAGCATGACTGCTGACACTTATTGTTTCTTTTGAGAAGCATAAAAACAAACTTTGTTCTGGTTTGCATTGTGACATGATTTGAAAAGGTTACGAGTCATATAACACCCAGGTGCAGAAATCATTTTTTTTTGTATATTATAAGATAATCAACTCACAAGGTTTATTTCTGTGCCCGATTTGAAATTATTCAAATTACTCACATTAGCCCCGCTGAGATGTAACAGCAGCTGTTGAAAGTCTTCCAGTCTCTGTGGTCTTTTGTACAGCTGCCAAAGCTTTAGTTTTGTTAGAAACTGTTGAAACTACATCCATTTGCAGCTGAAGATAAATTAAGTATCTGTGGACTAGGATACAAACCTAGGAAAGTGGTGTAAAGCCCTAATTTTGAGCTGCTATCCCAAGAGCAAAATGCAACAGCATGGTTACTTGCTGATTCTGTTTCATTTAGTTAAATTTTCTGAACAGTCCCTCTGAAATGTCAATATATATATATTTTTTTAAAATGGAAAAAGCTCATTTACAATGAGCAATACTTCAATACTCAAAGGATGATAGAAAAGTCTAATAACCAAGAGATGCATTTGGGACTTAAGCTTATTTTTGTTTGTATATGCTTACTCATGCAGAGGTATCCCTCCAGCTCAATTAAACACAAATTATGAATTCAGGCTCACTCGAAAATTACAGGAATCTGTGTTAGACGACCCAGGCCCATTGGAAATGTGTGATTCTGCTATCATTTTTGCAAAATCTGAAATACCTTGCTAAAGGTACATTTTGCTGCACTTTGATGACACATCCACAAGAGGCGCTATCATTTTTCGCCATTGCAGATGTGGGTTTATTAAAATATTGATATTGCATAGCTTGTAACATGTTTAACGACAGTTGAACTATCCAGTGTCTGGCACTAAATAGCATGTTTAATATTCTGCAAAACGTCACTGTGGCAGTATTTTATTTTGTTTGTTGTCCGTATCACGGCAGTTCAGAAATGAAATGTCTTCTATTGCATTTAAAATGAACATACACCTACACTAAAACCTAATCCTAACTGATAGTGTTAACAAAAACAAACGTGAGATGAAAGCTCATTTGCCAAAGCAACCATGCTGTTTTAGCTTCCTTTATACAAGGTTTTGAGCTCTTGTGACTCCAGTATCGATATCATAACCATAATTTGTGTGAAAAGGAGCAAAAACTGTGGGTGTTTTTATTGCCCATAGTGTTAATTTCACATGGAAACTGAAATGTGTGTATACATAGTTTTGCAGAATTGTAGGCAGTCATGTATTTCTAACATGCCTGGGTTTGTGTTAAAGCAGGAATGGAAATACATTTTGGACTGAGCACTTCTGCTTAAGCTCAACAAACACAAAAAGTCTATTCTTGTGTATGGGCTGAAAATAAGCTATATATTGCGTAGAGATATAGGGGTAAATAAACTGTGAAGACTGAGACCCACAAGGGTAGTTGTTTTTATAGTTGGTATTGGTAGATATGTTTGGGTGTAAAACAACTCAGCGATAATCACTGTACAGATTAGAAATGTGTCGCTGAGTTTTGAAAGATTCAGATGATTTTCTGCAGTGCAAATGGGTGTAAAGGCAAAAAGCACAGGGAATTGAAACAAAAGTGCACTGAGTCTTCCAACACAGCAAAATCCAACAGTGTAGATTAATGGGATCTGGCAGGCATTTATCCTTCCTTTGCAGCCCCCCTCCCATTCAACACTCCTCCGCTTTGCTACTTAAATAGCAAGAAGATCTGAAGATCTGCCAAAGACAGGGTCCACTCCCCCCCATCCCAATGCTGAGGCATCACCAGCCCGGGAACGCCCCAAGCACTTTCCAATCACGGCCGGCCAATCAGCAGATTATTGCCCACTACTTCAGAGTCAGGACTATGATAGTCCCTTTCAGACGGTTACGTCCATTTTTCTGTATTCAGACATTCAAGGGCCTCTTTTCACTCACCTATAATGTTTCCTGTCAAGAATACATCAGCTACAGAGAGCCAATGCCATTTTGCAAGCCATAAAATTAGAGTCTCTGTTTGGGGATCAATACCTATCTTGGCCTTTGCTCTTGGAGCCAAAAAGCTGCATTTAATCAATTCATGTCTCTGCCCACAGACCTGCCAGCCAACCTCAACTAGTCTAAAAGGGTCATTTCCGGATCAGCACAGATTTAATGACAATCAAGTGGAATAAATCTCAAGACTTTAACAAAGAAGAAAATCAGCCACGAGTTGTCTAAAATGAGGTATTATTGTTAAAATGTTGGTGAAAAATGTATGTTTATGATTCATTTCTAAAGTGAAAAGAACTTTTCCACTGCGTTTCATGATCACTATATCAAGTTTCAGATATCATCTACTGTATGTACCTTAATGTTCAGGATTATTAAACTTATTGAATGTCTCCACAAAGTTTACAGAAGATAATATAGAGTTGAGATCAAGACAAATGTAGCTTCATGGATACTTCTGAAGTAATTTTGGTATACTGAGATATTGCCTTTGACGTTTAGATGTATCCCTGAAGTAATTCTGTAAGAGAAGGCAAATGGCCCATTAGAGTTACTATTTTTATCGATAATGTCCACAGTGGCCAAAGAAAATATTATAGTGATCTACTTGCTTTGCTTTTCAAACTTATCAACAAAGCTTTAAGAACTGAAACAGCCTGCAGCATAAGATCAGCCAGTCTTGTTGTTTACATAAAAATTAAGGAAGAATTTGTACAGATATCTCATGCTGCCTTCTGGCAATGAGATGGAGCAGCTGTAATTGTTTCTATTCATTATTTACCAAAGACAAATAGAAAAAATGTGTCTTGCTTCCTTTGGAATACAACTGACCACTTTTCTTCCACATATTCTCTCAAACTGAGCTAATACTTGAATATTCTCTGTGTCAAGTTTTTAGATGAGCATGTACTGTATGCACACAGTAAGACATGCACACAACCTACAACCAAACTGCAGCTTAACAGCAGTTTTCTCATATCTGCCCTTACCATACCTCTTGCCTTTAAAAATGCACTTATTTTTATTTATTTTTTAGTTCAGCATGACACTATATGCATACTCACACAATAACACTTATTTGGGGTTGTTGAAAAGATTTTATTTTTTTAAGTTTTATCTGCATTTATTATTTCTGTGATCATTATTCCAGTCTTCAGTGTTACGTACATGATCCTTTAGAAATCACCGTAATCTGCTGATTTGCTGCTCAAGAAACATTTACTTTATTATCTAAACCAACACTTTGATGAATCGAAAGTTCAAAATATCAGTGATAAAAATCTTTTCTAACAATGTAAATGTCTTTACTGTCACTTTTCCAAACTTTTGAACAGTACAATACACAAACATTCATACTGATGCTTCCAAGACTAGCATGTAATTTTTGCAAATTTGACAAAACCCTATCAATCCCATCCAGCTAGTCACCATTACCTTGGTGACAAATCCTCAGAATTTTACAACAATGTAGAGTGTATCACAGAAAACCAAATGTTCATTTTTGCAAGGCATTAAAAATGGATGAAAAAAGATCTCTGAATGTAAAATTCAGTCATCACAAATTCTTAAAAGGATTCACTATGGGACACTGCTGGTCAATGCAGCAAACGAGTGAGCTGTTCTATTAAGCACAGCTTATTTTATGTGTGGATACACTGTGTTCTGATGATTTCCGTATGAATCTTACTCTTGTTGCTGAGAGAGCATCTCTCTGCCTGTCCTGTCGGTAATGGAGGGGATGATAAAGTTGCTTCGCCCACCTTATTGGCAGGGGTTTGCAGCTTTCCAAAGGCCTTGTAAATCTTGTTAGGAGGAAAGCGTGGCAGGTGTGGAGGATTCAGGTTCCTCTTTGCGTTTGCTGCCTAGATGAATCAGCTCAGGCAAAAAAAGACACTAATCAACAGCCAAAGGCAAACAGTTGTGAGCCCAGCGGGTAATGGTGGAGTATTCGTTTGAGACTGGCTTGCATTGTCTGGGATCGTCTGCTGAACATGTGGCCTTGAAATGGGATAGATAAACTCAGACCTTTCCTTTAAAACTGCCAAACAATATCTGTCAATATCAAACCATCAAAGCTCATCGTTCCACAAAGATTAATGTGATCTACTCTGACCATCATGAACCACAGGAGTTTTAACTAAAAAAGAGAGAGTTCACAGGAACAGTTCTTTACAAAGCACACCGCACAGCTAATCCATGACTGAATGTAAAGCAGTGGAAAAATTCACTCACTAACACACTAGTGGCCAAAGGCCTGGGGTTCTGCGGCTCTCTTAGAGTGACCTTTGCTTCAGAGATATTTACAGGGCTTTCACTGAGCTTTTTTCCTTACAATCAGGATCTCAGTGAGCCGTTCAGACATTGACCAGCAGAGATAAGCGATAATGAGGGAGTCTGAAGGACAGCTGAAGAAGCCTTTAAAGAAAGTGTGAGAACCTGGGCTGTGAATCTTTTATTTTATAATAATGCCGCCTCCTAAAACACCTCTTTTTAGCCAAATTCTAAAGCATCATCACAAATATATTTCGCCCATTACGGGAATACATTGTGATGAGCTCAGTGAAAAAATAAATCCAGGACATTTAGGGTAAGTATAATTAATCACTTTATTCAGCAAGGATGCATTAAATTTTACCTAAAGTGACAGTAAAGACATTTTACAAAACACTTCTATTTCAAATCAAATGTTTTATTTCTTTTTTTACTTTATACTCATCCAAGAAAATTAATATTAAAAGTTTAATAATAAATGTTAATAATAATTTTTTTTTCTTGATTTCTGAAGGATCATGTGACACTGAAGCCTGAAGTCATGGCTGCTGAAAATTCAGCTTTGCCATCACAGAATAAAAAGTTATTTAAAATTCTAATAATAATATTTCACAATATTATAATACATTTTTACTATATTTTTGATTATATAAATACAGCTTTGGTGAGCATAAGGCACTTCTGATGAATTAATATGAATATAATATATTAATATTATTCAAATATAATTAAATAGTCCAGTGTAATTACATATTTATTGTATATTATACATTTCATATGCTATAATTACAAATTAAAATTTCTGGCCAACGCCAACACAACGTGACCAACATTTGCCATGTTGTGTGTAGGGTGAAGATGAGATGACAATAACGTAATAATATTAGTAGGAGGCCACACTTCTTATTATCATACATGATAAATGTGTGTGGTGTGTATTAGTCGGTGTGTGTGCGTGTATTCCTGCTGATTTGACTCATGCTTTATTCAGAGTGTGCGCTGCGGGGGGCCGTTTCTCCTTAGTAAAGCTGGCCCATCAGCAGCATTACCCAGTCGACTGAGCACAGCAGGGCAAGGGGGCGGCCTCTGTCACTCCACCGACAAAGAAACCAACACTCTGCCCTTAAAACACTTCACACTATTTTCACCTCAGCCTGGTCACTTTAAATGATGGTTCTTAAATCTAATATAAATGATGGAACTAAAGTCTAAGATAGCATATTCAAATAATAATCAACAGTAAAATCACAGGATGTTCATTAAAAACCGAAAGTAATAATGGAACAAGAATTTTTCCATTCTATAGGAATGAAAGCATGTAGTCTACTAATGAAAGACATATCCCAAGCTCAAATCAACTGCATGCAAAATTCATGAACTCAGACTTACTCAGAGACCTTGAAGAACCATAAACCTATAAATCAATTAATTTGTGCCCTTAGCAAAGTGTCCTCTCATTAGACAGGTCCTCTTTTGCTGTGGCCAGAGGAAATAAATTAATATCATGGCTCACTGATTCCTATCTGTGTCCAAGAAGTCCAGCAGCTCTATGAAAGAATTTAGTAATTTATTTTGTTTACTTGAAGGCATACAAGAAGGATCTCCATTCCCTCATTATTTAAAAATGACATTAACACACCAAATTTCAGTGCATCGTTTCCTCAATAATATAGATTAGATACAGCAAGAGAGGAAATCTTTGCATCTAAATATAGTTTTACACAAAGCTCACTAATTATGTAACTCAATGGCAGTAAAGTTCACAGCTGAGGTCTTCTAATTGTGTTGTGAGTGCACAGGGTCTTTCTTTTGTCAAGAGACCCAAAGTTCTCCATGGGCGGTCTGTCAGAATGAATCATTTATGTATTTAAGGAATGTGAGGTCAGGTCTGCAAGCCACAACAGAGCTCTGAACTCATGCCAACACTGCACACAGCAGGACTGCACAACACACATTCAGGTCAAAGTGCACCAGGATGTGCTTGAATCTCTAAAACCAAAAATCTCACTGATAAGGCAAAAGAAAAAAGAAATGTAAAAATAATAATAACAAAATAGTGTATTTCACTCATAAATCAGTAAACACACTTATTTCTTTGTATCTGTTTTTTGTATACTGTACTTTTACATCTTTTAGAGCTGGTTGGTTTTATTTTGGGTTTCAAATGTCTAGATTTTTCAATGCCAATGCAGAAAATGAATGGGGAAAAAAAAGACTTCTTGAACCAAGACTTAAGAAAAAGCAGGCGATCATGTTTGAGTTCTATTCTCCAAGGCTTTTTAGAAGGGATTCAGCAAAAGTCTGTTGCCATTAGAATGTGATATTTGGTGATAACAAGTATGTAGCACTTACCCGCTTGCGGAGGTTGCAGGTGAGGATGAGGTTTCGGGAGAAGGAGTTGGCGAAGGCCGTGTAGAACTCCAGCACTTTGAGTAACGCGTCCCTCCGGATGACATGCAGGTCGCAATATGTCAGCGCCCTCACGTTA
Organism: Barbus barbus; assembly: GCF_936440315.1. Lineage (NCBI taxonomy): Eukaryota > Metazoa > Chordata > Actinopteri > Cypriniformes > Cyprinidae > Barbus > Barbus barbus. Next base: position 13,287,689 of record NC_136752.1, read on the forward strand.
GCACAGGCATGAGCCAGTGTGGATTCCTTCCAGAACACATCACCAAACACATCACCCTTACCTGGGAGAGGAGACAGGGAGTATAGTTTGAAACGACATCAGAAATAAAGTTGCTGGAAAAAAGTATGCAAACCCTTTGTATTTGCCTGGATTTCTGCATTTAGTCTAACTTGAGCTGTATTTGACAGAATTGTAAAGAAAAAAAAAACGTTGTTTTTCAGAAATAATGGTTTATATCCTATAGTTCAGACTTGTGGGATAAAAAGGCCCAATAACCTTTTGTATTTTCTTTTTTATCCCGTGGCAGAAACAAGCTTCCATAGATAGATCTTATTACAGTATGACATAGGTACAGTATCTTCTAAGTTCACACACCACACTCAGGAGAGAATCTGTACAAAGTACCCAGTGTTCAGTGCTTTTGATGAGGGGCATCATTAGGAGCCCAGCAGGTTTAGTCTGGTGGGTTCAAGTAAACGCCTTGGGGCTAATTAACTCACAGCGTTCCCATCTTATTTCATTTCATAATCATTAAAGCAAAAGAGCATCTGATCCAAATCCCCATTAGAGAGAAGAGACGTTAACTTCCTCTCTACAGTGTCTTATAAGGTCTAATGTCATGTCGTTTGCAGGTACACACAAGTCAGTGAAGGGCACGTCACATTCTTGTGGCAGCGGTACATCAGCAAAACTCGAGAGATGAAGAGATCAAGAAATAGTTTGTTCAAAGAGAGAGAAAAGTCTTAAAACGTGTCTGTATGTGCAAGTGTTCATCAAAACAAAACCGTCGTCTTGTTTTTATTGTTCATATTGGAATTGGTTCCAGGCTCAGAGTTAAATAAAGAGGTAGCAACTGTCCTTTTGTTGCAGAGACATATGAAAAAAATAAAGCTGTATACAATTGGACAGATCAACAATGTCAGGATAGTTATTGTTTTGTCCATTTTTAATAAGAGGTTTACAAGCCAGGACTTACTCATCTTTTACAAGAGCAGTTTGAATGCTTAAAAATATGCCTTTTTCTCTTGACAACAAATCTGGTCACTGTTAGAGCACTGGCTGCACTGGAGACTGTGTGAACTATCAGTGCACATCCCTGTGAAACAAAAGACTCAACAATCAATGGACGGAGAATCGGTCCCCACAGTTCCATTACTGCAGGATAAGGAGACGGCATGGACAGAGTAACAAATGCCACATGTAACGCAAGAAGCAGACTGTGGGCTTTTATGTTACTGCGGAGAATGAACGCTAGCGAGTTCACTGTGCAAGATCCTATGTGAAAACTATCTTTTAGGATCCACTGCAATAGTATTGTGCCCTTTATAAGTTTGTTATTTTTCTGAGCTTATCTGAAGCTTGATATGTTTTGGAGCTGCGGTGTGTGCCCTCAGGAAAAACCTGCAGAGCTCTGAAGTATCACTGTAGTACAAACTGGCTAATTGTGCAGCATTGGGGTTTCTTGAGTTTAATGAGAATGCAGGATGTTGTGCAGAAAATATTAACAGCAGTAGCAAAGTATATATATATTGAAATACAACAGGGTTCTGTATATGTTCAAGAATATTCATGCTGCTTAAAAACAGAATATTTTGGATACTTCTCAATTCTTCTTAATTTGTGTACAGGCACATATCTTGCGGTCTTGAGGACTAAATGTTCAAAGGCTATTGAACATTTTCAACATTACTGGCTAAGAAAAAAGATAGTTTATTGTACACACAGCTGATTTCTTGTGACCACAATGGGGTATGTTGTCACAATATAAGGGGTAAGTTGTAAGTTGCTGAATATCGGCGCACGTTATTCGCCAGCATTTTTCAACGCGTTTTTTGTGTTTACACCCAAGCGATGAGCCAAGTGAACATGCAAATTCATTCCCTGACATTAGATGGTGCTTAATGTAAAACAGAAATACCCCTGTACACAAGGTGGCGCTGCGCAACTTTACGCTTCTGACACTCGCTTGTCACTCAGAAGAAGAGAGCAAGTATTTACGCGCTTGTCAAAATCATACAAAGAAAACGTCCCAGGTTACGTATGTAACCCAGGTTCCCTGAAGGGAACGAGAGCTGCTTCCGAAAACACTATGGGAACGCCTTCAGCGTCACCACGCTCTGAATATCATGTGTAATCAGTCCAATAGAAGGGCGAGGCGTCATGGGCGGGGTGACGTCACGACCAGGAAGTATATAAGCACGTGCGGCGGAGCCGGCGTCAGCTTCAAGTCATGAAGCAAGCGCTGGCAGGGATGCTGGAAGTGTGGCCACGAGACGCAGCTCTCGTTCCCTTCAGGGAACCTGGGTTACATACGTAACCTGGGACGTTCCCTTCCAGGAACTTCAAACTGCATCCGAAAACGCTATGGGAACGATATACCAACGCCGCCAGAATGACAAGTCCCTGCCTGGTGTCAGGAAGAAAGGACGGAGGAGCCTGGAAGGGCTCGAACGTCAAGGTTATAGAACCTGGCAAATGTCAGGGGCGTGGACCACCCAGCAGCGTTGCAGCTGTCCTGCATAGAAACACCTGCTCAGAAGGCCTTGGAGGCCGCCACACCTCGGGTCGAGTGCACTCTGACTCCCAGCGGCGGGGGACGCTCAGAGGCCTCGTAAGCAAGATTGATGGCATCCACTATCCACCTGCTAAGAGTGGGCTTCGTAGCAGGAAGACCCCTCTTAGGGGGACCATAGCACACAAGCAGTTGGTCCGATTTTCTCCACAGGGATGTCCTGTGGATGTACGTGCCCAGTGCTCGCACTGAACACATACAGTTGTGCTTTTCCTGGTCAGACTCCCTGAAGGGAGGAGGACAGAAGGCCTGGAGTACGACCGCTGTGGTACGACCGTCGGAACCTTCGGTACATACCCCGCACGGGGGTAGAGGAAAACTTTCGCCATGCCGGGCGCAAAGTCAATACATGAAGGAGCTGTGGACAGGGCCTGAAGGTCACCCACCCTCCTCAGAGAAGTGATGGCCAACAAGAAGACGGTCTTGATGGTGAGGAGTCTGTCCGTTATCTCCTCAATAGGCTCAATGGTGCCACGCACAGAGCCTCCAGTACCACAGCCAGGTCCCACGTGGGGACACGTGATCGCACAGTCGGCCTCAGCGCACCGCGGAGGAAACGTGTAACTAGGGGGTGTCCACCCACTGACTGGCCACCGATAAGGGCATGGTATGATGAAATAGCTGCCACGTAGACCTTAATAGTGGAGTGGGTTAACCCAGCGGAGAAACGGGCCTGCAGGAACTCCAGAACTGCGCGAATCGGGCAGTTGACTGGGTTGAGCTGGCGGTCTCCGCACCAGGAAGTGAAGAGCTTCCACTTCAAGGCGTACAGTTTCCTCGTGGAGGGAGCTCTGGATTGGAGGATGGTCTCGTCAACCTCGGTTGACAGACCGGAAGCTATGAGATGTGCCCCCTCAGAGGCCACACCCACAGCTTCCACAACTCCGGGTAAGGGTGCACAATGGTGCCCCTGGCCTGTGAGAGGAGATCCCTCCTGACGGGCACTTCCCACGGGGTGCCGTCGAGGAGAGAAATCAGGTCCGAGAACCATACTTGGCCCGGCCAGAATGGCGCTACTAACAGTAGACTGACCTCGTCCCGGCACACTCTCGCCAGAACTCCCGGGAGCAGAGCGATCGGGGGGAAGGCATACAGACGAAGCCTCGGCCACGTCTGTACCATAGCGTCCAGTCCCAGAGGAGCTGGAGGAGCTAGAGAGAACCAGAGGGGACATTGTGCTGACTCTCGAGTCGCAAAGAGGTCCACATGCGCCTGGCCAAAAACCTTCCAAGTCTACTCCACCACCTCGGGGTGAAGCATCCATTCCCCGGGCCTCAGCCCCTGTCTCGACAGGACGTCTGCTCCCACATTGAGATACCCAGGAATGTGCACAGCTCTTAGTGATAGGAGCTTGCCCTGGGACCACACAAGGATCTGGTGTGCCAGCTTGTCCAAGGGGCGCGACCGCAGACCTCCTTGGTGGTTGATGTAAGAGACCACTGCCGTGCTGTCGGTGCGGACCAGCACGTGGTGATCTCTTAGGTCCGGGAGGAAGTGATTGAGCGCACGGAACACAGCTAGGATGCTGCCAGGCTGCCAAATGATCTACTAAGGGAATCAGTCTCTCGAGACTGACCTCTGGTGTCAGAGAAATGGCCAGACCGCAGTCTCGCTGCGGCGCACCGGAGGGAGACGCGAGATCTGGCGGTTGAGGCAAGTCTCTTAGGCCCGCTATATTCACCGGCGGAGAAACCTGAGAAAGGCACTCGCTGGGACCCGCTGCGCCCTGGAGCAACGGCAGGGTTGGTAGACAGGTCCCTGGAGGGCACTGAGGGGAGACGGTCACCGAGTACCGCGGTGTAAGCCGCTCCACCCCAGTAGGGGTCGCCCTCCGTAGTCCTGGGGCTCGCCCGTCAGGACCTTTTGCGCTTCCCTGCGCGAGGAGCTGGTATGCGGAGGACGCTGCGCCCGCCCAGCAGCCCCCTGCCGCATACCCTCTGCCCACTTAAAAAATATGTTGTACGCAGAGGCTTAGTGGGCAGCGCAGGAGCCTTCAAAGACAATGCCGTCGAGAGACAGATAGCTCGCAAGCGTCTGCTCGACCAGCGGCATCGCCCTGTACCCGTGCTCATTCAATTCCTTAACGCTGCCATAATTTGAACTAACCCCTGAGGTCTCGCTTGTATTTTTTAGTGTGGAAAGAATTATTTAACTCACCTAAAATGGCAATAACCTCATCATCCTGAATAACCTCCAGCGATCCAGAAACCACAAAGCAAAGAGTGTCCACGCTCTCCCCTGCGTGGAAGATGAGATCTCCTGGAGCGCAGTGTGTGGTCTGGAACTCCACCGCCAAAGAGCGCAGACAGCCGTCACTGGCCAGCCGGAAGGCAGGGTGCTCATTGAACACCTGGCGGTTGAGGTGCACACAGATGTCTGCACGCATGTCCTTAGGACAGATGGACAGAACCTAACAAATAAAGCAAGGAAAGTCATGTCTTAATGAAACATTCTCTTAACAGTATGTGCTGAATTAATTTGTTCTATTTTGGACCTGCAATTACATATTATAGACTTTTTGGCTACATAGAAATGTCTTTATATAAATTACACAGCTGCTTATATTAATTAAAATAATATATATATGTGTGTTTGTGTGTGTGTGTGTGTGTGTATACAATATATACAGTATATATATATATATATATATATATATGTATGTATGTATGTATGTATATACAGTGCCTTGCGAACATTCTTTTTTCCACATCTACACCATAATGGCAAAGCAAAAACAGAACTGTCACAACTTTGTAAATTTATAAAAAAAAAATAATGAAGAGTGAAATAAGTACATTGCATAAGTATTCAAACCCTTAACTCAATACTTAGCTGAAGTATCATTACAGCCTCTAATCTTTTTGTGTACGATGCGACAAGCTTTGCACATCATCATTTGGCAATTATCTGCCATTCTTCTCCTCGCCTCTTCACCTTTCAAGCTCTGTCAGGTTGGATGGGGGCAGACATTTTCATGTTTCTCCAGAAATATTTATTGGGTTCAATCCCAGGCTGTGGCTGGGCCACTCAAGGACATTCACAGAGTTGTCTAAGCCAATCTTGCTGTGTGCTTTGAGTATTTTTCCTGTTGGAAGGTGAACCTTCTGCCCAGTCTGCGGTTCTGAATGCTCTGGACTGCGTTTTCATAGGGCTATCTCAATATTTTGGTGCATTGAGCTTGTCTTCTACTCTGATGAGTCCCTCAGTCCCTGCCGCTGAAAAACAGCCCCACAGCATAAGGCTGCTACCAGCACACTTTAATTTTAGGATGGTACTCTGCAGGTGATGAGCAGAGCTAGTTTCCTTCAAACATGATGCTTAGAATTGAGCTTCATCAGACCAGAGAATCTTTTTTCTCACAGTCTGAGGGTCCTTTAGGTGCTGTTTTGCTAATTCCAAGTGTGTTTTCATGTCTTCACTGATGAGAGGATTGCAGTGATGTTTGTCCTTCTGTAGGTTTCTCCACATATGATCATGGAGCTCAACTAGAGTGACGCATCAAGTTGTTGGTCACACATCTAACAAAAATATGAATACTTATGCAATGGAATCATTTAAGTTTTTTATCTTTAATAAATTTGCAAAGATGTTAAAAACCTGTTATTTGCTTTGTCATTATGGTGTATAGAGAGTAGAGAAAAAGTAATTTAAAGCAGTTTAACATAGGGCTGCAACAGAAAACATGAAAAAAATGAAGGGGTTTGAATACTTTCACAAGGCACTATATATATAAATATATATATATATATATATATATATATATATATATACATACACACACACACACACACACACACACACACACACATGGGCGACATTGTCATTGTCATTGTCAGTCATGAAATCTCTGATGTCAGTGCAGGTCCGGTTGTGTGGCCCAGTCATAGGTTTCTGTGGGAGCCTCCTTGATCATCAGGTCTCCAGCGCTGCAATTCCGAGACCTGCGGGTCTTTTTACTATCAGTTTCTATGGCTGGGACGCCTGCCACTGTTGTTAGATTACCCACTCTATCATCATGCATTCTCTGAGTGAAGCTCCTCTTATTGAGGTACTGAGCGGCTTTACTCTTTTAACGTAAACAGCCCACTCTTTGTGGTCTGGATAGTCTCAGTCAGTCCCTCTCTGGTAGCCTCCCTAGGTGCATGGCTATCTGAGGATATCTTTGTGCGATCTCCCTGAGCCTTTGCCTAGAGTGTGCTTCTCCCCTGCTAGGGTGTAAGTAAATAGCCCACTCTTGTGGCAGCTTCTTTGGAGGGCTTACCGGGGTTTTTCAGGCTAGCTAGTGTGGGACCACCTGCTGATATAGGGTGTAAGCAGCACCGTGTGGGATGGCTTGAGCATTGCCTTCAGAGCGTCTGAGTTCCCTCTCATGCTGAGAGTTAAGTTCTCCGCTCTCCAGAGCTCTGTCATTCAGCAGCCTCGGGATGTTAGGCCTCTCTATGCCTCCCTATTAGGTTGCTCTCCTTGTTGGTAGAGCTAGCATTGCTCCCCTCACCATAGAGGGTCACCTATGAGCATGCCACTCCCTTCTGAGCGTCTGAGTTCCCTCTCATGCTGAGAGTTGAGTTCTCCGCTCTCCAGAGCTCTGTCATTCAGCAGCCTCAGTTTGTTAGACCTCTCTATGCTTCCCTGTTAGGTTGCTCTCCTTGTTGGTCGAGCTAGCATTGCTCCCCTCACTATAGAGGGTCACCTATGAGCATACCGCTCCCTTCTGAGCGTCTGAGTTCCCTCTCATTCTGAGAGTTGGATTCTCTGCTCTGTGGGATTCACTGTGCAGACATGCCAACGGGTCTGGCCCTCCCTTCCCCTTAGGCTGATCTCATGGTATGTTCGGCAGTGCTCCCCTCACTCCGAGGGTCTCTTATGAGCACGCAACCCCTCCCTGAAGTTTCCCTCTCATCCTGAAAGTTGAGTTCTCCACCCCCCAGAGTTCTGTGAGTCAGCAAATTCAGGTTGTTAGGCCTCTCTCTGCCTCCCTGTTAAGTTGCTCGCTTTGCTCCCTAGAATGGTGTTTACAAATCCATGTTATGGTAAGTGAGCACACTAGTCTCTGCGCACTTTCTGAAAGCCACGTTGTGGTAAGATCGCACATCAAGTGTTTTGCGTTCTTTCTAAAATCCTGTACAGTATGGGTTACGAGCTGCGGCTTCGTGCCCTTTCTTTGGGTTGGTTAGGCCCCAGTTTCGCCTTGGGCCCCACTCTACCTATTTCTCCCAATGTTTCTGGTGTTTAAAATCCATGTTATGGTAATTGTGCATACTAAGTCTCTGTGCACTTTCTGAAAGCCATGTTGTGGTAAGATCGCACATCAAGTGTTTTGCATTCTTTCTAAAATCCTGTACGGTATGGGTTTCACGCTGAGGCTTCGTGCCCTTTCTTTGGGTTGGTTAGGCCCCGGTTTTGCCTTGGGCCCCACTCTACCTATTTCTCCCAATGTTTCTGGGCTTGAACAGTGGGTTATTACCAAGGGTCTGTTGAGACAGTTCCCTCAGCAAGCTCGTGCAGAGCAAGCGGTAGCCCCTGGGTGACAGGCCAGGACCTAGCTACTATCCTAGGCTCCTGGCCGTATCCCCTTAAAGGAATCTTTCCTTTTGATTCTAAGTCTTCGAGCTCTACCCTGGGTCCGGGAGTCCCGGCCCTTAACAGGTAAGTTTTTTAGGGAATGCAGCTCGGGTCTTTGGTCGTAGGGGAAAATGTCACTGACAGCCGTCTAACCGTCCCAGGGGCAACTTACTTAGCCCGGTAGAGTTGGTACTTGGTGCTCGCCTTTTGTGCTTGGCTTCTAGCGATTATCGTCAATTTGATTTCACAGATACTATTTAAACTAAACTGAGCTAGACAATAACATCACTGAATTCAATAATGAAATGCCTTTAACTGAAAATTGAGTGTTAATTGATCTTATTATTATACATTACTGACACTTTATCCTCCGATTTCATACCAAGTGCTTTGACACAATCTGTATTGTTACGTAACCTGAGACGTTCTGTGAGAGATCCGGTTCATGGACTAAAAGTGTGTGTAAACTTTATTGAGATCGGAACATATCAACCAGTTATTTCATTTCCAGTAACGCACGGTAGAAAGTTCAGAAATGAATGGTATGTGATTTATGAGAGAATAGTCCCACAACCGATCGTTTATGTTTTCCTCGCATCAAAAAAAATAAATATTTGAAATATTTTACTTTACATGTAATGAATCTAGAATATATGAAAGTTTCACTTTTTTAAATAAGTTACAAGAAAAAAAATTACGCTTTACATGATTTACGCATGAATTACTCTTTCTAATTTAAGATGCACCTGTATTTGCACCTGACCTTATTGAATATTAATTTATAGGAGTTTCCCTTTCAGATGCAAAATTTATGGGAGGAGAGTATTCAAATGAATCACACAATGTGATTTACTAAAGTTTGCTCATCAAATTACTGGTATTTGTGCCGTTATTTAACAGCCAAAAAAGCATGTGTCACAACTCTGTGTAGGAGAGACGATGGAGACTTGAAATGAAGAGACTTTATTACACTTCAGAACAAAGGGTAATCCACACTTGGTCGGTGGAGCCGACGGAGGGAGGAGCCATGGTGGAGGCAGGGCTGACGACTCCAGGGGTCCAACCAACGGCAGCGGAGCAGGTGGCGGAGGAGCCCGCGGCGGAGAGTCGATGACTCAAGGCGACGGGAAAGATCCGGAGGGCCAAGGCGGAACAGATGGCTCAGGCGACTGATATGGAGGCGGGGATCCAGGAGGCCGCGGTGGAGCCAGAGCGGCAGAGTACCAAGGTGGAGCTGAAGGGAAGGAGAAGCTTGACGGAGCCGGAGGGACGGAGGGACAATGCGCAGCCGGAGGAGTGGAGTCCCGAGGCGCAGGATGGTCGACGACAGACCAAGGCAGAGCCGGTGGACAGATGTGCCACGGCGGAGAGGAGGAGCTAGGAGCCAAGGTTGGAACCGAAGGGTCGACGGGCCGAGGCAGAGTCCGGGGCTTAGAGGCTGAAGGCGGAGGCAAGGGATTCTCCAGCCATGGTGATGGAGGATGGCAGACCTGCGGAGCTCGCACTGTACAAATGGTGGGCTGAGGGCGAGCAGAGGGGCTACCAGACAACAGCGGTGGAGGAGGCAGGAGCAAACGGGTGGGTGGGTATTTGTGAGCCTCTGGGCTTTCAGGGCTGGACAGGGGAACAGGAGCCCTCTTTGGGCTGAACTCGGGAATGGGAGCCCACTCTGGACTGGATGTGGAAACTGGAGCTCTCTCTGGGCTAAACTCAGGAACGGGAGCCCTCTCTGGGCTGGACAGGGGGACAGGAGCCCTCTCTGGGCTAAACGGGAGGCCCCTTTGGGCTGGATGTGGGAACAGGGGTGACAGAGGTCTCCGAAGAAGGAGGGAGGAGAGGGGACAGGTCAGCATACCAGTCTATGAGGTCCCCTTTCGCTTTACATCTACCCAGATCCATAGACAGCTCACCCTCATCCATATTGCAGTGAGTGGAGCTCCTCCCCGTTATCTCACTGGCCTCGGCTTTCTCCCTTGTGGCAGTCGTGGTAGCCGGCTCTCACACCTGGTCTGATGGATTATGCAGCTCTGGCTCCACGGTGATCCTCAGCTCTGTCGCTCCTTGATGCGATGGCTCGTCGGTCGCGGCGGGCTCCAGGCTCTCCATCAACAGTGGGCTTGGGTTGATGCTACGCACCACGGGGAGATGGTGGGCTGGGCTCTGGGTTGGGAGTGGAACTGCCAAATTTATCCTGGAAACAGATGGGGAACCGAGATCCATTTCTCGCCAGTGTCCACTCCACAAAGGCGGCGAAATTCTCTCGAGGATAGCTGGTAAGAGTAGCGAGGACCAGGAACAGTCTGGTGTGGCCCTCAAGTGTTCTCTCCCCCTGCCCCAGTAGGAGGAGGAGGTATTCCGGGCGGGTGACGGGGTCCATAGGGGAGGAAACACTGGGAACTACGTAAAAAAACACTGTATGATAAACAGAAAACAAACAGAGGGGAAAACATGCAGTCAAACTGTTTAGGTCAAGTCTTCGGTCACGACTCTGTGTAGGAGAGACGACGGAGATGTGGATCAAACGAACAGTCTTTATTATACTCCAGAACAAAGGGTAATCCACATTTAGAAACAGCAGAGACACATGAGCACGACATTAAGACCCGACAAACACAGACTGAACAGACTGGGGCTTAAGAAACTCCTGAACCAAATGAACAATCACACAAGGGCAAACTGGGTCACTGGAAGCACGTGGGGATAAAAACACACAAAACGTCCAGATCCGTGACAGCATGTCTTAAACTATTTTGTGCTTGAAATGGCTGCAATTGTTGTTGCGAGGAGGAGGCACAGCAGAGAACAGAGAGTGCGTGGTAGAAGGGAGAGGATTTTTCCACACGTATTAATATATTTTGAATGCCAGAACACATTATCCGAACATATCGTTTGCCAAGCCATGCTATTTTTAATTTGCTTTAGGAAATAAAAGACGACTTGGAACCCTTAATTTTTTTAAATTAAGGGTTTTTAAACTCTTGGAACCCACGCAATACCAGGTCTATCAAAACTTCTTGCAACCCTTAATTTTTTTAATTTCAATGTACTGTGGCTTCTTTATTTCTTTATTCTTTATTTGATACTATGCTAATTTGCCCTGCGCTTGATGTATTGTGTTGGTCGATATGTAAATGAGATGTTCCGTCTGTGTTCTATGATTTGCACGTTGTTAGTCTATCTCCTGCAGAAATTTCCAAGCCCATCGGCGCTGTTTTGGAATTGCGCTCTCGCGTTAATTTGCCCCGTTTAGTAAAACTGGCCCTGTATCTGTATTTTGTATTTTGTTGTTATTTAAAACATATACAGTATATTATTTGAATGTAGCATTGACCAAAAATCTATGTGTGTAGATCTAAATAAGCACAGTACGTGTGTGTCAGTGCGTATGGTGTTTATTTTATCATTAAGTGCCCATAAAAAATTTGGCATATGCTGGATGCTTTTACAAGCTAATGTTTCCATTATGGGCAGATGCACACGCATGTAGGCCATTCTGTGCATGGAAAAGATCTAATATACTTGACTTCACTTCCCCAGAATGCAATTACAACTGCAGAAACAATTACACTTTGTGCCTTCATTACCTGTACAAGATTATTCTGGTCAGGCCTATTAATCTATATTCCAATTCTGATCTACTGCTCAGTTCATGATAAATAATGCAAATGAACAATGTAATACGCATGTGTAACAAATATCTAGACTTTTGGAACATGTTCTACTCAATATATAAATGAAAAGTAACAAAAGGCACATTTTTTTGCTCTACAAGTGTCCATCTCTGCTGTCTTTTTGAAAATGTATAAATTTGCCTGTTATGTCCAGTGCCATACATCAATAAATGGAGAGGATTTCTCACCCCACGCTGCATGAAAATCCGTTATGAGAAGTCTAAATTTGAGCCAGAGGTTGAATAGATCTACTACATTCCCTGAGGGTTGATGTCTCCTGGGATATTATGCAATTTCCCATTCCTCTTTTAGAATGAAATACAAAAGAATGTCTCGATGGAGAGACACTTACACAAAAAAGATGGCCCGCTTTTCTCCACCTCCCTTATTTTAAGTTTGACATTTCTCACAGTATAATAGCATCCATCAGAAGAAAAAAAAAGATAAAGCAAATGATTTCTCTTTAGTTCAGCATATGCCTTAATTTGGGCTCCATAATTAAAATCAGAAAGAGAGATGAGGAAACTGCTTATTATTCCTGTTACCACTATAAAGATTAAAGAAAAGTAATTAAACAATGCCTTCCACGATCAAAACCACATCCTTAGCCTTGCTTAGCTAAATAAAATAAAAAGTGTTTTCAAAATGTGTTTTTCACAAAAGAAAAAAAAAACACTGATGAAAACAGCCATGATGGCCCATGTTTGCACAGAATAAACCTGCATAAATAATGTCACTATTGTATAAAAGGGTTAAAATGTCCCTCCAGTCTTTATAGTTACATGATATTAGATCAAAATTAAAATACCCCAATGTTCCATTTATTTTTACACAAATTATGTTTCTTGATCAATATATTCAATAAGAAGAAAAATAATACATTTCCCTCATTAGGACTTACAAGGTATGTGCTAAATAAATCAGAAAGAGGACCAGGTTTACCCACCTTCTCTGTGTCTATGCCTTTGGTCATGGCCCATGTGGACACAATGTAGTCCATAACTCTCTCGCTCAGTCCTTTAGGCACCTGATAGAGCTTCAGGAAGTCTCTCACATTGTTCAGCATCTCATGGTAGCGATTGGTGTTTGTGTACATCTGCTGAAAGATGGTGGTCACGTTTCCAAAGATGGTGGCATACAGAAGAGCTGCAAATCAGAGAAGGGCACTTTAGAAAGCTGATATATAAAAATCAAAGGCTACTGAAGTGAGAGTGTCTAGAAGTATCTAAAGAGAAATGGGGTTTGTGATTCTGGCTGAGGAGAGCTTCATATGAGCTTTGGTGCTAAAGTCTGAAACCGAGATCAGTAATTTGAACTTTCTCGTGCATAAAATCCCTCTAGTATACCTTCTATCACATTTTCTATAAGCAAAGTAAAATCTGCAGCACTGTTAGAAACATGATTCTGACTGAAAACTCTCATCAACTGTATGAATGTATGCACATTTAAACCTGTGTGAATGTTTTGACACAAATAATGGATTGTCAATATTTCTTCACTTTTCAAAGTTTTTACTTTTTTTCTAAATTTAAGATAAAATTTAAAACCAAATTGAACCACACGTGTAATGTAGTAAAATATTAAAAATAAAAATCCTAAAATGAAAATTGTATTGTTGTTGTTTTTAATATTATTTTCATCAACAACATTAGTAATAACAACAACAAAACGATATTACTACTACTATTATTAACAACAACATTAGTAATATGAGTATTAATAATAGTAATATTAGCAACAACAACAATAATAATTATTATTATATTATATTGTTGTTGTTGTTGTTTTTAATATTATTATTAAAACATTAGTAACAACAACAACAAAATAATGAATAAATAAATGAATAATTGTATTGTTATTACTATATTACTATATAGTAGTAATATATTACTATATTACTACTACTACTACTGCTATTATTATTGTCATCAACAACATTAGTAATATTAGTATTAATAATAGTAATATTAGTAATAACATCAATAACAATAATAATAATGATAACAATAATAATCATTATTGTTAGTATTATTATTATTATTAAAATAAGTGAGTCTTATTTTCAACACTATTTATAGCTCAAACTGGGATAGGTGAACATTTTGTGACATATTTTTCAATGTACATATATACTTTTAAACTGATGCAAGATGTAATATTGCATAAAAATTATAAAGTAACAAAAAAACTTTCTATTTCTATTTTTTTAAGTCTATTCTATTACAGAAACATGATTTAATCAAACTAATAAAATCTGCCAAAAGTCAAAGAATGTTTCAAGTATTCACAGAAATTCTATTCCAAGCAACAGCCAGCTATGTAGCTTTTTAATCTGCTGGTATATATTTGCCAGCAAACATTGGCAATATCCCCCTAATCCTATCCCAACTTACACCCAAGCGTTTCCATGGAAACGCAGACCAAAATAGTTTCTGAAATCTATTGTTATTTTGTTACCAGTATGTTCTGAGAGGGCGGACAGGAAAATGGCTCAGACAGAAAGGATGAACAGCATCAGCAGAGAGGTAAGGTTCCAGTGGAAAGCGAGAGGTGAGGGGTAATGCACTTCAAATCACATCAGTGATTGACAAGAGCCCAGTGATTCAGAGAACAGACCAGGGTCTGTGCACCAATCATTCTCGCATTCACCCTCTTTTGACACGCATGCCAAAGACTGCTGGAGCTTGATCAACATTAACGGTATGCAAACCAAAGCATTAATTAACTGCCCATGTGAGTGAACGCAGGCTGAGTGATGATAATAGCATCTGCACTCTGATGCAGCAATTCATTTCTAGCCGAGATACCAGTGACGCAGATCAATTTTGGGCCAATGATTCATTTGTGTGTCAGTCGACTGCCGGTTTTTACTAGTGTAATCAATATGAACGAGCGCAATAAAGAGTCATCAACTGAGACATATTTTAAACTTGTCTGGTAGTCTAGAAATATCTGCGCATAAGGCGATTACGTGCCAACCCACACGATTACACACACCTGAATGAAAACCAACAGGCCACACAGTGTCATTTAAACAAAGCAGTTTCATAGAGGGAAATGCAACACAAATACAATACAATTTGATATAATGTACATGACTCATGTGTTTTAGTGAGAAATTAAGGGATTAGTCAGAGTTTATAGGTAATTGATGAGGTTAGTTTTTTATTGACGGAGTTCACCGTTAGTATAAAGGTCATGCAAGCACACGATAAACTAGAAGAAGCTGAGCTGAGAGTCTCACTGCATTACACAGACTATGGATATTTGGACTAAGGATATTTGGCAGAATATTCAAACTCATTTTTTTTCCAAAGTAAAAGTGGATGGGGACCACGGATGTGGAAAAGTGTCCATAAGCAAAGATGATATGATTTGGAGTGGAGAGGATGCATGTGAAATTATGAAATGATCTCTTTAGCTTCTAGCACTGCCTCTGTAGTCTTACTTGATCTCCGGGAGCATCAAGCTCCATCAGTTCTGCATTACTTCACATTCATGGCCTAATCAAATCTACTGGAGACATGATAGTGGGTGGTCCCCTCATGAGAAGGGAATATTATATCCCTATGAGTGTTGGATAAATGTTGATTGATGGAGGCAAAGAATGGTTGCGTGTTAGCCAGACATCATTTCTCATCGTCATTTCTGGCACCATCGTTTTCATAAATGTCTTCTCTCCTCCACTGAAGCAGACATTTTCTCATTAGGTCAGGGTAATAGCCAATTTGATGCCTTTTTATGGGGTGGTAATGGGAATAACAAAGGCCTTGCAGATGCACTTTTGATGATGGCTAATGAAATAAGAAAGAGTGGTACCGGACTGGAGAGGATTTTCGATTGGACTGGATCTCTCATGCGCTGCATACAGGAGGAGGAAATAGTCACCCTTGTCCTTTGCAATTACAGTAAAATGATTCATGTGCTGTGGAGGAAGCTTGCCTTGTGCCATTTTACTGTATTCAGAAAGATACTGAGGGCATGTAGAAGGTCCACCTATAAAAATCGTCCCGGGCCTGGAGCAGCCCAGATAAGAAAATACTGTTTATTGTCAAAATAGTCTAAGGAAGGGTTTCCCAAACAAAGGATCACAGCCCCTAGATGTTGATGATGGAACTGCAGGGTTTTGTGAGATTTTGAAATAAATGACAATATTAAAAAGGATAACTGTTAAATAAAGTACCTAAAATTTAAATAAATACAATTGAAATAATATCAAGTGTAGTGGTCATTATACAAAGTCATTTACATTTTAGTGCCTCTAATAATCAATTAATTAACTACATTAGCTAACATGAACTAAGAATGAACAATACTTCTACAGCATTTATTAATCATAGTTAATGTTAATTTCAGCATTTACTAATGCATTATTAAAATCACAAGTTGTGCTTGTTAACATTAGTTAATGCATGAACTAATTTGAACAAACAATGAACAACTGTATTTTTATTAACTAACATTAACAAAGCTTAACAAATAGTGTAATAAATTAATTGTTCATTGTTCGTTCGTGTTAGTTAATACATTAACTAATGTTAACAAATTACACATTGTAAAGTGTTACCGATATTTTATTTAAACATATCTCAGATTTCTGGTATACTTCAAGTAAATGATAGGGGCATGTGTGTTTAATTAAAAAACAAAAAGGTTTCTTGCTTTGCTAATTAATTCTCTGCACCAAAAGCAAGGACAAAATATACAAAAGATCCAACAAAATTATAGCATATGGCATGCACACACACAAATCAGTATTTCAGTCTTGTTTATCGATAAAAACTAAACACCCTTAAAACAATATACATTTACCTGAGAAGCAAAATTACATAAAATATTAATGACCTTTAAAATAAATTAATTTTTCTTATTTTGCATAAGCATATTTTTAGATTTCTCTGAAAACCAGACCTATTGTCGTCTGTCTTTCTCAAGTCCAAATACAGCATCTTGTTTTAATGGAATAGTCCACCTAAAAATTTTAATTTGCTGATAGTTTACTCATCCTCAAGCCATCTAAGATCTCATCCTCAGCTCATTTGTTTATTTCAAACATGCAGGTTTTCCCTTCACAAGACATTAATTGATAGACTGGAGTCGTGTGGATTACTAGTGGATTAGGGTGATGTTTTTATCTGCTATTTGGACTCTCATTCTGACGGCACCCATTCACTGCATTGGATCCATTAATGATCAAGTGATGTAGTGCAAAAGTTCTCCAAATCTACATCTTCAGTGGCCTGAAGGTGAGTACATTTTCAGCAAATGTTCATTTTTGGGTGAACTATTTTCCTTTAAGGATGTTTCAATGGCCTGCAAGTCAACAGTACTGAGTAAGAACACAGTTTTTTTCAGTGTTGAATCACAATTGCTGTCCTTTTGAATAACGAGCACAGTAAAGGATCTACACCAGGCACAGCGATTCCCAAAGGCATCTGGGTCAGAGTAACAGTCTGTTCAGGCAGGTGTTAAATAGCAACGGTTTTGATTCATTCAAATCCGTATTTTTCATACACTCAGCTTTGCAAAAAGTCTCAGAACGATCCCTCAGAGCGCCTTTACTCCAAGCATCAAATGAATGATTCATCGCCGCATTGAAGTGGTGGCAATCTCTAGGATGTGACAGTGATATTAAGAGCGATGACAGCACTACAAAGCGAATCCTTTGTAATAGCTCCACTGCTCAATATCCAAGCTCTTATTAAATATTTACTGGGCTGACTCATGCGCTGCTCCAGTGAGCTGTGTTGCCCGGTGGCACAAAGTCATGAGATGCAACCCCACAGAGTCCACACAAGCCCAGCACGCGTAATTGTGTTGAACACATCCCAAAATAATAAGCACAGCAATGTAGGACAATATTAACAAGATAGGGAAGGCGATGGCTTAATACATGTAAGTACCATTGATTGTGCAGGGCTGAGTCCCAGAGCTCCACAGCGACTTAATTTGTTATGCACGAGAAGTGGGCCTGTGAGCTCTGAGATGCATGTGGAGGAACGTAAATGTACTGTGTAGTCAAGCTTGCTATTCAATTCCTCCTCTGGCCAAAACTTTCACACACAGGAAAACATTGTCTGCGCAGTGTTTGTGATGTACTGAGAGACTTTAATATACTGTTGGTAATGAAGCCATCTTATTAGGATATATAACACAATCCCCCGGTTTCACAGACCAGGCTTAAGCCTAGTCCTAGACTAAAATGTAAATCTGAGCTGTTTCAACTGAAATAAACTTGCACTAACTGATCTTAAAACATGTCAGTGCCTTTGTTTTGTCTTAAGATGCACACAGTAATGCTTTTTTCAAAGGCATGTTTATAAAAATGACTTAAATGTCCTAATTGAACTATGGCCTCATCCTAGTTCAGGCTAAACCCTGTTTATGAAACCGGGCCATGTATTATTTAGTAGGCCTACTAGGAAAAATAAAAAATAAACACTAGTGCTTTGTTTTGCACTGGTTGTCGGCTTCTATTTACCAGCATCCACCATGGCACAAAAATTGTGACTTTAAGTGTCAGTTTTGCATGTGAAATATTATGGATTATGTACGCCACGTAAACATCTTATATACAGTATATAGTTTATGCAAAAGAACATGTTTTAGCATACAATTGTGGCATTAGTGCTTTTAAGGCCTCAGCTTTTCTATTGACGTGCTGAACAGAAACGAGGTGTGATGTCCTTCATCAGCATAGTCTGTTTCAGAGTCTGTGCTTCTTTGAAGTGTATATGAAGGCTGTGGGAATCTCACCTCTATCGCAGCTTGATCAATTAGAACTGTACCCCAGCGAGCAGATGCTGAAAGCCAGGTGTTTGCACAGTCACCATACTGACATCAAATTCAAGATCTTACTGTAACGTCTTCATGGAGAATATACTTTATTAGCATTAAAATAACCGGTTTAACCATTTCTTATAATTCATAGCATCTCTGATTTTTACAAATCATGAGTTTGTTTAGTGTGCTTCAGGCAGAGCTTCACCATCATTCTGAGTATTAAAGGAATGCTTTGCCCAAAAATGAAAATTTACTGAAATGTAGTTTTTTCATCAAGAAATTTGGGGAAATTTAGCATTACATCACTTACTCACCAATGGATCCTCTGCAGTGAATGGGTGCCATCAGAATAAGAGTCTAAACAGCTGATAGAAACATCACAATAATCCACATGACTCCAATTAATGTCTCATGAAGTGTTTGCGTTTGATCAGCTGTTTGGACATTCTGACGGCACCCATTCACTGCAGAGGATCCATTTGGTGAGCAAGTGATGTAGTTTTAAAATTTCTCCAAGTCTCTTCGGAAGAAGAAAAAAAACGCTCTTCTACATTTTTCTACATTTCTTCATACATTTCTGCATCACTTGGGCTGCCTGAGGATGAGCAAATTTTCAGCAAATTTTCATTTTTGTGTAAAACATTCCTTCAATACATCTTCATCAAACAGTAGCTGAGCTGAAAAGAAAACATTTTCTCTCTCTATCAATGATTAACACTAATTTGATGATGTTAGGTTAACCTTAATGGACATACATTAGATTATAGGTCAAATTTAACATTTGTCGTCCTTCAAAAGCTTTTTGTTCAGAAGTAATGGATCGAAAATATAACAAAAGCAGGGACAGTCCCTCTGGGGCAACCTGGGGTTAAGCACTTTGCTCAAGGGCACAATGGTAATAGGGCCATGTGCTGCACTTTAGGCAGTAATGAGCATGTAATTTTGACCAAAGGAGACCAATTAAACCCACAATTTGAGGAAAACCCTCTAGCGGTGTCTCTGCGTTTTATCCCTTTAATGCTACGTCCTATGAGAGGGGCTCTGTCAGAAACGTAGAGCAGAGATGAAGGTTGACATGCTATTGACACAGCTGCAGTAGTGTACATTTATGTTGACTTGTCAGAGAGAAACGTCCAGTATACTGTATGTTCAGATATATAAAGCTAAAGGCCATGTTCATATTTTTTTAACACAAGTGAATGTGTTTTCGATGTTTGCTAACACATCACTCCCTAAAGCAAAGCCCACATCTACTAAATTCGCCCACATTCTCTAAAAAAAAAAAAAAAAAACATTGTTTGCAGGGGACAGTTGATGTGTGTGTTTTGTTAAAGGTGGACCCGTGTGTCCTCACTATCAACTATGTATCTATCAACATACCTCCTGTCTATCTGCCTCTTTATCTATCTGTCTATCTACAGTATAACTACAGTACCTATTTGTCTGTCTTTCTATCTACCTATCTATGGTATCTATCTACTTACCTACCTATCAATCTGTCCACCTGTTTATTTATCTGTACTGCAACTGCCAAAAATTGTGCTCCCTGAAACACCTCTAAATCTATGCATATTCTATACACATATCAGAAATAAAGAAAGAAAAAGACTTGATTGATTCAATATTATTCAATAGTGCTGATTTTTCCTTAAAAGTACAGAAAGTCAAACATTACATTTTATTTATAGCTGCGCCTTGCACAATACACAAGGCCAAATGAAAGGAAGAACTATGAAACGAGCCTTCCGACATTACCAATGCAGCTGTGAGCTCCTGCAAAAACAAATACATACTGTTGTTACTGCCTCAATGCGAGTAATAACCACATTCAAACCACAGTGTAACTATATGTATATGTAAAACCCCACCAGACATAGATGGAAATAAAAAGAAGAACGAGAAGAGCATTCTCAGATCAAACTCTCCCACTTAATGAAGATGTTCAAACACATTCTTCAAAAATGATAATAAAACATGCTCTCTTTAAAGAAAAGATGCATGTGATGAGATATTTTCTGTCATTTCGCTCTCTTCCACTTCTGTTTATAAATCAAAACTGTTTGACATTACATGAACATGGAAGCAAAACTCTGACTGACTGATTGAAATGCGCTGCACTCCTCTCACTAGATGTACAGACGTAAGACTGCTGATCTAGTGATGGGTAAAGATGTCTGAATAAAGTGACTCATTGCTAATGAGGATTATATTAGCATTATTTCAGATTGATGAGTCATCATCAAGAGATCTCCCTGAGCATGATTTATTCAAGAGGAGATAGGAGTTGTTCCTCACACTTCTGCAGTAATGATCAGTATGAGGGGGACAGAAGGTCCGTCTGGAAGGCAGAGGTTAACAGAGATTTGATCAAATCATTAATATTGCTAGAATCACATAAGAATTTTTCCCCAAAGGACAAAGAAAACCAAGACCACACGATTCTTGGTCGGTCACAGTCAAGTCATCATACAGGCTTGTTACTTTCAGTTCCATATTTCTGTGTAAATAAATGAATGTCATATACAGTAAAAAAAAACAAGAAGCTAAATTTACTTAAAATTATTTTTATTTTGCAAGTTTTTGCAAGCATATTTTTAAAGTAAAATTTAAATACAGAATGAAGTAAAATCTACTTAAATAAGTTATGTAAAATTAGCAAAGGAAATAAGTAAATTTAACGTGGCCAGGCAGAGTTTGATGAGTAATTGATACCTAATTATTTTAAGTTTAACCTGCAATACTCAAGTATATTTCACTCAGTCATAGTTTGTAAACTGTACTCAAACAACATAGCACTGAAAAAAATGCCTATAAAGCATGTGGTTAAGTTACAACCACATATGCAAGCAAGTAGACAACTCTTTATTCCTTTAAAGGTAATATGTTGACTCAATATAGTTATTAGCTGGATGAACACAGAGACCTGAATACTTGGCACATGATACACAATGACAGTGACAATCAGTAAATATTGTTTGAGTATGAATGAATCATTTTGAGTAAAAAAAATGAACTCCAGATGTCACAAAACAGCAAGTTACTTAACAACAAAAGCAACCATAAAGCAGTGTAAATACATCTTGAAAACAGCCAAAGAAATGACCTTATTAATTATTCACGCCAAGTGCATAATCGGAACAATGGAATCATGGCGTTGATATTTACTTAAACAATCTTTGTAAAAATAATAAACAATTCCAAGAAAAATATATCTAGAAGTTCAAACTTTAAATTCTACAAGCTTAAATTGAGTGCTAATATTGAATTTATCTCTTTTTTTTATTCTTGCCTGAACTAAATTATTTAATGTAGAAATTCCATTTGTTTTTCTGTAGTATTTACTGCACCACAAAATCTTTTTTATCAGTGAATTATACGCTTTATTTACTTCATAGGTGAAGAACACATTGGCTCTGTAAAGGAATTATGAAAATCACAGAGAAAGACTGAACGACGGGTTAATTTATAAATCTGCCACAGTCAAGGAGTGGAGGATGGTGCTCCATTACTGTACGTTGTTTTTGTTTACTATAGTAACACGTGTTGGGTTGGCCAGAGATTATAATGAGCTGTTAATTATCAAGATTACTCCAAAATATTGGAGAAAGGAAATGTGTGTATGCTTGCATAATTAACAGCAAAAACAATGTGATAATAAAACCTACCATGCTGCAATATTTCATTGGTTTGACTGATATTGATTTACTGTACGTGTATGCAGGCATGAAAAATTCCCTGACAGATAACACTGCCACCTAATTAAGTTGGACTATGAGTAGTTAGTGAATACAATCCATGTTTTTGTGCTGAAATACAGCAATAAATTGATGCAAGTGTTTAGTGAATTAACCCAACCATCTTTCTGATACAATTCAGTCATTTTTCAGCCCTTATGAGGCGATGACCCAGATGAGTCAGTAATTGTAAGTTAATGTAATGCTCTTGTGATTGGAGGAATAAAGTCGCCTCAGTTCCAGCATCAGCCCAACAGGGATAGATGCCATAACACACGCGGTCAGGTTCAGCAATTACTACAGAGCCTGAAGGCAGACACCATTTCTGTCCATCACTCTATTTCTCTCTCCCTGTGTTGTACTTCTCTCCCATATCATTTTATATCTCCCCTCTGCTCTTTGAATACTGCTATAGAGCAGGACAAACACATTTTGTCCTTAAAAAGTATTAGTAATAGATTGTAATAAATAATACAAACAATGTCAACTGCATTATGATGAAGTCATACTATGGTCATTACCCTGAATGTTCACAACACCAAGCTGTTGGCACCTGACTATGACATTAGAGTCAGAAAAGCAGAATGTGTTTGACAGTACATTTCTTCACAGCTGTCATAGTGTGACTCCTGTGTGCTGTCAACCTGCTGGAGATGTCCAGGGTTTGCTCTTGAGCGAGCACCACATTCACAGTCAATCTGTAAGGTGTCACTTAAGCTGAAGATTTATAAGGTCCACAACATGCAGGGTCAGAAATGAACTAGGACTCCTGAAGAAATGCCACACTCCAAAGTGACCCAAATGACACACATATACACCAGTGTCCGAAATTAACTATATGGAGTTGATTCTTCTGACTAGCATTATACATACGTATGTTTAATTTTACTTTAGTAGTTCATTTTACTTTAGCAGTAAATTTTATTTAAAAGTTTTACCAAGCTGATTACTCACTAAAAACTCCCACAGATCATGTTTGCAGGCTATTTCAAATCTTATTTTGATGTAACAAGGGGTGATTTATACACTTTTTAATGTCATATTTTGTAATATTTGCATTGTTATATTTTGATTTTTTTTTGTCATCCAATTTTTTGAGCCACTGCCTCCCTTGCCTCCTCAGAGGAAATACCCCTGATAACACACCCAGAGAGTGCATGTATAGACTATGAGACGTAGGTTAGACTACTGCACGAGCATATTTAAAGTTCACTCTCTCAATACATGATTTAGTCTATTAAAATACTTTTAGAATTCCCCCGAAATGCAAGATAAGGGGAGAAAATGCCCCTGTATGACTTTCAAGTCTTTTATATTTATATTGTCTGATATAATGTCACACGAAGAGTCACCAAATATCAGCATGAATGCAAATTTGGTGCACAGTTCAATGAACAAGAAGTTCATATTAATTTACTTACATTTTAGACACAACAGTTCTTGTTTTTGCTCTATTTCAACAACGAAAATAGTTCCAAACAAAGCCACAGCAAAACAGTCTTGTGTCTCTGGGGAACACACAATAGTGTGTTACCAAATCAATCTGACATTTAAATGAATCATTTGAATGAATAACTCATGCAGTTATTTACCGCCACCTACTGACGATTTTAGCTTTATGTTTAAAGGGGTCATATGATGCAATTTCAAGTTTTGTGTTACAAGCTGTTCGTGCATATATAAGATCCATAAAGTTGCAATGACTAAAGTCTCAAATCCAAAGAGATATTCTTTATAAACGTTAAGACTCGTCCACACCTTCCTAAAACGCCTTATTTAAGCGTGCCCCCACATATCTACATTACTGTGTTGGTTTGCATAACACCATCCAAATGTTTAGCAAATCACAACATACTAGATAACTGGCCAATCAGAGCACACCGCGCTTTTTAGAACGATGAGCTTTGTAAAAAATCGATGCGTTTCAGAAAGGTGGAGCAGAGAGGAGCAACAATAATGTACGATATGTGTAAAATAATGTTTTTTAACCTTAAACAAAAACAACACATTGCATTACACCATACACACAAAATAATGTTATGTTTAGTAAGGCTTCCTCCTAATAGTCGACCAGAAGAGGCTTGGTCGACCAAAATATTATTAGTTGTTCAGTAAAAAAAAAATCACAGGCGAAGTCACGTAGTCCGTGACAGACAGATCGTTAAAGGTTGGTCTGGTAATACAGTACATCGGGCAGGACATCCAAATGCTCACCTATCATTCATCGTTCTCAAATATGGCTTATCATCTGAAATATGTAAGTAGCCTATTAACAACTTTGCATGGCCGATCAATCTAATGTTAACCTAGAGAAATGTGTGCTATTAAAGTATGCGTGAGGAGTGTGGAAGCTGAACAGTAGCACGCTCACTGCAGGACAGATGGCGACGCCAGTGCACTCACTTGCTCTTAATGCTTCATTTTTGGTCATACTGTAAAGACTCTACATTTATTTGTGTGCACTCACAAAAACAACAAAACATTGTGCTTTTGTAAAATAATGAAAGCAAACATGATGCGCTTTCTGCCCTCTCGGTCTCTGTGAACTTGTGCATGAATCTCTGTGTATATCTTTGCCTTACAGACATTAAAAATATATCTATAGAGAGTGAAATGTCTATTTTCAAATGAACCAATTCAAATATAAAACAAATATTCTCAAACGTTCATACAAGCGCATCATTACTGTGGAGATGACTAGTTAGTGTCGCCGAGTTCATCTCTTAAACCGAAAAAAAGAAAGCACTATAGTTTATCAAATTATTAAAATGTTAATACAGCCACCTTACTGTTTTTCCTTGACACATTCATAATCATTACTTCTGCCAGTGCGCTATGGCAAGCTTTATGTATGAACTTGAGTGCTTATAGGCTATGTAGGCAATTAAAGGCTCATTATAATGATTTAAATGGTTTATTAATAAACATGCAATTAGTTGACTAATGCTTAAAATGAACGACTACTAGTAGACCAGAAAAATCCTCAGTCAAGGGCAGCCCTAATTTTTAGCATCGTCATATGATCCCTTTAAAGTATATTTCAAAATCATTTCAAATATTACTATTGCCAACAAAACAGTTCTACAGTGTCTTACTAATGAAATTTATTGATTAAATTTAAGAATTTGACACAAAAGATGATGCATACACTTCATTAGGTTAGAAAAAATTGGCCTTATAAAGGTAAAAATTTATTAAAGCTTATTGGAAAAGTTCATTTCTGTTACCCCTGCAAACTAACCACCGCACAGAATATGAATATATTTAAAAGGTTTGGGATTCATCTGTCCATGGCACGCCTAAACCTGTCAAAGTACCGGCACAATAACACGATCAGCAAAATATCGTCTAATTATTGTTATCAAAAATGTAATCAAGATTTTGTCATTATCGCACACCCCTATATATAAATTTTTGTCCTAGTACATATTTTAGTCAGTTACTGTTTTAAGAACAAATATATAATATAGTCAGAAAAAATGCCACTTAGAACCATGAAGTTAATTTCGGTCACTTGACATTTACAGTATGCATTTATCAGAGCGCACTCTCACTTTCTCAGTAGTGAGGTCAGCGATCTTTCTCAGCTTACAACAACAGAGGGATTTACAACATGCTGTCTATCTTCCCGAAACTAACCATCCTTCTCCTACTGCATTAAGTAACCTCCTCCTCTCTCTACATCGCTACAATCGATACGGCACCACAGAGAGGCACTCAGTCCCCTGAAGATGCACCACAACAGTGTCTATCACTCACATTTTCCACATCTGTCTCCCAGTAGTGCCCGTTGGTTTGTACTCATTTTCAACCCCAGTTTAAGTGCAAACATATTCCAACTCCATTAGGCAGTAAACACAAGGAAATCTCTTGACACCTTAATAGTTCACAATATTATCTGACCTAACCCAGGGAATTATGAGTCTCCTGCCAAATCCGAGTCAGGCTTGATAATAAGCTGGTATATTGTGGAACAATAAAGGTGACTGACAAACCACCAAGAGCCCAAAAAAAAACAGTGTCAGAGAATTTCTCTCAAATTAATGAAATTATACATGCATTATGCTGTTCTTAAATTACACACAGTTTGACAACAATTTCAGCTATTTATACTGTTTCTGTACAACATTAATTGTACGATCAATATACCTGTCATTTGAATGGACTGGGAGATCAATAAACCCTTTGGACCTTAAATTCCTGACACATTCTACCTACAACTTAAACTGCTGCACATAATGATGCATTGCATAATACATGTCAGCCACTATCCCTGTTTGCTGTAAGACATTATGGGCGATCTAGTTTCTCTTTCCCAAGACTGCAGCAGGAGAAAAATATTTGATTTACATTTGAATTGGTGCAAACCCAAAATGTCTTGCCAGAGAATACAGCAAATGATTGTCAGAGGTGTGCATATGAGAGAGAAGACTAATTAATTATACAATTATAGAGATTATAGAGAAGAGTAATTATACACCAGGACACAAACTCTTTGGGTTTGACTGTCCTTCAAATAGAAGAATGAGCTTGTTGCTATAGGTGCATTGAGAACAGAGCTATAAATACAACTTGTTATTATTGTACAATTATATAATACATTTTTAAAAATGTAATTGTGTCTTGTAACCTGTACTAAATTCCATAGTAAGTAATGAAATGCTAGTGTATCATGTAATTAATTTGATTTAAAAAATGTATCGCTTGACAGCACTGCTATTCTCAGAAGAACATGAAAAGGAGAGATGGTAAAAACAGCATCTGGACAGCCATGAGCTCAGGCACAGTCAGCATTTGGTCAGAGACGTGAGATCAATAACGTCACAAATGCAGGAATGCATCAATGTATTGCACTGACTGAACAAGTTAACACATCAACTTTATTTGTGAATACTGCTGCTTATTGACATATGAAGCATGAAGAAAAGACATCCAGAACAACATTGTGCAACTGGTGAGTGGAAATTACTTTCGAAGTGGGGTGTTTCAGACATCTTGTCATACGCAACACATTCAAACTCTCTAACAACATAGCCGTTATAAACTGATGTAAGTCTCCTTGAAATTACAGCTGTTGAAACAAATCTTACAAATCTAACTGTAATCTTACTGTCTTTATTATTTATAAATGCCCTCAAGGAAAAGAAATACACTTTAGAATACTTTTAAAAAGAGTACTTACTATGGACATAAGTAACACACTTTAAAATAATATACTTAAGAGCAAACTGACTGTAATGTTTTCCAACACTTAACTTCATGGTAATTGCAATTTAATGAAAACGTAGTATAGTTTAAATTTATATTAATTGGAATTAGTTGAATTTTAAAGTGCTTTCCAACACACTTCAGTATGCTTAAGTACATCTTTATATGCAATTTCAGACAAGCAACGTAACATTTACCATTTTCTCATATGCATGCTCATATTTGCTGTGGGGTTGTTAACAGATGCCCCTGATGTTTGTTGACATGCTGAGAATGCACAGGCACTTGCTGACTATAATGCCACTTTACGAGATGTGATTCCATTAGACATAGATCTGTTTTTTCTGATAATGTCTGCCTCACTGAAGGCAAATGTCTCCCCTGTGCTGACTATAACAGTCCCCTACAACAGTTGATGCTCAAAGATAGCTCGAAACGAGCCATGAAGGGTCATTACGGCTACTGCGGAGCTCTATGAGATGGAGAAACTATCATATCGGTGTACCAGGAACACATAAACCTTTGGAAAACCCTTGGGTGAGACCATTACTGCTAACTGAACTGTACTGCAGCAGCGCCCTGGTCACTGCCAAAGAATGGACGAGGTTTATCTGTAGATTCAGGCCCTATGAGACTGTGGTCACATCACAGCGTGGCCCCGAGGAATCCTGATGCATAGAGCATCAGTTTCCTTACTCAGCACACACCATAAGTCTTAACCTAGACAGTATTAAAATGTTATGTTGCTGAGTCTTCTGAATTACAGCCTTGCATTTGTCTTACACCCTACTCAAGAGAATGAGTGAGAAAAAGAGAGGGAGATGTGGACAATGTGGGCAATTTGTTATGTAATGTATGTATGTTTTATTAATCACTTCAGACGGCTCTTAAAGGAATAGTTCTCCCAAGAATGGAAATGGAATGGAATTCTCACGTGGTTCCAAACCCATTTGATGTTTTTTCTTAGGAACATGAAAGGATAATGTTGAAAATACAAAGCATTTTTAAATACAACAACAGTTTAAAGGGAGAAAAACGACCCAAGAACTGGACCAGTAAATAAATGCTTCTTTTTAGCTACTTCTTTTCAAATAACTGATTAATCTGATTCAAAAATCTGATTCATTCTGCAGTAGTGTTATTGTTCACTAAAACTAAAAATTGGTAGAAATCTGAAATAAATGAAAGCATAAATATTATATGAAAAATGTAAACGAACATTAGAAATGTTGCCTTGGCAAATAACTGAAATAAAATCAGTGTTGGCTGAAGTACTAAAATAGCTAAACCTGAAATTAAAATAAATTAGAGCTAAGTTAAATAATGTTTTTAAAAATTAAAATTAAAAAGCTAATTCAAAATATTAATAAATACTACAAAAGTATATCAAACAGGTTTTATACATGTCTGGTTTGTAAGAACATATTACTATATCATACACTTATAAATAACATACATATGTGAAGCTTCTTGAAAATATCTAATTTCATATTCTACAGAAGAAATTAAGTCATATGAGTTTGGAACAAGTTTTCATTTCTGGATCAACTGTCTCTTTAAGGGCCCCAGAAGCAGTAGTACTCGCTCTCTCTCCTCGCTCAGTACCGCAAAGATACACTGAAACTTAACAAGCCCGGGATTTATGTTTAAAAAAAAAAAAAGAAGTACAAAGCAAATTTATGCACCAGCAAGAAGAACAAGAGTCTAAACTGTAGCTCTGTTTCACTAAAACAAAAAGGCCCTCATCAGCACAGCTGGCTTTAACATGGTGATTAACCTAATGCTAATTCCACAGATCTAATATAAATCCAGTCCCATTCATACAATGCATTAAACACTGATTCACCATCACCACACAAAAAGTACATCCACAGATCCGTGATTAGCACACATATAACTCTAAGAACAGGCAATTAAACTGGGTTTGTGTAAATCCGCTATTCTTTATGAATTCATATGGTTCATTAATGCTAGTATTAGCTGGATTTGACTAATGCAGTACAACAGAATACCACACAATGCACCATATTGTAGCACTGTGAGATAAATCCACAAACACAAGACTTTCTCTCCATCTGCTGTCATATGTGCGCACAGAGAGAAGTATGACAGAAACGGTGCAGAACGACCAAGCAACGGCAAGCAATGCGCTACTACAAATCAAGAAACGATCAGCACGGCAACCCACTACCACTAAAACTGATCTGAAGCCAGCTGTGCTTTATAAGCTGGAGTCTGCCAAATTAAACTACCTTTAGTCAGCTTTCCAATTAAAACTTTAAAACTGAAGTGTGTAATTTCTGTGCTACTAGTGGCACTCATTGAAAGAGTAAAAATGAAAAATCACACCACTGATTGTCACACTGCTTAAATAAACAAATCACAGCTAAATAAAAAAAAAATTAAAGAAACAAATCTAAAGAACATTAGTACATTTTATAAATAAATACATGCTGGTTTGGATAGATACACCCCCTGGCAAAAATTATGGAATCACCACATTTAGATGTTGTTTACCCAAATGTTTTACTTCATAACAAAATAAACGAATCACAGATATCACACAAAAAAAATTTTGTTTAATAATTCAACATTCTGGTTATGTGAAACATACCTCAAAAAAAGATATTAAACTGTTTTGATTAATGAAAATTTGTTTTCCATATCAAGTAGAGGAAAAAAATATGGAATCATTCAATGTTGAGGAAATAATTATGGAATCATCTACCAAAGCACACAGATAGTACTTTGTTGCTCCTCCTCTTGCTTTTATGATGGCCTGAATTCTTTGGGGCATGGACTTCACTAATGAAAAACAATATTCTTCAAGAAGCTGGTTCCAACTTTGTCGAATAGCAGTTGACAGATCAGCTTTGCAAGATGGAGCCTTGTCATGGACCAGTTTTTTTCAATTTCCACCATAAATTTTCAATCGGATTGAGATCCGGACTGTTTGCAGGCCATTCTGCTGGCCATGAGTTGATATGCCTTTCGTAAAAGAAAAGCTTTAAAGGGGTCATCGGATGCCCATTTCCCACAACTTGATATGATTCTTTAGGGTCGTAATGAGTCTACAGCATACTTTGGTTAATATTTCTCAATAGTAGTGTAAAAAAACAAAAAGTCAAAATCAGCTCTGTTTTCAGCAAGCCGATTTTTAGTCCATGTTGCTTTAAATGCTAATGACTCTGCTGACCCCACCCCTCTCTTCCGTGGAGTGACGAGCAGACTGTAAACTTCAGCCGCGAAACTGGCTAACTAGCATGCACAATATTAGGAAAGGAGATTTGCAAAGATTCATAAAAAACCCTTATACTCACTTCTTCTGTAGGTGAGGCTGAATTACGAATGATTCATGAGAACATAGACGCATTTAGGCAGGTCGGGGATCGAAAGTAATGTTAATCCTTTGCGTCTTCAACGGCTCAGATAGTGGGAGTAAATGATGACTGCTATGTTCATTATTATATCCAACAACAAAACACCTCAATCGCTTAATCGGAGACATCTTGTCTTCCCCTGAGTCGACACAATGGCAAACAGCTCACAGCTCACTCAGGGCTGGTCTAAGGTAAGACGGCCTTGTCAATCAACTATCGTGGGAGCTGTCTGTGCAGAAAGACATCATTCTGACAGAGCTCTCAGAACAGCCTGATTTGAGAAAGGCAATTTTAAAATAGGGATTATTAAAAAAACACTGGGTGGATTTTTATCATTATAGGATGGATGTGTACACACACTTCCAACACACGTTTATGTTCAAACAACTTGTAAAGTGAATTTTGCATCCGATGACCCCTTTAACACTCTTTTCTCTGTGGCAAGATGCATTATCATCCTGAAAAATTACATCATCACCAAACTTCTTTTCTATTGATGGAATGAGAAAAGTGTTAAAAATTTCAATGTACACTTGTGCATTGACTGTTGAGGTAAGGATTGTCATTTGCCCTGGTCCTTTACCTGACATGCAACCCCATATCATAAATGAGTTGGGAAATTTGGTTGTTTTCTTCAGGCATATTTATATATTTCATTAGAACGGCACCAGACAAAAGTTCCAGCATCATCCCCTTGTCCAATGCAGATTTGTGATTCATCACTTTCATCCAATCATCCACACTCCATGGCTGCTTCTCTTTAGCCCACTGTAACCTTCTTCTGTTTAGGTGTTAATGCTGGTTTTCGTTTGGCTTTTCTATATTTAAATCCCATTTCATTCACCTGGTTTCTCACAGTTCTGTCACACACATCGACTCCTGTTTCCACCCATTTTTTTTTTTTTCATTTGTTTCGTTGTGCATTTTCTATTTTCAAGGCAAATAGTTTTGAGTTTTCTATCCTGACGCTTTGAGGTCTTCCTTGGTCTGCCTGTAGATTTTCCTTTTGTAACCTTTCCATTTTGTTTATACTTGAAATTTTAGAAACAGCTGACTGGGAACATCCAACTTCTTTTGCCACACTCTGTGATGGATTTTCTTCTTGAAGGAGTTTATAATATATAATATAAGAGAGACAGCTCTCTTGTTGGGGCCATTTTTCCTTTCATATAGCCAAGTCCAACAGCTCATTAAAGGGATAGTTCACCCAAAAATGAAAAATGGATGTTTATCTGCGTACCCCAAGGGCATCCAAGATGTAGGTGACTTTGTTTCTTCAGTAGAACACAAACGTGCATTACCACCACCTATCTCTCAAATGGAACATTGACACACCTAATTGAGATTGTAGATAGAGTGTCAATGGTCCATTTGAGAGATAGGTGGTGGTAATGCACTTATAAGTCTGCGATCCGCTGTAAAGCAAGAAGACGACGCGTCACGCGCCGGCTGTAGTGACCGCGCTCAGGACAGTTGAACAGTGCGGCGGATCAGAGGTAAAAACTATATAAATACTGTTCAGTTTCTTGCACAGACCGATCGTTTCCTATCTTTAGACCTCAATGTATCGTCACGAACCGCAGGGTTTAATTTGGTTTTGTCTGTGTATGTTTTTTTTTTCTCAAAGCAGTGAGTCCCATTGACTGCATTTATATGACCGACAGACAGCAACGGTTTGAGGTAAAAATCTTTGTTTGTGTTCTACTGAAGGAACAAAGTCACCTACATCTTGCATGCCCTTGGGGTAAGCAGATAAACATCAAATTTTCATTTTTGGGTGCACTATCCCTTTAAGGTCTGGACGCACTCTCTTTTAACTGCTGACTAATTAGCATTTTAGATACAGAATCTGCCTGTATTTATTTCAGAAATGCAAATTACAAGATGATTCCATATTTTTTTCCTCAACACTGAATGATTCCATAATTTTTTCCCTCTACTTGATATGGGAAACAATTTTCCATGAATTAAAATGTTTTAATTTAATTAGTTTGAGGTATGTTTCACATAAAAAAGTGTTGAATTATCAAGCAAAAATTGTTTCGTCATATCTGTGATTTGTTTATTTGTTATAAAGTCAAAACTTTGGGTGAACATCACAACAAGTGTGGTGATTCCATAATTTTGCCAGGGGTTATAGATAGACAGATATATATTTATAAAAATGCAGCAAACACGTATTTAAAAAACAAAAAAAAAGCTTGTATATTTAAGGGATTAATCCTTTTTACAGAAACAATCTCACAACTTCAACCAATCTCTGTAAATTAAAAGGTATTTAGAAGCTATTTTATGTCTACCTAGAATAATTTTGTTAAAATACAGATATTATTAATTATAATAACCAAGAAATGTTGTAGAAAAATTTTGTAAATTCGTAATAAAAAGACAGATGTCTGTAGATATAAATTTTAATTGTTCATTTTCCAGAAATATTACAGTTTAAAATGTTTGGACAGTACAGAAGTGAGCATAGTACTTAGAAATATGTAAAAAAAAAAAAAAAAAATTGCAACATTGTCAGCCAATTTCTGTAAAATTAATGTATTTTGTACCTATTAAAAGGAACCTGCACATTCACAGTATTAGTCATTGTACAGAAGCATTGTATGTCAAGGTAAATGAATAAAATAAAATTACAGGAAATACATTTAGTACATAATTTAGAGCATACAAATATACCTACATTAAAAGGCAATTGCTGTATACCTTTATACATTTACACTGACACTTTATCCAAAGCAACATACAAAGTACCAGTTAGTCTAACACAGTAGACATAGCAGGGTTTTTTTTATAAACGGAAAGAGTTAGTATTAAAAGGATAGTTCACCAAAAAAGAAAATTGCCCTATGATTTACTCACCCTCAAGCCATCCTCAGTGTGCAGTATATGACTTTCTTCTTTCAGATGAACACAATCAGAGTTATATCAATAAATATCCTGGCTCTTCCAGGCTTTGTAATGGCAGTGAATGGCTGCCATGAGTTTGAAGCTCAAAAAAGTGCATCCATCCTTCATAAACATACTCCATATGACTCCAGGGTTTAATAAAGGTGAAGCATATTTTACACTATGAAAAAAATCGCTCCCGGCAAAATACTACGTCACGACATACAAAGCTACATCCTACATCGAGCAAGTTATGATTAAGTAAAATCTGTATGGCTGTTTAACCTGAAAGTTAGTTATTTTACTTTATAAAGTGTAAAATATGCTTTGCTTCAGAAGGCCTTTAAAAAACCCACTGGAGCCATGTTGAGTACGTTTATGATGATTGGATGCACTTTTTTGAGCTTCAAAGTTATGGCAGCCTTTCACTGCCATTATAAAGCCTGGAAGAGCCCAGATGTTTATTGATATAACTCCGATTGTTTTTGTCTGAAAGAAGAAAGTCATATACACATACGATGGCTTCGTGGGGTCATTTTCATTTTTGGGTGATCTATCCCTTTAATGGGTCAAGTGTCCCTGAAAAAAAAAATGAAAAAAAAGGAATTTTTAGCCATTTCTTGTAAATGGGCAGAGTCAGGCAGTTTAGTACAAAAGCAACAAACAGTCAAAGTAAAGGTCTGTGAAAGTGAATTTATACCTCTTTGGAATGTGATGCAAGCAGCTACTAGCAACCAGAGCAAAGTGATGAGGTGAGTGACGTGCACTCTCTTCAGCTCGTTAAAGACCACTCTCAGTGCCACATGCTGGATTAGTTGCAAAGGCTTGATAGTACATGCTGGAAGATCAGCCAAGAGAGTAGTACAATAGTCCAGTCTGGAGAGAGCAAGAGCTTGGACAAGGAGTTCTGTAGCATGCCCCGTAATGAAGGGTCTGATCTTCCTAATGTTGTACAGGGCAAATCTGCAGGATCGGGCCAGTGCAATGTGGTCAGTGAAGTTTATGTGCGTCAACTTTAACATTAAGGTTGGGTTGACTGAAAACTTGCGCAATTCTGTCTTGGCCAGGTTGAGTTGATGGCCGTTCAACATCCAGCAAGACTTTTCTGTCCAGGAGGCAGAGATGCAAGCAGCATCCATCGAAACATCCAGCTGGAATGAAAGGGAGAGATGCGTGTCATTACAATAGCAGTAATATGAAAAGCCATGTTTCTGAATGACATTGTCATGATATACATGGAGAGTAGAACTGTTCCAACCACTGAGTGCTGAGGCACACCAGAAGCAGAAACAAGATGTCGTGACACCCTGAAGGACCTACCTGAGAGTTAAGACTTGAACTACTGTAGTGCGGTTCATGAGAAAGACTAGTTGCTGTCCAGGAGGTTGTTCTGTGTGAGAAAGCAGAGGTTGAACATGACTCATTAATTTTTATTAAATGAATACAATTGTTCTGATGTTGAAGTTTTAGTGATACAATGTTTGTTTTCATATGAAAAAATAACAAAGGAGAAATTATTTTTAACTCTAGGCCCAAATTACATGTTTTCATGGTCCCAGTTAACCCAAAAATTAATGTAAACATTCAAAAAGTTCTCACCATCAATAACGATATCTTGACTTTGATTCTGGTTCCTGATTCGGTCAGTGCCTAAAAAGTACCTAAATCGATACCCAGCCCTACCCAAAGATGAAAGTTTTACTCACCCCAATGCCTTCCAAGATGTTTTTCTTCTGCAGATCACTTTTGGAGTTGTTTTATTTATTTATTTATTTTTTTTAGAAAGTTGTCCAATATCTGTTGAGGCATAAAATGCATCTGATTGGGTATACCATTTTGAATATCCAAAAATTGTATGTAGAAAGCATAAACGTAATCCATATGGTTCGAGTTAATGAAACAAAGCACTACGGTTTAACTATAAACTGTTGATTCTGCTTAAAATACAATGATTTCACATAATTACATAATGCAGATGTCTTTAAAAGTGCTTCCCCTCATACAATTAAATTCACAAACATATTTTCATGCATCTGTTTTACACTGATTTTGGTTTTAAATGGTCCTTGGTCTATTTATTTACCCCTTACCACATAGGAACTGAAAATTATACACAAAGAAGAACCATTTAAAAAAGACAAAAGAAAGAAAAAACAGCTGCATGAAAAGAAAATACAGAATTTGTTGTATTGTCATATGGCATGAGAAGACTTGTCTATGCTGATTAAAGATTTAAATATTAATAATAATAATAATAAAAGTTGACTTGTTCCACACCTGAATTGCCATGCTTATATGCTGTAGATCTCCACAGTCTTTCCACACGAACTAAAAAAAAAAAAAACACATTTTTTAATATTATGTATTTACATTCACACATCACAGCCTATGTTCCACTGAGACAATGATCTGGAAGCTGAGCAGGAAAGGTTAACAGTGATGTTTGCTAAATGTGAATTTAGCTAAATTTAGAAAGTAAATGTACATTATTTACTTTGACTTAGCTGCATCATATTACTACCTAGGGGAGTAAATGTCCAGTATAGATGCAATTTTCATAATCAACAATACAATATGTAATTACAGTTTGCTCACAACCTCAGGCCTCAAGATGTTTCACTTTTCATCAGAACACAAAGATGATATCAGCTATTATTACTTATAAGATTAACATAGGCACTTATACATGCATAATATAAGCATAGGCGAACAAATGCGCACAGAATTGCTTCCGACGCCCATAAACTAATGCATTAAGCCAGGTTAAGCGTATTCCTTATAAGAGGAAAACGCTTTATGCGTAATTAAACACTAATAATAATGTGTTTATTGAGTTTGGTCTTTTAAAAACACTGTTTTAATATATTAAGCCACGTTAAGCATTTTCAAATGTCCCGCCGGAAGTGCCGCTGCTTCCTTTTACACTGAAATGCCTTCCATTTGCACTGAAAAGTTCACGCACATCCACATATGAAATCACTTGCATATACATATATACACAAATAAAGCATGCGTCTTTCTTATCAGAATTGTATACGTTTGTGAATTTTATTTTGTATGTTTGCGCGAGTGTTTTATGGGTGTGTCCGCGCATCGAGTTTATATGTATGTGCGAGTGTTAATAGGTGTATATGCATGGATCAAGTTTATATGTATATGCGAGTGTTAATAGGTGTATATGTATGGATCAAGTTTATATGTATATGCGAGTGTTAATAGGTGTATATGCATGGATCAAGTTTATATGTATATGCGAGTGTTAATAGGTGTATATGCATGGATCAAGTTTATATGTATGTGCGAGTGTTAATAGGTGTATATGCATGGATCAAGTTTATATGTATGTGCGAGTGTTAATAGGTGTATATGCATGGATCAAGTTTATATGTATATGCGAGTGTTAATAGGTGTATATGTATGGATCAAGTTTATATGTATATGCGAGTGTTAATAGGTGTATATGCATGGATCAAGTTTATATGTATATGCGAGTGTTAATAGGTGTATATGCATGGATCAAGTTTATATGTATGTGCGAGTGTTAATAGGTGTATATGCATGGATCAAGTTTATATGTATATGCGAGTGTTAATAGGTGTATATGCATGGATCAAGTTTATATGTATATGCGAGTGTTTATAGGTGTATATGCATGGATCAAGTTTATATGTATGTGCGAGTGTTTATAGGTGTATATGCATGGATCAAGTTTATATGTATATGCGAGTGTTAATAGGTGTATATGCATGGATCAAGTTTATATGTATGTGCGAGTGTTAATAGGTGTATATGCATGGATCAAGTTTATATGTATATGCGAGTGTTAATAGGTGTATATGCATGGATCAATTTTATATGTATATGCGAGTGTTAATAGGTGTATATGCATGGATCAATTTTATATGTATATGCGAGTGTTAATAGGTATATATGCATGGATCAAGTTTATATGTATGTGCGAGTGTTAATAGGTGTATATGCATGAATCAAGTTTATATGTATATGCGAGTGTTAATAGGTGTATATGCATGGATCAAGTTTATATGTATATGCGAGTGTTTATAGGTGTATATGCATGGATCAAGTTTATATGTATATGCGAGTGTTTATAGGTGTATATGCATGGATCAAGTTTATATGTATATGCGAGTGTTTATAGGTGTATATGCATGGATCAAGTTTATATGTATATGCGAGTGTTAATAGGTGTATATGCATGGATCAAGTTTATATGTATGTGCGAGTGTTAATAGGTGTATATGCATGGATCAAGTTTATATGTATGTGCGAGTGTTAATAGGTGTATATGCATGGATCAAGTTTATATGTATATGCGAGTGTTAATAGGTGTATATGCATGGATAAAGTTTATATGTATATGCAAGTGTTTATAGGTGTATATGCATGGATCAAGTTTATATGTATATGCGAGTATGTATAGGTATGTGCATATATGCATGGATCGTG
Source organism: Barbus barbus (assembly GCF_936440315.1). Taxonomy (NCBI): domain Eukaryota; kingdom Metazoa; phylum Chordata; class Actinopteri; order Cypriniformes; family Cyprinidae; genus Barbus; species Barbus barbus. The sequence continues at coordinate 13,325,961 of NC_136752.1, forward strand.
TTTATATGTATTAGCGAGTGTCTATGCATTCATTACTAACATAATATGTATTGGTATGGATTTCATATTAGTGGGCACTTGTATTTCATATATATATTGAACATCCAATAGTATACATGTATATGCCAGTAATTTATAGGTGTATGCACGTGTTTTATGTATGTATTGATAAGATAAATCCTACCTGGCCTCATACTCGACACCAGTTATGTGACTGAACACCAATTAGAAATGCTAATTTTAGCTTCGAAACCAAGTTACACTTAACAACACAAATGTGCAGCCACACTATATCAAACATGTTGTATGAAAGACTTACCTCAGTCAGTTGGCATGATGTTTGCTGTAGTATAGTCAGAATTTGTTGTAGTTGGCGAAACAGGCTTGCACTGAAGAAAGAGTGCCTTATTTTCTCATATTCAAATCATTTGCTAGCTGTTCCGATGTCGTGCAGAACAGCCAATAATCGTGGACGGCGCTAAATTGGCGGCAAATTTGAATTTGCGTTGTCTTGCGTGCTCGTACACACACACACACTACACTAAACCTACCATCACGGAAAGCAATACCAAATAATGATTAAAATTAGCATTTATTTGCAAGACAAGATTAAAACAGTAGTAAAAGAAACAATGCATAATTTACAGTACATGTACTGTATGTACAAACACTATTATTTGACCTTAAAAACCTCATTAACCCTCACATGATTAACTATCTTCAGTGGTAATAAAAATTCTTAGAATGATTTGTGGTTAAAAAACAATTCCCCTATTTTTACAGTAATAATTCGTAATATTAAATAGCATTTTATTTAAAATTACACATTACTCTGTGAAAATACAGAAAATTTCAGTTTAAAAAAACAGAAAATTTATGTAATACCGAAATGCAAGCAATTATCTGTAAATGTATTAGTGGAACTTTAAAATACTGAAAATATCTGTAAAACAACGGTATTTATTTTATTGTATAATGAAAAAATGAGAAAATTCTGTAAAAAATTACAGACAATTACCTGTAAAAAAAAAAAACAGGTTTTTTTTTTAACAGTGCACATTCTACAATAATCTAACTGCTATTTAATTTACTTTTACAGAAGTATTGCCCTATAGGTCTCTTCCTAAACTGTGTATTTAGCTTTGCCACTGTTCCCTGTTTACTCACTGACATTGTTTTTAAGCCTCCTGGGTGGCTCACATTACGTTTCAACCAACAGCTTACAGTTTACTGGAGCTCATTCTACCTACTAGCCCTGTGGATCTGTAGAGGATTACTGATGGAACTGTTCAGTAACTCAAAAGCTGACCTGCACTACTACTGGACTATTACATGCAGTACTTATGAACTTTGGAGAAAGTATTCTGAAAATAACAAGAGATTAGGTGATGAAGAGCAAATAGTGGCTTTATGGGTTCAGGAGGTTTAAAGCACAAGTTTATTCATTTATGATTAAATGTTGCAGCTTAAAGAGAGAAGTTTCAGGAAATGTTTTCAAAGGCGCATCCGGGTCTTATTAGGACATGATGCAAATGTTTTTCTAAACAGAAATCCTACAAAGGCAGGAAATAGTTTTATATCAAATTATGTGAAGTTATGTGATACTATTAATATGTCTGCAATGCTTTTAAATAGCACTTAAAGTTCGCTGACATGCCCTAATTGGTGAGAATTTAATAAACACTCTGATGCTATTTTAAGTGTATTCCCTACTGAGAAGATCAGCTTAAACCATAAAGAATGCACTGAAATTAAAATTCTGTCCGATACCAAAAGCTGCTAATTATTTCCATGTTTTGGATGATAACCATAATAATGTGGTTAATATCAGTCAATCAGTCAGTATCAGTAATAACCTCTAATATCAGTCAATAACAGTCATGGCACTGATATATTGTGCATCCTCTAAATCTCCAAACATTAACCAACCACATGAAGCTCATTCTGATTAGTAAAGCATCCATGAAGCAAGGAAACAACTTAGTGATACTTACAGCCCACCATCATCATGGCCACAGAGAAGATCTTCTCCCCATCTGTAGTAGGTGCAATGTTCCCAAAGCCAATGGTGGTGAGACTTGTCATGGTGAAATAGAGAGACGATATGTAGAGTGTGTGCTTACTGGGACCACCTTCCCACTGGCCAGAGCCACTGGCATTGTAACGGTATGGCGTGCCAATGCTGATAGCTAACTGATAAAGCCAGCTTTCCCTCTTGATGTTGTTGCTGGCCTCATCGAAGATCTCGTAATCACCAATGCTGTACCAGATGCAGGCCAGCCAATGTGCCACCAGACCAAAGACACACACCAGTAAAACTAACACAGCAGCACCATATTCCAGATAGTGGTCCAGTTTGCGTGCCACTCGACCCAGACGGAGTAAACGCACCACCTTCAATGAGCTGAACAAGCTGCTGAGACCCTAGGCAAGAAAAAGAGAATGTATCATCAGAGATGGTACAGCATGTTAACACTAGCTGACCTCCATCACAAATCATGTTCCTTCCCCACCTCCACCATAGATCTACTAAAGGGTGATTTCATTTCATGTATTTTTTATTTATCATTTTGTTTATCAGTTGGAAAAAAATCCTTTCAACAATTGATTGCAACTATATTGTTACTCTGTGTCGTTTTCATTATATTTATGGTGTGAACGTCCCAAATCTAAAATAAATAGAACAATATTTATAATTTTATCTTATTATAATTTTTTATATTTTAACAAAACAATATTTTGACAATATTTTAACACAACCATTGCACTTTTATAATAATAAAAATTTATTTTGTAGAATTGAATCCTTTAATAAGAGTTTTTAATGAGACTAAAATCAGTTGTATTACTTTGTTCAAAAAATTATCATAATTTTTTTTTAATTTTGAAATGATTCATATTCTTCAGAAGAGTTATGTTTAAGTCATTGTATATATCAAAATACATTTCTTCATTTTTAAAGAAATCCAGACCAAAAAAAAAACTTTTTGCATTTTACTTTAATGCAGCATATTATTGCGTAGAGTTGGTTGGTAACAGGCTTCTCTGTGTGCGATGTAAACGAGCTGGAAAGAAAACAATTGGGTAAGAAAAGGCTTAGAAACATAAAGACATTAATGTTGCCATGTATCGTCTTATATTGAAAAGGTGCACTTGAAAGGCTTAGTTAACATAGTTCATGACTTTAAAAAAAGTCAAGATGTGGATTTCAAGGTGAGATATTTCATGTTCACTTGAACATTAATAATTCCAGGTTGATGGGTGTCATATAGCTCCAGAGACCTGCTCTTTCAGCCTATAGCTACTTTGATCTGACTACTTTCATGTCAGAGGAGGAGAGGATAGCTGAGATTCCTCAACTGATCCAACCACTCCATCTGCCACATCCAAAGAGAATCTCACGAGCGAACAAAGTTGTTTTATGGATCAGGCAAATTCTTTTGAGCTTATGAAAGATACAGCTAATAGTTTGGATGTGTGTTGTTGAGTCTGTATCATTAAAGGGTGGAATAAATATAGTCTTTTTGGCACTGAAAGCAAAATAAAGAGGATGCTTTCACTCAGCTATGCCCACGCTTGCACTCTATCCCTTTGAACAAAAGCTTAAACATTGCTTGTCAACTTCGGGCCAATGCAGATTATAGGTCTTTAAAGAAAAAAAGCCCACTCTGATTAACATATATTTGTAAGAGTTTTCTTAGCGTACACATGTATGCAGACATTTTCTGCAAGCAAGAAGAAGATCTGTAGAATGGACTTAATATGGTGTTAAACTGCAATCTAAAGGTTAACTTAAGTTCGCATTTACAGAGGTTTAATTTCTAGAGTTTGCTTGCTTATACACAAATGCAATATCCAACAGAATCAGGAATCGGATCTCATGACCCAACTGTGTGCACTACCACTGGCTGTATAGCTGCAGCACATTGCTGCTCATTTATTTAACTGTGTTAAGTGTTGCTCAAAATTTGGGAACACACCAATATTCAAATTGTAAACAATACAAAAATGGCTAATAGGTTTTTCTCTTGTACAAAATGTTTTAAAAGTAAAAAAAGAGGAAAAGTGTAGGAACATTAAATATTGAATAAATTAACAAAGCTCTAATATCAACTGAAAATTACTTTATTAATATGCATTAGTAAATATTAAATAAATTTTAGTAAATATTAAATATGAATAAATATTTAATAAACACACAAGCGGCATGAGCCAATATACATTTACAATATACTTTTTAAGTGACAAATCGCTAACATTAAATTTCCATACTATACAGTACCTAAATAATTTTAAAAATAAAAAAATTTTTTAAATGCTGTACCAGTATGAACAAGTGAATTTATTTTTAATGGATATTAAGTTTGAAATTTTAATTGTATTGTTCATCATTTATTATAATCAAAAGCTGATTCTAATTCTGTACTATTTTTTGGTAGATAAAAAAAAAACGAAAATAAAAACGAAAATAGTCTTAAATGCTTAATTAGACATCACAATACTATAATGTACAGAATAAAAAACTGATATTCATTTGAGATTTAATAAAGATTACATTTAACAGTATTAAAATTATTAGGGTGGGTTGCACCAACAAGGATTAAATTAAGCAGAGTTTAGAGCTAATCAAGGATTTGTTGATCTGGGTTTTATTTTAAATGGAGTTGTGTTGCACCACTTACTTTTAAACTGAGATTAACAAATCAGGGATTAGAATTCTAACCTGTGATTAAAACCTCTATCTACAATTAATTTTCTCCGCCATGATGGATTCGTCATGTAATTAATCAGCAACAATGTTGATATTCCTTATCCTCTGTCTCTGACATAAGTTGCTTTTGTCGATAAAGGAAATAAACTTGCAAACGGTCCCCCGGTCTTTATAAAACGCTATAGGTAGAGAGACTGTTGATCAAACGGCTGATCAAGCAAGCGATAAAACTTTGAGGCAGTGCATATGGATTTTATAATCTTGGAAAAATATATTTATTGTATCAATTAATGGAGTATAACTTATGACAAAACAACCGAGATAAGAGAAAATAACTGGCATGATTCATGGAATGACTACCACCGCTCGTGGCAGCGGCGCCCCGTCCGTTCGATCGCCGTCCAGCATGCGTGTGAAGCGGCCTTGAGAAACGTGAGGCAAGGCCGCGATACTGTCTTCTTTTCTTTGTCTTACGCCGAGATGAACCGAAATAAAGTGACGGATTCACATCCCGGATTCGATAACAGACCCTCACAATCTGCGGGCTCAGTGCGCTTTAATTTTAATTTTAATTTATAATAAACACCTCTCTGAGACCTGAAGACACACCCACTGTTTCTGTCTTTGTTCAATCAGCCACATACTGTTACTGTAAATGCTCTTTCTTGTATTTAAACCTCCTCTCCTGTAAATTTAAAGTTAATCCTTAATTGAGATTTAAATCTGAGTTTAAAGTTATGGAGCAACAGGATTAAAGTTAATCTATTTTAAATATAAAATAAATCCATGATCAAACTGATGGTTTAAATGTAAACCTACTTATTTTTAAACAAGGTTTAAAGTTTGGTGCAACAGAATTATTAGATAAACCTTGATTTAATCTAGATTTAAGCTTAATCCTTGTTGGTGCAACCCACCCTTAGTGTTTTTAATATTGACTTTAAATGAGCATTAGATAATAACAAAGGTTTAGAGGAAATTAGTATAACTATAGTATAGATTGATACAAATAAATGAGCAAAGCCATAATATCAGCTGATAGTGCACCATACAAAAAAAAAAAAAAAAAAATCAAGCCCAAGTAAATATTAATACAATATCTAAACTAAAAAAATGCAAACACACAAAGGACATGAGCATGTCCAGTACAGAACTTTGTAAATGAAGAACATTAAAATTTTACCATGAAAATCAGCCATTTCTTATTGAATTTCAGAAAAAAATAAAAACTGCAAATTCTCTGATTCAACCTGCATGAACGTTTCTTATCTTCTAGAGGATAGCTGCGAGGTTATCTGGAGGACAAAATGGAACGACGCGTTCTGTGCAGACACTTGATGGAATTCACTTTTTAAGCTGGCAGAGCAAAAATGAGGAGGTGAGAAGTAAGTAAACCTAATTGTTGCATCCTCAACAGCTTTGGACTGTCAGCCCAGAACTGTTTATAAATAGAGGCCGTGATGTGTACCTCACAGGTTTAATTAGCATTTCCTCCACCGAGGATTTCTGCTTTTTTTATTCCAGCCGTCACATAATCAAAAGGCTAATTTCTCAAACATGCTTTTATGTTCCTGAAAGGAGCAATTTCCCCTAGACACTGACACCGAGGAAGGAAGGTAAAAATAGATGTGTTCATTCTGCAATATTGCATGAAATCCTAAGGCTTTTATTACGCTAGCAAAAAAAAAAAACATGCTAATTTTACTCCCCAGGCGGAGCAGCTCTTAATGGATACTTTTCCAAGTAATTTATCATTTTTAGGGCCTATATCTAATTTGCAACTGTGCTTATGTAGCATTTAGTAAACCATAAAGTTTTCTGTCTTTGTCTTTGAGTCCAAACAGATGAGTAGCTATCGGGTGTGAACATTAGATGTTATGAGTGCTCATAAATGTTCGGCTAGATGTGTCGACCCCACAGTTGTATCATGGGATAATGGAAGAGAGAAACATTAATGCCTATTGGTGAAACATGCTGCATGTGGTTGTGTGTGTCAGGGCATGGGGAATGAAGCTTGTGCTGTCTAATTTGAATTGACTCACATCTAAAATCACTTTAGATAAACAAACACACTAAGGGGTGCAGCATTCAGAGTAACATTAGCATAAATTAGAGAGCCATTAGTGCATCTCTGCTCAACATTGAATAGGAGAGAGGTTACTGAACTGCTGTACAAATGAGAAAATGGGACAGAAGAGCCATAAACAACCCAAGAAAGGAGAGCGAACTTACAGGCAACACAGAGTCCTCCGCACGTGTGCCGTTGCGTTGAGAGTGGGCCGCAGCTGGCATGTGTCCCACTGCAGAAGAGTCTGCAATGGGATCCTAAGTCAGAAAGACAGAGGCAGACATTTCACTTCATGCCAAACTACGCTCGCGCATGCATATAATAAGCACAGAGATGGACTTTAGGATTCAAGAGACCCATTTACAGATATTCAATCTGAACAGTAGCACACTGAATGCGTCAAAGTAATTAGTATGAACGGAACAGCAGATGTATGCGGAAAGAACGTCATATCAAGATGCTAAAAAAAACACAAAAGCGTTATATAACAAGTGTCCTATAACAACAACTGACATGTCCTAATATGCACTTCCAGAAAAACCTTTGTGTGAAATGATTAAAGGAATAGTTCACTTGAGAATTCTGTCATCACTCATTCACCTTCATGTTGTTTCAAACTGATATGACTTTATTTATTCTGTGAAACACAAAAGCTATTAAAAAAAACCCTTCATTTAAAAACTGCATGTTGTGTTTACTTGTGTTATCTCTGATCAATATTTAAATTTGTTTGATGATCTGAAACATTAAGTGTGACAAACATGCAAAGAAATAAAAAATCAGGAAGGGGGCCAACACTTTTTCACACCACTGTACATCAGTATATTCATATTGCTCTTTTCCATACAAAAAAACTATACAGTGTACAAATATAAAATGGCTGTCAAGCTTCCAAAAATAATTTAAAAAACAAGATCATATACAATAGCTTTTAGTGAGGAACAAACACAACCACACAATGGGCCTCATTTACGAAACGAACGTATGACCGAAAATTGGGCGTACGGTCGTTTCTACGCAAAACTTGGAATTTATCAATATGGGCGTGAGCGGTGGCTACGATCAAATCTCATGTCAGGTCTGAGCTCGTGTACGCAAGTTTTTGAGTTAGCCTGAACTTGCGTGCAGCATAGAAAATTTCGGAGAATTGTATAATGACAGCATTTTGTTCATTTAGATTATTTTCCCAAATCGACAAACAAAGCTTTTTTTTTTTTCCTTTCGGGGCTTTAGCTTTATATGCGCAAATAGCAGCATAAACAACAGACCGTGAGGAATCACACATCGTTGTATCACACACCTGCAGTGCTTCTGTGAATGGAGAAAAACATAAATTATAAAATGAATAAAATAAATATGGCTACACTAAATATATTTCTCTTAATTAACAGATTAACAAAAGAAAAAAACAGTGTGACAAGTATAGGCCACTTTCGTTTTTTGTGACACTCTTAATGCATTTTATTTGTTTTCTATAATTTTATTAAATTTTTTTATTTAACTGATTGGTGATCACGCAGGTGCCTCACACGCACACACACACCATTTCAGCGTTACTAACTTGACATTTCAGCCATTAATCAAACTAAAATGCAGTCAACCAAACATAAATGTAACATTGCACAATTTACCAGGTCCACCGTAAAATCAGCGTGCAGCACTGAAACAAACATCCATTGCGCATGTGAAGGCTGAAGTGAAGTACAAAGCCTTGTTTACATCATAGATAATAGTTTAGCAACCAAATGTTACATGGCAAAAATGGAAACATTTGGATGTCGAATGAGAGAGGTTTGTGAGCCCAATGCCGTTTAGTTTTGCTTTAATTCATTAATTTTAGCTTGACGTTGTATTCTGTTTAATGAATGCCACTATAGCCTAATTTGTGTTTTACTTCATAGTTTAATATAAAATTTTATAGCTACTCATTTTTTCATTCTTGTTTTGTAATACCGTTAAATTTAAAGGGGTTGTTGTGGATTAAGGAGAACTAAATAACCTATATAGTGTTTATAATGTTTATAAATTTTTCATTATATTTACTGGTATTTAATATACATATAAATGAATGCCATTGTTTGCAATTATAAGGTTAACGGGTGTTTTTGGAGTAAGATTTCTCCGTGTCGTAAACTCTAGGGGCGAGGCTTCTAAACCGGGGTGTTTTTAGGGGCGTGATACTCAAATGACGATTGTTTTCTGCCGCCACATTTATCAACGTACGATCTTTCGTACGATGGGATTGGCGGCATACGAATGTTTCATAAATCACACGTGAGCTCTGTCGTAAATTGATTTGTGCGCTCGGATCTGCGCTCGTTTCTACGTTAGATTGATAAATGAGACCCAATATGTCTTACAGATAACACATCTTGAAAAAGTTTAATTTTTAACATTTTTATAATTTAAGAATTTAGGTTTAAATTTAGGTTTACACTTTAATTTTGCTTTTCAGTAAATGTATATTTTGTTCATTCATGCATCTATCTTTTAACCATACTATAGATAATATTATAGATAAATTGAATATTTTTTTACCCCATTCTTTTATGTTTAAGCATAAATCTCACTAAATTTATTGAGGTTTATGCTTAAAAAAACAATTTGCTGGAAAAAAAATGACTTAAAAATAAGTCTTAATATCCTATGTAATTGTGCTTCTGAAATAAATGTATTTTTCAAATAAATGTATTTATTTTAAAAGGAATTAAGACAAAAATATTAATTAAGAAAGGTTTTTTGTAGTGCAGGCCACAACCTCCTTGTACAGGTGGTACAGGGCACCGGTTACCAAAATTCCATACAATGATTAAATATGTATATATTGAATAGGCATATAATCAATAAGAGCTGCCCTGGTCACTGTACAGTATAATTGGGAAACTGTATGGTAAAGAGCTTCTTAATAACTTCATTTAGGAAAAAAAGTTTGAAACGATATGAGAGGGACTAAATGAAGACAGAATTTTTATTTATATATCCCATTAATACATGCCAAAAAGAGCAGGTATTACACAACACAAGTCAAGAGACCAGAATAGCCAATAAACATGGACATGTGGCCCACAGGGGACACAAAGACAGAACAGTCTCCAGTTCATAGAAAAACATCTGACAGCTGCACATCAATCCCCATGACAGACAGTCGTACTCTAGCCAACTGCTTGTGCCTTCAAATATTTATAACACACTTTGTAGCATTTTATTATGAGCAGACGTTTTTTTGTGACCACAATTTTTCAGTTTGCTTAACTTTCAAAGGTATATAAAAACTTTTAATTTCCTTGGTCTTTTTTATTTTATTTATTTATTTGTTTTCCCGTTTTAGACAAATCTAACAAACTGATTGCTTAAAACAAGCAATTTGATATTTGGGTAATAAAACAACATGAAATTATTCAAATATTATTAGATATAATTTATAAAGATTATTATTATTTTTAATGTTGATCATTTTGACTGTCATCTTGATAAATGCCCTTGGCTTCCAGTGCTCAGTGGGGGTCTAACATATTGCACACTAGCATTAACACCTGCCAACTCAACAAGTGTCCAGTTGAGGTTTTCATCAGATTTGGGAGACAAGCTGAATTCACTGGGGGCCATCTGAGTGTGATATTTCAACAGCAGCTGTGTCAGAGGCCATCAGCTTTCATAAAAAACACTCCCTGCTGATTAATATATACAGTATGCACAATATAAACATGCATATTGGCATGTACAGTATACACATTCAGAAAAACACATGCATAAATGCATGGGGAAAACGGAGATGTTCTACTCAATTTATTCTATTCCTTCCATAAATTCTCTGAATGCTTTTGAGTTTGATCACTCAAATGTTCTGTTCTCTAACTCTCTCTGATTCCTTCTTTATTAGTACTACAGCTTTATTAGTATCTATGGCTGTCTTAAAGATGTAGGTCATCTTAATAAAGGTTCTTAAATGTTTCTCTACCGCATATTTTTCCCTGTGTTGGGTTGCTATATTGCTTTACGAAAATAAAAAAAATTCTTGATATCATATTATAGGTCACCTCAGCTTATTGGTTTCTGTGTTTTGCTTTGTTTTTTTAAAGCACAAGATCATAGATGGTTTTCTAAAAAAATGAGAAGTTAGATATAAGAACCCTTTGTGATTAATAAAAAGTGTCTCATGATGTCAGGTTTAAAATACATTAGACTCTGTTTAAATGTGTTTTCTAATAAATATTATGTGACTATTATGTGACTAAACATTATCAAACACATGTTGTATTTTTAGTTAGATGATTGTATGTATATATATATATATATATATATATACATACACTCACCTAAAGGATTATTAGGAACACCTGTTCAATTTCTCATTAATGCAATTATCTAATCAACCAATCACATGGCAGTTGCTTCAATGCATTTAGGGGTGTGGTCCTGGTCAAGACAATCTCCTGAACTCCAAACTGAATGTCAGAATGGGAAAGAAAGGCGATTTAAGCAATTTTGAGCGTGGCATGGTTGTTGGTGCCAGACGGGCCGGTCTGAGTATTTCACAATCTGCTCAGTTACTGGGATTTTCACGCACAACCATTTCTAGGGTTTACAAAGAATGGTGTGAAAAGGGAAAAACATCCAGTATGCGGCAGTCCTGTGGGCGAAAATGCCTTGTTGATGCTAGAGGTCAGAGGAGAATGGGCCGACTGATTCAAGCTGATAGAAGAGCAACTTTGACTGAAATAACCACTCGTTACAACCGAGGTATGCAGCAAAGCATTTGTGAAGCCACAACACGCACAACCTTGAGGCGGATGGGCTACAACAGCAGAAGACCCCACCGGGTACCACTCATCTCCACTACAAATAGGAAAAAGAGGCTACAATTTGCATGAGCTCACCAAAATTGGATGGTTGAAGACTGGAAAAATGTTGCCTGGTCTGATGAGTCTCGATTTCTGTTGAGACATTCAGATGGTAGAGTCAGAATTTGGCGTAAACAGAATGAGAACATGGATCCATCATGCCTTGTTACCACTGTGCAGGCTGGTGGTGGTGGCGTAATGGTGTGGGGGATGTTTTCTTGGCACACTTTAGGCCCCTTAGTGCCAACTGGGCATTGTTTAAATGCCACGGCCTACCTGAGCATTGTTTCTGACCATATCCATCCCTTTATGACCACCATGTACCCATCCTCTGATGGCTACTTCCAGCAGGATAATGCACCGACACAAAGCTCGAATCATTTCAAATTGGTTTCTTGAACATGACAATGAGTTCTCTGTACTAAAATGGCCCCCACAGTCACCAGATCTCAACCCAATAGAGCATCTTTGGGATGTGGTGGAACGGGAGCTTCGTGCCCTGGATGTGCATCCCACAAATCTCCATCAACTGCAAGATGCCATCCTATCAATATGGGCCAACATTTCTAAAGAATGCTTTCAGCACCTTGTTGAATCAATGCCACGTAGAATTGAGGCAGTTCTGAAGGCGAAAGGGGGTCAAACACAGCATTAGTATGGTGTTCCTAATAATCCAATTATATATATCCTAATATATATATATATATATATATATATATATATATATATATATATATATATATATATATATATATATACAGTATATATGAAGAAATAAAGCAGCTGCACAAACAAACATTACTACTCTCAGAATTCAACCACATAAGTGATACAGCAGTGCCACACGGTCCCGCATGCCACAGGAACACTTTATTGAGATCCGGGCACAGATTTGGGACTTCATTGTGTTCCAGTGATGCAGAGACTAATGCATTCCAACAACATCACCACAATGGGAAAGGATGCCTGTTGTCTGGGCAACCATGAACTTACGGCACCAGTAGGAATCCAAAGAGTTACTTTATTGAATAAATATATCCTACCATGCATATGGAGATTAATAATGTAAAGAAGCTTAAAGCAGAATCATATTTTATTCTGAATGTCCACAGTTGCCCAATTTAACCTACAGCCATTAGGATGCCTGTGCCCATTTAAAGTTTTTCGGATGATCACTTCCATCTCAGCTCTCTATTAGATCTTCCAGACAGATAAAAAAAAATGGCAAGTAAAATCTCCCACTGATCCTCCAGAAGAACTCGAAGTACACAGAAGTACAAGAAGAGCACTGGAAGAGCTTTTCATTCAAAACACAGGTATAAGAGTTTATCTCGGAAAATACTGAAATTTACTTCAAGAATATTAAAATGAAGTTCATCATGAAAAATCATTCAATCATTCACTCTTGCCTTTCTAAACCTGACTTTATTCTGAGGAACACAAAGGAAGATATTTTAAAGAATGTTGGTAACCAAACCATTTTTTTGTTTTTTTTTTTTTTTTTTTTTTTACCCGGCCTGTCAGTAACACAGATAACACATGACAGTACGTATGTGTAGCTATGCTATCATCATTCACAACCTTTTTTTTTTTTTTTTTTAACCAAACCATTTTGGTGAATTCTCAATATATCTTCTTTTATGTTTATATTAATCTCTGAGCCACAGAAAACTTCTCATTTGGCAAATACTGCCTCCTGTGGCAAAAATATACCACAACAGCTCTATATATATAGTGAAAAGACTCACGCACAACTGATATCACACAACCACCTCAGTCTGTCCTAGTCTCTCCTTCAACACACATCTACAGAGATTCCAGAAATCACACAGCCCACTTATCATTGAACTGTCTGGCTGAGCTGAGACCATTTAGGCTAATACCCAGTACTGTGAGCAGCCACTGATATGGAAAGTGATGGCAATAATGGATCTAGTTTTCACGTCAGAGTTTCAGCCTCAAGAAATGTTGGAGGGAAGGGGGTCCACTCAATCCCACTCCTTTCTATCAAGAAAAATAAAGCATTCCTGACGTGCACAAAAATATGCATGCAACACTGCTCGTGCAAGTCAAAGAGAGGAACACAAGCTGCATTCATTTCTTCTCAGTAAGAGATGTATGAAATGTATGCTGTAGAAGTCCCATGCAAACAGTAATTACCACAAACAAGATGTACAGATGGATAATCACCAACTTTAGTAACATGGAGGGGGATCAATTATAATGCAAGTACAACAATTTTTTCTTGGAATACTCCATAAACATAGCACCAAAAGTAATAAAAGCTAAGAATGGGAAGGTTTATTGATTTGTGCTTTTGCCTATAATTGGTCATCAGGGGACAAGCTAATATGTTATATCTGATCAAATAAACTGTAAACAAAAAGATTTTTGTTTAGCAGTAATTTGGATGACAGACATAATGCACAGAGTAAACTGTTTCAAGGTCTGCAGTTAAATCATCATTTAAGGTATGAAAGTATTTAGTTAAATCATTATGACAGCAGAGTCCAACAAATAAAAGCAAATCTATACTGATAAACCGGGATGATCACATCATTCATCATCATTCAAGTAAGTGTTTATCAGAGGATATAAACTATGGCTAGGGATGGAAATCTTAAGAAATTTAACCATTCTGGTAACGATTCAGATCCCTCTTAAAGATACTTATTCCTTAACTGTTCCATTAATGATTCTTTTGATTTTGAGGAAGAAATATTTGGGGAAAAAGAAAGCTGGGATTGTTTCAGGAATAAATGTAGAATAGCAAAACCAAAAAATTGTGGTGATAGTTCTTCACTTAATTCCCTTATTTTTTTCATAAAATACCACTGAAAGAATCAAATTAGTCTGATTAATTAAAAAAAAACTATTCCATCTGATTCATAAATATTTGTTATTCACTAATAAGGACTGGCTAAAAAGAGTCCCAGGAATCAGGCTCGAGCTGGTTGGTTTTTCTACCATCGACCATTCAAAACTTTGGGGTCTGTAAGATCTTTTAAAAGTTTTTGAAAGAAGTCTCTTATTCTCACCAAGACTGCATTTATTTGATCAAAAATACAGTAAAGTAATATTGTTAAATATCATTAAAATTAAAAATAACTGTTTTCCATTTTAATATATTCTGAAATGCATTCTAATATGCTGATCTGCGGATCAACAAACATTTATTACTATTATTTTAATTATTATCAGTGTTGAAAACAGGTGTGCTGCTTTATCTTTTTGTGTAAATATTGAAAAGAACAGCATGTATTTGAAACAAAAATCTTTTGTAACATTATAAATGTCCTTACTGACACTTTTGACCAATTTAATGAGTTCTTGCTGAATAAAAGTACTGACCCCAAACTTAAACAGTAGCATTTATATATATAAGTGTATATGCGTATTCTATATAAAAATACCATAGCTACATTGATATTGCTCGAATAAATGTCTTTCTTCAACGTTGTGCTTACCTCATCCACGTTTTCAAAGGCATTAATGATGTCATAGGGCAGGCAAGACAGCAGGTCTATGACAAACCAGGTCTTCAAGTAGTTCATGCGTATGAGCTTCGGGTCAGATATGACCTCTCCTCCAGGTCCCACAAAAGTTGTATGAAAGTTCAACACAATATCCACAAGGAAGATGACATCCACCACGCTGTCCAGTACCAACCACACCAGGTTGTTCTGTTTGGTCTTAAAAGACACATTGTAGGGCACCATGATGGCCGTATAGAAGGTGAGAATGAGGATGACCCAGTCCCAAGTGGTCTTAAAGGTGCAGTAGTGCAATATAATGTGAGGTGGAGTTTTAGGAGCCTCTTGCTTATATTGAGGAAGGATGTCAGAGCCCAGCTGAAGAGCCTTGGAAAGACAGAAAAAAATAATTAATTAAAAGATTGAGAGAGTTTTTTTTTTTAAATGATACATAAAACAAATCTGATGTTCTGATGTCGCTAGAAGGTTTCTGTGCTACCACTAAGTATCAACCAGTTTTGCTTTAAATACGACCAGTTTTGCTGATGAATATCTAAGCTGGCTTACCAAACTGTACATTTATTTGCACACTTTTTGCTGATTTAAGCATAAAAGCCTGTTCTCATCAAGAACAATAATTTAAAGAGCTCAAGCTTTTAAGGCAGTAGATGACAAAAATACAGCATTTGCTTAAATACAGAGCGTTATCGTCCACTGGTGAGAACGATTAATATGACATTTTATAGTTCTTGGTATTCTCTAAAAACGTATCTTACAAAATACAGTACATTTTTAAGGATGTTTTAACTGTTTTCACAATACTGATTATGACAAAAAAAAAAAATAATAAAAAAAAATTAAAATTCATGCTTTTTTCATGAAAATTCATGCTGGTCTAAGCCAGTCTTTTGCCCTGTCAAAATTATGCACTGTAAGGAATATATACCTCATGAAAAGGCACCATAAGATATAATACAGTGAAACGTTTTAGAGACAGAAAGCTTATGTCAGCAGTAATTGGACAGCTGAGTCAACTGTCATTTGTCTTGAAATGAAGTCAGACTTTATTTCTGCCACGTGGGACTGAAGACAAAGGCTGACCTTTTTGTATGTGCATATAAATGTGTGTGGGTCAGGTTTTGCCTACACTGTGAGGTCAAAATGACTCCAAAAAGACAGTAAATGAAGATCAGCTACAAAACCTGACCAGCCAAAGGTCCTTGCGAGAAAAAAAAATGCTGAATACAGTTTTAGCGAAAATGCAAAAAAGGCTTATATGAAGGTCAAGAGTATGGTAAACAGAAAGAAAACACCATCAGCTATCATTAGCATAAAAACAATAGAAGTCAATGGAAACTCCTGACCATAGAAAAACAAATGTGTGTGTGACGCTCACCTCTGCCAGTCGTGAATGCTTATGGTTGACCTCAGTCTTGTTCATAGGTGTGAGCTGCTGAAGTGTACCCCGGCTATTGGTTAAAGCTCTGGTCAGCCTGGCAAACTTGGTCCATCCTGCCACATAGAGAAACAAAATGGTGTATCAGCAACAGGAAACACTTCTTTGCCTCCTCTCTACTTTTCTTCCTGTTTACTTTACTCACAAACACACTTTTCCACACAACTAGTAGCGCTGTTGGCATCACGCTTCTCAGCCAAAAAGCAATGGCCCACGCTGATTTCCACCGAGGCTCCTGCAAATGCTGACACCAGTGAAAACTGTTCTTCCCCATTCCTTCCTTCCAAAAAACTCACATATTTTTGTGTACCCATATCCCATTTCTAAAGTCTGTGCACACAGAAACTGTTATGAACCCTAGGGGCTCTTCACAAAGGCATAATGTTTCTTTATGACTTTAAAATGAAAGCATTATGACATGATGGAGACATGAAGGAAGATGTTGCATCCAACGGGGAGCCTCGTTTGAAGTCATTGCTTTCTTATTAATAAAGACTGATGGGAAGATTGTCTTTTGATCTCACTAACCCTAAAGTCAGTTGGGTCAGTTGAGTCCTACAAAGTAAGATTTTCACCAAGTGATTGTACAATGTGCACATGCCAATGCAAATGCTATTTCTTTCTGTTAATCTCATCCATTCTCTTTTTGCCCTCAGGAAGGACTGTTTTAAAAGCTTACAGGGTGGGAAAAGAGGTAAAACATTAATAACATTGCGGCTCTCCCATTTAAGTCACATCTCATGAATGTTCAAACACAACAATACAGTACTGGAGCACATTGGGTCTCTTGGAGCCACTCTCTCTCATTACAACAGGGACATAGAGGGGAAGTCTTTCTGCACGGCCACATGAACAATGAACTCAGTGAAGGGATAAGGAGGGGAAATCAGCCATGTGCACTTATTGGTAGGATGTATGAAAATAGCACGCTGGTCTGTTCAAGCCCATTCAGCGGGGGACAGCTTTATGTCAGAAAGGCAAACTGGCTACATTTAAGTTAAAAGGACTTTCATTAAAAGTTAAACTCAAACAATACAAGTAAAGCATTTATGGCATAATGTTCACCACCACAAAAAGTAAAATTGTTTAAATTATTTTCTTTTAAGGCTGTTTAGGGTTTATAGCATTATTATGTCATGGTAACAAAGGTTGTACTCCAGTGAATATACTGTAAATTTACATATTAAGGCATTTATAGTGTTACGTTGTCAGTGACAAAGTCATAAAATTGTCTATAAATTTACACAGAAAGGTTTAGTAAGCTATTTCTTCCTACTTTTTTAAGACAAAGTTATGACAGAACTGCAATAAAACAACATGATTAGTAGAAATATTTAAACGCAGACAGAAATAGAGATAGGAAATCTGACAGTGCAAAAAAGAACTATGTCACAGACAGAAGGAGGAAAAGGAGAAAAACAATGGATGGTTCAGGCCATCTGCACTGGACCCCTAAGGCATCTTCCAGATATAGTCCTTCTACAGGGCAAAAAGATGCTAGGTAGCAAAGCCTCAGAGAAATCTCGGTTTGGCCATTGCAGCTCGGTTCTACCCTATCAGACCTAAGCTACAATGGAGCATATGTTTGCCCAAATGCACCACATCTGGCTGAAGAGTGGCAAACTAGGTCTGCAAGACTGCAACAGACTGCAGCAGTGAAGGAAACAGACTAAGGGGAGATTTCACTAAGAATCACACCCACTGATAGAAGTGTTTATTTGCGCATGCCATTTGCATCATTTTGATGCCCAATGCACTAAAGGAATTAAGCAAATCAGGTAATGATACAGATGAACAAACAAATTCTGAATGAAATTTTCTTCGGAGGTTGTATCTGAGTGCATGACCGCAGAGAATGCAGCAGATTACTGTGAATTGCACACTTTCTATTGGGATTGTACAGTATTGCTCTTCTACTGTGCTCCAGCCACATTCCATTCTTTAACCCGGTAAAGCTTAACATATGAATAAATAGTCAGTACAATCTAATTTTTTTAAATAGTTTACTGAAACATTAGACAAAATATTTTTAAAAATCTGTAATTTGGTGCAGGTGCTGATATTTACATGACCAAAAAGTAAAATTAAATTAGTAAAATCATACTCCTGTTATTTTTTCTATCTACAGCTCTGAATACAGTATATGACTATCCATACCATACCTATACCACATATTCTTCCTTTATGAGGGCTGCTAACTACATTCCTTTGAACTTCTATACTGGCTAGCTCTCAATTTATGCTGGTGTCAATGCCGACTTGCCGAGGTCCTAAAGTATACGCCTGATGAGCTGAAAATCCTCTCCAGGTAACTATCAGATGCTTACAGAAAGATCTAGAAGGATCTTAAAGGGTTTCACTGTTGCCATGGAGCCCATATTCATTCCTCGTTTTTCTTCCCTATTTGCTATGATTTGAAGTTTGTGCCCCTCTAGGTAAGCCACCATCAATGAGATCACGCTGATAGGCCAGAGGTCCTCAGAGAAAGAACACGCACTCACCTGTGGTTTAAATGTATGCACAGATCCTTTAAATGCTGGGGACGAATGCACAGTCAACACAAAGTAACCCTGTGCGCATTGGGAGCACTGACGCCTAACGGTGCTTTATTATTTCTATGCAGATGCTTTGCATATTTCATTGGACCACCAGTGCAGAGCAGGGCATTACTGACAGGAACACTATTCCAGTGGGATTTTGAGACAGCATACGTGGAAACGTACATGGACACACACATATACACACTGTACTCTTGCTTTTAGCTCTATCCTCTCCCCAGGGGCAGCAGTCACATGGAATGAAGCTCTAGGGAAGATCTCGATTATACAACTAATTACAAAATACCTGTGATGCAAATGACACTAAAAGCTTCACTAGCTATGCACAATGCATGTAATGCTTTACCTTAAAATACAATAGTAGAAGCCAAAGCCGGAATTAAAAGGAACAGTTTAATAAAAATCAGTAATATTGTGAAATATTATTACAATTTAAAATATAGTTGATTATTTTAATATAAAATGCAATTTATTCATGTGATGAAAATTTTCAGCAGCCATTACTGACTCTTCAAGCCTAAAGGAAACAGCCACCTTACAAACTCTTAAATCAAGTAGCAGATGCTCTATAGGCCATCACTCTCATTCCAGTAAGGCCATCAATCACATAATGATTTAAATATATACTTCCACTACTGGAGGAACCTTATAAAGTACATCTTCTAATTTATTGCCAATACAGCTGATGTCAAAATTCAAAGCTCTCAATGCAGGCTTTCCAAACCTGATTCTGCCTTCTCTGATCGGTAAACGCACATGAGCTATTCATGAAGCAATACTGAATACACACCTGGCATGTGACGTTTAACAAATGCCCCTTTAGAACAACAGATCTCATATTTACCTAACAACAAGCTCAAGCGACGTGCCAGGCTATGAATAATCTGATTGTGCTGTTAATATTTATTAGTGCATCAAGGGTCAGAAGCGGCATAGATTAACATTTTGATAAGGGCAAATAGTCCTTCATTTACAAAGTAATCACTGTAGGTGATTTGAATGCCTGATAGATGCTTAATAAAGTTTGTGGTTCGGTGTGTGGCGATGAGCAGCTTATATTCTCGACACGGTCATTACTAAAGCTCATCTACTGTATGTCAAAGGAAAGTGAGCACAGTCACCTCTGATGCATAATTTTCTATTCATAAATATTTAATAAAAGCTATATGGATAAGTACAGCCAGTAGAGTTTTGGTTATTCAACAGGGAGAAGATAGGCAGTAATTGGTTAGTGAAATCGTGGTGTTTTCATTGGTATTTTTATACCAAATACCATGTGACTGTAACTGCCAAAGCAGGGAGATTACTATTCAAGCACTAAAGCTAGACTTCAAGTTCTTTATTGGCATCAACGGTTCCTTGAAGAACCTTTCACTTCTAAAAATTAAGGTTCTAAAAGGGTGTTTTCACAGTGATGCCATAGAAGAATCATTTTTTGGTGCTCCCAACAACCTTTCAGTTAACATTTCTTAAAAGAACCCTTTTTCTTAGTGTGAAGAACATTTTCAAATCTACAGAAGCTTTTTCCACTATAAAGAACCTTTTGTGAATTCAAATGTTCCATGCATGTTGAAAGTTCTTCATGGAACTACTGATTCCAATAAAGAACCTATTTTTTATTTTAAGAGTGTGTTACCTTTCCACAAAATGTTCTTAGTGGGAACAGGTTCTTTAGATTATCAAAACTTTTCTTTCAGTTCCTTTAAGAACTATTGGTTACACTTTATTTTAAGGTGTCCTTGTTACAGTGTATTTATGCATTTACTGAGTAATATTAATTAACTACATGTACTTACTGTATGGCTTAGGGTTACTATATTACTATAGGGTTATTATAATAGTAAGTACTTGTAACATGTGCAACAAGGACACTTTAAAATAAATTGTTACTGAACTATTCACTGAAAAGCTCTTTGGGGAACCCAAAATACTGCTTCTATGGCATTGTTGTAAAAATCCACCTATTTTTATTAGCATTTGCTACCACAGCTGTTACTAAATGCAGAATGGTTTCATTTCAAACCTTCCTGTTCATTGGATGATCTTTCCATCTGATAGGCTGTTTATCTGCTAGAGAGTGATACTCGCTGAACTCACGTCCTGTCGCTCTGTACACTTCCACTGACAAGAGTCTCAGTTGGGCACAGGTGCCCTGCCACAAAGTGACAACAGCTGCCATCAAGTCTCTGAGGGGAAATTCCAAATATATATATATTGTGTGTGTGTGTGTGTGTGTGTGTGTGTGTGTGTGTGTGTGTGTGTGTGTGTGTGTCTTTAAAGAGCTCCTGCGTGGGTTAGGATCACTGTCAAAGGACAAGTGCTTCAGTTTAGCAGTGGCACAAGCTGGCAAGGAAAATAGCCACTGGTTTATATGAGATAGAGAAGCAGAAAGGAAGAGTAAATGGTGGGAAAAGTAGGACCTGACAATGCCCATCAATCATAAATACACATATAGCCTATACAAGTAACCTCCACGACTGACTGCAGTGATGCCCACAAGCAGCACTCTATAAAATAAAGTGACAGCTTGTCGCTCTCATTATACTACAATGTGCCAAGCAGGCTGCAGCACACAAAAATCGCCACTTAAAACACATCCAACATCCAACCTTAATTCAGTATTTTTGTGTGGCTCTTCAGTAAAAATATCTAAAGTTAAACATCCTTAAATAAGATGAAATATTGTGTAAGATATTTATGACTTTTAAATGTAAACCTCACTAAATTTAGTTAGGTGTATACCTTAAAAAATTATAAATAATATTTAATAAAGTATAAAGTAATTCTGTTAATAAATAAATCTGGTTGGAAACGTAACAAAAGTCAAAATGTTACTTCCCAGACACATTTAAAAAGTCTAAATGTGTCGGCGCAGACAGCCTCGTGGCCCTTCAGTCAACTAACTGTCCAGTAAAGGTGAAGGCAAAAACCAGCAAAAAAATAGGTACAGGACAGGTACACTGATTTTGTTTTAAGAACATTTTTACTGGAAAATCTAAGATTAACAGTATTTTTTTCCCCCTTTTCCCAGTAAAAATATCTGAATATCCTTCAAATAAGTAAATAAATAAATTTACCTTAAATATTGTGTACATAAATTTACCTTAAATATTTACTTTCATTATTTTAAATAAGTTGTTAATGACTTTTAAATGTAAACCTCACAAAATTTTGTTAGACGTGTACCTTAAAGAAGAAAACAAACAAATAAATTATTTTAGTAAGTAATGAAGTAATCTGCTAGCAGATTTGTAAAAATATACTTAATTTAAGAAACATACTCGGAAACCTAAAACTCAAAATATTAGTTTCCAGGTACAGAATATTCCCAGGTAAAGAACATTTTATTAGAAAAGAAAAGAAAAATAGATTAAAAAAAATGTGTTGACATTTAAAAATGAATCAAATAAAATATTTCAAGGTCTAACAAAATCTCACTGTTCATCCAGATTGCAATGCAACCATTTGACAAATTGTGTTACATCATTTTTTTATCATATTCACATGAAATGTGGACTGTCAACTGAAGTTTGTGTGTATGTGTGTTAATGCAATTTTTTACCACAAGGCTGAAAAATGCAACACTCAAAATCAAATTTAGAGTTCTTACCTCTGGTGGTCTCATCTTCAATGGGCTGCTTGAAGACAGTGATGTCTTTAAAAGTGCAGAGGAACAGGACCACCTTATCGTTCTCATTCCTGATGGGGGCCACCTGCATGTAGAGCCACACAGGGGTTCCTGACAGCACCGGATGAACACAACGAGAGAGGAGAGAGGGTGGAATGAAAGGAAAGTAAAGTATGAAAAGTGGTACGTGAAAAGAAGTCAATTGAGGGTTTAAAAGAAGTCATGACCAGGAGGATAAAAGACATGGATGAAAATGATGAGAACAGTGAGGGAAAGTGAAAGTGACAGAGAGGTTAAAGGAAGGGAAGGAGTAGAATAAATGATAATGAGATTATGGCGGCAAATCAAGATTGCAGGAGAAAGACAGGAATTGAGAAAAAAGAGAGAGACAGGAAGATCATTGAGACCAAGGTTCTTGGTTCACCCGTATGAGAAATATACTGTATAACCCCGTGTGCCTAATGGGTAATTACATCTGAGCTTAACAGGACAGCTTTATCTTATAGAGGCTACATGAGGAGATTTATTTTTATAGTAGCCGCATTAGAAAAATTCAAGTGCGAAAACAGGATGCAATTGTGTTCAAAATGCAAGATGCCTCGAGGTGTAAATGATCAAATAACTCAACAAGGAATGGTACATTTTTAGGGATGGCATGAGTAGCTGCTGATCGGTCATGATCATAAATTACGTGACTGTTACAATCTGGATAAGGAGAGGAAGGAGATAAGAAGAGCACGAGGACACACAGACACGACTCAACAACTAAACCGAGTGCAACTGAATGGAACAGAACACAGGTTTTTCAGACTTTTTAAAATAACTGTTTCTAACTTGTTACAGCGTATTGCCACACTGTGGGATCTTAGATGTCATTAAGATCAGACTGCATAAACAGTCAAGACATAAATAAGAAGATCTGTTGGAATTTTCCATCATCAATCTGTGATGTGTTCGGTGACGGTGAGCTGCATTTATTTACATGCAGAATTGAAATAGTGACTAGCAAAGAAAAACAATCTTCAGCATTAATTTTGATAATGGCTTATATTGGTGCATGAAACTTTTTGGGCTGTTGACGTTAATGACGTGTTTTAATGTTGGTAATAATTTCACCAACAACAACGCATGCTACCTCCTGAAAATTAGTCATGGTTTTACTACGAATAAAACCAAATATCATGGTTCTTGTAGCTATGGATGGTAACCACAGATTAACCATGGTTTTGTTACTTCAAAAAATAGCCTAGTTTACAAAGAGGTATTAAGATAATAGTTTTTGTGGTTATAAAATCAGCCCTAAGCCAACAGCAGCTTTTACTATTACTTAAAATGCATTATATAAAACAATGAGGCAATAATGATTGGTTAATTAATAAGTATATGGTTTCATTGAATAACACTGTCAAAATACATAATGTAATACAATATAAACAATTTATGTACATTACATAAATGCCTGCAAAGGGAGCCAAAGGCCTGGTAATTGCTGCTGTTACACTTACAGTATGATCAAGTCCTTTATTACTGACCAAATATCCACTTAATCTTTCATTTTTGGCCACCGTTTTGCGACAGAAATGCTACAGCCTCAATAATTTCGTCAACAGAAACATGTGGACATCACAACCCTTACAAAAATTAACCATTGTTTTATCGTAGTAAAAATGCTTAGTTTTCTTTCGCGTGATTTCTGAGTGCTTGAGAATATAAAATCAATCAGACAACTGTATTAATAAAATAACAGCCATAGGTAACTGTCTAAAGCTACAATTGTAATTTGTAAGTACAATTTAATTACAATTTATTTACTTTTATATTTTGTTAAAGTTCTATTTTGACCCCTATAGAAGGTGTGTTTTTTTTCACATCCATAATATTTGGGGGAGGGGGCACAACAATACAATTCTGCTTAGGGCACCCATTTGGCCAGCAGTGGCCCTGGTCACTGAACATGTCAAATTAGCGATCCAAGAGTACAGATTTCAGCATAGGATCAGAGGAATCTTTTAGGATTTAGGCCAAAATCGTACAAGTGTGCACCCAAGCTTTACGTCAAAAAAGCTGTGGTGAAAACAGAAAGTGAACCACAGGGCAACCGAGCTAAAAATAATATAAATATAAATAATATATAATATAAAACAATGTAACAACCAACCTGAGAAGACTAAATGACTTAAATGCCTCCCCTTAACTTGTTAGGATTTGTGTCTGGCCTTGCCAATCAGCGAGATTTTTCATTTGCGATCTGGGACAGGAGCTAAAAACTGAGCCATAAAACCAGACACTTTCTGCTGGCTGTATTGACATTCACACTGTGTTTGCAAATGAAGTGGATTAGTGAATTTTTAATGTAACATCCAGGCACACTTTTCAATGAGCAGGTTTTGTGCTGCTTGATACAGTGCCTGTATTTAAAAGAAGAAAGTTCAAAATAAGCCTATATTATTTGAATACCAATAAAACGGGGTCTATATTTTTTATCACTTATATATTGATTAACTTAACACGGTATAACATTATGATTACACGAACAGAGTTTTATGGTTATAAAAACACAGATAAAAGTCACAAAAGTGTATATAAAATGAAGCCATTTCCTTGAATAGTTTTCTTTCATTTCAGGAATTCATCTTCCTACATGGACAAAATTGCATCTCTGTATTTTCTGCTAGATGCAGCAGGCACAGCTGAACAATCGTAGCTGGGAATACTCACTGTTCTTCTTATAGAGCAGCACTTCAAAGCAATTGGACTCATAGTTATCAAAGGTCTGTCTGACTTTGTCTATTGTCTTCTTGTCTGTCAGCTCGCCGTACATGAAACTGCCGGGGGGACAGAGAGACAAAGGATGAAAAGTGGAAAAAGGTTGTGAGAATGAGAGAAGTGGGTGGGAAAAGGAGAAACAGGTGATGAAAATGACCAAGACAAAGAGAGCAGAAAAAGAGAGTTAGAGGAGAGCGCACACCTGTGTGGCACACACATACGCCCAGCAAACTCTACCTTGTCTTTCACTGTCAGTTAATTCACAGAGTGTGCACAAGGGGGAGTGGCTGATGACACAGACTGTCAGCTACTGCAGCCGCTCTATTTAACATGTGGAGGCTGGACAAACAGTAGACACTGAACCACAGTTCCGACATGCTCTGCCCTTAAGGTTATGTAGAAGGAAGGAAACATTAAATCTGAAACAGTTTAGGAGAGCAGCAAGAGACAAGATATTCTTGTGTTTTTAGTGACTGAAGTTCTCGTAAATGTTTGCAAATGAGGTAGCTATTTTTAAGTCACTCGTTAAGTAGATTTGTGACATTGATCATGTCAACACCTTTGTACAGTCCTTGGTTCATGCTGCTTGAGAGATGATGTCATTAAAGAGAGAAATACAGAAAAATCTCAAATTCATGTTCATTTTATAATTCAGCTTTTTACTTTTTTAGCTTTCATTTGTATTGCTGATTATAAAATGTGGACAAAAAATTGGTTTCAGACTTTTGGATAATACAATTTAATAATGATAACAAACAAGACATTCATAAAATGATTTAACATTTTATAAAATATAAATTTGATTTTAAAATGAAAGACAAAAATGTTCAATACACAATGACTAATCTGTAGATTTTGGAATTGACACACGGAAGAGGTAAGACGTAGGATGAGTGTAGACGTGGATCTTTTTATGCAGTATATTCATATATATTGGATATTAATATATCGCATATATAATGGGTATATTAATATTTTCCATTTTTCAATTTCATGACAAGATTACAGTGTGAATATGGTAAATTTTTTTGTTTTATTTTTCTGGTCACACTTTATTTTAAGGTCCAGTTCTCACTATTAACTACAACTTTTGCTTTGATAAACTACTAATTTGCTGATTATTAATAGTTAGTAAGGTAGATGTTAAGTTCAGATATTGGGTAGGATTCGAGATATAGAATATGTGCTTTATAAATACTAGTAAAGAGCCAATATGCTAGTATTATGCATGCTAATAAGCAACTAGTAAATAGTAGGAACTGGTCCCTAGTGTTACCATATTTCTTTACTTTAGCTCTTTATTTCCATCTTTTCAAATCATGTTATAATTAAATAAGTTTATATGTTACTGAGCACTTCTCTATCTTTCTCATCTATTGTCCATTTCTTTCTTAAGTGGACACCGGAGGACAATGCTCCACACATGAGTCTGGTAATGTAGCGATTTTAGCAAATTTCTACAACCAGGACTGGGTGACATTGAAACTTCTTTAGCATTGTGCTAAATTCCCCAGTTTCCTTTTAAAGATTTTATTTGTTTGGCATCTTATTATCATTTCAGCTTCCATAAAACTAAAAATACAGAGTTAAGTATGGTGCATTTGAGTTTTGTGGCCCTAAGCTACTCAGAGATTTTTAGTATCAAATCCTCACCCTTGTTGCTTTAGCTGACAAAAGCTTGTATCAATTCTACCTCTAAAATTCCCCTTGAATCCTGAGTAAATCTGGAGTCATATCACAGTCTGTAGGCAGATCCATATCGCTGCATGTAGGTAGAGCCAAATCGCTGCAGTTGGTATTTCTATTTCTACTCCGATGATTGGCACCTTACTGAGCGCATTTAGCGCTAACAAGGTGTTCAGTGATGGCTCAGGAGAAATGCGCTCTCTGAGTGGCTAAATAGTGCATGCAGATTCTACTATGGCTCAACATAGCTGAACTGATGTGAGAAGTTTGCTTTAGCATCATTGCTAACTCAAGCAGAGTGAGAAAATGACACTTCTGTCCCTAACACTTCACCAAATTAGCGAAAAATCCTCAGTTTGTCTGATGAGTGGAACTAGCAGGAATAGCGGTCAGTTCTCACTTGAAAAAGATAAAAAAAAAACAATACTAAATGATCAGACTCTGTCCTTCATCTACTTTCTGTTCTGCATTGCATAATTTTAATAGATTCAGCTTCTGCTCTCTGAGCATAATCCCTCTGGAAATGTTTGTTTTCGGATCCAAAATAATGTAATTCCATGAAAACACATAATTTAGTTATGATGCACACTAATGCATTTTTGGATCCTGCATGCCTTAGCCAGAAAAGTTATGAATATAAATTTAAATCACATCACTGCCTGTCCTTGACTACTGAATGAGGACAGGGTAAAAATAGACAGGTGGAGAGCCACTCACCTGCAGGTGCTGCTCTTCTGCATGACCTCTGCCCTGTGGTATCCAGACAGCTTACAGAATCCGTCATTACTGTAAACTATAGGCCACTCCACGATTTGAGCGTTCCCCAGCAAGAAACTTGTCTCTGCAATCAAAAATAAGAGAAAACATTTATAAATGTACATAAATAACTAGTACAGTATATGTATATGCATATTTAGTGCTCGTATTATTGTTTGGCACATCAGTTTAACCAACTAGTATGGAATGATTGGAATTAAAGCACTTTCTTTGGTTTAACAGACCTTAAAATAGTCATTTATGTAGATGTTTTCTTGAAAGCCTAAGCTCTCAGAACCATAATATATGAGAACAAACAGAACCGCTGTAGGGAAGATAGAGAGGCAATCACATGCTAGTAGCATGACCCTGTAGAGCTTTTTCTCCATCGATGCTATTCAACATTTTTGCTAGCAACATTAAAATATTTTCTAAGTCATGACATTCCACTCTGTTTATATATACACACTATTCTTCAGAAGTTTAGGTTTGGTAAGTTTTTTTAAAGAAGTGTCGGCTCATCATGGCTGCTTTTATTTGATCAAAAAAACAGTAAATCGAGAAACATTGTGAAATATTATTACAATTAAAAGAAATGTTTTCTATTTCAGTATATTTTAAAACAAAATTTATTCTTGTGACGCAAAGCTGAATTTTCAGCATCATTACTTCTTTCTTCAGTATCACATGGTCCTTCGGAAATCATTCTAATATGCTGATTTGCTAACATTATTTTTTATTATAAATTTTGAAAACGTTGTGCTGCTTAATATTTATGTTAGGTTAAACCATGATACTTTTTTTCAGGATTCTTTAAAGAATAGACAGATCAAAAGAACATTTATTTGAAATCAAAAATCATTTGGAACATTATAAAAGTCTTTGCTGTTATTGTTACTTTCAATACATAAAAGAAAGCATTAAATAAATAATTTGGCCCAAACTTTTGAACAGCAGTGTATATATAAATCTTATTTTATTTATCAAATATATGCTAAATATACTAAATACAAAGCAACATGTGGTAGCTAAATCTGCAAACTAACTATTTAACAAATAAACTGCATTAGTTTTTGTAGCTGTGTGACTGCAAAATAAAATAAGAAAATAATTAAGTAAATAATAATATAACTATAAAATAAAACAGACATTTAGTCTAATCATTTTAAATGATCAGACACCTTTTTTCCAAAGGTTAAACACTTCCCTTTCAGTGGCAATTTGCTGAAAAGGAAAAAGACTTGAGTTTCAAGCCCTAATTTGTACTCCATTTGTGGAAACTGCCTTAATCAGTTAATTCTTCCATTTGACGAATTGGAATGCAGTCTTGACATCAATGTAATTGATACACAGTGGTCTAGCCATAGCTAAAGACCTTAACATTGTTCCTGCCATTAAAAAGGCTTATCCTCTCCAGTCTTCATTAGTGTTTTAGTGAGGCTAAAGCCAGCTGACTTCAGCCTCTCGACACAGGTATAAAAATAGCAAGGCAAAGAGAACATTACAGCACCGGAAACAAATCAAGGCACAAATTGTTACAGAAATGTCTGTGACATTACAAATCCTTATGCACCCAACAGAATCATCTTTGCTCACACACACACACACACACACACACACAAGGCTTTTATAATGCGGCAGAGCTACAGTTCTCTCTGGACACATGCAGTCCCCCCTGAGGAAAAGAGAAAGAGAGAGAGAGAACGTGGCATTTGACACAGCCATTAAAAAAGGTGGCCACTTCTCTCCTTCTTGAATAGTCTCCATTATCTCTCCTCCTTCTCCTCTTTCAGTTTGCCTCTGCAGGACCATCTGAAAGGAGAAGCGGAAAGGATAAAGTGAAGTGCTGTCCCCTTGAGGAAGGAGAGTTGAGACTCATTACAGCAGTCTCCATGCCATGGCCCCTGCCCTCGGATCAGGGGCCAATTGTGAGGAAGCGCTCCCTGAGGATGCAAAAGACCCAGATCCTGTTTGCAGATCGGGGCTCGGTGATATGAGAATCATGTAATGCTCTGTCACTGATGATATATCGCATTCTTAGCCAAGACAGCACGTTTAGAACTTCAGACTAATAAAGTCCCTGCTAAGAAGTCAAGCATTAATAACTAATATGGAAAAGGAGTTCAGGCGAGTGGAGCAGGACCATGTACAGTCACATCCTCAGCTTAACCACAATACAGGAAAGTCTATGCAAGGAATGATAACAGTGTTGTGATAAAAGTCATTATAGTTTAGACGTTTTTAATTACTTTTTTCTATTTACATTTTTTAAATTTAGTTCCATTTCTAATTCTTTTCTTTACTGTATTTTTCATTAGTTTTAATGGAACTCTAAGGGGACGTGGTGAAAGGGGGGGGGGGGGGGGGGGGGGGGGGGATTGTATTTCCATGATTTTGTGCAAAAAAAAAAAAAAAAAACAGTTTGCTCATAGCAGGGCTATTATAGTTAATAAAAACGAAACAAAATCTATATTAAAAAAATTGTTACTTGAATTTTTTTTTAAAAACAAGAAACGTTAACAGAAATAAAATTATATATATAAATATTATATATACATATATACATATAAAAATAAAAATAAAGGTGTTTAATTTGATATACTGAAATAACTGAAACTTAAGCTGAAATAAAAGTTAAAAACTATACAGACATATCTAAAAATAAAAAGCAAAAAATACCAACAATATATTGTTAAACAAAAACACACACTATATTAATAAAACAAACTAAAATTAATTTGAAAATTGAAAACTCAAAACATATATATATATATATATATATTAGTGCTGTCAAACATTAGTGCTAAAATAGCATCTATAACACTGGTTCCCAAAAGCATAAAAATAAACAATTTTACTCCCATCTCATAATTGTTTTTCCATCATCATGTCCCCTAAGAGACAAATTTTCAATTTGTTATTACTAATAATACATACCAAAAACTGAACATTAATTTGTGGCCTTTTTATTGTATTGTTTTTACAGTTTGGGGCATTAAAATGAATTTTAATGCAGTTTCTGTTTTTCCCTGTAATGTTTTTATTTCAGTTAACAATAAGAACACTAGCTGCAATAATGAGATCAAATATTTATTTTGAATTAAAACTTATATGAACAAAAATTGTTGAAACAAATCTTCAAAATATCTTTTGTTAACTACACCTTTCAGAATTCAAAGCCTGCTTTATAAAGTAAAGCAATACACAGACAACACAGATCCACCTCAAGGCAAAAAGAGCATCCATTTCACAGGCCATAAGAGGACACAGCTGTTTTGTCTGACGGCATGTAAAATCAATGGAACACTGAGACTAGAAAGACTTCAATCTTTATAATCTCACTTGAGGCAAATCAACACTCAGGCTTACCTATCTCTCTTGAATTACTCTTGTTGTTTTTAAGGGCAGCTCATGTCAGCTGATGCAGACTTTAAATAGCTCAAGTGGTTGTAACATATAGATTGATCACACTTCCAGATCCATGTGAAGCCTAAGGCAGTCCGTCAGCACTTTATGTGTATTATGGGATGCTGCCAAAAGCTTATCGTGTAAATGGTGAATAAGAGGCATATTGACAGCGATGAAAGACTTGGTGATGTGCGTGCCAACCCCACGTGGGAGGCCAACAGACAGCTGCTAGGCTGCTCTCCACAATTCCACAGCAGCGTGTTTACTGGAAAAACATCTCACATAAGCACTCACATGGACACCTTTACATATAGTCTATACATTGTTTTCTTCCACCTTTACTTGCCCACTCACACAAACCCATGAAATAGCTGCATATTCTTTTGCATGTAGCAAAACACGTCAATGCAACATAATAAAATGCACAACAAAAAGAAATTGGGAAAGTTAAAAATCAAGCCAACATGATGCATTGAGATTTTTCAGTTCAGTTTGCACTGCATGACTTTAAAACATAAAGTCATAAAAGCAAAGATTTATTAATATCGTATGAAATAGTTTCAATTGGTAGCATGATCTAATCTGAAATAGTTTCAATCGGTAGCAAGATCTAATCTGACTGGCTGCCAACTTCCTTTTTCTGATTAAACATGCTCTTAAACGCCACATTAACACACACTGTGCTTGTTCGCTTTGAACATCAGTCAGGCGGTCTTATACTGTTTAAATTTTAAGTTCTTGGTCACATAAAATTGCAACTAGGACCAGGGACGGATTAACGCACGGGCCTATCGGGCACGTGCCCAGGGCACTGGACCAGAGGGGGGCCCAGCCGAAAAACCGCTACTCCCGGACCGCGATTTCCCCCTCAGATTTTTGAGGCAAGTTGATTTTGAATGCAGCTTCCAAAAGACAAAAAATAGTGCCAATCATGTGTGATTGGCGCATTATAACCAATCACACATGATTCTGTTGAGTTTATGAGTACATGAGTCCAGATGAGTCATCGCCTTTGAATCGTAATCTCCAGTGGCGCAGATGGTAAAGCGCATGCTTGTTTTGACGCGATGGACCAGGGTTCTAATTTTTTTCACCCACCCCAAAATCTTTCCACCACCATGAGCTCTTAGGGGCTCCGTACGATCCCGCCTTTTGCCGAACTTTTTTTCTCCCTTTTCAAATCTCAAATCACATCGTAAAAGCATTTATTGTCAACAAAAATTAAAGAAATAACCAAAAAGTTGAAAATAAAGTATCGGGTAGGGTTAGGGTAGGTGTCGGGAGGGCTTTATTGTATCAATAAGGTGGCATCCATTTAATAATTTGAATGAAAATTATTAAAAATTTACACTCAATACGTTATTATTGAATACTGTTTTATAATGTAATACAATACAGAAGTGCAGATAATTGCCACTATTTTGCGAGTAGTATAAAGTATAAAATAGTATAAATAGCAGAGAATCTTGCTATTTTAACCGTGTAAATGTAATCTATTGCTATTTGCACTTAGTTTAAATAACATATCGCTAAAAATACTGCTATTTTCACTTAGTGTAGATAAAATCCATTACTATTTGAATTTAAGAAAAAATGAGCGCAATTTCAATTGAGGGGGGTCTTTAATCAGTCCGTGCCCAGGGCACCGGTGAGTCATATCCGTCCCTGACTAGGACCATGTCCTGATCTTATGCCACATGTCAAACATCTGACTAGGCAAGACTAAAATAATGTCGACAATCAATAAACCTCAGTGTGGGAAAAGATGATCATTGCACAATGAATAACTTACAGCAATAGCATAAAGTCAGCAAAACCCAAAACAATACACTGTCCGCACAATTTATTTATGCTGCAATGCATTATGGGAGCTTGCAAGTCAGCAACATTGTTCAATATAAATCTGTTTGTTCTGACGACTCTCTCAGGCTAGTAGCGACAACATTCTTGGGGAATATTATTATTCTTGCATGTGTTTTTACATGTATTCAAAGTCACATTTCTTAGAAGGCTGGAAAAAATGTTATTCCTTGGCATTTGCAACGCGGAGAGACAGGCCATGATTCAGATTCAAAATTTTCAGGTTTGACAAAAGAGGGAAGTAGATTTATAAATTGCTCTGATTATTAAACCCTGTGCGGAGGAGTCTCTGCTGTCAGACAATTTGTGACCTTTTTTCTGGCTCCATCGCCTCTCACTGTCTTTCTTTATCTCTCTATAATTCTCTATTCAATTACGGCGTGACACTTTGTGTCAGCATCTGACTCCATTACTTCCAGCAAGAGGAGAGATGTCCACGGCGTGTGCATTAGGAAATAACCACTGCCAATCTCCGGCCAAAGGTCCTGCCTTAATCAAACGGCTTTGAGGATAGTTGTCGATTCAATCTCAAGCGCACACTTTAGAAATTCCAATAGAGAAGGTTCAGACAGGGGCAGACAAACTTTGAGATTTCCTGAGGGCTAATATGTCGCCTTTAATAAAACACATTTGTCCAAACTGCCAAAGGTTTGCTTCAGATTCAAAATTGTTCATTTTATTCTGATTAAATGCTGTGAAAACATCTTGCCTTGCTGACTTAGGATCATGCCCAATGCTATTCAGGTGGGAAACCCCAATCTCGTTAATCATTCGCTGATTTACCAATATGTGCCAGTTTTTGAGACTGAGAATATATACTACTGTTCTGTTCAAGGGTTTGAGGTTAATAAAAAAATAATAATAATTCTTTAATTTATACTTTTATTCAGCAAAGATGAATTAAATTTATCAAAAGTGGCAATAAAGACCTTTATGGTCCAAAATATTTCAATTTCTGAAAAAAGTTATTTTTCACAGAAAGCAGCACAACTGTTTTCAACACAGATAATAATCAGCAAATCAGCATATCAGAATAATTTCTGAAGGATCATGTGACACTGAAGACTGGAATAATGGCAGATGAAAATTCAGCTTCGTCTTCACAGAGATAAAAACCATTTTAAAATACATTCACATTGACAGCTGTTATTTTAAATTGCACTTATATTTCACAATTTTACAGTTTTTACAGTATATGACCAAATAATTGCAATCTTGGTGAGAGAAAAAAAAGACCTTTAAAAAATCGTACTGAGCTTAAATGTTAAATGATAGCGTAGGTCAGGATATATTGTTTCCTTAACTTTTAAAAGGTTAGTGTGACATATTTGAATTGGACGTGACCACAAATGAGTTTATGAGTTAAATGGAGCATTTTATAGTATTTTAAGCTGCTTTTTGGCCTTTTTGGATCTCAGTAGATCTAGTCCCCAAATAATTTACTGGGTATATTCTAAACAGCTTCTTCAAACCTTATTTTGTGTTCCCCTGAAGAAAGTTTGGAATGGCATTTTGTTTTACTGTTTTTTTAAACCTTTTTTAGTTGTATGCTAATTCACTGTAGTCTCCATCAGCAATAAAGATGAGAGAAATCGAAACATTTTCATACAGCTATCCAGGATGAAAACACAGAGATGGTACAAACCCACAAATACATGGGAATCCATCAAACAGCAGACTCGACTGGACTGACAACACAGAGATGCTGTAGCAGAAAAAACAGAGAAGCCTGAACTTTCTGAGGAGGCTGTCAGAGACATTCTACCAATCTTCTAGGCTAGAAAAGAAGATGATGGTGCTACTGGAGTCTGTAACAAACGAATCCCCAAGTAAATTCTCCCTTCAGTAGGTCTGGTGCCATTAGGAGGTACAAAGTGTCTTTCCTGCACTCATCTGCATGTTACTTCTGGTGGCCACTACAGTGAGAAGTAATGATATTGAACAAGCACAAACATTCTATTTTTGGAACCATTAACATAATGCATTAATTTTTTTTCTGTGTATGTGATGGTATAGCATTGTATGTGTTCTTGCACTGTCTACTTGGAAGTATGTTGGTGCACCTGCTACTCAGTGACAGGGTGACTAGGGAAATTCGAAGAAGAAACAGATCCTATTAAGATAAACCTATATTTACACAGGGTACACCATTCTTAGTGCCTGTGATCTTTGTGAAAACGATTTTCTGTTGGCCATTATGGATCCTAAGCATGTTAGAAAAACAGACTATTTTCAGTTTAGATACAAATCAGATACTGGTTCCCTTTGGTAGTGAACACAAAACACAACCAGCTCTCTGTTCTGGTAAACTGTGGTTAACGTAAGATAGCACTTTCGTTACATCTGTGGCTTTCTAATCTGCATTCTTATCTCTTTTCTGTTGTTTTTGTTTGTTTTTTCTCTCTGGTACTAGTCTTATGGTCTCCTTAATGGTATTTTTGTTCTATTGTGATACGTTCTCTCAAAAGTTTCATTTTACTCTATTGTATCGAATCTTCCAGCTTCCCTTTTGTGCTTTATTGCTAAAGTATATTTTTGTTCTCTGTCTCGTTTATTTTATTGTAACATCTGCTTATGATCCTTGATGGTCGTTGGGACTTTATGTCTTAAGAGACCCCTTTTAGCCTTTTGACGGTTGCATATCATTCACAGACCTGGCCCCACATTCGACCGCTATATGAGTGCTAAATCGTCAATGGTTGAATATCTTTTGTCTCTTTTAGAGTTTGTCTCTTTTTTTTGTCTCTTTGTCTCTTTCTTGATATCAAAATGATCTGCAGTGTTGGGGAAAGTTACTTTTAACAGTAATGCATTACAATACTGTGTTACTCCCTAAAAAAGTAACTAATTACGTTACTGTAGCTAGTGTTTATGGAAAGTAATGTGTTACGTTACTTTTGCGTTACTTTTTAAATATGAGCAAGGCTTGATTGTTTTTAATACAATAAGTTCTAATTATAGCAAATGTAAAAGCCATTTCACACCAAAAAGTGTAATGAATAAACTTCAGGCTGAAGGAAAAGTAAAGTCACGTCTGTAAAGGAGAACGCAGGAGAAGAAGGTTCAACACTCTAATAAAAAAGGTCTAACACACGCAATAAAAAAAACAATGAAGCACAATTGTTAGTTTATCTAAAGTCATTTTTGCTTATTAGTATGGTTGAACTGGATCATCAAAAGGTCAGCAGCAAAGACATTGGTTAATAAAATGGGATTAGATACATTTGTGTTGTTTAACATATTTAATTATTGCAGGTTTGCATCATATTCTGAGTTTGCATTTCACTGTTTTAATTCATTTTGATGAATACTAAATCTGTTTTTTGCAAGTGCGATGAATTAATGCACATTCTCATTTAGTATAGGACTACGGTAACAGCATGTTCACACAGCGCATCTCTCAGTCAATAAATGGGGAAAAAAGTAACTCAGATATTTTCTTGTAAATTAAAAAGTAATGCATTACTTTACTAGTTAGTTGAAAAAAGTAATATTACTACGTAACTTGCGTTACTTGTAATGTGTTACCCCTAACACTGATGATCTGCTCTTTATTTCTCAAACAATGATGTACACTATGTGATCGTGAAATGCATCATACTATTTTTACTGTACTGTGGGAAAATTTACACCGATTTGCCAGAACACTCATAAAACATGCAAATGAGGTGTCAAGTGTCAAGTGGGACAAAGAAACACTTTCCCGCTGAAACTATGTGCCTTGTTAACTAACCAAAATGGGTGTTACAGGGAAACCAGATAAAACTTCTCCCACACCCAAAAGGCGAGTCTTCTCTTTACGTTCGGTGCCCTGGAGACACACATATCACCTTGGAAATCCCACGGTGACCAGAACGAGGTCACTTCAACATTCCGGTTTTGTTACATGCTCTATGAGCAATGTATTAGGGAGGAAATTATTTTTCGTGGCCAGAGAAATAATTTTCCTTAGAGTCAATAGACGATTAAAAGTGTCCGCACTGTGGACAAACAAATCATCTTATTTTACTATTAATGCTATAATTCCTGAAGATGAATATATAATTGATAACAACCCATTATGATTAATTATGTTAATCTCACTTTGAGCTAATTTGCTACATTATACTTCTTTTAACTGTACTTTATCATCCCTTTGCTGTGCATGTGTCTTTTTTTTTCTCTTTGAGAGTGTTTGTAGCGTGCCTACACCTTACAATGTGACAAGCGTTACAAAAGAGCAAGCTGAGGATGGCCAGGGGCAGCCTTGCTCAGACGAGCCATGGTACATTGCATAAGCCCCATACGCAAATGAACAGTTCTAATGAGGTAGGAAAAACAGAGAGAATAAATGAACACAAAAGTGGTAGAAAATGTACAGCACATAAAAGAATTAATAAAATATATAATAAATGAAAGTAATTTAAAACATAATAATTAAATGCTGAACTATACGATCACATAACTAATCATTATATATGCAATTTTATTCTCAGAACTGTCAGCCTTAAATGCTGGTACAGTATAGCTGTCCTCAATATCAAATATATATATATATATATATATATATATATATATATATATATATATATATATATTTAAATCATTTAATTTCCCAGTCAGTGAGAACCCTGCTGTCATTGATTAGCCAAATATCGAGCTGACTACAAAAAGCTTCTCCAGCACATTAAAACTCAGCACAGTTGTTTCTCTACTTACATAAGAAAATTGGAGGGAAATATGCACTGCTTTTGCTGTTCTAACAATGATATGTAAAGGTAAAAAGCTTTATGAAAGTTGACTTTGTTTACCCCCCAGCTGTGTGTCTTGATTCCCCTAAGTGGGCTGGAAAACCTCAAACAAACTCTGCTGTCCGCAAACAAAGGAGAAGACCTACAGGGAGGTGTTGGGTTGTAAATGAGGGACAGAGACACAAAGCCTCAGAAACACCTACATCATTTCGACAGCTGCACTCATGAAAGGTTTCATTATTTTGAGGTGGACATGCTGCATATGACGATATAAGAGGTATATGAAAAACAAATTGCTTGAACAATTTAAAATCTTGCCAGAATTATGCTCAGAGATTGGATAATTTTTGGCTATTACATAACTGACAACAATTCAGAGTTTTTATAGCTTGGCTTATTGCACCCCATTCAACTTTCCTGCCAAGTGCGATTCAAAGCGTGCTGGTGTTTTGGGGTTTTAACTAAAATGACGAAGGTAGTGGGTTTTTTTCTTTTCTTTTTTTGAAGTCAAACCAAACCATGATACCTCTTCTTCTTTTGATACCTTACTATCCTGCTAACTTCATAAAGACAGCATAAAACACCTCAACTAGAATCCAACTGAGATCCTGCCAAACTCTCTCCAATTTATCCCATAAATCACACAGTGCTCACATCCTTTATATACCACCTGCACACTATTGGCTTATTATAGCTGCATAATCAGATTGTAAATAATTATCAGCTCTACAATTCTAAAACGTTCCACAAGGAGAATTTTGACATGTTCATCATCAATACGTTCTCTATTCTTCACTCCTAAATTTAAATTTGTATCACCGTCAGCATGCAGCCTCGGTTGGAGCTGGCAGCTCATTGGCAACCTATCGGCACAGGCTTTAGATACATTTTTAAATGTACCTTGGTGAAATTGTGGTAAGGAAGAAGACGCTAACCTTGCCTTTTAATTACATGCAACCTCTCATTTTTATTCTTGACACGCAATACTGACTCTTCCTGACTTTGTCTTTGACTTGTGCCTTGTACTGACGGCTGTAAAAGTGTTCATTCATCCAGACACAGAATGCATGAACTTCCTTGTAAATTAGTTATTTAAAAAGCCTATGACAAGAAAATAAATGTAAATTTAAACGCAAGAATCAATTATCTAGCCCATCGAGATTCTAACAGCATATCTGAATTAGTAATGGGATGAGGGGAGGATGTCCAGAAACAATATGAGATCTGCTGAACAACTTTATCTGCACTAGAATTCAAAATTCTTCCGCTCACTGCATCGCTTAAACATTACACAATGATCACAGTGACAGAAGAGCTCAGAGAATACAAATATCAGCATCTTGTTACTACAATGACTGTGATTAGGATTTATAAAAAGCCTTCTTCTCAAAAGATACAAGCTCTGCGTCAGATTTAGTAAAGAGTGTGTGGGAGATCCAGAGACCTTGGAGGTCAGAGATCTGCCCACGGCAAATGTCAGGGCATGGTATTATGAGCTGAGAGGGTACCACATAAAAAAAAAAAACACACACTCAAACACACACAAGCACACAGTTCATTAGAAACAACTGTCTGGTCTCAATGTATACACAAAAACACCCAAATGTCTTTAACTTTTAAATTTGTGTTATGTGAAATAGAGTGAAGAGATATTAACAGCTTTTTTTGCAGTAACCATGTGTGACCTCTGCTGGTGAGGTCTTTTGACACAAACTCATACAGAAACTGTGGCAGATTTACAAGGAAACTGTATGTGACACAAAATGACACTGCAATTGACGCCACAGGAGACAAGCCTTCCACACATGAGAAGATCCACAGCAAAACAGCAGAGAAAAACTGCATCAGTTTTACTTTTGCTAGGATCAAAAATAAGAATTGAACATGATAAACTTAAAGTATCAGATTTAATGTTTGGTTTAAAGTTTAACTCAAGTAAGCAAGAAAGGTGTGTTGTGTGATGAAAAGCTGAAACTGACAAGCGTCAGCTGACGCAAATAATTGTTTTCCCCGCGTGAGATTCTGTTGATGCCATATAATAATCAAGTCTAATTTATGCATTACATTAATGCTGATAATGCATAGCAATAGTAAAGGTAATGTTTTGGGAAGCGAGCGATGTTGTTAACTGTGTTTAATTACTATTATTATGGTAATGAAGCGGTCATGTTTAAATCACGACTGTTTTTCCGTTTTGTAGCTCTCAGTTTTAATGTTTTATTAAGCACTCAATAAAGAAGAGTTTATAAAAATGACTTGAGATGCGTCAGATCTAAATATTTAATCTTACTTTGATCAGGAAAAATTGTTTGTTTCCATTTTTATGGAAAGAAACTCACGAGCTTCACTTTTACGCATAATTCTACGCATTATTAAACTTAGAAAGAAGAAAAAGAGAGACAATTGAAATATATCTTAAGACATCATAAGACTTTCCCCTTTGCTTAATCGGGTACTGCAATCTGAAGAAAGCGATCATCTTACCACTTGAGCGACGGACAATATTTTCCAAAAAAGTGTTCTGTGGTGCCACCAGTCCTCTTTTTCCCCCGTGCATTCTGGGCAGCGTCGGTCAGGCTTGCGGACTTGCTGGAAGCTGGTCGTTAAAATGATACAGGCGGGATGGGAATCTATCGGTGGGATGGAGAAGATCATGGTAACGCTGCGCCGTGCCTGACTGGTATGGGTTCTTTGTACCACGAAGCGCTCGCAGTTCTGCAGGCTCCGCGCTCCCCTGGTTTGCGCCTGCGCACAGGCGAACTGTAACAATAAAAATTGACTGGCACAGGAATCTCGAGCGCGATGCCCGGTGCCATGGAGATAGTCACATGCAACAGATGGTGCCTATTGCGCGCGAATTAGTTACATGGAAGCTCAACAGTTACTGTAGATGATGATGGGAATGTCATTTTAAGTGAGCAGAAAAAGTAAATGTAACAGTTCAAGTGAGTTACTATAGGGTTATAAATTATAATCCATGAATTTACGGAAGGTTTATGCGCAATCTTGATTACACCGGGATGCAGAGTGCTTTTAATTAGCCTACGTCAATATGATGGTACCACGTCAGTAGCCTATTCATCGTGAATATTTCATAAAACTTTTTATGTTCATTCAACACATTTCAGATGAAACCTGAGTGTATTTCACCATAAAGCCTTCGAAAAAATATGAACAAATGAACACTGAATAAATTAATATGAAAGAAACTACAAGCTAATTATTGAAACGTCAAAATGATTTAATTATCAATCAGGAAATTTATCTTAGCTTGAAAAAAAATGAATGAACGAATTTGTTGTTAGCTTAATGGTGATTCAAAGAAAGAGAGAAAGTGAATGAATGAATGAATGAATGAATGAATGAAATCCAACTCCTGCCATCCTTCCCTGTGGCGCCATATTTTAGGAAATGCAGTTAGATTCGGGACGTCCTCCCGCCCCTCGTGTGCCGCTGAAGTCCCCTGTTTGAGTAGGCTGTGGACAGAGCCCCTATTGTTCCCAGCCCACTCCTGCCTAATATGGAATTCGCAAGGAAACCAATGATTTCCTGACACTGCCGATGTGTAGCCGCGTAGGGGCGAATGTGGAAAGCTGTTTGGAGTATGAAGGAACTAAAGCTGAGCCAAAGCCACTGTTTTTGAAACGGTTTCGTCGTCGGATCAGGAAAATGTAAAATATTGGAATGCGAGTTGTAGGAGTTATCGTGAGTTTTCGTGAGACTGCAGTCGATGGCGAGGGATTGCTTTGGAAGCGCGAGCTAAAGCGTGGGTCACCTAGCTACTTGACGGATTCGCCTGCGCACCGTACGACACGCCAACTCGAGTGTTTCAACTGGTCACACGAAGACTAGCGTCTTAAAGATTGGTATTTCTAGTCGACAGAAGACTTGACTACCTGTGGAGGATATAGTTTCTGGACTTGTCCAACTATCATGCCTACTCTCAGCTCGAAAAGTAGGCAGAACGCAGTGGAAGCGGTTGAGGATGGAGGCAGTAACAGCGATCCTCTCGATACTGCGGCCAAAAAGATGTTGAAATGTGTTGTGGTCGGCGATGGAGCTGTGGGCAAAACCTGTTTGCTGATGAGTTACGCAAACGATGCTTTTCCCGAGGAATATGTACCAACTGTATTCGATCACTATGCAGGTAAGACTGTTTCCATCTCAGCATTCAATTGAATTCCCTGTTTATGAAGTGCGGTTTACAGTATGTCTACCTAGCCTAATCCTTGTCTACCGCCCCCACTACAGTCGGGTAGGGGACGGTCCCAAGAATAGCCATCTGAAAGAGGAGATATCAACCGCCAGAGCGAGGACTGAGGCCCGACACACTAAAAAGTAGAAACAGGGTACGAATTATAGTTTGGGGATCAGAGCCCTCTAATGTAGGGTTAATAAAAAAATATACATTGTAGGCTACTTAAAGAATTTGAAAAGGGTGCAGCTATTATTACCTAGCCTACATTTAAATAGCCTATAGGCTATATAGCCTAAATATTTCATCAATGACTAAATAGGCTATGCAACCATAGCAACTTTGATGAAAGCTTTGTTTCCGAATCAGTATTATCATTATTCAACAATAATTGAGCAAAAATACCAAAAAAGTGTTTTAAACTTCTTTAACGTCGGTGGCCATTGCCTTACTGTTCTAGGGACGTCAAAAGACAATTTATGTTGCGCAAAGAGGTAAATAATGTAAATAGCAAGAGTCAGAGCTCGCGAGTGCGCAACCTGTTGATCACAAGAACGCAATCTAAAAGCTTTGTCAGTACTGTACTGTAGGCATTATAGCTTTGTAGAAGAGTTATGGTCACAAATTTGTTGCCATCCATGAAGTTTTTTCAAATGCATATGCAGGAATGCATAAAGGCTTTGGTTTCTCTTCAGGGGAAAGCCCCCTATGACACATGCATGCTCCCAGAATCCTATTATAGGGTCAAGTCCTAATTACACAGTGGCAGACAGATCACCTTCAACATCCTCTGGAAACAGCAGGACACTTCCCTCACAAATATAAAGAAAGAACCTTCTTAAAAGAACTTGTAGGAAGAACAATTACAAACAAGCCCTGTGTCCACATGCCTACTTCCATACTATGAAGAAGCTGTGTATCTGAATTCATAGTATTCACAAAAAAAGAACAGGAGGCAAAAAGTACCTGACTTATAACATCCACTGAGATGCTTTACTATCCCATGAGGCCACAGGAGAGGATTTTTAAGTGGCAGTGAAGGTACGCAACTGACACAGGTCACGTGACAACATAGCGAATAATAGCACGTTCATTCATACCTCCCATATTCATTCTATATAAAAACACACGTTTTAACAGTCAGAAAGTATGTTTCAAACCAAATATAGCACCTACTATAAAGTAGGCTATGTCATTTGGAATGTAGCTAATCTTCCAAATGCAATACAGGTCTTTTCAATTGTCATTATTAGCAGTGGAAAAGTAGTGGAGTGAGTTGCTGTCATTTCATACTTATACTGTTTGACTTTTGAAGCAAGATCTCTTATTCAGTGTCTTTAGATGATTAGTGATACCACAATGACTGAGTGATTCACATATTTCCAGGGCTGGAGAGAAAAAGCTTGTGAATTACTATAAAACACGAAGAAGAAGAAAAAAACTCAGTTTAGCCCCAATCTTTTTGGCTCTCATTTGTGAAAGTGTTTTTTTATAGTATAAGAACCTTAAAGCAGGTATTGTCAAAGGATTTTCTATTGCAC
The DNA here is from genome assembly GCF_936440315.1 of Barbus barbus. Classification (NCBI taxonomy): domain Eukaryota; kingdom Metazoa; phylum Chordata; class Actinopteri; order Cypriniformes; family Cyprinidae; genus Barbus; species Barbus barbus. Next base: position 13,369,638 of record NC_136752.1, read on the forward strand.
ATTTCGCTCTCATATGATCAAATAAGGCATGTTTATCTGGGCTGTGCCAAAAAGAAGAACTCTTTTCATTTTTATGAGATTTTAATAGTATCCTGTGTTGCAATTTCCTCCAGCTGGTCAGTGCTGGCTCAGGACAAACACCCAGATTCACTGAACTCATTCAAGAAGTGAGTAAAACTTTTAAAGTCTTGGGAGTTGAATGAGATGGAAAGACCTCCAGAGAGTGTGATTCTCGGTCAACTCTTGCGGTTGAATTAAACTGATGAGTGAGGCCATCCAGAGGACACTAAATTGATGTCACGAAACAAAAGTTTGAATGCAGGCACTTTTTGCTAGTAAAAAAATAAGCAATTGAAGGCCTGACTGAGCAGACTTTAACCTTCTGGTTTTTAAAGCTGCAATGATTTTATTTTTAATGTGTAAATACCTTCTCCTGCCAAGGCAACTTTAAATTTGCCACAAGACTTTGAAGAATCCAAACCAGAATCCAACAGTGAGAGTGTTTGGGAAACCTGTTTCAATTTTTCCAATTAATTTTGGTGACATTAGTGGTGCATAAACGACATACTTCACTTTTAAGGAAATGAAAACGTGCTCATAAAGAATAGTGGACACAGAAAGGCATTTGGTTCCTTTATAGTGTGCTGGCAACCAGATTTAAGTCATGGTATGTATTAGTTAGAAGTGCCTAAGCACCATTTAGATGTGGACTGCCGTCATTTACAGTACATGTCATGAAAGTAGACACAGTAGTACAGAATGAAAAATTGAGAGAGAAGAGAGACAATATTCTTCCAGGGCCAATCAATCACTTGCATTCATATTAGGCCCCTGGAGAGAGGCCTTGACAAAGCATCATAATAAAGTAGCGAATTGTCACATAGTGGCTTAATGTGTAGGATAAAGAGCACAGAGCTCCCATTGTAGGCCACTGAAAGCTTTACTGTGTTGCTATGCTAGAATTGGTCTTAAATGAAAAACTATGAAATTCATGCCTCAGCAGTAATGGAACAGTTTGCAATATAGAAAGCACTGAGAATACGGTAATTGAATTATAAGTGAAAATATAATTAATAAATAAGCAGCTTTTTCTAAATGTTTAGTTAAATGGTGAACTGAGCAATTCAAGAAGTAGCTATTTAGAGATATATTTATATTGTTTAATAGACTTAAAAAAGCTACTGACCCAAAACGTTGGTAGTGTACATTAGAAAAGGTAATATCGTATAATTTAACTTTTCCATATGTCTTTTAAACAACCTAGTATTTTTTATTAATTGTAGTAACACATACAGACTACTTTACAAGACATAACTCATGTAAATATGGCCAAATATAATATGAGTGATTGAACTAAAATTATATTATTTTCACCAGAACCATTGGGATTGCAATCTACAAGAGCTAGAGCTCAACACAGCAGTATTTGGGACTATGGTTTCCGTCCATAAATCCCACAGGATCTGAATTCTCTTGTCCAAAACAAACCAATGACATTCCCGGTCAATGACACAGTGCCTGTTAATGCGTTTGAGATGAGTCATCGTCTAGTGTGGCTCCCACTACACTCCTCTAACAAAATCAACTAATCCACCAGTGATACGGCATTGTGGATATTGCCACGTCGTCAATATTAAAATACCTACAGCTGGAAAGCTATAGTTCGTAGCACTTTTCAGTGTTAAACAATCATCTGTGCCATAATGGCAACTCTTTGTGCTGCAACACTCCATTCGCCACAGCTGGTGTTGTATGGGCACAGATCGCTAATTTAACACCTATTGTTTTTTCATTATCTTTCCACTACATTTTCCATTTGATTTGATCTCTCCTTGAATTGGCAGCACAGGGTTTTGAAAGATATTTTACTCACCATGAGCAATAATATTCAGAGCTATACAAAATAAAACAATAGCCTATAAAGACTGTGATTATTAACACTGACATCAATAATAATTATATATTTAAATGAATACTAATAAAGGAAATCAGAAACATCCAGAGAATTTTTGAGTTTTGTTCTGGTTCTGAAGATATTTTATTCTTTGCTGCTTATGAGATCCCATAATCCTGTGCATGTGGTCTGATGGTTAGTGGTATCAACACGCCAGCTTTGGTTAGTGGTTGGTTGGTGGAAAGAATAAAAGTTGTGTCTAATGGAGTGGTTGAAGGACCTTCTTTTGAACTATGAGTAAGCTACAATGTAAATTACACACATACATACCCAAAACACAAATTCTAAAGAAGTTATGTTCATTTTTGAAAACATATGTTTTTATTAAGTAACTAGATAAGAACGTTTGGGGTGTGAGTGTGTGTGGTTTACGTTGTAGAACAAAACGTCAGAATATCGTCACGTTATGTTTACCACAGGCTTTACTTTACTCATAAACTGAAAAACCTCACTATAAAACCCCATAGGAAAATCTCAAAGGAATTAGCGGCGAATTGCTCTTCCGGTTAGTTCCCCCACTCTATTTACGTGGTTACATCTAAAGCTCACTTGAATTTGTTGTAGGTCCAAAACATAATAGTAATGACATGAGGGTGAGTAAATTATGACAGAATTTCCATTTTTGAGTGAACTGGCCCTTCAAGTATTATTATAAATGTAAATATTTTTGAGTAAGACCTTAAAGAGATGTGTCTCATAGAAACCTAGAAAGAGTTCCTAATCGGTAATTAAATGAAAATTCATAATTAGTGTCGTGAGTGGTTGAGCTCACTTCATGTTTTGCTGAGTGGAAGTACTTTGACATAATGTTCACTGACAAGCAAAAGCTCAGTCTTATAGCAAGTGCTGTGTAAGGGCATTACAGATTCTTTTGGCTTCAGAATACAAGATTAATCACATTAATGTCTTTTTTAGTTATGCTATGCAAAATGTGTATGTAGATTATATACACTTCCCTCTGGCAAGCACTGCAGCAACAGGAATTGAAAAGTGGATAAAACCCAGTGGCTTATTTTGCAGATTGACCCACCAATGCCTTTAAAGAAACACTTAAAATAAAAATCACACTTCAGGAATGCCAACCACTCAAAAAACAGAAGCCCATTTATGGATCACAACACTGCAAGAGCATAGTGGATATATTTGGCATGTTGATGTAAAGGTTGAATTGAGGGGTGGTCCAATTTACTGTCATAAAACAGTTGTGACAATTGCACTCTGAATGGTGGACAATGCATCGATTACCATATTACAGTACCAGATCTAAGATGCCAATGTTGCTAAAAGACAGTTTTATTGCAATGGATGGTGGACAGCGGTCCACCATTGAAAAATGGGTGTCAATTGTGAGTGAGCAGTGAAAGTGTCTACAGTAAATGGTTATCACTTGAGACCTAATACCCTAGTGATGGAATGGAAAGTGTCTAAATTAAATTTGCAGTCTCTTGCTATGATCATGTGAGTACCTATACAATTCGCTGTACTGTTCTTATAGGCTAAAGCTTGCTGAATGCAGATATATTAGCTGACTCAATGTCACAGGCCAGTCTGTGAAAGAGAAAAGAGGAATGAAGAATGTTAAGGTCTGGAGGGGCATGTGGGCTTCTGACGCCTCAAATCGCATTTCACAACAGTGGGTCAGGCTTGTTTGAGTGAGACTGTAACACAACATTGATTTCTCTCCAGGCCACAGAATGGGGGCTGGGGTTTACAGAAAGCTCGAGCCTCATGGGGAAAAGCAGCTGACCGGAGAGAACAGCTGAGAGCCGGATTCATAGCCACCAAACCTTCTCCATCCCTACAGACTTGAATTTCTCTACTTCTCTCAAACTTTCACCTCACATCACCCTGGCTTTGTTTTTATACTAGTGGCTTTGTATTTATAGGCAAAGAAAGAGTCAGAGAATCAGTAAGTGAGGAAAAGATTAGACTCCTTATTTAGCCCAGCCCCAAGAGGGGAAAAGAATCGTGCTGGTAAAAGGACCTGTCAGGAACAGCTGATACACAGCAACAGACTCAAGGCCACTGTTTCTGGTCCATCTTCATAGTCTACAGGGAAAGAACTTCTAAGCACATCTAATCAAAACACCGCTTGGCTGGTTTCCTACAGCTGCAATGCCTTTCAGAAAGACACCACCCTGGAGGAGCTCACACACCACAGTGCACGCGGCTCCTCAGTGACCCCCTGTAACTCCATGAGGCTAAGCTAGGGGCATTAGAGCTAGTGCTGCTTTGTGTTTGTCTCTTGTCCCCAGTGTTGAGCACATGATTGTTAAAATTAGCATTGAGATTAGCAATTGCTTAAAGCGGTGTAAGATATGACTGAAAATTTCATTTGAATTTTAAAAGGGCTGCACAGACCTTTTTTGCAATCATAATTTATGAAACAAACATTATGCCTTTTCAAGGGAAACAGTTAAGCTAGCATACAAACTGCTTTAGGGTTTTTAGTGTCTTTTAGGGTTTTATATTTATGACTAACAAGAATTATTCAAATTATGCATTCAATATAGTTTCAAAAATATTTGTTGTTTGGGGAACGATAAAAAAACTGTTCTCATAATGAAATATTATCAAAAACAATATTATTAAAAAGTCAACAGAACACTATAAAATTATCATAAAAGTGGTCCATATGACTTGTGGTGCGTTCTTAGTGTTTTGAAATCATATGATGGTGAGAATCAAACAAAAATTTGACTTTATATTCCATGAAAATCTACCCCTCAAGTGAGCTGTTAATCGCTGGAACTAGATCAATGAGTTGATTTAAGAACTGTATCGCAAATTTTAAGTCCAGTTCACACTACATGATTTATTTTTTGACAGTTACGACTCACTTACGTTCACTGTGCCAGATTATACGATTTTGACTCCTAAAATCTTGTCGTGTCTTGAACAAGAAACATGTCAGACTACACGTTGCTACCCTACCCTATCATTCCTCGCTTGCCATCTTTAACAACGTGCTTGCTGTCATCAGTAGGGTGGGACTAGATGGTGACATGAGCGTAAATAAACAATGGCTAGCAAACAGCATGTTCTGCCCTATATTATCATCAGAAAATCCCAAAAAAGAAAGAAAACCTGACAGTGGACACAATTCCGGATTGCATGAAGAGGACTTTCTAAGAGAACTGAGGTAAAATAGTTTTTACTTTACTTTTCACTCTGTTGCGGTAATCCCTTGAGAAAGGGCCGATACCCATTGTCTCTCTTTCGTTTCGACTTGTTTGAAAGCATGTGTGAAGGCACTTCTATGCTCCTATGGGTCTGTATCACAAATGTGATGGAACTCATCATGCACGACGTAATTTTTTTTTTAACATACTAGTCTTTCTGTGTTGAAGTCGTGAAGCATCGCAGACGTGGCATCGGTTGTCATGCACTATGACACACTACATGAGATGAAATGATTGAATCTTGTATCCCAACGCCCGTTGTCTTTTACGAATCCACACGACACACTACGTCAAGCAGATCGTGCCAAAATCGGGCTTAAATCATTTAGTCTGAACCGGGCTTCAGCGTTTTGCCAGCAGTTTTTAAGATTTCTTCATTCAAGTATTTTTTGTCACTCTTTTATGGTGCTTCTTTGTTATTTGTGAAGCTTGAAAGCAGCAGGATCAAAGGTGAACCCCATTGAAGAGCCTAGATTTTAAAGATCAGTTCATTTTTATAATCAGTGGTGTTCATCTGTACTCAAAATTTGCATTGCCATATTTTTATTTCCATAATATTAGAGTGTTTAATCTGAATTATCTGTGGTGAATTTCTTTCTAACATTTTGCTGGGCTTATTTTCAAGGGACGCTGGAGAGGCTGTCTTCTCCTTTTCCAGAGGCTTCTCAACTTATTAAGGGCACCAGATCTATAATTTGCAGAAAGTGCTTTGGTTCTGGAAGGTTATTGGTAATTTTGGAAGCATCCATGGGTATCTGGCTCAGTACAGTTGATGGGTTATGAAATATTTGGTATAATCTTTTTATGGTCCCAGTCATCAGTATTCCAGGCCATCATGTAGTTGAGAAGATTGAATTCAGTTCAGGGTGTCTCAGAAGATGCTTGAGGCCTGAGGAATCTGGTGAGGGCCACCTTTCACATCACAGCCTCTTTCTTCTCTCACGCACGCATTCCTTTAATCAGTGTTATCAAACCACTATCAGAGCACTGAATTTGAAAAGAGTGTGGACACACAGCAGACTAGTATCTGCGGTTTGTTTGAAACCTCTGTGAAATGTTGAGTCCAGCTGTTCTCCTGTTCTCAGCAGTGGTCTTTTATTGCGTGTTGTTTGATGACAAAAGATTGACTTATCTGGGTTTTTTTTCCTTTTAAGTTGTGTCAACACAGCCGTTCTCTCCCCCCTCATCACCCACAACACAGAATGAAATATGTATGCGAGCACACACACCGCTCTTCCCTCCCTGTTTTCCAAAACCGGTCACCCCTTGCTGTTGACAGCTGTCCTGTTCCAAATCAACCTCCATTCCCACCCACAACCAAACAGCAGGTCCAGAGTTCTGGAAGTACATCAGAGGGATGTGATACAGCAGGAGCAGAAACACTGCTGGACAAACACATTTTATAGGCGTATTCTGCACAGTATTTTTCTGTTTCATATGCATAATGAATGTAACAAACCTTTTTTGCTGTTGTTTTCGTTTTTACAGTGAGTGTAACAGTATCTGGGAGGCAGCACCTACTGGGATTGTACGATACTGCCGGACAAGTGAGTTAATGCTTCTGAAGTTTGTATAGTCACAATAACAGAAGCAGATCTTCCCTTCTATACTGTGATGTACATTCAAGTGAAATGGATTATTGAAAATTTGTTGTCATTTGTTGATTGGATGGAGGTAGCTTTAAATGAGAGCTTGCAGTATATTGTAAGAAAAGGGGCGGGGTTTAAGCAGACAAAACAATTGGAAAAGTCTGGCATACGTCACCAGATAGCAGTCTGACGTTTTACTGGAAGATCGAGTTACGACATTTTGATTATTAAATACAAGGTAAAAAATGTGGCAATTTAAACATTATGTATAGCTGCATCACTCACAATAAGATCTATTACACGAATCTCAGATTTTTTTATTTCATGACAACTTTAAACCTTATTCACACAATAAGAAAACCTCAAAAAGACTGACTGCCCTCAAATGCATTCAAATTCAATTACAACTTCACTATTGTTACCAAATACCAATGAATATACCGCCGAATAAAACCAGACATAACACAAAAATCATGTTTTTCACTTGGTTAATGTCTTTCCCCTACTAAACAGTCTAATTTCATCAATTGAAACTCTTAAGAACATTACTAAATGACGTTGTGGCCATGCATTAGATCACTTTGAATGTAAACTCCTTTTGCATCACAGTCACGTTTAATGGCAGAATTTACAGCCTGTTTTGAATAGTTGTAAATAAAGCTGCAAGCACTGACTTGAAATTACAACAAACCACTAGCTGGGTTGTTTTTGTCACTGTCAGCCCACCATAATGGCTTTGATTTTGGCTTATTGCAGTAATTCTTCAAAAGGAAACTCACATGACTGTTCATACACAGCCTGAAGAGATAGATGCATCTGAACCAAAGCCCAGCTGTTTACTTTCCTTGTGTGTCTAAAGGCATCACAGAATCAGCCGGCCCTGTAATACGCATCTTATGGGATGCCAGTTGTTAGAGTTTTAAATCTAGAATATATTGCAACATATTTGTGTTGTAACTTAAATCGGTTGGAAAAAATAATAGTCACATAATTTTTTATTTTATTTTTTTTTTTATGATTGATTGTTACTGTCAGTTCCACTCATCTGTTTAACAATTTCAACATTAGTTTTATTGGGTTTTATAAGGAATTCTCTTATTCCCATGAGGAATATTCTCTTATAAGGACTTTGGCAGTTGCTGACATTGCACAGGGGGATGGCATTCGTTAAACAGGATGTAGTTTCTAACAGTGCATAAATCTGAATAATTTATGAGGAAATAAACTATTCTTTTATATGCAAAAACATGCACTACATGGGAAAATAGCAATATATGCATATTTTACATTGCATGTCTCAGATACTGTATCAGACTGGTGAAAAGCGCTATAGGGTACTGATTTGCATAACAGTATAAATATTTACCAACTTTTACTAACAAAGCACTGAGGGTCACGTTTCTGACTTTGTTTCAAGGACCGTTTTTAATTGAAGTAATAAAGAAAGCTAAAGTGTGAGTATTACTGTTCAGCTTGATATAATTATGTAAATGTTTCTTAGGATATATAGCTGTAGAAAGCACAGTATGAGCTGTAATGAAGAATATTTGCTGCATTTCAGAATTGAAGAGACTGACTAATGTAGTGAGCTGCACATTGCTGTATAAATGAAAGTTATATAATTCAGTACATCTGCTCCCATAAGCAGTTCACTGATACAGAGGAGCATCTATGTGATGTCTGGCCCTTCTCTTCTATTGATCACTCACTATGAGATCAATGGCACTCAAGACGAACTGACTTTTACAAGATGCTGGCGCTGGTGCGGAGCTGTCATTTGGCACTGACATTTTAAAGGCCTGATGTTAATTATTTATGTTCATTTGCATTTCAGAATAAGTGGTAGAATAAAGTCATGGATAATAATGAGGCTCTACATGTTATGTTTTTACCAAAACATTACATTTATTGACTCAGAATACTAATTTTGAACTGTTTCGCTATGGTTTAGTCCAGTGATCCCCAATCAGGAGTACTTACAAATTCAAATTAGGTTGTACTTAAACATTAAACACAAGTCTTTTTTGCTCATCAAGCCTGCCTTTATTTAAGAAATAATGTAGTAAAACTACAGTATTGTAAAAACCCTTCAGAAGTCATTCTAATATGCTGCTTTTGTGTTCAAGAAACATTTATTATTATTATTATAAGCTGAAAACAGATGTGCTGCCTAATATTTTTGTGGAAATCGTGATATTTTTTCAGGATGTTTTTGATTTGAAATAGAAATCTTTTGTAACATTGCAAATATTTACTACCAATTTTGACATCGTTTTTGAATAAAAGTAATATCTTCTTTACAAAAATAAACTGACCCCTAATTTTTGAATGGTATAGCATGAATATAAATTGAAAGATCTTTTTCAAGAACACTTCTCCATGATATCCCCCTGAACTGTCAAGCTAAAGTGTCTCATTAAAGGAACAATCAAATTGGCCTCTCTCACCCAGGCTCTTCAATAAAATGAATGATAATTGCTGAATGGTATTGAGCATAATAATAGTCAAAAGAAACAAATTTCTGGTGTGGTGTTGAAGTGTCTTAATACCTAAAAATAACACCAATCAACAATTAAAATATTTGTTATTACAGCTCAGACTGTGCTGTCCACAGCTATAGATCCCGAGACATATTTGCATTATTATATCACAATAAATATGCACACTTTATAAAAAGTCTTTAATTCAAAGTCTGTTGGTTAAATAAAAAAAGTGCATTTGTTTGCAAATGTGTACATTTATACAATTATGTAAACTGAGCGCAACTGATGGGGCTATGTTAGACAAAAAACAAGCTTTAAATGAATCATCTGCACTCTTTCACTTATATTTTGTTTTTCAAAAAGATCTTTTGCATCATATTTCAGTTGTAAGAGAGACGAACTGAGTCTAAAGCAGGCTTTATTTTACTCGTCATATAGGAAGATTACAACCAGCTGCGGCCCCTCTCCTACCCCAACACAGACGTCTTTCTCATCTGCTTCTCTGTCGTGAATCCAGCTTCCTATCACAATGTGCAGGAGGAATGGGTACCTGAGCTCAAATCCTGCATGCCTCATGTGCCCTACATCCTCATCGGGACACAGGTGCAAGAGTTTCTAGTTCATAATCACAGTAATGTGATTTCATAATAATAATAACTATTATTAGTTTATTATCAGATAATTTATTAATTATTGTTGCTGTATTTTATTGTCAGATAAAACAATATTATTAATAATAGTAATAATAATAGTTATTATTGTCTATTATCAGATGAAGCTAAACAGATCAAAGTCAAATTATGAATATTTATGGAAAATAAAAAATTTTATGAAAAACAAAAAAAATTTTTTATTGAATTGGTTCTCTATTTTTTCTATTTCTATTTAAGATTGACTTGCGAGATGACCCAAAGACACTGGCACGTCTGCTCCAGATGAAGGAGAAGCCACTGACCTATGAGCAAGGCCTCAAACTATCCAGAGAGGTGATGGATGTTCATATGTTTGGTGGTTTGGCTTAATTTTCAGATGTTTTATTCTTGATCTGTCCAGGTTTTTAAAAAAAATAGACAGCGTGATTTATACATTTTCAGCACTGTTGCAAAGCACTGAAAGGATTAATACAAATTCTGTCTCATCCTCATGTTGACTCTCTTCTGTGAAACACAAAGATGTTTAACAGAGTGTTTGAGCTACTCTTTTCCTTTCAATGAGAGTAAATGCTGACTACAACTGTCAAGCATGATTTTCAAGGAAAATTTTCAGTGAATTTTCAGTGTTAAGATCCAAGGATAATGGTCACTATCCATTTTCTTTGTATGGAAACTAGCAGCTCAGACATTCTGCTAAACCTCTCCATTTGTTTCAAAATTGTATATTGATGTCCACAGATTGGAGCCCAGTGCTATCTGGAGTGTTCGGCACTGACTCAGAAGGGACTTAAGACAGTATTTGATGAGGCCATCCTGACAATCTTCAGCCCAAAGAAACAAAAACGGAGCTGCGCGGCCTGCAGGAGCTGTTGTGCTATTGTGTGAGGATAAAACTTCTCCAACTGTGAACACCCACTCTCCTCCAAAGCTTTGGGCAGAGTAACAGACCCTAAACCGCCTCCGGTCTGCTGTACATCCTTCCTTTCTCCATCCGTCTGTTGTCCCTCAAGACAATGAGTGGTCTTGCCCTCGGTTTGTATGTCTTGTGGAGAGCTACACTGTCCAAAACAAGTGCCTTAATTTTTCCCCCGTGTTGCCTTACAGGATTCGCTTCTTAAGCCAAAGAAGTCTCAGACGGGACTGTGGTTTCTTGAACTGATGTGGTGCGTCTTCGCCAATCTCCAATCCAACATTTCAGATTCCGCTCTGAGCCACTGGATTTTTTTAAACCGGCTATATTTTGAGGCTTATGAAAAAATTAAAATCCATTCCTCCACACAAGCTGGTTTTCTCTCAGTCACCTCAAATCAATATTGCGCTCTTTCTGGAGTCAATGCTTCAGCAGTTTGAGCTAGTTAATAAGAGAAATTCTCTGGAGGATGGCCAACTCATCAATAGAGGTAGATCAGACGGAAAGAGAGAGAGACGAGAGTAAGGAATGCATCTTCCTTGGGTCATTCAAAATTAACAATACTGATAAACCGCTACAGTACTACACATTCAAAGATACATCAAATAATGTTATCCATCAAAAAGAGTGACAATCAAGCACACTGTGTGAAGTCTGCCAGTGACAGGATAAAGGGAAAGTGTATCTCGTGACAACATTATCCCATGAATCATTTACATTTCCTTGTGTTTTTAAAACTGAGATGCCCTGAAGTGTACTTAGTCACGTTTCTGTGAGCCATTAGACCTTTATCTTTATACAGTGTAGGTGTAGAACAATGATGCCATAAAATGGTGCTGTAATTGTTATATTTTTCATACGCATTTACATTTAGATTTTTGAAGGGGCGTGTATTTTTTCTTCTCAAATGACTCTGCCTACACATATTTTAAAAAATGCTCTCGTTTTCCTCTATTAAAAATGAGCCGATGGAGGACTAAAAGTATGGGGAACTGTACATGCCACTTAAAATAAAATGAAGAAATCAATCACCAATCTATTAATTCAACAATGTAAATAGATTGATAGATAAATCTTTTAAACAGTTATGTTAAAAATGTAGTTAAATGTAACAAATAATATAATCATTTTAAATGCAATCTAACCTGGAAGTTACCATTACTCTAGTCTCAGCCTCAGACATCACATTCATGGAACGTTGGCTGAATGAATAAGGCGCACAAAATGGGAAACACTTTGGGAGTTCTTCAAGTCGTCATCCGATTGGTTAAATTCTACAGACTTTCTGCATTCTTTAATTGTCCATCTGGAAACAAAACTGTTGTGATGTCTAACCCCCTCATGGAAGTTTACAACTGTGACATTTTCCCTGATATTTTGAGTTAGAATAGTTTCCAAGAGTGTGGTTTTAAACACATCGAGGCTGTAAAAGCAGACTATTGAGTAGACGTTTTCCTGTTCAGCGTGATGGTGACTAATGTCCCCGAAAGCCTCTGTAGTCTCATTTAGCCACTTGTTATCAACTGCCATTTTCAAGACAAGTAAAAGCTTTAAAAATGTCACGAGGGGTATTAGTGGTGTATTGTATGTCTCAGAATAACACAGGAAAATATTTTGATCTTGTGTTCACCGCAGACCTTATTTGAGGCATTAAAACAAAAACCTGTTCAACATTTGCCTACAAAAATACATCATCCCTGCAGCACTGTATTATTAGGATGATTTTAGTTTAATTTAACATTTTAAACATTAATTAAATGTAAAAGGTCTACTTAAAAAAAAAAAAATGAAAGGTCATTTTCCTTAAAATATAGGCTATAAATTGAAATGACAATATTATTACTAATATGATTTTATTTTTAAGTGGCATTCATAGTCCTCCACGTGATCCGACACTGTGAAAAAAAAATCCCTATCACTCTCTATTTCAGCTGAAGTACTCGTATATTAACTGTGGACCAGGCTTATACATTGTCTAACTGCTCAGTTTTGCCTCTGGCTGAAGCCACCCCCTCATTTTCCCTTTTAAAGATCAGCTCAAACACAAAAGGCTTTGTTCTTTAGACTTGTTTTTTTCCTCAGGCATGTAGTGTGGTCATGCTGTAAACTGCACTGCTGATGGACTCTCAGCAGTCCCGCCTTAAATATGTGGCCTTTTCGAAATCCCTACTGTTTTGGTACAAGTGTCAAATAATATGGAACATATTATGTGTAGCCCTTAGATTTTTGTTTTGGACTTGTTGAACAATGTATAGGTTAACCAACAATTCAAGCATCCATATTCTCTTACCAAAAAGCTGTCCTGCGGCTACTTGTAGTTCTCAGACCACCATGTTATGGACATCAGAACTGGTAATGATTATTTCGGATTGCTCTTCACATCAGTCGTTCCTTAGTTTGACCTCAGGGACTTCTTTCCGGAGCCCGCAATGTGCTAGCAACCATCCTCGGGCTGAGGAATCAAGCATGCTCCACAGAGCATGAGCCGTCATTCACTTGCCTTTAATATAGTATAGAGTTTGTTTCTTCACTCAGTTTAAGTGCACTTACGACACTGTGCCTTGCATTGTCCTATGCAATAGTTTATATACTGTAATGCTAATGAGAAGACCAGTTTTCAGTCGCTGGTTGAAAGAGCTATAACTTGAACTCAGTCTTGAACTCAACTTATATTTAATATTTTTAGTTTTTTTTTTCTTTCAATTTCATGTATTGATTTATAAGCTTAAAAAACATGACAGCTTTCTTTGCCAAAACTAAAAATGTGTTGTAAATATACACAGAGTGATTAAAGCTTGTGATAAAACTTTAGAATTGTCTTTGAAATATTCATTCATGAAAGTTCTCACAAGTTTTTCCAATGCCTGGAGGTCCACTGTCATGCCAAAAAGTGAACATATTGGCTAATATTGCTTGCAGTTAAATATTAGTTTTGGATTTATGTAGCCTACTTTTTAAATAATGTCAAGGCTAGTTGCAACTGAAAGGTGAAATGCTTCTGGTGACATTATTTTACCTGTACAAAACAGTCTGTTGTACTAGTTTATATTGTTGTAATATTATTGTAGTGTATTATCGTAATCATAAACACACTGCTTGGTAGCGCAGATAGTTTTACTGTTTACTCCACTTCGAGTTATTGACCTATAGCAGCTAATGAACCGGAAATCTCCCACATTCAAATAAAATAGCGTACATTACTTCCGCGTTGCAAAATGTGCAGAAGTTGACATCTCCACATAATAAGAACATCTTTGGTCTTCGTGGCTATTTAACAGGTGTGTTTGTGAACCTTTGGCTTTGGGTAACGTTAACTTTTAAAAATGTGCACAAAACAATGCCCCACCCCGTTACATACATTGCATACAAATAGCCTACTTAAATTCACCATGAATAGTTACTAATAGCTAGCATGTGACTACCTTGAAAGCGATAATCGTGTCTCTTTTGATAATTGATAATATTGCGCTGCTCTCCTCCAGGTTATGTTCGTCATGGCTGAAGGAGCGCCGAGACCAAGCAATTAATCACCAGTTTAGTTTTCAAAATAATTACTACACGTATGATTTTTTGCAGATTTGCAGTGTGCTTGTAGGCTGTTTTAAACTTGCTGTAAAACGGTGACATTTCCGGGACAGGACACCAAAAAACACCAGGACGTCTGGTCATCCTATTCCTAATGTAAATCACTGGCCCCTAAATGGGTCCCTCACATCTGACAAATCTGGGCCTATTAAGATTCTTTTTACGTATGCATTGTGTACGGTTTCTGTAGTCAAGCTTGATTTTGTCTTTAACACCCTAAAATGTCATTCCAAGCCTGTATGAATTTCTTTCTTCTGTTTAACACAAAATAAGATGTTTTGGGTAATCAAAGAGTTGTTGGTAGCCATTGACTTTCATAGTATTTTTTTTTATTATTAATCAAACTGTTTGATAACCCCAAATATCTTCTTTTGTGTTCAACAGAAAAAAAAAAGAAATTCATACAGGTTTGGAATGACAAGAAGGTGAGTAAATGACAACAGAAAATACATAATATCAAATCTTTAAGACCAATTATTACCCAGACTACCAACTACCATACTCCTATTTATTCACCATATTAAATTGATGAAATAATACATAGGAATATATCAAGCCACTTTTTTTGCAACACAGTGAAACCTTATTTAGTATCATTTTCTTAAAGCACTGTCCCTCTCATTGCTTTAATAAATTCATTCCCCTGTATCACACTCATCTGAGCAGTTTGAATGAGCCTTCTGCCACCTACTGGATTTAAACTGCACATTAATGCTCTCATTCATTTAACTTATATTTTCTCCCATCAAAATGTATTTTTGTATACTCTAATAATAATAATAATAATAGACAAATATGACACGAAGCCGCATGGGTTAATCAGATGAAACTGATACAGGTGTAGTTTTGGTAAAAAAAGATATTACATTGAAACTTACAAAACCAATGAAGAAAATCAAAGCAGGCAAGCACGTTTATCACAAAAAAAACAGGTTTATTTAATATCTCTTTCTTTTTAAAATAATTAGATTTATTCTATTCATCGAACCCTTTCTTTTGAATTTTTTTACATATCAAACTTGGGCCATCATAAAACACACAATGAGCTTGGGAGAGTTAAAACAAGGAAGAGAGAGAAAGACACGTGATTAAGCCAAAAAAAAAAAAATATAATAAAATACATCCTCCTCACATGTAAAATCCACAACCACGATTGTTGGGACTTCAAATAAAAGAAGAGAAGAAAAGGGGCTGAAGTCCCACGAGAACAACTAATGAGCTATAACTGGAAGTGCTTTTTAGTTCTAACCTGCCCTGGTGGCCGGTATTTCAGAAGAGAGATTATGACCTACTGGATCAGCGTTTACCTACATAGGCCTTAAAACCCCACCATAAGCAGGATTTCATTTCAAACACTCCATGAAAAGAAAGAAAAACCTCATCTCGCTCAGCTCGGTCATGTAGACGACATCCACCCACCCTGAAATCAAAACGAACAGAGCCGAGCAGTGGAAATCTGGGTGGCCCATGTGAAGCAGTCCAGAATATTCTTCACAAAAAATGTGTCACTTAACGGTTTTAAAAACACTGGATGAGCTCTGAACACTGTGTGCCACTGAAATTCCACGAGTCCGAGCTTGATGTACTCTTGGTAACTACTGAATTTCCACATTGGAATTCCCAAGAGTCTCCACAGCAGACAGCATGAAACTATGATCAGATCATTACCTGGTTTACAAGTTAAAAAAATAAAAGGTCCTCAGAGAGGTTTGTCTTCTTTATTGAGCGAATGTAACCACTGTAGCCGACTGCGGCCCATCTCACACATTAAGTTATGGACACCTGCCCATGTTGTACAGTAAAGGACTGGGCCGATCATCCTGTAAAAGAAAAAAAATGCACACCACAGAGAGGATGTTCAATGTTTTTTTTCCTCTCTCTCCACTCTTGTTTTTCTTATATTCACATCATGGGTTTCTGGTTTGAGTCCCCTGAGTCAGGGGAGTCAAATTATGTCTAGATGGAAAAGTCTCTCTTCATACGGGACCAAAAAAAAAAAAAGATATGTGGTGGTGACGGGATCCTCACACAAGACATCTTTAATCGCAGGGTGAGCACAGATCCCAAATTCCCAGGGCACTGACGCCTGAACAATTTCTGAACTGAAAAGGTTTTTTAAAATATATTCTTTGACCATAGTTGATTATCATTTTACCATATATTTTTTTTACAACAAGGAGTGCACATTAAGTCTCTCTTCAAATTTTCTGTTTTTTCTTCTTCCTTTCAGTGTAGTAGTATGATACAGGAAAGAGGGAGAGGATTATTTACAGTGCTGTTGAAAGGGAGGAAATGAACGAGGGAGTGTGCGGTAAAGTACGCAGCATGAGAAGCAAACAGGGGGACGGGTCCCTGTGGCAGAGTAAAAATGGATTGGTTGAGGCCACACAGAAGGGCGGAGATGAGGTCCGTGTTAGGTAGGAATGACGCCGTCGCTGTTCTGGATGCCCCGTCTGAGCTCCAGCTCCTCCAGCTTCCTCCACAGGTCCTCTCGATCCTTGTCCTTCTTCCTTTCCCTGAAGAAAAGAGAGGTAGAGGTTATCTGAGCCTCTCTGTAAACTTCAGGAGTTTACAACAATACATTGTTTGTTTCTTACCTTTGCCTGTCTGATTTGTAATTGGCGGCGAGTTCGTCAAACAAGGCGCTGTTCATCTCCATGAATGCTTTGAGCACATTGTAGATCAAAGCTGATATTGCCCTGATGGTGGAGAAAAGCCACTTTGTCAAAAATGCAGGAATGAGTGCAAATCAGTCAATACCAGTTAGACCATGCTTATTATTGATCAGACCTTCTGATCAATAGGTTAATAACAATATACACTTTAAAATTGATTTTTATTTCCCCCAGTAGGGCTATATTCTATATATAAATGATCAAATGTGACAGTAAATACATTTATAACGTCACAGAAGATTTATTTCAAATAATTGCTTTTCATTTAACTTTCTATTCAAAGTATCCTGGAAAAAAAAATCTATGGTTTCCATAAACTATAACACAACTGTTTTCATCGTTGATAATGTTTTAACTTTTGTGTATGTGTGTGTTGGTGAATTGTATCATATGATATTCTCCTGCCAGGCTGCTGTTGTAAATAAGAATTTGTTCTTAAGTGACTTGCCTGATTAAATAAAGGTTAAGAAGAAGAAATGCTGATCAAATCAGCATATTAGTATGATTTTTGAAGGGCCATGCGACTGGAGTGATGATGCTGAAAATGCAGCACTGCATCACAGAAATAAATTACATTTTGTAAATATATTCAAACAGAAAACTTATTTTAAAATTGTAGTATTTCACAATATTACTGTTTTCACTGCATTTGATCAAATAAATGCAGACTTGGTGAGCATAATAAAAACAAAATCCTACTGAGCCCAAATTTTAAATGGTAATATTAATTGTTTTTATCTAAAATAAAAATACATATAATTAAATGACAATATAAAACTCACGGGTTCCAGTGCTCTTTGGAGATCCTGTAGAGACTGGCAAACATGATAGGCAGGATGACACTAGAGTTCTCCTCAATCAGACTCATGATATACTCATTATTCCAGTAGTACAAGGCTCGTTCTGCCACCTGAAACAATATACAATCTCCATTTTAAACCATTTAAAATATTATATCAGTAGTGTTCTACATAGGGATTTTAGGCTGCAGAACCTGAAGCTTTCACTTGCACTGAAAATTTACCCTAAAACTTGCTAGTGAAAGCAGAGATGTTTGAGCAAAGTATGTCTTGATTTATATTTAAGAGATCTTATGAAGTCGTGGCCTAATGGACTCGTAATCCAAAGGTTGTGAGTTCGAGTCTCAGGTCCGGCAGGGATTGTAGGTGGGGGAGTGAATGTACAGCGCTCTCTCCACACTCAATACTACGACTGAGGTACCCTTGAGCAAGGCACCGAACCCCCAACTGCTCCAGGTGTGTGTGTGTGTGTGTGTGTGTGTGTGTGTGTGTGTGCAATTTGGATGGGTTAAATGCAGAGCACAAATACTTGGTCACCATACTTGGCCACGTCACTTCACTTTCAAAATGGACTAGCATATGTGAGCAAATATGGAGCACGGTTGTGGGTAAACAGAAAATGGAGAACCTATGACGCTGCAGAGAAGGGAACTTACTTTCGAAAATCTTTGTTTAAGTTTCTGGCTATTACAAGACATTGCAAGGTTTGTAAGGAAGATTTAGGATGGGGTATGTTTACCTGAAAATGGGGGCTGGACACACATCTAGCAATCTGTTTGAAGAGTGGCTGTTGGATCTTAACAAACTGAGTGGGCTCAATCACATCTAGAATCTCCTCCAACTCTCCAAGAAACATAACCTACAAAAGAAAATGCAGTGAAGGGTACAAAAACATTTAGGAAAAGCATGTAAAGCATTTCTCTTGAAAAAAGTATTTTAGTGAAAGAAATCATAGTATTTCTCACTTGCAACGATATATTATGTTTTGGTAGAAGTTCCAACAATTGAAGACTTTATTTCTGAGATCAAGTCACAAAAAATGGACAATGGATTAACTTAACTTTCCAGAAAATTAAGGCATTACCTCTTTTTGACTGCATGTTTTTGGCCAAAACTTCAACAAGCCTCCAATAACCTACAAAAAAACCCAATGAAGCCAACTAGTGAAAATCCTTTAGAAACAAGTTGAAACAAGATGGAACTCGGATAAGAATGAGGAAGATAATGGTGACAAGGAACACTTACAGGTTCTGTTAACGTGGGATCTTTCTCTAGGAACTGTACAATACAATAGGCCAGCTAGAAGAGGAGATGACTTCAGATTAACATAAATGCATTTCAAATGTCTAGATTTATAAACAAGCATGGAAACAAGGAATCTGTTTCTTCTGCTTCTGCCCTTGAAATGTAAGCGAGCAAGCACAGACTTGTGTATAAGTTATCAAACAGCTGATTGTCTGTACCTGGGCATGGAAGAGAGACAAGCTCCTCACTGTGTGCAGAGGCAGCAGCACTTTCACCAGGAACTGTTTGTGCTCAGCTTTGAGAGGAAGCGCAAAACCATTGATGATGCTGTAAAACCAGAGACATGTGAGACTTCTGATCTGACATTGATAACCATGAAAGAAACTGATAATATGCAGGAGACACATACTTCTAAATGCCTCAGGACTGAGGACAGGGTGGAGTAAAATAAAACAGGAATGTGACCTCTGTGGGTCACCCTTCATGTCTTTCCAAACTCTTTATTTCCTGATTTAAATTTCTCCACATCACTGCCAACCAAAGAAGGGATCCTAAAATATGACATACCTTCCCAAAATCTCCAGCAGTTCAGCTACGCCATTGAAGTGCTCTGTCTCATATACAAAACTATCAGGGCAGGAGAGAGGAAAAAAAAAAAAAAAAAAAGATATCAGCATAACTTAATATTTCTTCTAGTATATTCGCAACAAAAACACTGGACAGTTACTTACCACAGAAAAATGTTGTTGATTTGTTTGCGGATGAAGGCCCTGAGGCCGAGGAACTTTCCGTAGATTCTGTGCAGAACTGTCTTCAGGCAGTCCCTCTCTCGCGGGTCCTCGCTATCAAACAGCTCCAAGAGCTAGAAATTCACAAGGAGTTTTATTAACTATACTGAACAAA
Organism: Barbus barbus; assembly: GCF_936440315.1. Classification (NCBI taxonomy): domain Eukaryota; kingdom Metazoa; phylum Chordata; class Actinopteri; order Cypriniformes; family Cyprinidae; genus Barbus; species Barbus barbus. Next base: position 13,389,617 of record NC_136752.1, read on the forward strand.
ATTATAAACGCAACACTTGTTTTTGCCCCCATTTTTCATGAGCTGAACTCAAAGATCTAAGACATTTTCTATGTACACAAAAGGCCTATTTCTCTAAAATATTGTTCACAAATATGTCTAAAGCCCGATTCGGACGGTAATTGTTTCTCATATGGACGTCTGTAAACATTAATTTACATATCACCGATTCGGACGGCGATTTATTCACAGTGGACGAGTGAGTTCTGTGATCCTGCGAACCAGAGGACGCGCTGCTCACGTGGCCAGTCACATGATTGTGTGCTGTAAATAAAATTAATTTTATTTACAAATTTATTCTTATTGTGTAAAATGTATTTAAACTATATATTTTTTAAATACTTATGTAAAATATATTCTTATTATTCGAAACATTCGATGGCGTCTGGCACTTTGGAGGTGTTCTCTTCACGGATGACTCCTGGTTTTCACTGTAGAGGGCAGATGGCAGACAGCGTGTATGGCGTCGTGTGGGTGAGCGGTTTGCTGATGTCAACGTTGTGGATCGAGTGGCACATGGTGGCGGTGGGGTTATTGTATGGGCAGGCGTATGTTATGGACAATGAACACAGGTGCATTTTATTGATGGCATTTTGAATGCACAGAGATACCGCGACGAGATCCTGAGGCCCATTTTTGTGCCATTTATCCACGACCATCACCTCACGTTGCAGCATGATAATGCACGGCCCCATGATGCAAGGATCTGTACACAAATTCTGGAAGCTGAAAACATCCCAGTTCTTGCATGGCCAGCATACTCACCGGACATGTCACCCATTGAGCATGTTTGGGATTCTCTGGATCTGCGTATACGACAGCGTGTTCCAGTTCCTGCCAATATCCAGCAACTTCGCACAGCCATTGAAGAGGAGTGGACAACCTGATCAACTCTATGCGAAGGAGATGTGCTGCACTGTGTGAGGCAAATGGTGGTCACACCAGATTCTGACTGGTTTTCGGACCCCCCCCAATACAGTAAAACTGCACATTTTAGAGTGGCCTTTTATTGTGGCCAGCCTAATGCACACCTGTGCAATAATCATGCTGTCTAATCAGCATCTTGATATGCCACACCTGTGAGGTGGATGGATTATTTCCGCAAAGGAGAAGTGCTCACTAACACAGATTTAGACAGATTTGTGAACAATATTTGAGAGAAATAGGCCTTTTGTGTACATTGAAAAAGTCTTAGATCTTTGAGTTCAGCTCTTGAAAAATGGGGGCAAAAACAAAAGTGTTGCGTTTATAATTTTGTTCAGTGTATATGAGCAATGTGTACGACATATTACCTTTCTTAAAGGGGTCATATGATGCGATTTCAAGTTTTCCTTTCTCTTTGGAGTGTTACAAGCTGATTGTGCATAGACAAGATCCCTGAAGTTGCAAAGACTAAAGTCTCAAAACCAAAGAGATATTCTTTATCAAAATTAAGACTCTGCCACGCCCCTCTAAAACGGCTTGTTCAAACACGCCCCCACATCTTGACATCAGATGTAGACATCAAGAAGCAGTCATGTCAGGGAGACGCTGTGTGTTTCTAGGTGAAAGCAAAAGCACTTTATTTGGCCTTCTGAAAGTAGATGCATTTAGGAATCATTAAGATTACGAACAACAGAACAGCAACGTATTTTATGGACGACCAGTTTCATGAACCTAGGGGAGGAGGTCATTCTGATTTTGCTGTGTGTGTGTGTGTGTGTGTGTGTGTGCGAGAGCGAGAGAGTCACAGTGCAGCGTCATGTGTGTGAGTGAGTGAGTGAGTGAGTGAGGGAGAAACGGTCACACAATCGCGGCTTGTGTGCAAACACATATGAGCTTCATCACTGTGTGTCACGCGACTCTATTCCCCTCTCGAGCTTTAACTGATGGTAAAACTAAGGACATTATTTACTGTCTGTTTTATAATTTTGAAAGCTGAAGCTCGCGATTATGGAAAGGGGCGTTACATTTCCGATGCGGCTTGTAGTGTTCGGCCAATCACAATGCACTGTGTCAGCTGGCCAATCAGAGCAGACTGCACTTGTCGGAAGGAGGGACTTTGTAGAAAACGAAGCGTTTGAGAGAGGCGGGGCATAGAGGAACTACAATAAATGTACAGTATTTGAAAAATGTGTTTTTTTAACAATAAAATATGTCAACATTCTGTTACACCAAATACACAAAATAATGATCTTTTAAAAAAAAAAAGCATCATATGACCCCTTTAATACACGGCTACTAAAATTGAAAAAAAAAAAAAAAAACTATTTGGAACTGGTTTTCATTGACAATATTCAAAAAATATTTGATGGAAAAATGCCACTACTGACCAATCAGAATCAAGTATTCAGGCAGCTATATCTGTGCTCTTTTACTGGCAATACTGGCTTCACTTGATTTATACTAGGATGAGAAGTCAAAGAACATTTCACAGACAATCACTCACCTGTAATACAAATTTCTGGTCGATGTATTTTTTGGCAACGCTGGGCTGAAATTCCTGACTTTCCAAGAAGCGAATGAAGAACTCGTAAACGAGCTTAAGCGGAAAAGGAAGAGAGGGAGAGAGAGAGAGAGATCAGAAAACTTGTCCTTGAAATGAAACCTTGCAATTATTTCAACCTAAAGACTTTTTAAAGCCCATATTGTTTGATTGTTTTAAAACATTTTTTTTTTTATCTTTGTCTGTTTTTACATGCATTACTTTTTAAAAAAAGGTGATTAATTCCTATTTATTTGATGCTGTCTGTGGCTATCTACCTGTAAGTGCGGCCATGAGGCCTCCAGCGTGGGCTCGTCTTCTTCTGGGTCAAACTCATTACTGTCACTAGGCGGAAGAGTACGAAAAATATTGTAGGACACCTGTGATAAATGAAAAAATGGAACACTTGAAGTATCTCTGAATTATATAGGCATTTAAATTAGACAACTACAGAAATTTTCCAATCACAGTGTGCTACTAATCTCACCATTTTGACCACCTCGGGGTAGGTCTGCTCAGTCAGGTAGCCCCGGCTGAGGGTGACGTAGTCCACCAGCTCATTGAGGGTGGACCGCTTATACTCTTTCATTTTGAGGTCAGACAGTGTCTCCATGAAGTCAAAAAGAGTACAGCACTGCTGCACTTTCTTGAGGAATAGCTCTGGTTGCTCCTGTGCAGAAACATCTAGACAGACAGAAAGAAAGAGTTCATGCAAATTAATCCATGGAGTACTACAATTCCACAAATGGTTTACATCAACCTCTTTCACTTTCCTACTCTCCATTTTTCAGGACTGTTGGTAGGTAGGAAGCCTAAAATACTTCACATTTTAGCTTGGAGGTCCATCTGGCATTTGACCTCTAAATATTCCAGCTGATAGGGGCTTGAGTTTGAAAAGCCATTCAAGACACCGTAATATAATGTGCCATAACCAACCCCTTACAGTGGCAATGTTCATGTAGTATGTGGGTTTACTGACTATTTAAACACTTCACACAGACAGCATACACTCCCTTTTAATGCAAAACATTAAAATGTTTAAGTTTTACATGTTAAAACAAATTTTACTGTTCATAAATGTATTTAGATGCTGTGTGGATGTCAAAAGTGTAATATGTTCATCATTAATGTGATGAAACAGGATAGCTGACGTTACATTTTTTTAAAATAAATTGCTAAATAAAAGTATTAAAGATGCATTAAATTGACCAAAAGTGATAGTAATAACTATTACAATGTTTTCCATTACTCAAAGAATCCTGATGAAATGTATCACCGTTTCCACAAAATTATTAAGCAGCACAACTTTATCATTGATTATAAGAAATGTTTCTTGAGAACCAAATCAGCATATTAGAATGATTTCTGAAAAATCATGTGACACTGGAGTAATAAATAAAAACTACTTTTATATATAAATAGAAAACAGTTATTTTAAATTGTAATAATATTTCACAATATTGCTGTGGTTATCTTCAAATAAATAACAACCTTGGTAAGCATGAGACATAAAAATGGGACATGACACAGACTTAACAGAACAATCCCATCCTGAAAATTGAGACACTTCTTTCATTTGGTCACACAGCGACAGTTCGTCTGCATTCAGTGTGTCGCTTTCCTTTTTTGTTATTAGAGTGCAACCAACCTTATCAGCTCTATCAGACCAACAAAACTAGCTCAAAGCACTCTGACATCAACTACTGACTTCATCGGACCACGTAAACACAGCTTACCTTTCAGCAGAGGCAGTTGCACCAGCTCTATGGGCTTGTCCTGAGATCTGAACTGGGACGAGCTCTGCGCTCGCTTCTGCCTGGCTTTCCTGACAGACTTCCTGGAGAAGCCGTCCACCTTGTCCACCGATGGGGCTGTGGTGGCTGCTGAAGACATGCCCTGTGCCAGAGAGAGTTTATGGGCAACAAAGAAAGAGGAAAAAAAGAACAGTCAGGGATAATGTGCAGAAAACCACTGATATTTTGAAGTGTGCATCCAATGGGCACTTTACAATCCCATGAGGCCACAGGAGAGGAGTTGTGAATGGCAGTGAAGACATATTCAGATGCTTGGCTTTACTGAGCAGTAGAATATTCAATCTAAATGACAAAAGCAAATGAGCTTCCTATGGAGGAGGCATCTTAAGGCATCATTGACACCCTCTAGATGAAAAGTCTGTTACAATTAAAATCCTCACCCAGTCATGATCAGGAAAGATGTGCACTCTAGCCCTGCTTTGGCCTTTCAAATTCAATGTTAGTCAACAGCGGTGGGTCATTACAGGTTAAATTGAACTTAGGCTGGTGTCCCTGAGGCTTCTCAGCCTTACGTAAGGGCTCAAAACACACCCACAGGAATGCCAAGCACTGGGATTACCATGGGACGGATGGGACAGGAAGTGATCAGGCTTTAGTACTCCTCCCAGGCAGAGCAGGAAGTGGAGAAGTGGCAGAAGGAGGTGGGGACTTCACATTGTACACGTGTTTAGCAAGGACAAACCTCCACTAAAATGAGGAGGAGCAGCGTGTAACGGACAAAATGATGAGCGGCAAAAAATAAAACAAACCCCCAACAAAACCTAACAACAACAAAACAGAAAAAAAACACTAAATAAATATTAAAATAAATATCAAAAATAAAAACTAGAAAAAAAAAAAAAAAAAAAAAAACCCGAAATAAAACATTAAATAAATATCAAAAACAAAACCAAAAGGCAAAACAAAAATAAAAAACATGCAAACAATAAAAACTAACAAAAATCATAAACAATAACAAAAATAAAACAAAAAACAAGAACAAAACCCGAATCATAAACAAGAACCAAAACAAGATGAACTGGAAATTACATTGGTTCTACCATGCTATGTTTTTAAATACTTAAAAAGACTGCAATGAAGAGTGTAAGGAAAATTATTCATCCTGAATAAGAACCAGCTCTTGGTTCCCAACCCACCGTCTTTTCAGCTAAAATGTTAACATCCTGACACTTTGCTATGGTAGGAGCCGGATGAGAGTAACAGACAGCTGATTAATTTCACAGCAGGCGCTTTGTTCTCCAGAGAGTATCTACAGGGGGTCTATGGATGTGACCTTCTGTTCTACCCTGTGTCCTACATTTGGACACACATCAATTTCAGATCCAGCTAACCAAAACGAAGACTAACTGAAGACCAGAAAAAAAGAGGGTCATTAGTGTCTCATCAGTTTATAAATACTTATAATGGATTAGATATTAAAACACACATTAATGAATTAACATTAATAAGATTAAAATTAGCAACCAGTATAACACTTTTTTTAATCCATACTACAATGCAAGCGTATGCATTACAATGAAAAGGCTTTTCACTTATTACTGTACAATATATTACTGTATTACTGACCTGAGCCTTCACTGGCTCAAAGTTAATGATCAAAGCCGTTTCGCTTTCATCTGGATTCCTGCAAGGGGTGTTGGCTAACAGAGAGACCTCACAGTTACGGTTACCGTGCAAATCCAAGTGCTGTCATTATGACAACTCGCATCATTATCACCAGAGTTCTCCAACAATGACAAGCAAACATCATCTACCAATTAAAAACCTCTTATCTGCTGACAAGGAAGAAGAGGACTCGTCTGAAAGTTAGTGTAATGAAGACATAAAATATTCCCTTAAGTCTACTTATCTGGTAGGTTGAAAGTCTGCATTATTACATCTGCTCTGGCCTGATATTGCTTGTGTTTCTTATCCACCTGTGTATCTTCAGATTTGCCTTTTTTAAAACTGTCAAAATAAAAGGACAAATTTGCGCAAAAACATAAAACGTGTTTTGCATAACCAGTGGCTATGATAAGCATTTGCCGCTGGGTATCCATCTAATTTTTTGTTTTCATGGGTTTACTAATAGAACATTTGGTAAGGAACTGGATAAGCTTAACTCAGTGAACATGGTCCATTTAAAAAGTATTACATTTTCAAATGTTCAATAACACAACTAAATGCATTTATTTTATGTAGTCAAACACTACTCATGCAACCCAATATAGACATTTTACATAAGACAAATGCCCTTGGCATCTAAAAAAATTATGGCTAATTGTGCAACATACAAAGCAAAAGGGAACAGCCTCCAAAACAAAAGGCCATCACTTACATTTTCAAGATCTTATGCCTAATAAACACTCTTTGCAAATAAATTTCACAACTGAGTGTGTCACTGTCAGTTATCAGGCTGATAAATGTGAGGCTGTCATAACACCAGTCATAAACCAAAAGGACTTTGGAGGCAAAGCCACGCCATGTAGGGAAGTGTTTCTGCCATCCTTACTGCTGCTTGTCAATTGAAAAACAAGAACAAGTCGTTTAAGCAAAATAAGTTACATTTAACATTAGTCAACCCAAACTGTAATATAAAAGGTCACCAATCTGAAATTCTTCATAACATCAACTCAACTTTAGATACTGTTTTCAGTGATCTGTTTTTCATATGATGAGCCACATGTAGCGCATGGATACCTTACCAAAACAGAGATGAACTTGAGACCACGAGACCCTTACGTAAAAGTGAGCTTTGAAGAACAGCTGAATGCTTTTCCATTCTGCAGATGTGTTTACATTATGGTGGCTCTAATATGGCCCTAGACGGCCTGCCAGTACGAGCCTTGGATTTAAAGTGCTGAGAAAAAGCACTGCACACTTAACCACGGTCCAGGATTTATTCCCCATTCATCTAACAGTACTATAAATCAACGCTCAAGATACCAAGTTGTTTATTGGACGTTCAAGTTTTCATACACAAGGTCTTAGCATACATCGGTAAGAGAAGGACTGTGATAATGTTTAAGTCCATTAAATGAACGTAAAATGTAAACTCACCTTCTTCATATACGGAACTATAAAACTTCTCACGACTCACGCCATGTCAAGAAATAGTGGATAGTGAGGACTTGGACTTGGCTGTTCTAAAGCGTGAAATGTCATCTACTGAAGCTGTTTGGTTATACATTTACTTAAGAGTGTAGGATCATTGTTGTACAACATGACCCACATTCAGTTAAGCTTCGGCTCACAAACGGACACCTTGACGTCCTCACAACCTCCAGCAAAACACCCTGGCAAAATACAGAATTTGTTTTGTTGCGACTGTGCAAAGTTGTCTTGTTTTTAGAGGCGGCAAAGAAGCTCCAAAAATTACACCCCCTTACATCACGAACAGGACGTGGACACTACAGATTTTTTTTTTTCTTCTCCAGACAACAGCAGTGCAAAGAGCATTTTCTAGGTGGTTGATTAGCTATACAAACTGATGCGTTTACATATCCTCAAGTGTCCTGCTGGGGTTTTGTAATATACAAATTTTAAACCTCTCTCTTGGAGTTCATTTAGATGGGTCAAACAAAACAAAACAAAATCCGTTTCTATGCCTGACCATCACCATGCTCCTATTTTTAGAGGGGACTAGTGGCAGTTCTCATCCACTTTGCGGTTTTTTTTTTGGTTAATTTAAAACATGACGCAAAAAAAAAACTGCAACTTGTTGCACCGTTTCTGTAAAAAAGGCAGTTATGAACACTTATGACCATAATTATTTTAGTAGTTAATTATGTAGGATGATTATTCCTAAAAAAAAAAAAATTCTCAAATTGTATTGGGAATTAAATGGATATATTCATACATTCAATTATTTTACAATGGTGAATAACCAGAGAGCAACAGCTGCTTTAAGAACAAATTGAAAGCTCTGTGTGACTCTCAGTGAAGACAAATAATGACAATCACATGTGAAAGTCAGAGAAAGTGGAAAGGCAGCTTAAAACATGACAGTTTTATAGTTCTCACTGGACTGATCAAATTTTGACATGCACATTAATGATATTAGCTATGTGACTTTTTATTTTTTTAATCTAATAATCATGCAATTTCATTATCCAAGATAGCTTACTATTTTGTTTCAAAATCAAACGGTTCAAAAATCTGCTGTGACACACCTGACTGTATCGTAATGCTTTTCCAATGCTTTCATAAGTAGCAAAAATGTGTTTACCCCAAAGAAACCACTTTTAATAATACATCTCAAACTTTACAAGCTTAGAATTTAAAGAACATGCTGCGAGACAACAGCTCAAGTCTGTGTTTGTTTTATAAGGAAAGGCCCTGTAACATACAATTAATTAGAACACTATTATACAAATGGTTGTCCTTTACACTGACACAATGTTTTTGACAAAGCTAACACTGGATCCGAGTTTACAAAGACAGCAAACTTTCCTTCTACATACTCCAATATGCTTTATCGAAATCATTTTTATGCATAAGAGACTACAGCCAGTTCTGGCAAGTCACTCACGTTGCCCAAGGTTTAACTACATTTTTGTTTCCACACACAAAGTGACTGGTATGATCTTGCATTGTGCTTTCTGATGAAATGCATGTCCTTGACAGATAAAAATGTGTCTTGCTTCAATACAAACACTGCCAGACAGAAAACCAGGAGATCGGAAGAGTTCGAATCAGTGTGTCTGAAAAGTCTCAATTGTCAGTCCGTGAAACGCGTGACTGCAGCTGTGGAACAGAAACAGGTGTGGAGTATATTGCATTCCCAAGAGCCTGAAAGACAAGGCCAATAAACAAGACTGTTGACTTGGTAAAGCCGGGCAAAAACCAAAGAAAACCTGAAGGTGACAAACTCAACACTAATTATTTGCATTTACTCAGATTTGGAAATTGAGTTTATGTTCTCATTCCATCCAAGGCTGATCAGACACCGGTGCCTAAGAATATACCTCTACATTTATGAAGAAAATATACTAATAATCATCACTGCATAATGAACAGCCGGTGCTCATTCCACAGCATTATCCCATACCGACATGAAGAAGGCGTTTCTGAATACCTCAAATATGTCAGAAACCGAATAACAAGATTGTAATCAAAGCACGATCGTGTGTTTAACTGCCTATAAACACAAATCGACCTCAGTGGTTTTGATCTTTAAGAGTGTATAGATCTCTAGTTTTAAATAATTGGCTGGTCAGTCTGCTTTAAATGGCCGGTCGCTTGTTAAGTATAACTCTAAAATCACTATTAACTTGGTAATGCAGTGTTTAACTGTGTTTCTTACCTCTTTCGATGGTTCTCGGGTCCAGGTGGCTCGTTTTAAGCAGCTAACCTTGTACTTGCAGGCGACCCAGCTAGCCAGCGAACTCAAACGCTTCACTATCGCACTGTTTAAACCGGTCTCGGCTTTGGAATACAGTCCGTGTATGAATGGTGACGATCTTTCCGACTGAAGTCACACCAAAATCCCCGTTTATGAGATAATTAGCAAGCCGTCTGAAGGTATGTCAGCATTGCACTGCTAGCAGGAGCTCCCCGTACAGCTAATCCCTGTAGCTGCCGTCCCAGCCTGCACCAAAAGCCACATTCATACACATACACTAACCGACTACATACCCAGATATTGGTCACTGAGGTAAGAATGGCCTTCTCCTTACTGCTAAACTCACTCAAAGAGCGACTAATTGCTAAGGTGGTATCACAAGTTTATGTTAGCAGGCAGTGCTAGTGCTCTGTGCCAATTTTTTCCTGGCTCAAAACAGACCGTTAAACCGAGCGTGCTGATACGTTGGTTTATGCTGTTAGGCCAATGATTGGCTACTCACCGCACAAAGAACGCGTGGATTGGTCGGCGGACTGTCAATCAAAAACTGTTTAGGCACGCCTCGAAAGTCAAACGTCATTGATGTCGAGCAGCTATGGAGGTAGGTTGCGGCGTAAATGTCTGAGATGGAGATTGGATGAAGACAAGGACCAGAAATGCCCGTCCGGCGAGAAATGTCACCCGAGCCGTGGTCCGCTCGGTCTCCTTATCTTGAATGAGTCGCATTACTGCAAACTAATCACGCTTATAACGCCGTAGACTACTAGAAGACACTAACGTTTCCTATTCTTAGAACAGGATTTGGGGGAATTTTTTCCCCCCTCTTCAATTACTGAGTCCTCATTTGGTGTTATAAATTAAATGACACTGACCGGTGATGATGTTTCTCCTCGTTCATTTATTCATTCATCCTTTCATCTATTCGTTCTCGTTTCTCTCAGCTGAGACAATTTAATGTTTCCGTTGCAATTACATGTTTTACTAACATGATTATATAGCTGGTTATATATAATGGTTATATAGTTGTAGTCTCTCGACCATTGAACATTTTGGCCTCGAACTTCCTCTGAACTATGTAACTGGAGCATAAATAAAGTCCAGCAGGTTTAGATCTGGGTAGACAGTGTTTAGTGATGATAGTGTTGGTATGAATGGGTGCGTTTGAATTAATCTTTTAAGTGAATGAAGCATTTCCCTCACTAATCTTTTTAACTCGAAAATGACATTCTTAATTTTCACTTTTTCTCTTTTTTAAATTTGTAGATGGGCATTTTCTTACTAAAGTGTATTATAATCAGTGGCGGCGCTGGGGCGGGGCTTGACGGGGCTATAGCCCACCAGAAACTTGCTTGGCCCCGGCACAGCCCCCCCAAGGATTTCCAAATGATTTTCCTGTTTTTTAACTCTGTGTCACTCTCATTAACACTGAAAAATAAACATTAAAAACCTAAAAAAAAAGTGCCTAACATGTGGCCTATAAACAATTGATATTATGGGGGAGGGGTCAAGCAACTCAAGCAAGAGTTATGCCGGTGAAGGTCAATTCACTATAGACACGTGAAAGTAAAAAAATCGCTGCATTAACGGCGCATATTCTCTCTGAGACAACGAGAGACGAATCTACTCTAACAAATGCTGATAACGGTACATAACTGTCTTAAATTATTCCCTTAATATTTCTCTTGTGGCTCGTATAGTGAAAAACTTGAAGATGTTTTTGAAAATCATGAAATAAAGCTCTGAATTTTCATTGATGACTGCAGTGTTAATAATAATAATTATGGGCCTATAATTAATTGTATATATTAATAGACCTGTTTTTTTAAAAAATCTTTTTAAAAACATTTTCAATGAGTAAGCTAGCCTATTTTAATATCCTCACAGCGCTTTGAAATTATTGCGGGGCAATACTTTCATGTAATTTATTAATAAAAGTACTCTAATAATAATAAGAAAAACGTAACAGGCCTACATTAATTGGAAATGCTAAATCCTCTTAATATTGCCAATTTTTTATGCTTATCTCTGGCTATATCGACACATGATGCCATGCAAATCGGTATCACCCGCAATGTGTGCCCGTGTGGAAATAGCTTTATGAATTGTAAAAAAAATAAAAAATATATATAAAAAACTGAGAGAGAAAAAAAGTAGTTTTTATTGAATTGAAAAAAGAAAAAATCCCTCTCTTTTCTATATTCGTTCATAAATTATATTAGTGTCATATTTGGCAGTTGGCATTAGTATATTACTAACAACAGTGGCATATGAGAAGTTTAATAACACAGAAAAAAGTAAAATATGCCTTTTTCGAAGCTGCTGTATAAAAAACTGATAGCTAAAGTTTAGGTGTTCATACTTTCTCCCAATTTAATTAGTTTTTTTTTAGCACCCCCTCTGAACTGTTAAGCCCCCCCCCCCCTTAGCACCCCCAATTTGTCACTTACAACTCACATAATATACTCTAGCCGCCACCTACTGGTGTAAAGACGCAGAACAAATCTTTTTGGAGAACGGGTTCAAAAGTCACTGAATCAAAATTGTCATTACAAGTGACTTTTGTAGATCATCTACACCATTTCAAGATAATTACATCAAGATTTCTGTAAGAGTTCACGGAGAATCCATTCCACTGTTCTTCACGATGTACTTTGTATGTGTAACCACAGGATGGAGATAGAGTACCTTAATTTAGTTCCTGCTGTTCTCAGTGAAGATTCTCTCTGTACAAGACGATCAAATATAATGTTTGATTAAATACGAACAGTTATACATTATTCACGGGGAAATGACTAATAAAATGTTCATATTTTTTTATTCAGGTAGGCCTACTGGTTTAAAAGTATAAATGTTGCATTTAGTCCATAAATTATTGTGAGATCATAAAACTGCATTAATTTTTTTAGATTTGGGGAAAAAGTCATTTAAAGTAGTTTTAGAGCAATCACATTACTAGACACTGATGTCACTGCTTTCATGCTATCTACCCTCCGAATAAATGGGATTTTTCATTTTGCAGTGAATGTGGGGGGAAAAAAACTTTAGCTAATATACTGCAGTACATAGAGCCTAAATATGTGTAATGTACAATTAGCTATAGTGTGGAAATATACATGTGGTAGGAAATAAGCAAGGTCCTCTAGCACTTACACAGTGGCTTAAAATCAATGCATCATGCAGAAAGTAGACCTTTGTCCAAAGAGCTGACAAATTGAGAAATGAGTATGTGTGCCTCTGGACTAGGGGTGTGCTCAAAATATCGATTCTTAGATACATACTGATATAATAAAAAAAAGATACAGTATCGATACTCCGCCCAGCCATTAGGGGGCGCAGCGGCGCCCGCGAGTTTCAAAAAAACTCATGGAAAATGTTAAAGTAAGATGTAGCATTTAAGCGATTTCATAGTGAAATATGTTATGGCAGTACATGGTGTCACAAAAAATTATTATAAAGAAGATTTAATAAGAAGTTAAGAATAATAAGAAGAAGATTTTGTGCTTGTGTGAGCTCAGACTGTACCCTTGGAAAGTTAAATGTTGACTTGTGGTAATTTCCAGATTAATACAATTTGTGTACAATTAATCAGAGCACTTAAAGTTGCAAATATTTAAGCAAAATGCACTTTGTTATAATGCACTTTTGTCTTCAATAAATTGAAGAAAAATGCAGAGTTCTGTTTGTTGAGTAAATGTGTTCAGCATTAACTAATTGGCTCTGGCCCATGTATTTTTATTGAATCGTATCGAATCGTGTCACATTGTATCAAATCGTATCGAGACAGCTCTGTATCGAGGTACGTATCGAATCGTGACCTGTGTATCGAGGTATGTATCGTATCGCCAGGTTCTCCAAGGTATACAGCCCTACTCTGGACCTTGCTGGATCAAGAGAACGCAAGCACACACACTTAACACTGATAAGAGGAAACACTGCAAGCCAAGCATTTAGTTGGTCATAATCAAAAAGTAATTTTCACAAACATAATGCTGTAATCCAAAATGTTAATACTCCCCAGTGACCGCTTTGTAATGGAATTTTGTAAAAAAAAAAAAAAAAAAAAAAAAAAAAACGACTAATTTCAGGTGACAAGAACACAAATACAGTGGTAATTCATACTTTTATTTATTCACGGTAATAATGAGAACAGAAAAATGTCAAGATTGTTGCAGACAAAGAGCCATATTACAGATACAGTACATGTGAGTTTAGATGACCATGAACGGCTCAAAGTTCAGTACAGGTAAGGTGTACAAGCTTCGTTCATAATGCATTTCCTTGCAGGAAACCCTAAAACACCATCCAGCCGTCTGTCATATCCACTTCAGCTCGGTGCACTGTAAAATAAAACAGCCTATCATTCAGTTATGGTACATTTACTATATGCACAACTGATCACAATTGAATATGCACAACTGTTTCCTTTATTTATACTGGTGCACAGATAAATTTGTCACCTTCAAAATGTTACCAGAAACCCAGTAATAAATTCCACATATAGCACATTAAACAAATCTGTAGATACACATCATGTGTAAGAAAAAGAAAAGCCGTCAATTACATAAATCAACGATGAGTTTAGCAAATAAACAATGGACGCGTGACAATATTTGCACCATCAAAACTGTTTACAGAAAGACAGCTGTGGTGTCTTGTGCCTAGATGGAGGATAAAGTTGCCCTGAAAAAGAAGGATGCAAGGCACTGGGGTTTCTGAGCTTTGAATGTTTATCAGAGATCTGTCTTCTATGACTGACTTTACAACATTTCCTTGTGAAACTGAACACACTAACAAAATATACTGCAAGAATAGAGTACTTGTTCAAAGACAGACAACATATCACCTACCTAGGTTAATACTGACAATCAGAAAATACATGTCGGATTTACTTTAGTCATGTTATCATGCCCATAATCATATTTAAATAGTTAAAACTGCTGTGAATTCAGACAAGTGGACAAAGTAAGGAAGTCCAGTCATTCCATTAAATAAAGTATTCCTGGAGAAAGAATATTTCTGTGCATCTCCTCCAAAGTAATGACAGTATGGGACATGGATGTCGAATGGAGACATCCAAAATACCTGCAGCACTCGACAGCGCTGAATTTTAGTGTCTCAATTTAGCCAACTGTTACAAAAAGTGAGTTCACTCAATTTTTTTTTAAATTTTCACCCTCATGTCATTCCAAATCTGTGATGCACAAAATAAGTTTTTAACAGTATAATTAAAGTCAGTGGGTTCCTTTTCTTTTTTTTTAATAGACAAACAGGTTTGAAATGAAAGTAAACTATGAATTTTGGATGAACTGTCTCTTTAAAAAGAACTGGAAGGAAATGAGAAACACTAACAAATACTACAAAAAAAAAAAAGTACTGAGCTATTCGCTCACTGCAAAAATCTTACTCTCTGTAATTATGAAAACATATCTGACGCGTATAAATAATACATTGACAAAGACAATGTTAAAGATATGCTGCATTCATACCCTAGCTTGGGCTTCAGATTAACACATCCACAGGAATTTCATGTATACAGCCTTCATACTGACAGGAAGTTCCCTCCCCTCATTCTCTCAATGCATTACCGTTTATTGTGAGGTGTGAACTCATCCAGTTTTTAGATAAGAACTTTCTACACCTCTCAGATTTAAGAGTCTCTTTCCTGAACCACTGAACGAACCATTAGGGCCACAGCACTGATCTGGAATGGACCCACTGAGAAGAAACAAGCCCTAGGAAGAACAGAGAATTACAAAATGTTATGAGAACGAGCCCTTGAGGGAAAACTATGGCAAGGATACAAATGTCTGACAAGGGTGTTCACTCAGGTTAGAGACAGGAAGGACCACAGACTGAGCCAAAATCTGTACAGCTAGAAACAATCCAGTGTATTGTTGAGCAAGAGAAAGCACAAGGGTCCAGGACGGGTGGGTGTCAGTCTGCTGAAGGAAATTTACTGAAGACAAATACAGGAAACATTTGAAACTTTTTTGAGAATGGTTATAAACATTACTGTTCAAGAGTCAGAAGCTTTGAACAGGTCCTCTGAAGATCATTATGTCACACGCACTCACTTTCAAGAAAAACAGCCCACCGATGGCAACAAATGCCAAAAAACCCTGTTCAAATTGATCAGTTTGACAAAATGTGTAAAAGCCAGTGAAATAAATTAGCATGGAAATGGAGCTGGTGAAATTATCGAAATTATGAACATATGTGTTTGCAACCAAATGTTTGTTGGTTTTGACTACAACTGTGGACCTTCACAAGTCCAGGTCATGTATAGGTTAAGCTAGGATAAAAACCGGATAATAACAAGGTTAAACGGAGGGATTTTCTTCAGGATAAGCCAAGGAAGCCAAAGAGAAGTGGCACCAGGAAAACACAGCAGTAGGCCACTGTGCCATAGACCATAAACCGGTACGCCAGTTCAACGTGTGCGTGCTGTCTAGCCTTCCGCACATCATCCGAAGGCACGCCAAAGATCCTGCAGGCCAGCGGGATCGCCACTGCCTTCATAGCAGCCCTGACAGCTAGAAGCACGGCCACTCCTACCAGGAGCCTCATGATGGAGCGGGTCAGTAAGGCCCCATCGATCAGGGGCAGGGTGAGCGGGAGAGCTTCTTTGGGGGGATCTGGCTGCAGACCCAGTTGGTGGTTCAGACGGGATGCCAATGCGGCTCCGGCAGCTGTGGCCAACGCCTGGGCCGTGTCACCACGGGAGGTGCTCCACGAGTCCAGCGAGAAGGCCACCAAGCTGAAGCCAACATGCACAAACAGGACGACCAGAGGGGAGTAGCTGTGGGACAGGTAGAACGTGTCGATGTCATGCAGCATGGGGTGAAGGACCGCCAGGATGAGCACACTGTAGAGGAAGCCTGTGATCACCTCCTGTGAAGATGAAGGAACAAACTTATTAGATTGAAAAAGTTGGAATTCTGTCATCATTTTGTCACCTTCAAGTCATTCCAAACCAATAAGACATTCCAAACACAAATTAAGATATATTTTTTTTTAAACCTGAGAGTTTTCTGTTGCGTAACTTCTTGTTTCACATTCATTTTATAACACCATGACCTTTTTGTTTCGTTTTTGGTTACATGGACTTTCAATGAACTGAAGGGAGAGAAAGATCTCAGGTTTCTTTAAAAATATCCTAATTTGTGTTTCAAGTCTTAAAGGTTTGGAACGACATGAGAGTGAGCAATTTTTAGACAAACTGCCATTTAAATTCTCATTGTTTATTCACTACTGGCCAGGCAAATACGTGAAGGTTAGTGAAAACTGGTATTGCTTGGCACGAGAAAGGTGGTGTTCTAGCATCAGTGATCTGTATAAACAGTGTATGAGTCATTATGGAAACAGGACCCAGTTGTGTATAGAATTAACAAAAACATTCACCCTGAAATAAAATATTGCAATGTATTTATTAACTATACAGTGAGACTAGTCCACTAATGTAAGGCCATGGTTACCATAACATGTCAAAACAGACCTGAGAACAGGCTGGAAGAATATGTAGCTCTGATAAAAAGGTGTCATTTATGCAAGTTTTACACACACTTCAGCTGCCTTATGTTGTGCGTTGCACAAAAATATTGTTCAGGGCATCTCTCACAGACAGCAGATGTTCACTGAACTGAGCTTCCAGCTCACTTTTTCTAACACTGCAGCCTTGATGAACATTAGGAACTGGTTTTGTAACATTCTTCCTTCAGACTTAGTTTTTTGACAATTTATATTGATTTTGATGTCATTGTTTAGCAAAGAATTTATGTAATACATTTTTTCAAAATTTAAAAATGTAATGATTTATTTACCCTCATGACCATTGCCAACCCATATAATGTGCTTTTTTCAATGAGAAACAGGTGCATTTTTGAAGAATCTTCTTCTCACTCTTTTCAGTAAAAGTGAATGGTTTACAATCTTCAAAAAGAATGCAAAGGTACCATAAAAATGGTCTATGTAACTCATCTGTTGTATTCCAGGCCATCTTAAGTCACATGATAGCTTTTTGTGAGAAACAGACTGATAGTTAATTCATTATTTACAGAAAATCTTGAGATCTGCCCTAGCTTTCTGCATCACAATTAAGCAGCAGATCTGTTTTCATTCAATATTGATAAAAATAAGAAATGTTTGAGGATCATGTGACACTGAAGAATTGAGTAATGGCTGCTAAAAATTCAGCTTTGCCATTACAGAAATGAATTGCATTTTAAAATGTGTTAAAATAGAAAACATTTATTTTAAACTGTAATATAATTTCCTATTTGGAGCACTTTGTTGACACCTTTAGAGTGCTTTTGCCTAATATTTGCTTGACAGCCTCAGTTTCATTATTTGGAAATGATATAGAGTTGCTAGAATATTCTTCACATTTTTTTTTTTTTTTATTATTGTTCCACAGAAGAAAGTCAGTCACAAGCGTCTGGAGAGGCATGAGGCAGTTCAGTAAATGATCCATTTGCCCCTTGTCGTCTAATCTGATGTGAGACACATTCAAGGTTAACAGAAGATTAGAGCCTCACTTTGGACACCTCACGAGAACACTACAATCTGATTGTCTGTATATAATACACTCATGCTGTGATGTACTTTAAAAAGGGTAAAAGGTCAAAAGAGCCTGCAGAATCTGCAGAAGGAAATGCCTAATCACGAGCCGTCCACAGTCACAACAAGAAGCCTCTCTCTTCACTTAGATCTGGCAAATGTGTAGCCTGTTCAACCTGTCCATGTACTGCAAGACAAAGGTCTCTGATTCTGATTCGTAATCTTCTCTACCAAAGCGCTCTAAATCACAGGAACTTCAGCCTTAAGCTGTCAAACAGCCCATCAGGGGCTCAACAATAAGGATTTTTTTCTATCCTGGCTTGGTTGGTCCACTAATTCAGATTTTTACTTGCCTTGCCAACCTTTTCCCACAAATAAGAAACATTTTTAGTAACATTTCTATGACGACTAGTTTAGATTTTTTTAGGTCCGCTAGTTCAGATTTTTGAATGGCCTTGCCAACATTTTCAAACAAATAAGTAATATTTTTAGCACATTTTTTGGACTATCAATTTCATGTTTCTAACATAATTGTTTAGTATATTAATGCTAAAATATTTGATCATTTAGGGTTAATTCAGGATAACTGGGACATTTTTCCCAGTGTGTCCAAATTCACCTGAATTCATCTTATAAACATTTTAAACCGACATAAAAAAAAAACTTTATTATAAAGTTTAATAAACCTCATTCATTCTCACGTATCAGGCAAATATATTTTTTGAGCTTCCACAATAACTTTTGAGTTTTGTTCTTGTGCAACAAGTACAGTTGAGCTTATCATATTTAATGAGCTTTATGAACCTTTTGAACTTTCAAAGTTCTGGTTGCACAGACTTTCAATAGAAGGACAGAAATCGCTCAGGTTTCATTAAAAATCTTAATTTGTATTTTGAAGATAAACAAAAGTATTATTGGTTTAGAAAGACATGAAAACAAGATGCTGAAAAAAGTGAGATATAATGCAACCACCAAAGACGTCCCTCTGCACGAGTGCAACCAACAATTTAAAAAAAGCTTTATATACTTATTGCTAATACATTAATTAAATGTAATTTTTTTTTTTTTTTTATTGACAGCCCATTTTTAAACATTTAGACAGCTATAATATAATTTTATGACAGCTGTTTATAAACCAAAAATGACTGATTTGTTGATAATGTAACTACTGTTTACTCTAAGTTACTCTCTCAATTTTGACAAATTCTCATAAATTTGAGCTATCTGGATGACTTTACCTTACATATTTACATAAGCACAATTTGCAATTACATCCATAAAAACAAAATTGCATGTGGTCAATGAACCACATAAGATATAGTGGCGGCAGTGGACTGGCCCGACAGGAATACCATACAATGTTGAGCCCTGGTCCACAGACTTCACACAGAGCCCGATCTAGACTTTCTAAATCATTGGGTGTGCAGATTTCCACAAAGATGATTCAGCCACCTTCATCGAGAGCACAGCATTAAAATAACAAGGTTCCCATCACCTAGGCAACCAGCATCTGCTTTCTAAATCTGTCCGCTCCCACCAACAGCATTTAAACAGATAAAGACACACAGTCTTTGCAAAAAAATAACAGGTGTAAGAAGTCAATGGTAATTGTTACTACATGTGCAACCTTAAGCACTGATGACTAACACACCACATGTCGATCTTGATGACTAATGCAAAGCTTGCGTTTCAAACTGTCTATCGGCCTCTGTCTGCTCAACACATAAAAAATATAAATGATCACCACTGGCTCATACAAGCCCAGGGGAAGCAATTATCCAATGAGAGATCTTCTGTGAGGAAAAGCAAAACAGATGAGTGTTAGAAGATCAGAGGATACTGAGTCAGCCGTGATGACTCACTGATTTGTTTCGTTACTGACAGGAGAGGGTTGCAAAAGACTAAAGCAGCATGTATTAGGCTTCTTCTTGAACTGCTCCCAAATCCTTATTCACGAAGCTGCAGAAAAGTTCCTCAACTTTAAAAGCTGTGGAAGGTGCCTGAACTGCATAAACCATTAATATGCTCTGAATAACCATTATACACAGCAACTAGTGCAATGGACTGAAATGGTCATGCTTATTAAATGGTTTGTTCATCCAAAAATGAAAACTGTCATCATTTACTCACTCACGTTATTCCAAAAACTATTTGATGAGCCATTGGCTTAAGGCAATAAGAAAGAATGATTAAATGTGATGAAAATGCTACTCACCAGGACAGAGTGCATGCCCATATAAATCCTGCTGATGCACACAAGGACACTCCAAAACAGAGCGATGCTCAGTCCAAACATGAATGGGTACTGTTAAACACGGAGAGGAAAGACTTGAGGAACTGCAGTTCAATAGGCAGTCAATTCTTAAAATCAGTAAAAAACAGGGTTATAAACTAAAGCCAACACCATATATATATATATATATATATATATATATATATATATATATATATAATAAAAAATAAACTGTTGGTAAAATAAACCTTAACTTAAATAAAATTGTATAAAAATGTAATAAAAATGTTGTGTTTTTTTGTTTAAACTGATGTACTAAAACGACTGAAATACTATGAAATAAAATTATAAAATTCTATACAGACATACAAGAGAAAATAAACACTGAAATGACAAAAAACATAACATTACTACAACTTGACAATTGAACAACTAGAAAACAAGTACAACTAGAAATTAAAGTTAACACTAGTTAAAACACATTGTTTACATTTTTACAGACTACAAAACTCAAAATATTATTTTAGAAATAAAAAATAAATTATCCAATTCAAATTTCAAACAATGTGCATTACTGTTTAAAACCTGTGGGTCATTACGTTTTTTTTTAAAGACATAAATACTTTAATTCAGCAAAGATGAAAGAGAAAATATTATGCAGCACATCTGTTTTCAACACTGTTGAATCTTATTTTAAAATAGAGAGTCAATTTACATTGTAGTAATATTTGACAATATTACTGTTTCTAAACAAATTAATGCAGCCTTGGTGAGCATAAGAGAAATTTATAAATCTTACTGACCCAAAATTTTGAATGGTAGTGTATATCATAATCCAATATTTAGTCAAGTGTATCCAAGAATGTAGTGTTTTTCATATAAAAAAAAAGACTGAACCTACTGCTTACAGCAGGACTAAAAACCGTACAATATAACTTACAATACACAATGATCAACCACAAATTAAGCAACAGCATCAGTACAGAGTGGGCCAGAGTGCCATCAAGGATTGAGACCACCAGGCACACTGTTAATGTAAGTTCATATGTTTGATGAATTCCTGAACATACTTAGGAATTTAGAGGCAGACCAAGTGCAGTTGCAAGAGACGTGGATGGAAGTAGCTGCTGATATGCAGAAATGCCTCTGGATTTCTCATCATTCAGACAAGATCTATTAGTTTTTGGCATTCAGCTGAACTTTCCTTCTGTGCTCATGCATTTATTCACTCCAGTAGTCTGGGCAATATACCAGTACCTCCCACAATCCCATCAACATTGACTTCTCTGGGTGCAAGTTCAAAATTTGAGCTGACTTGACCTCATTGGTTCTCCAGCAACTTCCAAAATAAAGTGTCAACGCAATTTTACAGTTTCCCTGAAAAAAAAAATCTTCATCTACGAATACAAAGCTGCTAGTTCTTCATTCTCCAATCTGTTGTTTGAATAAATCTACAGAAAATCAAGAGGCCAGGGCAATGACGAAAGAAGAGGAAACATGTTTGAGGCTATTGTTCCTAGTTTCTGGCTAAATTTATGAGGATACGAAAGCAAGAAAATAAACTATAAGGACTTAGTTCTGTTTTTCTGCACAAACAGCTGGATAAGACTTTCAGTCTTCAGCAGGTACACAGCACATTATCAGTCTGTTTCTGCTGACTTCAGAAAACGGACTTCTTTTTCCCCAGCAGTTTTTCATGAGTATCTGTCAAAAGTGGAAGACTGAGAAAAGCTTTCAACAGAACTAGATCAGATCCCTGTTGTATATTATAGGTGCATCAAAAAGAGTTATAAGCAATAGCCCAACTTCTGACTATATGCTAATTGCTGTTAAAAGTAATGATTTCTTTGCCACCAACAAGCATATGATTCAGATAACCCAGCAGAGAAATCCATATTTATGAATAATACAGTGCACTGCACAAACCTTTAATGGGTAATAACAAAGCCTGCATATTTTGCAAGAAAAAAAAAAACATTGAGATTAATATTCTGTCTGGAAATGCATTCACTGGGAACCTTGATTTCCAGATGAGTTAGTTCTACAATAATATGGAAAAGTAAAACTATTTTCCAATGGATGCAACAGACTTAGGACAGATGACTTGAGATCTGAAAATCAATATTTGAGCACCAGTGGAATAATGCCCTTTTAAAAGGAAGGGCAATCATTCTAGCATGTCAACACTGAACTGGATGAACTTCACATTGCACAGGCAAATAAAGTGAATTAGTATAGAAACTAAAAACATATCACTTCCCCTCAAGAGAAACAGCTTATTTCAGTACTTTTTGATGCTGCAAGTCCTAGTCATCCTTCAAGTAAGTTTTGAGAACAAAGCATTAGGAATAATGATTAGAACAACTGATTATCGCTCTACAAGAGGCGCATTAAGGAGACTGTATCATACCGCTTAGACAAAGTAATTTTAGTCAGTCTGCTTTTTCTGTCACAGCTGCATGAGAATGGAATACTATTCTGACAACCATAAGAGATCTAGACACATATGCTTTATTTAGGGTTCAATTGAAGAATTAGTACTCAGATTTGTCAACACTGGAATCTTAAATCTGCTAGCTATCCTATTATTGTTTGTATTTTGTTTGCATTGTTTTTAAGTGATCCTATATTGTTTTCAATAGACTACTGTATGATTTGTATTGTGTAATTATTACATTTTCTTGTATGTATTTTTAATTCAATTTTCTTTAGGGTGACTTGTAACATCTTGTCCAGGGACTATGGATGAAAAATAGCCTTTGGCTAATTCTAGTACATTTACAGGAATGCTTTATTATATACAATGTCCCTGTCAACTAAATAAATAAAAATAAATAAGCCTCAAATATTACGCTTTATTAAATATGCCGCATGCAAGTAGACAGTGCTTCATAATGGAGAGACTAATGTTACCTTAATCTATAAACAGTTTAAATAGCTAAATTAACTTATATGTATATAGAGAATACAAAACCTTTACATTCTTGCCTGTTAAATGTTAAGGTTGCTTGCAGTCAGTGAGATCTTGACTCGGGCAAAGTATTCTGTTGTTTCTTTGAAAATAAATGGCGACAGACCTTTCTTCATTAGGACATTAAAACAAAGAACAGCAAAAAAAAAAGGGCAACTTCAGAATTTAATTAAATCATACTAGTTTGCTTACAAATATTACATTTGAATTTAACTATATACTAGTTTCTAATAAAGTGTCTATTCAGTTGCCACTGGAAAACTGGAATAGTTCTTAGTAACTAGAAATAAGTACTAGTACCTAAATGTAAAATTACTAGAACAGAAATGGATAATAGCACCTGGAATACAGCTAGTTCATATCTACAGATCCACAAAATTCAATGGCCAAATTTGGTTACATTTTACAATAAGGTTTCATTTGATAACTACTTTAGTTAGCACTGGACAACAATGGAATAATTTCTTTATTAATACATTATTAGTAGTTAACTTAAGGGACCAGGGCTAACATAATAAATGACGACACTTATTTTAAGGTGTCCTTGTTACATGTACTTACTATAATAATAATGACAATAAATTAATCATAATTACATGCATGTAACCCTAATCCAAAACATATAGTAAGTATATGTAGTTAATTAATATTACTCAGTACTTAAATGTATAATTGCACTGGTCATGTAAGTTTTAGATCATGTAAGTTAATGCATCAACTAACGTTGTTACTTCTCACTCTTTGGACAGTGATTAATAGTTAAGCAATAAGTATTTAATGACTTGAGTGCTACTGGCTAATTGAAAAGATATTAATCACTCTGGGAATAAGTGTTAATGCATAGATTCTAATGTAAAAATAGCTTGTTAGTTAAAGGGGGGCAAAAAAACATTGCTAAGAATAGACCAACAGAATACTGTCAACTTGCCTCACGTGGGTACGATTATCGATTGGTTTTGTGTGTGAACCAGCTGAAGAGTGCATCATACCTGCCACCGGCTGCACGTGAGCAGGAACAGACAGAAGGGCAGCGCGGTGCCGGTCATGGCGTGTGTGGAGGGCATGCTGTACTCCGTGTTGTAGAAAACCTCCACTTTGACCACAGGAGGAGAGGCGGGACGGGTCCAGCGGACCACATCTTTCGTGGACTGACCGAGGAACAGCACCCAGGCCCACACCACGATCAGCTGCCGGCTCACATAGGGGTCGACGTTCCACATCAAGAAGGGGAAGAACACGATGAAGAACATTTCGTTGCCCAGCTCGGTGCCGACGGTGAAGAGATAGAAGAGAACCCTGTTCTCGATGATGAACTCCTGGCCAACATCTCCGGTCAACGAGTTCCTGCGTAACGGCTTCACTGTGCCTTTGGAGTCCCTCTCCGCGTCTTGCCCCGAGGGTCCGTTAGTGGAACATTCGTCCAGTTCAACATTTTCAACAACATTTAAACTTTTTCTCAGCCTTTGGCCCGGAAGTCCGTGTGCTGAGTCTCCACCAGCCGCGCAAGCACCGTTGACCCCAAGCGTCTCGCCAGCCTCGGCCGTTTTTTTTGCAAACGTCCCACGGACGCCGCAGAGCTGCTGGAATCTGGCGACATGGCAGGGATCCTGTAGGTATCGACAAAGGCAAACGAATCTGTGGAGCGCGTCGCTTGCCATGGTGAAAGCGAAAGGGCTGGATCAGTATCCCACGCGCTGCTCGCGAGAGGCTGTAAACACCAGCGCGTGCAAAGCTGCACTGAACAATGGCTGGTTATATTGTACGGCGCATAGCTATACAATCCTCGAGTCTTCAAAGCACAGGGGACAGTGGTAAAATAGAGTGGCTATTTGACTGGGAGCTAGGAAGTACCCTTCCGTTATTAAGCAGGGAGTGCGACAGATGAGGTATGTACGTAGCTGAAGGCGGGGACACGCACTGGCAGTGACGCATAGTAGATCCCCGTTTTGTTATGGTCTGCAGTGGATGTTTTTTTTTTTTTTTTTTTTTTAAATATACACTAATGAAATACAATAACTAGCATTAAACAGGAGGATTAGAAAGTAGGCGGCGCTTAGTGCTTTACAGGACGCTTCAGCTCGTTGATGGCGATTTCACGTAGTACCTGTTACTTTTCTCCGCGCTGGTTACGCTTCACCAATCACAGTCATTTGTAAGTAGTGGTCGAGAATTAATTAAAAAAATATATCATTTCTAAGGAATTGCTGAGTATTTCTGTTTGTACGAAACTGCGAATAAATGCACAAATACTCGGAAATAACGCTGTCATACGTTTGATAATATGTCTCCAAGACAAAACCACACGAAATTTATGCGACCCAGTTGAGTTTTCAGTGGAGTAAGCAGTCGCGCGCCACCTAAAGGTAAACTAAATATTTTGGTGATTATTGTAAATATGTTAACCGGTGCAATTGTATAATTTTTTTTAAAGAAAACGATTCATAAACAAATGAATATAGCATAAAAATGACATCAACTTTATTGGTCATGAGTAGATAGGATCCTTTGTCTCAAGAAACACTTCATGACAACTTGTGGACTTTTATATTCTATCTTTTAACGTGTGTGTAGCAGTATACAATTGAAACTTCACAAGTACCTTAAAGCAAGAAACTGATGTATGAACAGAAAAGCAATATAAAAGGAACATTACTTGAACCTGACAGTAAATGAGTTACATGGGTTTATTCGGCTCATGAAATACCTCATTATACAGACAACTGGGGGGGGGGGGGGGGGGGGGGGATGGGGGGGTTGGAAACAAGAATCTGATTACGTTTCTGTAAAATATAGCCAACTAAAAAAATATTAATATGCAGAATTGTCATTTAAGCCTAGTTACGACGTTTTTGTATAGACCGTTTTTCTGTGTCGAGGATAGGATGACACTGGTACAACTGAATCTCATGGGTTTTAGATAGACTTGACAAAGCCCACAAAAAGGAACACTATATCAAGACTGGAATCAGGGTTTTCTCATGGTGATTACAACAGTGCTATGACAATGTGGAGCACACCGAAGGGCACAGAGGGACCTTTGTGGTCGGATGAAAGGGGTTCCCCTTACTGCAGGATTTCATTTACACTGTGGGGCTATCATACTTGTAGTTATTGTGGAAAAGAGTGTGGTCAGTGCTTTAAAAAAAAAAAAAAAAAAGAAAACCTCGGTGACACTGTAAACATGTCTCCACTAGAGGGAGACTTTGCATGGCTTTTCATTTTCTAGTGACATTTATCAGTTTATTACAAAAAATTAAAAATAAATTTTAATGATGTGGCCAAAACAGTGTAACCCCACTAATGCTTTCTGAAAACATAAACCTCCTTAACCTAAATTTGGTGAATTTCTTAACCTAAATCTAAAAATCTAAGCTTACCCTATATTAAAAATGTAACAGCCTAAGCAAAGCAGAATTAAACTAGAAACCCAACAGCAGGATGGTAGGATCTCATTTTATTATTTATTTTTGTCCAAACCAAAACATAACCAATGCTTTCACATTGAAGTGTTCATATTTTTAAATAAAACACTGTGGATAACATAACACAATGTCAACTGACACAAATTAATGACTCCGTTCAGAGCCATATAATTATTTCACCACTTGAATCTTCTAACGTCTTTACGTTTCACTGAAAGTAAAAAAATATATATATATTTTACCATCGTTTTTTGTTTTGTTTTTTTATTAAATGGAACTATACACTTACAGGCAGTCTTGTCTTCCTCCATCACACTCAGAAGCCATTCCTGTGTTTGTTCTGGCTCACCTTTTTAAGACATAAGTGAAAGCAAAATATCACACCAGCACCAACTTTTGACCCATATGTTTTCAAAAGTTGTTTTATGTCAAAAAAAAAAAAAGGGGGGTTAGCCAATTCTGACTTGGTTTGCCGAAGTTTTGCCAGGTTCTGGTCCTGAGGGATGGGGGTCTCTTTTTCTGACTGAACAGGGCTTGATCAGTCCCAGAGCCTGATGTGACCATCTCAACCTGTCTGTGGCGCCTGGATTTCGTTCCCTTTACACCATGTCCCAAAGCCATGTGAAGGGAAAAACAAACCATTTTTGTCAGGACTTTTTTTTTTTAAAGAGGTAACTGTACATGGGTATAAATATATGCAGATGATAAACATCTGTATTCTAAAAATGATCTTAAACGGAGCAATTACTTTGAGTACCATCCTCAAATACTGAACCCACTATGTAAACCATGTTTACAGAACTTAAGCAACAAGCATAGCAGCATTTGTTGCAAGAAAATTTCAAACCTTTGACACATGACCATATGATTTGAACTTGATGGCAGCAAGCGTGTCAGCTCTACTGGAGGACTGCGGAAACAATGTCAGTAGTCTTTATTAAATTCAGAAGCTACAACTTTAATAACTATATGACATTTCTTTATTACGAACGAGTGTTTCAAGTGGGAAAAATAGTCTGAATTGTAAGAAAATCAAAGCTACCTTTTTTATTCTGTACCAGAAAAAAAAAAACCCTTATTAACAAGGTTCAAGGAAACAAGGGTCCATATTTTACTGTGTTAAGTTTCTGGTGGGGTTTAACGCACCTCAGATTTTTGAGTGGTTTCCTTCGAGTTTTTATCCTTTTCAGCCTGAGTACAAATGTAATTATAAATAATGCACAAAGTCATACAAACTGAAAACAGCTTTAAAAATAGTCAATGCATAATACTACAGTTCATCAACTTACTGCAATTTTGTCCTGCCACTGTTGGTAATCAAAAGCACATTCCTGAACTAAATGTGTCAGGTTAAGCAGCGTCACTCCAGATGATGGTGGCACTGACGATTTCTTTAGCCTCTCATAATGACCATGCACATTTGCAATTTCCTGCATTTAAAAAAAAAAAAAAACATCCATTAATTTCAAATTATCAATATTTCAAGAGAAATTATGTAGTGAGAACTGTGTAAAATAGGTAATACATTTTACAATAAAACATTTTGCTATAGTAAATACTCACTTCTAGCATTTCAGCGGAAGCGAGTTCAGCCACTCTGTGCTTGTGGTCCCGAAACTCTTCATTCACATTAAGCTGAATGCGTTCACTCGCTTCAAATGTCAGCTGCAAGGCAGTCACATTTTAGATGCTTTTAGAAGATATAGCCCTTCACCTCAAAACACAATTGTAGAGGTAGAATCTGCTGACCTTTTTGGGCATGGCAGTGAAACAAAAGGCCTTAGATGATAAAAGCCTTTTAAAGACGTAAACAACATCCAAATGCTGGCAACTTTTTGCATCTGTGATGAGCTTCCGCACATCATACCAGTCCTTCAGAGCAATCCTGATCTGAATAAATCGGACATATACTCAACTTTGCGTTTGTCATATTTAGAAACAATTTGCAGGAAAAGCTGAATCATTGCTCTTGACTGAAAAGAGAGTGAGAACACAGAAACAAATCACCTTTTCCTTAGGCCAAATAAGTTGTGTATTATAAAGGCCGTAGATCATATACAGGCCTCCCACCCGAATTTGAAAACTGTATGGGGGCAGAATGTATCTGTAGGCTATGGTGAATGTAAGCTGCGTGAAGGATCTCTTCTCATGGTCAGAGTGAGTTCCACTGTTGGGAAAAAGAGATGAGAGCATTTGAAATACAAGACTCATATAAAACCGTAATTTACACTAACACATCCAAAAACACATGCATCATGTTTACTTTATGAGAAAACACTAAAACTGTTAAAACAATGACAAGTGACTTCACTTATGTCAGATCAGTAAGAGTAACTAAACTTCAGTACTGCAGACAGAATCAGCCTGATCTAGTTTAACACTTCAGCATACGGACTAAAGCTCAGCCAAAGCTGAAAATTCTGTCATCATTTAGCCTACTCGACCTCATATCATTCCAAACCTGTATGTCTTCCCTTCCTCTGTGGAACATAATTTTTTTTTTTTTTTCGGTTGATGAAATGGAAGTCAGTGGTAATCAACATACCAACATGTTTCTAAATACCTGTGTTTTTCAGGAGAAAGTCAGTCACTCAGGTTTGAAACGATCTGATGGTATAGGCCTAAATGATGACGGAATCTTTATTTTTGGGTGAACCATCCCGGTTCCTCTGACAAAGCTATTATATGACAGTCTGCGTTTATGAAAAGTCATTATGCTAAATTCTCCTTGGGGAAAAAAATTATAATTATAAAACAGAACAACAACAGTATTATAAGCTTTTGTAACAAGATTATATGAGTAAATGACCATTTCATTTGGGGGTAAACTATTAGGTGTGGTAAGCATCTTAAAACCATCATTGTACCTGTACATATGAGGACTCTAATGTGAAGTGACTAAATTCAACAACTGCGCGCGTCTGATAAGCTGGTATTTAGAAGCAATAAAATATTTTTAATTCCCCCAACTACTATAAATGTAGTAGGCTAGTGCAACTCTGTTAAAGTGTGACTTACAAAAACACACTAGCGAAGTCCATCTCCCTCCAGATAGCAGAAAACTCCTCAAACCGAACCGACTCGGTTTGCTGGAAGCGGCCCAGAAGCTCCTCACAGTCGCTTTTGAACGGAGCCCAATAATATTCACACAGCTTCTCTACCCGGCGACACACTCACATGAGAACCCAGCACTGATGTCAAGCAATCTAAAATCATATTTACAGTAACTTACTTCGCGTCATCACCTCAAGGCCTTTTCTGTTTACAGTCCTCTATCACACTTTGAATGGGGATTGCCTGTGCACCTGCGTGCGTGCTGATTTAATGAACTTGCAGGTGTTGTGTGTGTGTGAGCGCGCGTGTAACGTGCCCAAAATCTATTGATATAAAAACATTCACATAAAAATCCACTCATCGAATTAAACATGCACATGATGAAGTCATGTGATGTAACAGCAATGTCGCATTAGGCATACTGATAATTAAAATGTTTACTGTTGTACAATGTATATGTTGCACTTCTGTAGGCAGCGTACATTGCACAGTATTCTTTTTGTCCACTTGAAGATAGAATTAGTTGAAATAAAGATGTGAATGAAAATAAAATTGTGTGTTCAAAGACTTATGAATGCAAATGTTTGTGTGTATAATAGTAGGTGCATCTAAAAAACATAGAATATCGCGAAAAAGTTTTTTTTGTAACTTATTTGTAACAAAAAGTGACTTACATATATTCTAGATTCATTACATGTAAAGTAAAACATTTCAAAAGTTTTTTTTATTTTAATTTTGATGATTAAAGCTTACAGCTCATGAAAGTCCAAAAATACAGTATCTCAAAATATTAGAATATTTACATTTGAGTTTCATTAAATGACCATCCCTACAGTATAAATTCTGGGTATCTCTTGTTCTTTGAAACCACAATAATGGAGAAGACTGCTGACTTGACAATGGTCCAGAAGACATTCATTGAAACCCTCCACAAAGAGGGTAAGTCACAGAAGGTCTTTACTGAAAGGAGTGGCTGTTCACAGAGTGCTGTATCAAAGCATATTAAATGCAAAGTTGACTGGAAGGAACAAATTGGGTAGGAAAAGGTGCACAAGCAACAGGGATGACTGCAAGCTTGAGAATACTGTCAAGCAAAGCCGATTCAAACACTTGGGAGACCTTCACAAGGAGTGGACTGAAGCTGGAGTCAGTGCATCAAGAGTCACCACGCTCAGACATCTTCAGGAAAAAGGTTACTAAGTCATTTCTGAAACAGAAACAACATCAGAAGCATTTTACCTGAGAAAAAGAACTGGACTGTTGGTCAGTGGTCCAAAGTCAGCTTTTCAGATAAAAGTAAATTTTCCATTTCATTTGGAAATCAATGTCTGGAGGAAGATTGGAGAGGCACAGAATCCAAGCTGCTTGAAGTTTCCGAAGTCAGTGATGATTTGGGGTGCTGTGACATCTGCTGGTGTTGGTCCATTGTGTTTTATCAAGTCCAAAGTCAATACATCCATCTACCAGGACATTTTGGAGCACTTTATGCTTCCATCTGCTGACAAGCTTTATGGAGATGCTGATTTCCTTTTCCAGCAGGACTTTAGCATCTGTCCACACTGCCAAAACCACTTCCAAGTGGTTTGCTGACCATGATATCACTGTGTTTGATTGGCCAGTTAACATGCCTGACCTGAACCCCATAGAATCTATGGGATATTTTCAAGAGAAATATGAGAAACAGTCGATCCAACAATACAGACGAGCTGAAGGCTCAATAGTTCTTCAGCAGAGCCACAGGCTGATCGCTTCCATGCCATTCCTCACTGATGCTGTCAGTTGTGCTAAAGGATAAATAAACATACTTTAAAGAACTTGAACTTTTCAATTTTTTAAATCCTTTTTTTGATTGATCTTAGGAAATATTCTAATATTTTGAGATACTGGACTTTTGACTTTCAACTTTCATGAGCTGTAAGCTCTACTCATCAAAATTAAAACAAAAAACTTTTGAAATGAATATTGTGAAAAAAATAGAATATTGTGAAAAAAACTTTTCACAATATTAAATTTTTTTTAGATGCATATGTATGTATATATATATATATATATATATATATATATATATATATATATGGAGTCCCCTCCATAAGTATTGGAACAGTAAAGACAAAATTGCTCTGTTGGCTGTGGAGTCAAGACATTTGCAAATATGATTAAAAGATGAATATGAGACAAAACTACAGAATGTCACATTTTATTATTAGCCGTTTCAACACATACACGTTTTACCAAATAAAAAGAGCCGCACTTTTAGAGTTCATCCCACTCATTGATGTGAGCATAAGTATTGGGACAGTTGAACATAAGGCAGATATAAAAGATTAAAAGCTATTATTTAGTTGCAGATCTCTTGCGCACAATCACAGCAGTGAGTCTGTGACCCATAGACATCACCAGACTCTTGCTCTCATCCTTTGAAATACTTTTCCCAGCCCTTAATGCCGTCAATTCCAATTATTGCTTGTTTTGGGGAGTTTCTGCCTTTACTCTCCTCTTCAGCTAGTGAAATTCATGTTCAATCGGATTTAAATCTGGAGATTGACTTGAGCAATCTAAGACTTTCCATTTCTTTGCCCTTATAAACTCCTTGACTGAACTAGCAGGGTGTTTTGGGTCATTGTCTTGATGCCATATGAAGCACTTCCCAATGAATCTGGTGGCATTTTCTTGAATATTGGTAGGCAAGATGGTTTTGTACCCTTCCAAATTCATTCTGCTACTGTCATCATACATCAAGTCATCAGTAAAGTTGAGAGGGACTGTTCCAGAGGCAGCCATGCATGCCCAGGCCATGACACCACCTCCACCATGCTTTACACCAAGCATTTTTTTCTCCACATTTTTGCTTTCCCATCACTTAGATAAAGAACACAGTTCCAAAACTCTTCTGGCTCACCTTTGTGCTCTTTTGCAAACTCTAATCTTGCCTTTCTATTTTTGGTGCTGGTCAGAGGTTTGCATCTTGCTGTGTAGCATCTGTAATTCTGTGTCAAAGTCTCCTGAGGACATTAGATTGTCAGAGCATCACCTCAGCTTTCTGGTGACACAGACACGTCTTATAGGGTTCATTTTCACAGCTTTTATGATTTGGTTGTCATCAACTACTGTTGTTTTCTCAGCCGATCAGGTCATTGTTGGTTGCTGGTGTCGTTGGTGCTTTTCAAACTCTTGATTTCTCCAGGCCCTTTGTTTTGGCTAGAGCTCTAACTGACTTGCAAATTGCTTGCTTTTCTTTCAAAGTCAGCTCCCTCATTCTCACCCTGGTTTGTGTGTGTCATCATTGAATGCACGATTCAGAACACAGAAGTAATGGATATAACTGATACAACACATTCCCTGCTTTTAATATCTGAAGAATTAATGCAACAGGACACAGCTGATCCCTTAGAAAGACCTGTGAGGCAACTGTTCCAATACTTATGCTCACATCAGATAGAGGGATGAAACTCTAAAAGTGCTGAACTTCTTAGCTGGGAAAACATCTATGTGTTGAATCACCCAATAATAAAATGTGGCATTCTGTAGTTGATTCATATTCATCTTTTAATCATATTTATAAATGTCTTGACTCCACAGCCAACAGAGCAATTTTGTCTTTACTGTTCCAATACTTTTGGAGGGCACTGTATGTATATATATATATATATATATATATATATATATATAATGATTTTGTTCCAGTCCTGAATCTTGAACAGAAGTTGTCAACTTAAATTCCAAGCAGGAATTTAAAAACATGTAAACCATTTTTTTGTCAGTATGAGTTTTTAATAGTAACAATACATTAAGACCATCCTTGTAGTGAATCACTTTATACAGAGCCAAATCCCCCTTCTTCCCACCACAGCTCTTCTCCAAAAAAGGGGATAGAGGGCCATACCCTCTTTCTTTTCACCTCTTTTCTCCCATCATCAACCCCACCAGCCACAGCAGGCTTCTCATCAACCTGATGAGGATGTTCCTCCTCCATGATTTTGTTTTAATATGCATTTTTGTGCTTGAAAATTATTTTAGGTTTTTTTATAAGCAGGGTTGTTTGTTTTTAAAAAAAATTCCCTAATCAGATAGGCCTACTGAACATACAGAGGCCTTGAGCATTACTGTTTGTTTTGGGTGCTATAGGTGCAAAACTGCATTGTACAAAACTTATCCATGTTGTGCCGAAAAGTCATTCAATGTAAAGGCAATAAAACACCCGTATTATTATAATCTATAAAAAGGTGCTTTCATGTGTTTGAGTGATGTTTTTTAACCGAAACACTGAAACAAACCGTAAAAGAAATCAGGTTGTGAAAATTGATTGTGAAATTTCAAAAATTGATTGATGACTCTGAAGTAACATATCACTATATTCAAGTCATGAATATAAATGCTTTTCTTGGGATTTCCTGTTTTTTACAATGGCTTACAGCATTTTTAAAACTGTATTTTATAATAAAATAAAACTCTTTTCGTTCTTTTAAAAAACACAAAGAACAAACAGGTTTAAACCAGTTTATATTTTAAAACAAAGTTGCTTCAGTGCTTATTTTTAAATTAAATTTTAATTAAAATTACATCAAACTATGTTCCCAATAACTTCTCCACCCAAAATTTCAGGCTTTCTTTACAAAAGTCCAGAAAGTCGAACCTTTACTTTAATTCAGATATTGAAAGAAAGTTCATCATAGAAGTGTATTGTCACCATGTTTGAAATTCAATTTAATGTACTCCTGAATAACTTAAGCGAAAGTGACATACAGCCAAGTATGGTGACCCATACTCGGAATTCGTGCTCTGCATTTAAACCATCCAACGTGCACACACACAGCAGTTAACACACACACACCGTGAACACACACCCGGAGCAGAGGGCAGCCATTTATGCTGCGGTGCCCGGGGAGCAGTTGGGGGTTCAGTGCCTTGCTCAAGGGCACCTCAGTCGTGGTATTGAGGGTGGAGAGAGCGCTGGACATTCACTCCCCCCTCCTACAATCCCTGCCAGCCCGAGACTCGAACCCGCAACCTTTGGATTACGAGTCTGACTCTCTAACCATTAGGCCACGACTTCCCCAAAAGTCTATAATAGATCCAGATAAAAAAAATAAAGTGTCATCAATTGAAGCATACATCACAAAATTCTGGTCCACAATTGTCTTTTACTGATTATGCAATAAACAAAACATTTAGTGTTAAGTAAAAAGCAGAAGACTGGAGACTGCAGAGATAAATGAAGATTACAATAAAGGAAAATGTCTTTCCTACTGAAAAACGAGATAAAAGGTCATAAAATACTTGCAGGACTTTGACATTCATCTGAAAGCATGATGAAAACAAATATTGTCTTAAAACTAAGCATTCATGTTCTTATGCCAATATGAATACTGTAAAACTGAGATATAAATTATATATCAGCTCTGCATGATCTAAAACCCCTCATGAAGCAGAAAAAGAAAATGGTTACCAGCTATGACATCTCACAAGCATGAATTACCTTAAGCATCTACCACAAAGAGAACTAAACAGAAAAAAAACACTAAAAATATAAAAATCTGTTGCATAATTAAACTATAAATCTGTTTTAACCTCGTTCAGACAAAAACCATCATGAGAACACCACAGCATGATTTTAAATTCCCTTTTTTGCACAACCTCCATCATTACTTTCAATGGCTCTTTTACAATTCATCTGTGCTGTTTAAGAGAAAACTTAAAGTGATGTAAGCAAATAAGAAAACAACACTCACAAACACTTGCGTAACCGCTACACAACAAAACTCAGAAGAGAAAAAATAAATTGTTCAATCTTTCATTAAAAGTACATATTCGTAAAAAGGGTTTCGTATATTGCATGGACTGCTGGTATTCTGTCTTAAGAAAATAGATTATTGTGCGACTGTAGCTACAATACACACACTTTGGGGAGGGGCATAAAACACAATGGAGAGTTTTTAGGTCAAATTAGGGAATCCAGAGGGTGTGTGGGAGATTGTACGCATCAGCAGTGTGCGTTTTACATTAAGGCTCTTAACTCTTGTCTGGTTGATGTCACTGTTAAGTTACATTATGCTCCTCTGTCTCCAGGCTCTCTACACACTGGGATGGATGGACTACCTCTGGGCTCACTGGCGAGATCAATGGAAGGTGCAGGTCATCTAGTACATTTTTAAAACACTGGGGCTTATAGAGAATATTAGGGCTTGGAATAAAAGGAGACAAGTGGAGGCAGATTTCAGGGATCGGGTGGGCAGGCAGGGATCAAGGGGCGAGAGAGAGGGATGCAGTGTCCGGAATAGCTAAACACAGCAAAGCTCAGTTGACTTGGTCCAGAGCACGCAGGAGCTCCTCTCCCTGCAGCAGATGATGGCGGTCCTGCACGGGAGCGTTGACTTCGCAGTCGTAACGTGTTAGCTGAGGCAGCCCGCTGCTGTTCTCTAAAGAACTGCTCAACAGACGACTGGCCACATCTGCAGAATCAGAGGGGAAAAGACAGAAACTGTATATACATGCTTAGGATAGAACTAAAATGCCAAAGTGGTGTTGCCATCAGGTGAAAAGTACTAAAATATTTCTCTTTACACTTCACATGTATTTAACCCTTGTGCATCAATAAAAAAAAGTTACACTTAGGTTCATAGTGGACAAAAATGTCCATGTCATAAAACTTGGAAGCTTGTGAGCACAGACTTATATTTGGTCTCATTTTAAAGAAGACCCATGGCAGATTATTGTTGAAGTAAAAAAAAGTGAAACCAAACAAAAGTCATACAGGTTTAAGTTTATGAAAATGATTTATGAACAATATTAAATTTTTTATTTTATGAATATTTTATATATGAAACATGTTGAACTTTAAACCTGCTAGAAAATCAAAGCCATAAATCTAAACAAGTTGTGTTCCAAATTTGAGGTCGATTTCTCAAAAAATGAGCTTTCGGTAAAATTGTTTGGGCGCAGTACCAAATTTTCCCCATTAGATGCCAGCAAAACTCTGCTGGGGCACACAGTGCTTGGATTTGTGATTTGCAGTTTCTATCGCTCAAATTTTACAAGAACATACATGCACATACACACAATTGTTTTTATGACACACAAACAAACCACACTCAGACATCCATACCAACACACCCACACAATTATATCTGCATTATTTATCCAATTGGCTCTATAATATGCAGAAGCAGAAAACAGGAATAAACAAGAGTATTTGCTTTATAGACCAAACTTCACCAAACCTGAAAAAAATGGCACCATCTGGTAAAAAAAATAGTAAAACAAATTACATTTTGAAACCTTGCCAACAGAATGAAAGCCTATTAATAAAAATTGCATCATTTTACAGTTAAACGGCACTGCGATTAAAAATAGTAGTTTTAAATGGGGACATTTTTGTCCAAAAGGTGCTGAGTGTTTCACTTTTTTTGTACCTAGCGTAAAATAGATTTATTAATGGAAATGAGGGTGGAATATTATAATTCCAATAAAAATACACACCTGAGCCAAAATGTATGCAGTTAGCATTAACAGGCAAAATGATCAAAAAACAAAACTAAAATGGACAAAAATGTCCAAAAGGTTGCACAAGGGTTAAATAATTGACTTTTCTTTGAGCTTCTTGCATTTCTAACAATGGTTTGCATTTAAAAACCGATAAAATACATGGTATAGTGATGATGATGGTCTTGTCACTCACCAGAGGGCAGTATGAGAATGGTTTTGTTTCCTCCAAGCAAACTCGATCCTTTAATCTCTAAAACTTTTGCCCTCTTTCCAGGCTCTATAGCACTGTCCACACTCTGAAGCAAAGCACTCTGCAGGAAATTGGAGAGTGGCCATTAGTCTTAGAGTTACATGGAAAACAAATCTTCAAGAATCTATTCATATGATGTTTCTCAAGATTTTTGTTTTTTTTTCAATTATCAGCGATGTTTTCAAAAATGTATGCAAAAAAATTCATATTAAGTAATAACAATTAAATAATTTATATAATAATTAAAAAACAATGACAATCTGAACCAATATAATTTTTTAAATATTATAATCATTTTGATATTGTTGATTTATTTTTATATATATTATATACAGTATTTTATATATATATATATATATATATATATATATATATATATATATATATATATATATATATATATATATAAATAATTATTTTATTTTTTTTATTATTAACAACAAATTTGGTCATAGTTTATGCACTTTT
The DNA here is from genome assembly GCF_936440315.1 of Barbus barbus. Classification (NCBI taxonomy): domain Eukaryota; kingdom Metazoa; phylum Chordata; class Actinopteri; order Cypriniformes; family Cyprinidae; genus Barbus; species Barbus barbus. The sequence goes on from NC_136752.1 coordinate 13,427,672, forward strand.
ACTTAATCTTTGCATAAAATCTATTTTCATACTGACCAGTCCAACAGCCTCAGAAAGTGATGTCACTTCCTCCAGCTTCCTCTTACGTTGGGCGTTCTGGATAGCTAACATCTTTGGAGACCGCTCTCTGGGAATTTGGAGCAAACAAACACAAAATCAGATAATCTACTAGTAGTGGCATCTAAGGAAGTCCAAATCCCAGCTCTATGGTCATGATAGAACTGTTTTCGGCTCGATTCTAATCTACTTGCAGTTTAATACTGATCAGCTATCCAATCCCCCTGCTTAAGAATTGGTCTGACTGAGATTGCCAGCAGGAAGTCATGCCAGTGAGAGCTTTACCTGTTGCTGCTCTGTGGGTTGGGGGACAGAGCAGGGGAAGCGTCCCGAGTGCCGCTGAAGGGTGAGACTGGGGCATTGCAGACCTCCTGCAGCAGGTGCAGGGGCGAAGGGGCCAGAGATGATGGCTCCTGCTTCACTGTGCTGATGGAGGAAGAGGCTGGAGATGCAGGAGAGGGTAAGGGCTGGAACAGGGAGCTCATGGCTGACACAGAGTGAGGGCCAGATGGAAGCGGATCCAGGGGAGAGGGGATGCGCAGCTGGAAGTCGTCATCCATGGGGATGTATGGGGCCAGCATCTCTAGGTCGAGATCCTCCATGGCCTAGAGTTTGCAGATATATGTCTTGTGAAGTTTATGCAATGCAGTAATGACCACAGAGAGAGATATTTCAGATGCAGGGTTACCTGGGAGCTAAAAGGGGTCTTTGCCTCTGTATCAATAGCAAACAGTTTCTCAACCAGGTCCAGTTTGAATTCTGAACTGATGTCTGAGTCTACTTGGAAACCGTAGTCCAGTGGGCTGTTGGGCTAAGGAAAAAAAAAAAAACCCACAAACAGTTGAACCAAGTCTTTGAGACACACGGGATCTCATTAAACATTAAAAATGGGCAATCCTTTTAAAATTATTAAGAATAGCAGCTAAAAAAAGCAAGTGTTTGAGTTTTTACCCCTGAGGAGCCCAGCCCAGATGTGGAAGGTGTGTTTGTGGAGTCTGGACCAAGATCAGAGGCCGAGTTGAAAGGGAAGTCCTCCGCTCCGGTCTCTAGTTTGGTCAGAACTGGGGTGGAGTCGCTGGGCGTCAGAAGAGACGCACTGATGGGCAGCTTCTCGCTGCTCGAGGGCAGCATGACATCATTGTAGAGGGGCACCTCCTTCAGCAGCTGCATGTCAGAATCTGGAGGAAATTAAATACTGTTAAATTATTATTGGCAACACACCAGGTATTGTGTGTATATTTATAAATTTTATTTCTAAAACTAAGATTATGAATCCATATTTCCCAGTCTCAGAGGATTAGTGAATGCCTTGAATATGTTTTAAGTCTACATAAGATTACAAAGTTGCAGAGGGATTGCAATATTATATTAAGGTACACTCAAAATTTTGGGGCCAGTAAGAATTTCTTTTTTGAGGAGTGGGGGGAACAATTTAATATTTTTGTTTAGCAAGGGTGCATTATATTGATCAAAAGTGACAGTAACATTTTTACATTGTTACTAAAGATTTCTATTTCAAATCAATGCTGTTCTTCTGGACTTAGTATTCAAAGAATCCTAAATTCAAATAATTTCTGAAGGCTCGTGTGACACCGAAGACTGAAAATTCAGCTTTGCCATCACAGAAATAAATTAAATTTTGAAACATATTAAAATATAAAGTAATTGTAAATTGAAACAATATTTCGCAACATTACTGATTTTACTGTATTTTTGAATAAATACATGGAGCCTTGGTGAGCATAAGAGACTTTTTTTTTTGGATAAACATTACAAAAATCTTACGAATCCCAAACTTTTGAACGGAAGTGTATGAGCTGTCAGTCGCTAGTAGATTGGCTGCACAACGAGCCAAAGCTATTGAACTAATCTGTTCCATTTAGGCATGTAACCATACTTAAGGAAGCACCTGTGTTGTTGAAGTCCAGAGAGATGATGGTGTCTCCTGCAGCAGGTGCCAACACAGTGAGAGCCTCAGGCTCCTCTTTCAGCTTCTCATACAGTTCAGAGCTCTTCATGGGACACTTGAGGCTTTCAGGCTTGAAGAGTTTGAGTATGTCCACCTTAGAGGCCTCATCTTCAATCTCCTGGTTCTCTTTCTCCTCAGCCTTGGGCTCGGTCACGGTCTGCTGCAAGGACAGGACAACGTCCCCCTCCACAATGCCACTGGAAGGGACAGAATGGTAAGTTGAATTATGATCACAGACACATTTGTATACACACTAAAGCACTTTTCACAATATTTTGCTTCTATAAATCCACTGGTCTACTGAAGATCGGCAAACTGAATCCGTACCTGAGAACATAGTTGACGCACACAATCCACTGTGGCTGAGAATTCTTGGGGTTGTAGATAACAGTGGCCTGAGTCTCCACCCACACAAAACCACCTTTCTTAGCCAGCATGCGGTACTGGCCTGTGGTGGCCTGGCCCTTTCCGAACACTGGGAAAAATAACACACTCTAATCAGAAGTATTCAACAAGACATCTTTTGTAACAGTTTTGCATATTAAAGTGAAACCTTTATCATGATAAGATATGCATTCTGTCTAGGTGCTCACAGTTGTGATGCGTCTTGGTAAGGTGATCTGAATCCAGGGCATGATAGTATTCGTACACAGACCTGTTCAGCAGGTCATCTGGCTCATATCCCATCAGCTCTGTGATCCTTTGGAAAAAGAGTGAGAGAATTGAGTTTGCAATTAAGTGGCTACATACTGAAACAACTGCCACTTCAACATGATCTGGATATGAGAAGTCTAATCGTCTGTGTTATGTAACCCATTTTTAGTTCTCACATTAAATATTTAACTTAGATCTGTATTTGGTCTTAAAATTAACAATCCTGTGTCAATCCTGGCCACTGTTTATGATTTTTTTTATTAATTTAATTTTAGTTTAAGGTTTTACTAATTCCGTTGTCTGCTTTTGCCATTTTTATTAGTTTGGTTTTTTATATAGAATTATTACTATATAGATTTCAATTGTGTATTTCGGGGTGGGGGAGGTTTATTTTTTGTTTATAGTTCAGCTCAGGGATAGTAACTAGGTATTGTAGTATGTACATACAACATATATGTACAAAAAAAAATTCCAACAACCTTATTACATCTTCAGTGATACCGAAACTGAGGCGCTGTTACGCCTTCAGCAAAGGCTTAAAAATACTACAGGCTTCTGCCACTAGGTGGAGTTAATAACATTTGTAAAAGTACAGGACACAGGCTTTTGTGCTTTGGCCTACTAGACTCGTTCTGCAGCATTGCTTTTGTCAACAACTGGTCGGCACGCACAATATTCATTGCTAGGCACAGATACAATCAAGACAAACCCAAATATATAAAACAAAGCAAAATAGGGAAATAAAGTATGGCAGGCCAAACCATTTACACTTACAAAACAAAAGGAAGAAATAAAAGGAGCTGTGTGTAAATCTGTTTACATAATCCGGGGGAAATTGTTTTTTTTCTGTTGGGTGTATGCATGCATGCTATTTTTAACATTAAAGCAGGAATGGTCATTTGTAACTTTAATGTGCAACGCTTCCGGTTTAATTCCCTATCAGTTATTTTCATTTTCCAGTTACGTTTTAAAAAGTGTTACGCTGCTTTATACTGCAAACTTATATTTTTGATGTTATTTTAATCTATTATGCCAAACATAAATGCACTGGGTTATAGCACAAATAGTTTTATCTTTTATTGCACTTTGTTAAATCTTTTATTTATTAACCTGTAGCAGTTAATGAATTGAAAGTGTTGCACATCACAGGAAATAGCTTTTTTGTACTTTGCAAAATAAGGTGGATACGAGAGCATTACATCTTCCTGCTCACCTTTCATCACAGTACGAAAACTTCATGTCCAGAGTGTGGCGGCTAAGAAAGGTCTTGCTGTCCAGAGGCACCTCGATGTTCGAGGGATGAGGAATGGGCTCACAGATGAGCACAAGGTAGGTCAGAGGAGGCTCTTTAAAGCCAGAATCTTCCGATCCCTCGCCGCGCTCCTGCACACGCACATGACCAGTGCAGTGAAGAACCTTTAGCAGGACAGAGAAGGGGAAACGTCTGTTCAAAGTCTTTGTATAGCAGGTATGTCTTAAAAAACTACTATACGGATGCTCTGTGCACAGTAAGACTCAAGCCAGTTTATTTCCTTCTTCCTTGTTAAATTTCCTGTATACATGCAATGTCAACAAAATGAATGAACCATTTAAAATCAGCTTATCAGGGTAATACAAATATTACCCTTCTAAAACATGTAAACAAGCTAAAAATGTACCAGGAAAAGGTAATGATAGGGGGAAATTATATACAGGCTGTGGATACCAAAAGATTAGTGACAGTCTGAGAAAACTTTGTTAACATTCAGACAGCATCTCACCTTCCATGTAGCAGACTTGATATTGACAGTGCGCCCTCTGCTAGTGAGTGTGCACTTCATACGCAGGAAGAAGCTGCGCTCTGTGTTTTGTTCCTTGGTCGTTTTGGATCCTAAACATGGACAAAAAATTCAGTTAATGCATTCATTATTGATGGCTGGTGTATTTTTTGCAGAAAAATGTTGCAGTGTAGCTTGTGAGGATTACCTGTCCTGTGGACCAGCATCTCTCTCAGCTCCTCATGGTCACATGGGTGTGAAAATTCAAAGATGCTGTGACCAGTCAAATCAAACTGAAAGAAAAGATGGCAGAGATAGTTAGCTATATCTTACGCTTTAAATCTAAACAGAACAGAACAAAACACCAACAATTAGTTACCTGTGTGAGGCCCATGCTCTTGCTGACATTCTCAGAGAGATAAACCATGTCTCCATCTTCAGACAGGACCATGAGGAAACCCTCCAGGGCCTTCAGATAAAAGCTGTTCAGCTGACTCTCCAGCTCATTCTCCTTCTCGGAGTCATCTGCAAAGCCAAACAACATCCTTTAGCAACTATTAAAGGGGTCATATGATGCAATTTCATGTTTTCCTTTGTCTTTGGAGTGCATATATAAGATCTGTAAAGTTGCAAAGATTAAAGTCTCAAACCCAAAGAGATATTCTTTATAAAAGTTAAGACTCTGCCACGCCCTCCTAAAACGGTTCATTCAAACACGCCCCCACGTCTACGTCACGTTGTGAGAAGATTCGCATAACACCGCCAAAATGTAAACGCAAAGAAAGAGGGAGTAACTTTTATTCTCACTGTAGTATTGTGGTTGCTGCCGCCATGTCGTGGAGACACTGTGTTGAGAGTTACAACTTAAGCTACATATTAGTACCAAAATTATTATTAGTAAACTAATCATTTTATTTTACAGAACTGTAAAATTTCGATACAAATATTGATGGCTGTCTTAACTGCAGAGAAGGCAAACTTTACTTTTGTTAACAACAGTTGATTCATAAGTGTGTCTTATTTCAATTTTTGGAAAATGTGTTCTCAAATGCATGTTATAAGCATTCCAAAGTCAGAGCAGATGAAGAGATGAGTTCAAGTGGAGCAGCATTTACTGCAAACAGGGCTGTTCCCAAGACACTGAAAATATTGGATCATGAGCTGCTTGCGTGTAAATGAACAAATTAATCAAATCGCAGCCTTTGGAATCTGATAACCACTAAGCCATTGCAATTTAGGTTAATCATGCAGCCCTATTACATATATACGTATCTAAAAAGTACATATTAGTACTAATATGCACCCTTTGAGGTTTCTGCCTCAGTGCAGATCGTAAAAAAAATTTTTTGCCTCTATTCATCAGCTCAGTGTTTACAATATTTGTTTACAATATCTACTGGTTGCAATGTTTTGATTCCCATTTGAATGTGGTGTAACTATTTTGTGTATGTAGATGCAAATATTCAAGTCAGCGTACTGACCAGAGCTGAGCAGCTTCCTCATGTGCAGGTAGCTGATGGTCAGCCTCATGATGGAGGCTTTGTCCAGGTGGGAGGTGGCATTGTGTGGCAGGGGGAGCTGGTGTGCTAACTCGTAGAACACCTCGGACTCCTTTCCCCTGCGAGATCGTGCTGCATCCCTGGACTTCTCCTTCCTGCGCTCCGAGCTCACCCTGAAAAGATAAGGAAGGACAGCGTTTTGTTAGTTTGGCTAGGTGTTTGACAAGAGAGACCTCCTGTGCTAGTGCTTGAGGGCAGCAGCAAGGTCAACTTATTTTAAATCTCTAATTTGAATGGCGTCAAAACTTGCTACGTCAGAGGCCAGAAAGATAGTTTCAATCTGACTGGCTGGTAAAAGGGGTGTAGACATGCTGTGACAGACTCAGTTACAACCCAGCCAATGGTGATAAACGTAGTGGTGTCAGACAGTTTTCAGATTTCCCAACAGAAACGTTTCAGCACACAACAAGGAACAAACGTTTACACACAAACAAGCCATAAAATAACTGGTATTACAAACAAGCAAGGTCAGGATCTGAACAATAAACAGCTCTTGGCCAGAAAAGAACCTCTTTCCTGGCAAATAGGTCATCATGAAAAAGCTTTTTGCTAAAATGAGTCTCTATCTCATCATAATTTCTAAAGCAGCCATCTATTACCCTTGGGATCTTTGCCTATTCTGTCACTGCCAAGACCAACTCTCACACATTTAACAAATGTTTCAGTTCACTGCAATAATGGAGGTCAAACAAGCAAAGCTACTGGCAACAAAGTAATGCACACTCTGTAACAAAAACCACCACCTTCAGATGTTCATTCACAGTTTACAGATGAGGAAACTGTTCATTGTTTTAAAAACAAGCCCACACTTCAGGCAAATGGATTCAAATGCTGATAAACTTGTCTTTTTTAATTCTAGGATTTCACAGAAATCTTGAAGTGGCTTTAAGCAGAAAGTTAAAAACCTCAGATATCCTCAGAAGCTAATTCAACAAAAACCCACGTTTTATCTGTTTATATCAGGTCTAGGGCTGAAACGATTCCTCGAGTAACCCGAGTAATTCGAATACAAAAAATCAGAGGCAAATTATGTGCTTCGAAGAATCGCTGGTTAAATCTCCTTCACTGATCTGCTACACACAGAAATGTAAAGGCATTCACGGCAACCCGTCAAAATAAAATCCTGTTTAATTTGAAGACATTGCAGCAGAAATATATTTGTTCAGCAGAATGTACATACTACCACTACTAAAATTATGAAAACTTTATTTTAGGACTATACATTATTTGAATAATTAGTCAAAAACAACAATAACAACAGTTATGTCTGATTCTGTCGCATAGAACTGAATAAAAATAATACATTGATATTTAATATTAATATATTTTGTCCAATTTTCTTTAAATAAAAGTGTGGTTATTTTATTGGCTTGTGTTTTTTCAATTCTGTGTCATTAAAATTGAGTATTATTAAATTAAAAAGTCTTATAAAATTACTTTATTTAATAAAATAAATAATTATTACAAAGCATTTTCGGTTTCGGTTTTCGACCAAGCTAATCCAGAATTCTCAGTTTCGGCCCAGAATTTTAATTTCGGTGCATCCCTACCATTTACTGTAACTGCATACGGAGCACCGTCTTTGCAACTACATGCTCCTTTAAAGGATTACACACAAACACACACCAGTATGCAGAGAGACATTTAAGAGGGTTCATTCTCCACATAACTTTAAATTCACGTTGCTGAAAAATGTGGTAAGACATTTTGTGTGTATGGACTCATGTTTTTGTTCCAAGTTAGCTTCCTGTCCACTAATTTTTGACTCTTACAAAAGCCACAAGGCCTTCTAAGAATACAGTAAAGCGTTGTCATGCCTGAGCTGTAGTTAGGCTGAAACTTGAAAGTTAAGTTGCACATTGTTTAGGTTTTATTATTTTTTTATTACTATTATTTTGATTTATGTCGAGTTTTAGGTTATACTGTGTTTATCTTTTTTAAAGTAATTTGAAATTGATTTTTATATATTTGTATTTTGAATGTAATATGGCAATTAAATGCACTAAATGGGTTACTAATATATGCAATTTCAGCAATAAAAACTTTCATTTTTCTAAAAAGGAAACCAATTACTGGTTCATTTAAAGAGACCTGTCTAATTTTCTCTTGTATATTTAGTATTGCTCTTTAGTAAAGCAAAAGTACTACTTATCCGATTACTCGATGGAATTTTCGGTAGAATACTCGATTACTAAAATATTCAATAGCTACAGCCCTAATCAGGTCAGCTGACTAAAGATGTTAAGCCTCAAACAAGCTTGAAATCAGATATGGAAACAACATTAAGGAACTGGATTTAGCCAACATTTGCAATAACAGCACAAACACATCAGTGTCTGAAAAACAGCAGACCGTGTGGAGTGAGTCAATGGTGTTCTTCTGTTTAACTCGTTTAGAAGCATCTGAGAATTAATGTTGCATTGGACAGTTACATTGCAGCAATATGAAATTTCCTAATGCACCGTGAGCCCCCGGAGGTCAAGATCCATCAGAGCTTCATTGTAGTGTTAGTTCATCTGCATGTATTGTCATAAACAGGGGCAAAATAACTCCTTTGCATTTTCAATTATAAACTATTAATGGCCAAGCAACAAATTACACAGTCTCAACACCACTCGTCTCAAACCATTTATACAGTTAATGCTTTCACTGTATAGAAACTTTGCCGCTTTTCTCAAAGCTAAAACAGTGCCAATTTTCTGGCATGCATACAACTTACTATAATGTCATCTGGTTGATATTTTATTTCTCTTTTCTTTATTTACATATGTGGCCTTGAGGTGATATAAAAGTTATAAAAAGCAGTCAGATTTTTACTTTTATTTCATGCTAGTTGGATTGCGTTACTGGTTATGTATTTTACTGTATTTTTATGTATTTAACAAACAGCAGTGTGTCATTTTTCGTTTTCTGAACTAAAAGGCATTAGGAGAAGCAGTTAAATACATTTATTTTATAATAAGCTTTTTAAAAATTCAGAATCAAACTGAATAGTTTATTGAACGGTTCTGAATTTGCATGTGGTGATTCTGAAGTGATGCAGACTCTATTTGGGCCTATACATACATTTTGCTCTTTATAATTTAAATGACCAATGAGATCTCCATGCAACTGGCAATAAATCTACATATTCCCCATCTAGGAGTTCCAAGGTCAAAGCAGCAATGAGAAACAAAGAGCAGGCATTGTGTCAACCATCATAGCCACGCAACACAAAGAAGGGGAAACGGTTAAGACAAAGCGGCAATGATTTGGCCAGAAAGAGAGGAAAACCCTTGTGCACAGGGGATGTTAACACGCATTTAATTGTGGTTTTAAGCCTGTTTGTGTCTGTGCATGCTTGTACCTTGTCGTCTTATGTAAGCTCCATATATGGACTGCTCAATAATATATACATCTACATTATTGACTCTATTCAGGGTAGCTGGAAGGCCCCTTTAGCAAATGGGAGCTTTTTACTCAACTGCAAATGCTTAAGTATGAGGTTGCATTGTATGGTTTCAAAACACAATGAGAAGAAAAATACAAGAGCTTTCTTGGAAGTGGATGCGCCTCATCACGATAACAAAATGGCTAATAAAGCAAGCTGATAATCTTACCAAGAAGTCATGTTCTGATACAGAATCTGTTATGCAAATCCAATTTGCTGTATTCACTTGGTCCATTTGCCAAAGCAATCACCAGATTCTCATGTCTACATTTACTGGCATTACTTAGTCACCTATTTGATTTTTCATCTCTGTGATATAATAATCCATGCCCGTCCATTTCTAACCAATTTCTAGTAACAGATAGCAAGGCTGGGCAGTAGGGATAGTCAACTAAGTGAAAAATTAGTTACAAAATAGTCTTTTAAAAACACTTCTGTGCTGTGCTGTTCCAATCTGTTACACTTAAATGCAAGAATGCATTCAACACAAAAATAAATACATCTTATTGGGGCGAGGTGAAGCCAAAACCAAGCAAACTCCTGAATATTCAATATGGAAGCTATATAGTTTTGCATGCGCTGACTGCTCTATATGCATATGATAAATAAAGCGCAAAGGCAAAATGTAGCAGAATCTCTAATGGTTGTCATTAATATCGAAGTTAATACGTTATGATATACTGCTATATTGGTTATTCATAAGTACTCACGCATGATATAAGATTTGTCATACCACCTAGTCCTTCCACCTAGGAAGGCTTTTGAGCTCCTAAAGAATTACCTGCTTGAATATTGAGAACTAAATAATATCGGTAACTAAAATCGATACAGGTCTAAAAGGTGGCCTGTTTTACAACATGATTCCCAATTGGATTCATATAGATCGCATGCAAGACCTTAAAACATAATGACAGAATCAATAGACCTCCTTTTAACCCAAGGCTTATGAAAACACCTCTAAAGAGGAAAACATAAGAGGGACACATTTCAACATTCAAACCGATAAAGGCCTTTCCACAAGACTGGGCAGCAGGATGTTGCGTTGACGTCAATGCTTAGTGATTAAGATTTGAGAAAGAGATGCAAAAAGCGTGTAGCAGCTTGAACTTGGATGCCAACCAAAATAATGTCAGAGGAAAATAATGCCAATAAAAACAAGGTATTATTCACTTTAAACAGGATATAAACTAAAGGCCTATCACACAGTATTGTTATAACTACAAATAAAAAAATTGAGATTATCTGTCGACGGTCAAACTGACCTTGGATTCAATTCACCAAAGAGCACATGAAAAAAATCAGTTAAAACAGGAATACTTTAACATTAATATTTCTCTAACATTACAAAAAAGTGAACTTTTAAACTTTAAAAGTGTGGAAAAGTACTACTTCTGCGTGCTTTCCTGAAGCTCCAACAGTAGAAATGAACAAGCAAAAACTAATAAAAATGTTCACTTTCAAATGTAAGTTTCTTTAGATAAAGGTGTCTGCCAAATGCATAAATACCATCAGAGGGTAGTTAAGAAACTATGAAATATATATCCAAAAAGATTTTATTTCAAGTCTTTGTAGCTGGTTCTAACAATAAAATACGCCAGACAATTTGACCTGCAAACATCGTAATTGTAATAGAGATTGAGTACACATTCCACAACACTTTGCATGCATGTTCTCAACCCCAAATGAGAACTCACAAATTTTCAAGAAAAACATTATAGGTTAACCAGCAATTCCAACAACTCAAAAAACTAAATGTGCCAAATTGAGCTGTAACTTCCATATAAATGGTGACACACTGGATCTTAGCTTATCTACAATGCCAGTGCCATCCTTCTTGTAAATTCACCCGCACCGAGAAACCAACCAACATTTTCCAGTCTTAGCAATACCAACACTTATTTCCATCTCATCTCATCTGAGCCCACACTGATGACAGGCCTGACAAAGAATAAGACACTGTCAGCAAAAACCAAGGACAAATTCCTGCTTCCAGTCCTTTATCTACACAAAATATGCCAGACTGGCTGGCTGAACAAGGGCAACGAGTTCATGTAAATTGTGGGGTCAAGTGGTCTGAGGGGTAAAGAAGGGATCCATCATATGACTAGCTCATGGCTCTTTTTATCTTAGAACATAAACTGCATAAAACATTCAGAGCTGAATACAGTAAAAACACCACAATACATAGTACACAATGAAACTACAAAAAGTATAAAAATTATACCATTTACTTTCTCCTCTACTGTAATAGATATGCAGCTCTCTGATCATAACTCTATAGGAAAAAAAGCTTTTAATATAAGCATTCAACATTCATGCTCATATGTGTCTGTGCCTATATATGCAAAGTGTTTACACATTCTCACATTCTTATGAGAGCTGAATTATGTCTATACGATTATAAACTGGTTTTAGCCGTTTAAGCAATAAATCAATGTAAATTTAAATGAGCATGCAGCTAGTTTTGTTAGAAAACTAGACACTCTGTTACCTCAACAAAAAAAAGACAAATGTGGTGTTATAGAGGCAACAAATAGGAGTCTTTAACATTTAATGGTTGTTAGAGACAAATAGCCGGCATGAGAGCTCTCAGCTTGCTCTTAGTTGTTTGGTTAGCCATCAGCACAAAATGGCGACACGTTCTGTGTGACGGGGGAGGAATATCTTTTGGCCTGTTTACTATGCAAAACACAACAAATTCCGCTCAGCAGAACACCTTCTTTGACAAACCTTTTCTTTTCAGTGACAACTCCAGTATCCATTCCTGGGTGAAACCACTCAGAATGTGTTAAATTTTCCAAACCGCGAGGCCAGAAAAATCAAGGACGTGGCCACCTCTCGCCAACAAATAAAAATGCGTTTTAGAAAGAAAACGAGCAAACGCGGTAAAACGATCCGATACTGGTCCAGTGGTGTGTGTTGAAAACGTCTGAATGGTAGAGAGCAACCCTCCGGTTCGCTGAAGGTCAAATCATTTGTCCAGCACCGGTCGGTGCAGCTTCCAGTCGGTACAAAGAGTTACACGCGACTGCGCTCCACTACTCTCTCTCTGTGGCCCGCGCGTTCACGAGGCGCTGAAGGGAGCGAGCACAGTCATATGAATGCAGACAGCGGTGTCGCGCTCGAAAAATGACATTCAGAGAACCGATGGGACATCAGTCCAAAAAGCACGATGTGATATGTAACCAGCACTATCGATCTCACCACCACAGATGTAGTAAATTCAATTTTCTTGCTTGTCCCACAACTATCTATTGAAGTTTTTTTTCTCATCCAGTGAATACTGTGTAGCTACTGTTTATAACCGGTAATTGCTGTTAAAATATAGTCTAATCTTTAATTATTATTATTTAATTATAATAACGATTAGGTAACGGAGGACAATTATTTTACAAAATAATTACACCAGCCACCTTGTCAGAGCATCTCCTAACCAGGAAGAAGACCTTTAGCATTTACTAGCAACCTTCCAGAACACCCTGCCTAGAATCAACCAGCAAGCAGGCTGAACACCCTAGCAACTAGCCAAGAGCACCCTAGCAGCCAGTGAAAATAACCTAGCAACTCGCCAAAACCCCATACCAACCATCAAACAACCCTATTTGTTTAACCACATCCAGGTAACCAACCAGCACACTCTGCAACCACAAAGAAATGGCCAGGTATTTTATCTGCCTCAACTCAAACGAAAGCAGAAATGTAAGGTTTTTGATGCTGTATAGTCATCATTAGCAGGCCGTTGTTAGGCGGTTGCAAGAGTGCTCTGGTTGGTTATCAGGATGTGGTTAAACAAATAGTTATTGGTCTTAGTGGACCTTAATTTTGGCCAATTTTATGGTTGTAAGGAAGTGGCTGGTGTTGCTGATGAAATTTTCAGCAGAATTTCAACAGTTTCCTCAGATGTGTTGAGTTTCTGTTTCTTCCTGCTGGTATGACCTCATTTGCACTTTAAAGATATTTCCTTTCAGCACCACCAACCTAAATTATATATTCAGGTTTCAATAGTTATTTCTAAGTAGTTATTTATATACATATGCAAATGCACATATTTAACCCACAATTCAGTCAAATTCTCTTCAAGATAAAATTGCTCCAGTAGTCCATGAAAATGACTGTAAGTTGTAAGCTGTTGTTTATAACAAGCAGTGTGCCAATGGGTACCAATGGTTACAGCACTGTCAGATGCAGCCATTTTTAAGGTTTCTACTGACGTGGAGGCCGTGATTGGCTTTGACTCATGGTGATCACAGACAGACATAACTCTAATAAGTGGACAAGGTTGAAACTAATGAAATTGAATTGATTTAGTGGAAAGCACATGACTGGAAATAAATAGTTAATATCCATGGATAAATTCAATGAAAAAATGGACTGATGAAACTAACAGCAAGCAAAAGATTGAAAACAGTTCTTCGCTGTCAGCCAGTTGACTTCTATAGAGGTTACAATTTAAGGAAAAAATAGACTTGCACAATTCTATGGTGTCATACACGAGTCTTACTGTAAAAAGAATGATACATGTTCTTAATCCAGATATGAAAGGGAAGATTTGAGCTTTTATGTCAGTTTGCTGATGTTGATGGTTGCTTTTTGCTGTTTCAAATGAGTTTCCGTCTTCCCACACCTGACCGCTTTGATCAAACCTTCAAGTAAAGTAGTTGCTTTAGCAGGTGTTAAACTCTTTCACCTGTCAAAATGGGTTGTGAAGGGCTTTAAGGCTCTAAAAATAAGCAGTTACTTTCTCCATGCCATTCGGGAAAAGATTAGAGGAATTACCAGGTTGCTGCTGGGAATGCTTAAGCAAAATAACACAGTAAACACTGTGTTCCCAGTAACGTCATCTCTTAGCATGAAGCCCAAGACCCAAATGACAGACTATCAGAGTCTGAGTCAAATATGGCATGGGAGGATATTGAAGAAATAATGATAGCAGATAAAATGCCATACATGACCCGTCTTGCTATAGTTCTAAAAATATCATCACAGTATGTCCATCTCTGAGATCTAGCAAATCAAAAATAATAATTTATTTTCCAGTTGTGACTGAGGAGTCAACAGCTGATATCATGCATCATCAGGAGAGTTTTTCCATGGAGCACCCCAGAGCAGGACTTCTGCTAATTTCAACTCCAAAATCACATGTTCCCAACAAGCCATTTGGACCAAAATATTTGTTTTTAATAGCTAATCATGTGAACATTATTTCTGACGGTGGAAAAGTGAACAGCCAAACTCTACTGGAACACTGTAGGATACAGAAAAGCCACTGAATAGAATTAGCAGAGACTCAGAAACACTTCAATTCCAGTAAGAGCTTACTCTGCTTTCCAAGACCATTATTTTTGAATTTGAACCACTTAAATAAATGCAATACCTTTGGCACATTTTCACTGGAGGAACCCAATAAACTTCTCAGCAGTGGTGACTCAATGAATGGTTTGAGTCATAAAGACACCGCCCAACCAGACATGGCTGGTTTTTGGCAGTTTAACACCACAAGCTGGGAAAATCACCAGAGCACCTGACAGCAAGTCAAAACATTTCACACACCATCACTGAGAATTCAGAATGGAGAGTATTTTATCATATCACCTGCATGAAACTTCTGGAAACAATATCAAAATATTCTGTAACAGTGAGAAACTTATGTGAAAGGGGCCAATTCGTAAATGTTAAAATACTCATTATATGTCACAATTATAGCCACAAGAAGTAAATATTATGCATGTTAACATGATTTTAGTGTTAAGAAATAATTTTTTCTAAGTGAAGTTATTTTTAGTTAAATTTTACAACTTTGTTGACTATGAGTAAATGTTATTTTAATTGCCTCAGAGAAGTTTTTCTTTCTGTTTTAAGAAAATCAGTAGTAAGCATTGTTTTATTATGCCTCAAATTTTGTTGATTGATCCTAATCTGTATTAAACCTGCAATAGTCCCTGAATCAGGTAATACCAAAAATAAATTACCAAAATAATACCAAAAATAAATTGCTTGACAATAAATAAGCAGATCATTCTTCACCATCTCTAAAACAGCTTTGTCATCAATTACTTCACTAACACTGCTGTTGTCTGCCAAACAAATACCAATGAAAATGTGTCACTGAGTTTCCAGTTACAAAGCACGTAAAAACCCTTATTGGGCAATGTCACTTTTCAAACAAGAGAATGCTTGAATAGAAAACAATAATCACTAAAGCCAAATTTCCAGACATGTAATTCAAGCACAAAGCAAATCAATAGAAAAGAATGGGGTCTTTAGTCCAGTTGTATAAGCTACTTGGTGAAATAGAAGTGAGTTGGCAGCGTATAACAGACCTCAAGTTGAATATTTTATGCTCATAAAAGCATCTTAACCCCATTAACAGTGTGATGAATTAGTTGATGGTGTATTATCAGTGTATAAAGGCTGCTTCATTCAAGCTCGTGAGAACAACAGATGAATCAAAGGTAAAAAATTATTCATGGAGGATTTCCACGTCTACAGAGACGTGACATGACCGCAGCTCCGTTTGTTCTTTGAGGTGTAAAGGATATGTTTTTTTGTTTTTCTCATAAAAGTTTCATGTTTCTATCTCACACCATGTGTCCCCTGATTCATTATTCAATGAACTGGACAGGTGATATGTGTTGTCACATGTGCTTTAGGTAAACCAAAATTGTCTCTTGTAGCCTGCTACAAAAGGATTTTCCAAGTTCATAATTTAGACTTTAGTTAGAATTACTTTACAACACATCACATAACTTAACAACTCATTACACTGAATTAACAGCTCAATGTAAGTTACATAAATTTGTTTCCCAAGCACTTGGGAACAGCATGAATACGCGTATTATCATGCTAGTCATACACATGTAAAAATAATATATGACATAGACTTTGCGTACATTTATGCAGATAAAAACATTTAAAAAAGCATCAGTTCATTTCAGGAGATCATTATTTTCTTTCTGACATTGCCTTTACAAATAATCCTTTGGTCTGGATGGTCCTGTGGAGTATATTGTATTGCCTTCTAGTCTGAATCATGTCCATATTCTTAACAGACTTGGCAAAAAGTTTGTCAACAGAATGTATTACAAGTTTGCTAGAAGGTGTTAATTATAGTAACATATAATCTATGTATGTAAAATAAATAAACCACAGCTGATGTTAGTGCAGCCGCAGATCTGGAGCTGTGTAGGTGAAGTCTTTAAAATCGTCCTGGTGGAAAGGAAAAAGACTGTCCTCAATGGGTGTAAGACAGGGTTCCTCTTGAGTGAAGTCAGGGTCAAAATTGTTCACATCTTCAATAGAATCCTACAGAACAAAACAAAACATTATTTTTGACCAATATTCACACTTATCCAATTAATCAGTTATCAGTTCTTTTTTGTTTATCAGTGTACTGAAAAATGCCACCATTTGGTGGATCAATAAAGAGTAGAATTCAACAACAGTATTTCAAAGTACATTTATTTATTTGTAGGCTTACTATTCGAGGTGTAAAAGGTGGTGCGATCTCTCGTCTGTTCAGCTTCTCCCAGTCCAGTCCTGTGAAGAACGGGTGTACAGTGATGGCCTCTTCTCCTCCATCTCTATCCATGCAGCCCAACCGACACGCTGGGTCTCTGGTGAGTAACTGTGTAGAGAGTAAACAGAAATCTTACTTGAAAAGTGCACTTGAGCTACAGTATCTTTCAAATAAATGCCTCTTTGTTTCTTATGCAAGAACATGACTATATTTTAACTCCAATAAGTGCAAATATTTTTAGGGGAAATTTGTATTATACGGATAAACTAGAACAACTTTGTCTTTTTACACTGCTCTGCTCTCTGCAGCATGTTTACTGGTGCTTACATAGGAACAGCTGGCCAAAACCCACAGAAAAGCCTCTCGGCTGCATTAGTCAAGAAACAAGTTCAATTGGAGCTCTTAAATGAAGCCAGTTTAGATTTTTTTTTTCTGGTGAGAAGCTGAAGACCAGTACAGAGTTATGTTTCAGCATGAAGGCGTTTGAGTAGTTTTGATATAAATGTTTTGGCAATGAGTGATCACAACATAAGAGGAAGAGAGTTGTTTAATGAGACGTCACTGCCAGGAAAGTCACAGCTTTCCCAACATAGCTGGCTGAGAGTCAATACATTGGGGTTGTGTCCTTAGTGTAAAAGTAGAGCAGTTTGTCTAGTAAAAGTCAGACAAATGTACTTGCTATGCAAAACGATAGATTTCATTAAAGTGATGTCTGTGAGTGTTTTACATATGAAGTTATAATCTAGCTACAAGGCTTTTTTGTGTAGTTGAGCTACAGTCTTCATTGCTGGTTTTATTTTAATTTAGCATTTGCACTTTGCCAAGCAGTCCTGGTTTCACACACAGTTAATGACATGTAGTCATAGACTTCTGTGGAGACAGAATTTAGAATATAAAATTAAATATTTGAAGGTTAAATACATGACTAATACCTCTGTCTTTTAAAATCCAATGCTGGATGAAGCCGAGCTACAATCGCATTAAGTCTGCTACCCTGACTTTTCCAAGACCATTTATTGAGACAAACTGTTTTAATCTGACTGAAATTAAACTTTTAAAGTGCATGTAAACAACCTTTGTTTAATCAGTCTGCTATTTTGACTGTAGATCTAGACTCACTCCTCTAAGGATATCCTCTGCCTCGTTGCTGAGCCAAGATGAATAAATGATCTCATCTTTGAGGATGCATTCAAACAGCTCGTCCTCAGTCTCTGCTTCAAATGGAGCATGACCCGACAGCATCTCGTAAAGCAGCACACCCAGAGCCCACCAGTCCACTGATACACCATACGACTCCTCCAGGATGATCTGAGAGAGACGCAGCATAAAACAGCTGTACAGGAAGAGAACACACTCCCACATATTAAGCACCATCTTCTTTTAAATGATCTTTTATTGATGCTCACCTCAGGTGCAATATAATCGGGAGTCCCACAGAAGGTACCAGTGAGTTTTCCTTCACGTATATCCTCTTTGCACATGCCAAAATCTGCCAGTTTGCAGTGGCCATCTCTGTCCAGGAGAATATTATCCAGTTTGAGGTCCCTTTGATAGAAAAACAAAACAGGATGACATTTTTACCATGCTGTAGTAAGTGATCTTACATTCTATAAAATGTACTACTTGAAATCAAATTGTAAGTTGAAGAATTAAAATACAAAAGCACATAAAATTACTAAAATGTAAACTAAAATTGAAATGAAAACTGAAAATCTAAAAATAAAACCTAATTCAAAATACTAAAATGATATTAATAATATAACACAGGGTGTACCCATCAAGTAAGTGGTAATATACTTTACATATTTTCCTTGCACCTTGAATACATAAGAGTGCAGGTTTTAAATATATTATTTATTCATTTATTTTATGACAAAATACAGAAATTGTATGGATTTTCTTTACTAAATCTGTGTAATTCCACTGAATTTATTTAAACATGTTAAAATGTATTCTATGCAGCAGAGAATACTCTTACTGGTAGCTAAAAGCAATTATTAAATGCTTTAAATAGCCAAAATATTTTATAAATGGACTGAATGATTTGTTTAATTTTATGAATGACAGGTATTACAACTCATGTGTGCCTGTAGTAGCACAAAAAATGTAAACAAAATATCGCAAACACATCACAGTAAATAACAAATGGGGTTCAAAGACTTCAAATAGTATTGACACACAATGACAAAATGAGCATGTAGTGCAAATGCTTGCACGCTTGACACAAGGGTGAAGAGTAATCAGCCCAAGAAGCAGCATTCAGTCTCCTGTCATCAGAGATGGAGAAGCAATATTGATCCAATGGAAAAGAGAGTGACTGAATGTAAATTAGACTAACAGCTTGTTGTGGTCAAAGGTTACCAAAGAAATTTGGTCTGCTTTCATTAGAACACAATTAACAGAGGCGACATTGAGATGTGACCTCTTTTACTGTTGTTAAAAGCACGTGACTCTGCTGCATTACCTAGTAAACAACAAAGAACAGAGTGTTTTAACACTCTCATTCCGTCACTCACTACTTCATTCGGTCAGGGTATTAATACATCAATGTATGGGCAACACTGTTAATGATACAGGCATTTTTGTGTGAAACATTCATAAAATCATTCTCTTTACTCGAGAATAGTTGAATCTGTCAAATAATAAAGGAATTTTCCTTGCACATCTGGAAGTATATTGGCAGGTAAGAAAAACATTATCTACTACGAAGAAAAAAATAGCTTGGAAAGAAACCATAGCTTGGAAAGAAAAT
The DNA here is from genome assembly GCF_936440315.1 of Barbus barbus. Classification (NCBI taxonomy): domain Eukaryota; kingdom Metazoa; phylum Chordata; class Actinopteri; order Cypriniformes; family Cyprinidae; genus Barbus; species Barbus barbus. Next base: position 13,447,366 of record NC_136752.1, read on the forward strand.
CAATATATATTGCGTTTTGGTCATATTAAGAAGCACAATTGTTTTCAACATTGATAATAATAAGAAATGTGTCTTGAATGGGAAATCAGCATATTAGAGTAATTTCTGAAGGATCATGGATTTCTGAAGGATGCTGGAAATTCAGCTAAATAAATTACATTTTAAAATATTTGTGTCTTCTTGTTTCATCTAAAACAATTTATACAAAAGTTATTCGCGTTTCATGAATCAAGTAAATGGCACAAATGGAAGAGAGGGAGAAAGACAAGAGAATCAAAAATATATCTTAACTTGCTGTACTTCATGCCTAATGAACAAGAACAGAGACATGCAGAGCCTCACGCTCGCAGGGTCGGAGAGTTGGCACTGGCAAAAATAACAGCGTGGCAGACTCACCAGTCTGGCCATCAACCACAGCCCAAGTCTGCAGCTGGAGAACTGGCAGAAATATTTCAGGCTCTGTAAAAATGAACAAGTCTCTCTTCGGCCCAACCATCAGTGACATAAGCACATTTCTTCTCTACGTAAACCTCTACCCAAGTCTCTTGCAATCTTGCAACAAAAGTCTTCAAGCACCAACTACTCTGATAAAAAAATAAATGTTACCCTGGACCACAAAACCAGTCTTAAGTGTCACTTTTTCTAAATTGAGATTCATACATCACCTGAAACCTGAATAAATAGGCTTCTTATTGATGTATGGTTTGTTAGGATAGGACAATATTTGGCCGTGATACAACTATTTGAACATATGGAATCTGAGGGTGCAAAAAAAATATTATCTGTAATATTATTAAATATAATATTGAGCAAATCGCCTTTAAAGTTGTCCAAATAAAATCTTTAACAATGCAATTACTAATAAATTTTTTTTTAAGTTTTATTATTTTATTTTTTTTTTGCGGTAGGAAATTTACAAAATATCTTCATGGAACATGATCTAATGATTTTTGGCATAAAAGAAAAATCGATAATTTTGACCCATGCAGTGTATTTTTGGCTATTGCTACAAACTTACTCGTGGTACTTAAGACTGGTTTTGTGGTCCACGGTCACAAATGGTGTTTTGGCACTGATAGTGGTTAGTGCCCTGACATATAGCGCAACTGTACTCGCAGAGCCCTGAGTTTGATTCCCATATGGAGGCCCTTTGATCCCCCCAACCCCCCCCCCCCCCCCCCCCCCCCCCCCCCCCCCCCCCCCCCCCCCCCCCCCCCCCACCCCCCCCGCCCCCCCCCCCCCCCCCCCCCCCTCCTGACCCAATGCTTTCCTGTCTGCTCCCTACTGTTCTGTCAAATAAAAGCAGAAGCCCAGTAAATACAACTTTAAAAAATAAATGTTTAATCAATTAAAGGAATAGTTCACCAAAACATTAAAATTCAATGATAATTTACTCACCCCCAGGCCATCCTAGAATTAGATGAGTTTGTTTCTTCATCGGATTTGGAGAAATTTATAGCTTTACATTATTTTCTCACTAGTAAATCCTCTATAGTGAATGGGTGCCGTCAGAATGAAAGTCAAAACAGCTGATAAAACAAACAAACAAAAAAATGTCTGGCTCAAATACAAGCCCATTACCCATAATAACACTTTCTTCAGTGAAAAAGTACAAATTTGCCCATTGGCCTCTGACCATCATGGCCTCCTAACAATCCCCATACACTGATTGGCTTCATCACTCTGTCTCCTCTCCACCAGTAAGCTGGTGTGTGGTGGGCTTTCTGGCACACTATGGCTGCCGTCGCATCATCCAGGTGGATACTACACACTGGCAGTGGATGAGGAGATTCCCCCTTGTATGTAAAGTGCTTTGAGTGCCTTGAAAAGCGCTATATAAATGTAACAAATTATTATTATTATTATTAATTATTATTATATTACCTGTTGTCCTCTCACATTAAAATCCACTAAAATATTTGTTCAGAAATTTGGACTGTGCTTGATCTGTGCATATTTTTCTCCTGATTCAAATGGAGAAAGCAATGTTATGCATAGAGGACTATCAAAATGGATTTGTTTATAATAAACATACAGCTTTTCACTTCACAAGATTTTAATTGATGGATGGACTATTTGTAGATTATGGTGATGTTTTTTAACTCTCATTCTGACGGCACCCATTCACTGCAGAGGATCCATTGGTGAGCAAGTAATGCTAGATTTCCCCAAATCTGTTGAGATGAAGAAACTCATCTACATCTTGGACGGCCTGAGAATGAATACATTTTTAGCACATTTTCATTTTTGTGTAAATTATACCTTTAATTAAAAACAAATGAAAGCAACAATAGAAAGATCTTAATTTCCGATGCCCTTTGGAAATGACATGTACTTTAGCAACAGTGGAACAGTTTGAGAGGTCAATAAACATTCTGCATTTGCAGTTTCTTCAAGCCTCCGGGTAGAATCTGCTGAAGTGAGACTAAATCACTAAAGACATTAATGGACTCCTCGTTTCTGTCATGCACTGTCCGATGTTTTAGAATGCACCCGGTATAGTCCAGTCCTCAGATTAGAGCAGAGCCAGATTACACGGCATTACAGCAGTGTCTAATATAGGATCAGGGGTAAGTAAGGTAAAGTGGAGAGAAACAGCTTGATGACTCAGAGGTCAACGAATCGTTGTACTGCTGGATTGTGTTACAGGTGGTCCCGTAAAATCTATGCTGAAATGTTTTCATTTTAATTTTTAATATATATTTGGAATAATCTCTATTTTTTTCGTAACAAAACAAATCATGTGATAAACTCAGAGCAGTGCACAGGCTACTCACTCTCTCTCTCTCCCTCCCTCGTGCTCTCTGTTTCCCCGAGTAAACAACTTATGTAATAATAGCTCCACTGCATGCTGGGCAGGGCTGTAACATCAGATCAGTTCCTCACTCAAAATGTCCCCCACAGTCCTCTTGCACTACAACACTGCCATCTTTCCCAAAACTCTTTATCATTCTCCCCATAAGCTTCACTTCACAGAAGCCTTATAATTACCCTAAAATAATTAGTTTTAAAGCCCAATAAAATCAAAAGGAAAGTAGAGAGTGGTCATAAAAGGGGCCATACGATTGTAAAGATGACATGGGGTCAGCAGAGGTCGTCGGCATTCCTGTAAAGGTCCCGCAGGGAAGCTCGTAAATGCCACAAGCCTTATTGGAATGGGAAAGCAGTTTGTCAGATGTGTTTATATTTGGGCTTGGCTCTATTACAGGAGTGAACAGAAAGCTTACTCAGGTAGGCAAAGGTCATGTGATTACAGCCAGGAAGAGCACAATGTCCCGCCATGGAAAAGGAAGACTAAGCCAGGGGTGGAGACTGTCTGTAAAATCTGACTAAGTGTGTCAGGACATGCGCAGACAAGATTTCACAGGCGTATCAAAGCAAATAACAGAGGGCAGGGGCATTGGAGTGTGAACATCTGCAGTATTTTTAGATGAACATTATGAATTTCAAATACACTTTCTTTTTTAAAAACAGGGAATTATATGTGTTGTACATTAAACCAGTGAGGAACGATAAGCTATTACTTCCACAGCTAGCTCAAAAATAATGCAATGACAGGAAATGTGCAATGTTAAAACGATCCTCAGTATTCCTCACCTGTAAATGATTCCTGTGGAGTGAAGGAACATAAGGCCCGAAATGATCTCTGCGGCATAAAACCGTGCTCGTGGCTCGTCAAAACGCCTGCACTTCTGGATGTGGAACATGAGGTCACCACCATTCACAAACTCCATGACAAAGAATAACCGCTCCTGAGAAATGAATAGCACAGGTTATACACATGGAAAAATAACATGGAAACACATGTTATAAAAGTAAGGGAATATATTATTTGACTCTTTCCAGCATTTTTAACTACAGTATGTGAACTTGTGTACTAAACACAGTGACGCAGTTAAAGTACAAAAAACTGCCATTCAAAAGTTTGGGATCAGTAAGTTTTTAATGCTCAAGGCTGGATCTATTTGATCAAAAATACAGATATATATTTTTTAATTTTGTGAAATATTATTGCAACTTAAACTAACAGTTTTTTATTTTAATATACTTTAAAATATAATTTATTCCTGTGAAGCAAAACTGAATTTTCAGCATAATTACTTCAATCTTCAATGTCACATGATCCGTCAGAAATAATTCTAATATGCTGATTTATAATTAATGTTTGAAACAGTTGTGCCCCTTAATATTTTTTAGGACCTGTGATACTTTTTTCAGGATTCTTTGATGAATAAAAAGTTAAAAAGAATTTTATTCAAATGGATAAAATGGAAAAAAGTAAAAAAAAATGTGTTAAATTGATAAAAAAAAGTGATAGTAAAGACTTATATTATTAAAGATTTCTATTTTGAATAAATGCTGTTTTCTATTTTGAATATTTTGAACAAATGTGTCAATCCTCTGTCGTGTGTGTCTTGTGTTCCCGCCTCTTGTGTCCTTATTTAGTTTGTTTCCTGTCCTTGTTTAGTGTGATTATTAGTGTATTCCGTTCAGCTGTGCTTTAGTCATTAGCCTGTGTATTTAAGTTCCAGTCTGTTCAATTTCGTGTCGTCTGGTCTACTCGTTACTCCCCGGTGGTCCTGTCTGTGTCAGCCTTGCCTTGTCTTGCTTGGATTTATTAAAGACTGTTATTTTGGGTTTACCTCCTCGTCTGTGTGTTCCTGTATCCTCCTCATGTATGCACCGTGACAAAATGCTGTTTTCATATTTTGAATAAATGCTTTTTAACTTTTTATTAATTAAGTAATCAAAGAAAAAAGTATCACAGGTTCTAAAAATATTAAGCAGCACAACAGTTTCAAAACTGATAATAAATCAGCATATCAGAATGATTTCTGAAGGATCATGTGACACTGAAGACTGAAGTAATAGCTGATGAAAATTCAGCACTGCATCACAGAAATAAAAAATGTTTTAAAGTATATTTAAATAGGAAAACAATATTAGAAATTGCAATATTTCACTATATTTTTTCTGTATTTTTGATCAAATGGATCCAGCCTTGATGAGCATGAGAAACTCCATTTAAAAACATTAAATATCTTACTGGTCCCAAATTTTTAAATGACAGTATACAAATTTCTATATAAAACTAAATATTTTTATATATTTTTACATATATATAAAAATCTATTTTACTTATATATTTTTCAAAATATATAATATAAAATACACTACCTTTCAAAACATGGGGGTATGTGAGATTTTATGTTTTTGAAAAAAGTATTTTGTATTTGTTTGATACAGTAAAAAATGCTCTTTAAAAAAATCGGTTTGTGTAGAGGTTAATAGGTTTATTAGGACACAAATGTGTATAATGACATAGGTATTACAATGTGACCGTGGTTTATGAGGACACTTCCTGTGTTCTTGTAAACCAAATTACTTAAAAACAAAACAAACAAAAAAAAAAACATACAAAACAGCTGTTTTTTGAGATGCTTTAAGTTTTGTGTGAGGGGTAGGTTTAGCGTAAGGGGATAGAAAATACAGTTTGTTCAGTATAAAAACTATAATGCCTATGGAGAGTCCCGTCAACCACATACAAATATGTATGAGAGAGAAAGTGAGAGAGAGAGAGAGAGAGAGAGAGATGTAGTGTTTGAGGTCAGAAGAGGTACAGTACAATGTGTAAGTCAACAGAAATCTTGCATCACTTCCCCTTTAGCTATCCTCCCACTTTCACTGAGTGGCGCTGGTATGCAGACTATACTTCTCCTCAGCAGGAAGTGAATACTTTTCCGCACAATGTTACTCTAAACGAGAGGCTCCGTCTACTGTTTACATTTGATATTGCAATGGTCATCATTCATTAAAGATAGGGTTTTATTTTAAATTACACTTCCAGAAAGGGCAGTAATCTTATTAAAACAAACTATAGTGTATATTAGTGAATAAGTTGCATCTGATATCGCTTTCTGTAACTTTTTTTACTGAACTGCTATTCAGCTGTCAGATTTTATATATACATTCTGTTTCAGAACACTAAAGGTACAATCCAAGGCATTTCAGGAATTTAAACACATTTTGTTGATATGAAGTCAAGGGGTTTTTGTCAAATAGCATTGTGTTTACTGGTAGAGTGAGGGACATGAAGTGTCTACATTCAACAAAACCTTTTTCCCGGTTTGTCAGTCAACATGGAAATCACGGTTACAGAAATCAGTCTGCCACATCTAGCGTGATTTCTTCTGGGCTCACATTACAGATTATCTACCCGACAACACGTAAACACATCTAACACTACACTGAGTTCACCCCTGACCGACTATGATCGGCATTTGCTCTGGTTGTTTCAGCTGAAGGCTGTTTGAGATGCATTTCTAGATTCTTCTGTTGTCAAAAAATTTGCCTTCTAAGAATTAATTTATATAATTAGGAATCACACAGAGTTCAAAGTACCCTAAAAGAAATAAATAAATCTGTAGAAAATAATCTGTAGTAAAATTCTGCACAGGCATTAACTCTTATGTTACACTGAACCCTAAAACACAACACAATGTAATGTATGGGTAAAACACTTCTAAAAAAATCAATGCAGAAAATTACTACGTTAACACAGTACACTGTACACAGACTTTTCTTAAGAGCGCACTATTAAAACAAGTTGTAATGTCCAGAGCTCAATATTAGTCCAAAGTCTTGTAATTATCTCTATACATGATATGAAATGCTATTTAGTGCCTTGAAACTATTTGTGGACTCTTACCGCAGTCTGAAAGCAATAGTAGAGCTGTGTAAGAAATGGATGCTGGTGAGCCAGAGTCAGCACTCTCTTCTCAATCATGGTTGCTTCCACATCATCTTCTTGCAGTATGACATCCTTCTTCAGCATTTTTACAGCAAACACTCTGTGGTCACTTTTTAGACGAGCCAACATCACCTACGTACATACATATACAATTTTATAATCTAAAAGTGCATGTCTGGTTTACAAGTACACTTTTAAAAATACAGGTTTCAAATGGGGTTTTGCAGCAATGCCACAGAGCTATTTTCTTCTTAGTGTGACAACAGCTTAACTGGTACTAGAATTGACATAGTGAGACTTGATGAGAATCAAATGCCGTAAATGGTACTGTGTTTTTATCATAAAATTCTGTCAAACAACTGTTACAATGCTACAAAACAAATAACTTTTCACCAAAGCAAGAATAGTAATGCACAGTGAGCAAATTTCAAAACTTACAAGTCAATGCTTTTACAAATAATTGCAAATGCATTTAAAAAATGGTAACACTTTAGTATAGGGACCAATTCCCACTAATAACTAGCTGCTAATTAGCAACTATTAGCAACTGCTCATTATTAACATATTGGCTGTTTATTAGTGCTTATAAAGCACATGACCATATTCTGCATCCCTAATTCTTCCAATACATAAACTTTATAACTATCTTATTAACTATTAATTAATAAAGCCAAATGTCATAGTTAATGGTTTGCTAATGGTGACAATTGGACCTTTAAATAAAGTGGGACCAAAAACTTTGATATATTTTTTTTTAAATGAATCTATTAGTCTGCATTTACATTGCTTAATTTTGCCGAATTATATTCTCTACTGTCCATTGCTATCAATTATGTCAATTATTGCAATTTCAAAATTATATGATAGATAAGGGATTTAGATGTCACTCCCGAAACTTTGCTGTACAGTGTATGTAGCCATTGGACCTCTTAGCTGCTCAAATAAAAATAATAAAAAATTAAATAAAACTTTTATTCAAATTCTGAATGGATTATGTTTAGCCTAAAGTGAGACAAAAAGCTGCCACTCACTTCAGTTCATCCCCATCTCACAAAATTGCATTTAATAGTTATAATCAATAAAGCAGATGAGAGGATTCGCAAGCATGCAAAACTCTGGAGTCTTAAAAAAAGTGTGAGCAGTGAGTGAAATCTGACTAGCTTGAACACAATTGCCAATAAGAGGTGTTCAAGAAATCAACAGCTATATCTGCGATTGGCTACATTGCTCAACACTACAAAAACATGTTGTAAACAAAACTTTTGAAGCTGTCCAGAGCGCAAACACAAAAACACACTGGAGAGGTTGCCAAATCTGTGTCCAATTAATATCCTATTATCACAGTGTTAACTGAACTGCTCTTGCTTTCATTTGAGTGTGCTTTTCTCTGCGTGAGAAAATGATTGCGTCAAATCAGTGTGATCGTGTGAGTTTCACACTGAATGCATGAGAGTTAGCAGGCCTGCCAGTATATCTCACCTTGCCAAAGCTGCCTTTTCCCAAAACCTGCAAGAAACTGAAGTCTTCCAGACCAACTTTAACAGTATCTTCCTCTGGCCCTTCAAACGTTGGCTGTACGTTTTCAATGGAGTTATGACCCTTTATTCCTGTCATGTGAAGAGAACTCTGTGAAAAAAATGCAGATAGGTAAGCAAACACAAATGTGGAGAAATAGCTCACAAAAAAATAAATGTACATTTAACAAAACCAAATATTCCCTGATAAAGGAGGCTTTTTGAGACAGTTCTTATGACATTACCTTAGACTTTTTTTTAGAAAGCGTGTTGAGCAATCCAATCTCTGACAATTTGCTGGCCAGCTCAGCACTGTTCACCCCGCAGTTAAGTGCAACATTCTGTTCACAGCGTTTGTGGATGTTCATCTTGCAACCTGGATGAATTCACACCACACAGATGATAACAACAATCTTGCCCCTGTTGTATTTCAATGTTTTTCAAGTTGAGTAAATATGTGCTTACTCTTGCATTGGAGACCCTGTTTTATCAGGCCATAAAGTAAAGATCCACAGTGGTTACAGTATGTGGGAACTTTGTAGTTGTGCTCTCTAAACTGGTGGGGTAGGTTGATGCTAAAGCCCTGTCTTTGGCCCTGTACACAAAATAATATGTATGTGGGAAATTGATCCACAAGACAAAATTTTTTCATCACATATGCATTTACATACACACACTCTTACCTCATTTGAATCTTTCTTCATACGTGTACACTCACTTACAACCAAATCATGACACCTCTTGTGAACCACACACGCACACACTAGAATAATGAGGCATAAAAGTGAAAGCTGTTAATCCTTGTGCATGCAGTATGTTAAAACATATGGGGAAATTATTGTTCCATTAATATTAGTAAACATTCTTACCTTGACACTGATAACCCTGCTTTCCAAAAACACCCCTGGGGAATTATTATATACTTTTAATCACTTGGCATAACACATATTATGCAAGTCTGATTTGTTGATTATTTTATGTGCATGAAGGTGTGTTTTCAGTGCAAGTCTCACCAGATGAAGTTGCTGCAATGGCAGCAAAAGGTAGGCTGGGGAAGGAAGGTTGCCATAAACTTATGTCCATAGACTTGGTGGACCTTTCTTTTCTTCAAAGCTTTTTGCCTTTTTCTTGTAAACTTTTTATGGAGTCTCGGTCCATTCACAGCTTCATCTGAAAGTCAGGGCAACACTCAGTAAGCACAATTAAACTGTTTACAAAATTAAGCATAAAGTTAAAACAAAGCATTGTGGGTAAGTACTAGTTTAACTGTTATGATCCTTATAAATTTTCAATAGAATAAAACTTAAAAGAGAGCTTGTATATCATGTTGAAAGACAAAAATACGACAAAATCTTTAAGAGACAAAAAATGGTGAACAAAACATACGTGGGTCTAAAAGAAAAATGGCACATGAAGTTTCATTCATAGCTTAACCGTCTACCAGTCTATGGGGCAGTCGTGGCCTAATGGATAGAGAGTTGGACTTATAACCCGAAGGTCGTGGGTTCGAGTCTCAGGTCTGGCAGGGATTGTAGGTGGGGGTAGTGAATAACCACCACTCTCTCCACCCTCAATACCACGACTGAGGTGAGACCCTTGAGCAAGGCACCCAACCCCCAACTGCTCCCCGGGCGCCACAGAATTGGCTGCCCACTGCTCTGGGTGTGTGTTCACTACTGTGTGTACACTTGGATGGGTTAAATGCAGAGCACAAATTCTGAGTATGGGTCACCGTACTTGGCCACACACACCGCTTCCCTTCCCTACCATAAACGTTCTAATTAATAATTAGTAAATCTTCATAGCAGACAAACGCAGATCATTTTAATTATATTAAAATTAATGGTTACACAGAATATCACTGATTTTTATACAACGATAATTAAGATAAACATATATGGTTAAAAAATAAAAAAAATAAAAAAAAAGCTAACCATCTGTAAAGGAGCCGGTGAGAGAGATGGCGATATACACACTTCCCTCTGGTTCCAGATTCACCTGGAAGAAGATATAGTCAGTGAGATAACACTTTAAAAGCTCACTAAAACTATAAGTGCTGACAATATGGTAACATTTCACTTTTAACATAAGCTTCCTAACATTTAGCAGACCTGATGTATGAAGGACATTGTTTCCTATATATATATATATATATATACATATATATACACAGTGCCCTCCAAAAGCATTGGAACAGTAAAGAGAAAATTGCTCTGTTGGCTGTGGAGTCAAGACATTTACAAATATGATTAAAAGATGAATATGAGACAAAACTACAGAATATCACATTTTATTATTGGGTGATTCAACACATAGATGTTTTACCAGCTAAGAAGATCAGCGTTTTTAGGGTTTCATCCCTCTATCTGATGTGAGCAGAAGTATTGGGACAGTTGCCTCACAGGTCTTTCTAAGTGATCAGCTGTGTCCTGTTGCATTAATTCTTCAGATATTAAAAGCAGGGAATGTGTCGTATCAGTTGTATCCATTACTTCTGTATTCTGAATCTTGCATTCGATGATGACACACACAAACCAGGGTGAGAATGAGGGAGCTGACTTTGAAAGAAAAGCAAGCAATTTGGATGCTAAAAGAAAAGAGCAAGTCAGTTAGAGCTCTAGCAAAAACAAAGGGCATGGAGAAATCAAGAGTTTGGAAACCACCAGCGACACCAGCAACCAACAACGAGCTGATCGGCTGAGAAAACAACAGCAGTTGATGACAGACAAATCATAAAAGCTGTGAAAATGAGGCTGGAGTGATGCTCTGACAATCTACTGTCCTCAGGAGACTTTGACACAGAATTACAGATGCTACACAGCAAGATGCAAACCTCTGACCAGCACCAAAAATAGAAAGGCAAGATTAGAGTTTGCAAAAAAGCACAAAGGTGAGCCAGAAGAGTTTTGGAACTGTGTTTATGGACCAACGAGACAAAGATGAACCTTTATCTAAGTGATGGGAAAGCAAAAATGTGGAGAAAAAAAGGGAACTGCAAAAGATCCCAAGCATACAGCCTCGTCTGTAAAGCATGGTGGAGGTGGTGTCATGGCCTGGGCATGCATGGCTGTCTCTGGAACAGTCCCTCTCAACTGTACTGATGACTTAATGTATGATGACAGTAGCAGAATGAATTTGGAAGGGTACAAAACCATCTTGGCTACCAATAATTCAAGAAAATGCCACCAGATTCATTGGGAAGTGCTTCATATTGCATCAGGACAATGACCCAAAACACCCTGCTAGTTCAGTCAAGGAGTTTATAAGGGCAAAGAAATGGAAAGTCTTAGATTGCTCAAGTCAATCTCCAGATTTAAATCCGATTGAACATGAATTTCACCAGCTGAAGAGGAGAGTTAAAGGCAGAAACTCCCCAAAACAAGCAACAACTGGAATTGGCTGCATTAAAGGCTGAGAAAAGTATTTCAAAGGATGAGAGCAAGAGTCTGGTGATGTCTATGTGTCACAGACTCACTGCTGTGATTGTGCGCAAGGGATCTGCAACTAAATAATAGCTTTTAATCTTTTATATCTGCCTTATGTTCAACTGTCCCAATACTTATGCTCACATCAATGAGTGGGATGAACTCTAAAAGTGCTGTTCTTTTTATTTGGTATAACATGCATGTGTTGAAACAGCTAATAATAAAATGTGATATTCTGTAGTTTTGTCTCATATTCATCTTTTAATCATATTTGCAAATGTCTTGACTCCACAGCCAACAGAGCAATTTTGTCTTTACTGTTCCAATACTTATGGAGGGGACTGTATGTGACCCTGGACCACAAAACCAGTCTTAAGTCGCTGGGGTATATTTGTAGCAATAGCCAAAAATGCATTGTATGTGTCAAAATTATCCATTTTTCTTTTAAGCCAAAAATAATTACGATATAAAGTAAAGATGATGTTCCATGAAGATATTTTGTAAATTTCTTACAGTAAATATATAAAAACTTATATAATTTTTTGTTGTTTGTTTTTTATTAGTAATATGCATTGAACTTCATTTGGACAACTTTAAAGGAGATTTTCTCAATATTTTGATTTTTTTTGCACCCTCAGATTTTAGATTTTCAAATAGTTGTATCTCGACCAAATTATTGTCCGATCCTAACAAACCATACATCAATGGAAATCTTATTTATTCAGCTTTCAGATGATCTATAAATCTCTATTTCGAAAAATTGACACTTAAGACTGGTTTTGTGGACCAGGGTCACACACACATATATATATATATATATATATATATATACACACACACACATATATATATACACATATATTGCATGTAAAAATTATATTTAACAACATTTATTTATTTTTTTAAAAAGCACCAGACTTTTAACTAAGATGGTAACCCTGACATTTAGGTAAATGGAAATGTTTTTAGAATGAAGGATGTGGCTACTATGTGATGTGGTTACCCCTTAACATAAAATAAAAATGTTGTGAGCTCTTATTACTAAGCTTGTTTGGCTTAATGTATAACACAACATAATAAAACATCATATTTAACCACATATATTATCAGAATCGTATCTCTAGCTGGTCACACTACCCTTCTAGCACAGTCTTAGTCATTCTATCTTGCCATCTAAGTCATTCTCTCACTTATTATCATTTAGCTTGCCCTGCCATGTGGGAGGAATTCCTGTAACATGAGGCAAGACAAGGAAAGCAGGACGAGCTGGTTCAGTGAGTCAAGTCCACAGCACGCACCACCAAACACAACAAGCGCTTCAGGGATCGGAAGGTTTAAGCATTGACCCAACCACTTTAATCGTATTTAAAATGCATAAAATTTAAAGAGACCATGCCAGCATCTGATAGGACAATTGTTTTTAAAAATATAAAACACACTATAGGTTGCCAGTAAAACGCACACGAGAGATGCAAAGATATTATTTTATATACGATAGTATTTCCTTGACCAACTATCAGCTGTGAAGCCGAAGCTGGGGTTACCCACAAACCAGCAGATATGTTTGGCAGCTGGCTTTAAAATTACACTTCAGACCACGCAACAAAATGGAAATTCTAAAAAGATGTCAGTTTAAGTTCTGATAACTATTGAGAGTCATCCATGTGGGGAATGTAAGATGTAAAACACAGAAGAGGTTATAAGGGCCAAAGAGAGGAATCCAGCTAGTTTGGTTGAGCAGCATGTCTGCACGGGTTGTACGTGAGTTTGGAAACACGTCCCCCACAAACAAAGTGAGAGAACCGCATCTGCAAAATAACCAGTACATTTTCTGAAACCTATAATGAAACTGTGACCATAAGCAATATTCTACATCTCTAATACCATCCAAATAAGGCCTAATGCAAATACTAAAAATAATGGCATCATGTTCAGTGTCAAATTCCTGTAACCTTGAAAAATGTTAATGTGTAATTTTTAATCACGTTTTAGCATGAAATATAACAACCTCACCATTAGATTTCAAGACTTAAAAAAAAACTTCACAAGGACTCGTTTGATCTGATTTTATCACTTGGACTAAATGAAAAGCAGAACACGAGTTTATCAAACTGCACATCCCCGGTTACCCCATAGATGCAAGAAAATATAACGCTCTGAAAGTTTCCGTGCTGCATGGTGGGGTGTGCAACATGTGGTTTTGAGCAGCCTAGTTTTTGCACAGATGAAAGCAACAGGACACTTTTACAAGAACCCTGATAGGCCTGTAGTCAGGAAAGACTAAAAGTGCAAAGAAAAGAGGCCAGTGGTTTTCACATCTCTCTTATTTGTATTTTGCGTTTTGTCTGTAAATGTATATCAAAGTATTTATATCAAAAGTAAAGGATGTGAAATTTTTGGGAGTTCCAAGAACATAGGCCAATTCCTCTCCTTTTTATTATTAAGTAACAAAAAGTTTCACAATATTTCAATAAGTCAAAAAAGTACACAAAAAAGAGAAAACACCTGTGCTAAGGGTAACCATACCTCGCTGTTTTGCACTTTACATTTATAAAACTAATTATTTGTCATGTTATTATGCATGTATAAATCATTATACCACAAATAAATAAATAAAAATATCACCAAACATTTCCGCCTCAAATGAATTATTATAATACCCCTTCAATATTGGCCAGCTGCATTAAGTTGCCACTATGTTAATGGGATAGTTTGCCCAAAAATGAAAATTTTGTCATCATTTAAATTTCTCAACCAAGTTGTTCCAATCATACGAGTTTGTTTCTTCTGTTGGAAACAAAATATGGTATTTTGAATAATGTTGCTAATCAGACAGTAGCCGTTGTCTTTCATAGTAGGCTATTTTCCCCCTATTCTACGGAAGTCAATGGCTACCGTCAACTGATTAGCAGAATTGTCATTAATGGGTGTAGCCTACTATCTCTTTAAGACTGCCTCTTAAAAACTAGTTTGACCAACTATCAGTTAGCCAAGGGATAATAAATCTTACTATTCAGAATAAGACCCAGTCTACTTTTTACTAGTCTAAGCAGTCAATGCAACCGGTCTTGTGTGTAGGCTGCACAGTAGAAACTCACCCATCCTTCAAACGTTTGTCTTGTGTTTGACGACGTTATCAATTCCTCAAGCTGTATAGTGTAATTGGCGACAAAATCGTCGTATCCTATTGGAGTGTTATGGAAAACAGCCAGCTCCAGCTCTTTACCATTTGTGATGAATGGGCAGAATTCATCATTGAAGGTTGGTTTGTTGGTCTTTGCTTTTGTGGCGGTCTGTCCAACTTTCACATTATCAACTTTAACAACGATATAAGGATCCAGGACGATTTTCTTATGAAAAGTGTGACGGGTTGAAAAAGTTGTTGGTTTTAAATCCACAGCCTCCCCAATACGCAGCCTCATATATCCGTTGAATTTCATATTGTAGCTCCAATATTTAATATTCGATGCAAAAACCTTCTATGCAATAAATCAAAACAAAACAGTCATATACTAAAAGTTTTGTTCAGCTAACACGAACTCATAATAAAGAACAAACCAACACGTTCAAGGAAACGTAGACATAAAGCAAGTCTTTTCGTAACATAGTTTAGTATAAAAACCAAAAGAGCAAACCACAGAGAGCTGAGCTGCCGTCCTCTGCAGGAAATCGTATTCTGTCTCTCTCTGTTGATCTGTGTGAAGTACATAGACAAGCTTTCATGGGTGCATGCCTCATTCCGTGTTTGTGCCGTCATCTACTATAGAAACTATGCTGACAATGCGAGCATAACAAAGACAAAGCCGATGATTGGACACACCTGACTCTGTTCTTCCCTTACCAGCAGGCGACATGGGAATCCATTCATTTTTAATTCATCACTATTATGGCTAGACTGCAGCAGGTTTTTCATGATTTTTTACATTTTTATTTATTTTACTGTACACAACTGTCAATCAAAAACTAATATGATGCTTCATAACATGAAGTGATCTGCATATGTAACAGGTGCATTAACAGGACTGTGCTGATATATCAACCAACACTAACTTTCCCAAGAAAACAGAGTGGACAAAATGTTGATGTCCGCTAGAACTGGAGGAAAGTGAAAAATATTAAAACATAGCACCTGCTTTGCCACCAGTCCTGCAATGTGAATCTCAGTAACTGAATCTGAAGTATAATAACTAATATATAATATATTATTAACTAATATATTATCATATCTAAGATATGTTCAAGTAAGTAACATTTTACACATTTTATAATTTGATTTGTGACCATTTACTGATGCACGAGAAACGACAATGATTCAGTCATTTGATTGAAATTGGGTTGGCGAGGAATGGCACTATTATTTTGAATTAATAAGTGTTTTCAATTTGTGTGACCACCTTTTAATATATATATAGCTTTTATAATATATATTAGCTTTTATTTTTAGCCTTTATTTTAATTTTAGTTTATATTTTGGTGATTTTGTTATGTGCTTTTGTCATAATGTCATTACTTTTTGTTTAAAAATTTCTATTTATCTCTGTTTTGCTCGTTTCATATTTAATTGTTTTAGTAATTCAACTTAAACTTATTTCAGTTAGTTGCCAAGGCAACATTTCAGTTTTTATTATTATTTTATTTTTTAGTTTTTTTTTTTTAGTTAAAGCTTTTCATCGAATATTTATAGTTTATTTCAGCATCAACAAAACAAAAGTAGTAGTGCTATGCACAGTTTTCCAGAAGAGGGCAATGTTGCGTAACGCTGAATTGTGACATCAAAGATCAACTCTAACAGGGGGCAACTGTATAAAAGATTTAGGACTAGTATTAGGCCTACAAGTTAGTCATCTAATATTTTTCTTTAATACCGGTCTTTTTTATTACACCTTGGCTAACTGCTAGCTGATCAGACTTGTACTTAAGACACATATAATCTTAAAATAGAATTTAAGTTCCAACTGCCCCAGTTTAGGTGTAGAAGTTTCTAAAAAGCCCCTCCAGGCCTTTACAGTCTGGATTTGCAAATGCAAATTTATGTGATTTATGGAAGTTAAACTTGCTAGCTTGTATAGTTGTCAGAGCACATATTAATGGACTATTAGCAAGACTGCCTTTAAAATAATATTTTTGCCGTTACTAATTCACAGCTATTATTGCATTTATAAAATAATTGACAAGAGTGAATTATAATAATTACTATGGCCAATCATACATCTCTTCCATGAAATAGCCTTCACAGGTCCAGGGCCCGGCTGGGTCTGGCCCATCCAATTATAAGTCTGGCAACCTCCTCCCTACCTCTTCCCCCAGCCATCCAGCACATCTTCTGAAATCACTTCTCTTGTGGTTACTGAAACAATAGCTGATGTCTGCTCAAACAGTGGATGGTGCATGTACAGATAAATAGTCTGTACACAAAGAGCACTAGATGTCACTGCAACTCAAGAAGTGCCCTTACATTAAAATATGACACTGAACCTT
Source organism: Barbus barbus (assembly GCF_936440315.1). Taxonomy (NCBI): domain Eukaryota; kingdom Metazoa; phylum Chordata; class Actinopteri; order Cypriniformes; family Cyprinidae; genus Barbus; species Barbus barbus. The sequence continues at coordinate 13,464,534 of NC_136752.1, forward strand.
CAAATGTGCTCATGTAAAATGTGATAAGAACCTAAACTAGACATTTTTATCATATAATGCTTGATAAGCATGTGTGCTTTTTTCATTTACACAATGAAAATTCAAACATTTAAATCAATAAGAAAAAAAATTAGAAAGCTATGAAGTATCATATCACTATTTCTTTTTTTCAGAGACACCACAGAAAAGTACCTGCTGATGCACTGTCAGAAAAGACAGTGTGAACGATATGACATTAAACTAACAAACAACGAAAAATATGAAAACACAACACCTGCTTTGCCATCACAGCCCTGCAATGTGAATGTCAGCAAGTGGGCTACTGAGTTTCTATATTGGCAGCCGAACGAGTCAGGCCTCAAACTGTGAATAGCACCTCATTCATCATGCTCCATAAAGAACCCCAGGGAACACGTGCACCATAACCACAGGCATAAAAATAGACGCTGCAGATATACAAAGCCTCTCTCAAACACCTTCATATACATATCCGGGCATATTGATCTGAGGAATCAACTATAGGTTTCTTAAGTGGCATAAGAGCAGACCGTTCAGACAGCTCATGCATGATTTTTTTTTTCTTTAATTGTGCCATATGGTGTCTGAAACTAAGCCCGATACTATGTCTATACTATTACTTACAAGAGGAATTTTCCAGTGTATCCACCTGCAAGCTGCCACCCAGTTTGCCTATATAAAACTGTAACTGTAGCATATATTCTCCTCCCTCTCTCAACTACAATGACAGCACATTACAAATGTCTACAACATGACTGACATTAGATAATTGCGTGTGTCTAGTGGGCTGAAATAATTAATGCTGTATACATGTAAAAAACTTGTAGCATTGTTAACGCTCTGTCTGTTGTATAGCAACAGGCCTGTAATTAACCCTGCATGTCATTCTTTTATGGACAACGCTGCTTACACTCACCACCTTCTATGTGTTTGAGGAGCATGCCAGTAATTTATGTCACACTACAAGCTTTAGGCAATGGCTCACAGCGTATCACATTAATAGGGAGCTTCTAATACAAAGTGGTCCCATTTTAAAGTTATCGATCTATTCTACAAGCTCTTCACCAGGTCACCACAATTCACCTTTGAAGGAAGAAAAACAAAATGTTAAGGATCCGATTTAGGAAATAATGTGGACACATGTAACCCAAGCTCCCCGCTGCTCATTCAGATGATTGAGAGTGGCCAATAAAACCTTCGTCTATTTTCTTCGGTTATTCCTTCAAGGGCAAATAAGCTTGTGCATGTGTACTGTATGTGAGAGAGAGAGAGAGGCAGAAAGAGAAAGGTATGATTAAATTAGAAATTATTATGAGATTTTGTGCTCAATCAATATACATATTTTGCCGACGCCAGGAAAGAGGTTCATGTCTTATGGACTTCTGCTTTTAGGACCCACACATACAAACACAGGCACATACGGTAAGCATGCTGGAAATGGAAACCAGTACTTTAGTAGTGAATTCTGTATCAATAATAATATCCATCTCAGTCTGTTTTCAACTTCTAAAGCAAGTGCTTAACTCGATTAAATGTATACTTTATAGCCTGTGTTAGCACACAGCCTAGACAATGTATAACTGTAGAACTCAAATCCTCCATAGGATTTACCATAATAACTGATGTGGACACCCTTTGAAGGACTTAAAGCTTTGTATACGCAAGGTCTGCAGGATGACAGACTTATTTTTTAAAGTCTTTACCGTTAGCTACAATTTCCACGCTTGTGAGATGAAGCCATACGCCTGTGACTGTGGAACACGTGGGAAACATTTGCCCACTAAACTCTAATTCAGCCCAGCTGTGTGGACACACCACTCTGAGGATGAAGCTTCAGCCACTGCTCCAGAGGGGAGAAACTGAGAGCGAAACGTCATTTTCGAAACCTGGTTCTCAATAAGCCTTTCCAGTGGATCCTCCATCCCACAAGCAGTGCTAATCTTAGTCTGACTTTACAGTGATAGTTGGTGCTTGGTTTAGCACTCTGCATTGATTTGTTATTAATCAAACTGCAGTTTGCTGCAGTACTGTGAATGATTTAACAAAGGTTAGTTAACGCCATAGCTAATTAAACAGCATCTCACAAGCAGGTTTGCTGTATTGAATAACACAAGAGCAGTGAGAACAGAAAGATAGTAAAAAAAAAGAAGAAGCTAGAATAGGCCTAACAAAGTGCAGTTAACAGAAAAACTTTTTATTTTTTATTTTTATTTTTTTTGCTGCAAACCAGTGTGTTTATGATTACAATAAAAATGAATTAAAATAACTAAAGCTTAATTATTACAAATATCAGGTTGCAATATGGAGCACAATGGACTGTTTTTGTACAGCTGAAATAACTGGAGGTGGCCCACACCAAAATGTCTGCGCACACTCTTGCGTTAAAAATAAATTAATATAAACAGTTCAATAAACACAAAGTTAATATTGAATAAGTTACATTTTAAGCAAATTATTGACAACTAAATTAAAAATTTGAAAGCTAACAAAGCCACAGCAGAACCGCTGAGCATCTGGTGCATTCCTGAATCCTGAATGAATCAGTGTTTTTAAGCGAATCGATTCAATGAATGATTAAAATGATTCACTCACCCCCCACCCCCCACCCCACCCCCACACACACACACACCACCACCACTAAACTGCTAAAAGAAAAATCCCCACCACTAAACCACAAACTGATGGATAGTGACTGGGACACAGACAAGCAGCATTACTAGCAAAGGAGCAGGAGCAAATATATTATTTAATGCTTAAAATTATTTTCTTGTATAGGCTACTCATCTAATCCCCATATGAAAGATATGTGGACTTGTATTGCTGTATATGCACTAACCAACCTTGAACCTGAGCTGTTCGGCTTTGATCAGACCCTATAGCAAAACCAAATTCTCTATGAAAACAAACATCTAATCACAGTCACCTTTAGTCATAATTTATACTACCAGGTCTCAAGATATATAAATATGGAAAAAAAAAATAATAATAATAAATCGGTGTAAACATCTCCGAGAACCTGACTTGGACTACACACATCCAAACACAGGTTAAGAAAGCCAGGCAAAGATTGTACCATCTGCGACAGCTGAGGAAATTCAGGGTCTCACCAGCAATCCTGAAAACTTTCTATTCAGGGACCATAGAAAGTGCATCTCAGTGTGGTATGGAAACAGCTCCAATCAGGACTGCAAAGCACTACAGAGAGTTGTGCGCCTAGCTGAGCGCATCTCAGGGTCTGCTCTCCCCTCTCTGCAGGACATCTACCTCAAACGCTGCAAAAGTAGAGCTGTTAAAATCATCAAGGACTTAAATCACCCTGGTAACCATCTATTCACTTGCTTCCATCTGGTAAGCGCTTCTGTAGCCTGATGGCAAAAACTGAGAGACTTAGGAGGAGCTTCTTCCCCCAGGCCATCAGGCTCCTAAACTCTAACTTTGTGTCATAACATCACATGACTCCATGTAAATATCACCATATCAATAAGCTATTCAGAAATTTTTCTACCTCATATTGCTGCTATTTAAATACCCTGTACAACTTTTTGCACATTCTTTTTGCACATTCCTCTTTATTACTAAGTCAACAACATACTGACCTGCACATTTATATTTATTATCTTTTATTTTATTTTATTATTTTATTTTTTCTACTTTTCTTTTTCTTAATATTTGTATACTTTATAATTGCACTGTCCTTGGAGCGGACCTGACCTACTGCTGGTTATATTCTGTATAATTGTGTATGTGACAAATAAATATCTTGAATCTTGATATATCAACTTCACAAAGTAACAGCGGTTTACTATGAACCCCAGATGGAAAGGCACATTCCAGTGAATTCGTCACCATTAAGGCAGGTTAAGCAAGGTGCCTGTTGATTTGTGGTCAGTAATCTTGGCCAGGAGGGCAAACCTGAGGGTGAATGGCTATTTCTGGGAAGACTGAGACCTATAGTTGAGGGACATGTCTAAAATAGTCTACGAGCTTGCTCCAAAATAAATACTATTCTGAGACCTAATGAGAACACATAATCCAAAAAAATTCAAAATAAACAATATGGATTGAAGCCAAGACTCGTTTTCCGCATCTTTATTTACAGCGTGGGCCAGCAGGTTCAGCAAATCTCTCGGAAAGCCACGAGTATTAGTATCCAGGCCTCGACCGGATGCCCCAAAGCTCAGGGTTCAAGCTTCATCCCGTTCTTCCCTCTCCCAGAGCTAAGCACGGGGAAGAGAAAGAAAAAAAATCAGTCAGTTAAAATAAAACATAAAATCTCCATAAAACATTTCTTTTGCATTGTTATTTTTTTTTTATTCACTTTGTTTGCTGTTATCGAGACCATACACATATTTTCATATTTACATGGCAATCCCCACTCTATCCCTATAAACTACGTATCATCCATGAGCCTTAAGCTTCCACAACACAGCACAGCGTCCCTCAGGGATGTTTTACTCCAGGTCTCAGCAAAGGTAATCCCCGGCCTTAGACAACAAGTAGTCCTCTTACACTGTCCCATTCAGAAACAGTCCTCCCGCCCTGGCCTCTCCCTTTTTCCCCACCATCGGCAGGCCAGCTGTCACTGTAAACTGAGCCGGGTGGACCCTCGCGAAACAGTTCAGCCTCTGCCCAGCTGCCGCCTTGGGATCTTATCAGCCACGGGACCAAGCAGCACAGACAATCTGGACCTGGTTTGTGTTTCAAGGCCATTCAAAATGACCTAAATGACATCAATAACACACTGGTGGTGGAAATGGGTCAAAAAAACATAGACTTGTGTGTGAAAACCAATGCATATCTGCATTTTTAAATTAAAACTAATCTGAGACACGAAGTTTCATTTAAATTAAAAATAAAAGTTTAAATTAAACTAAAATGCTCAAGCTCAGTAACAGCAGGAGTGAGACGTAAAAAATTTAAACAAAACTTCATAGTGGGTCTCAGATTAGATATACAGAAGCTTTAAAATGCAGGTATACATGGGTTCAGCAATCATAAGCAACAACATGAACACACCCCACAAGGACATTTCGTGAGAGAAATTTCTTTCAAACCTTTCTCGTATGACTATGATAAGAAGATGGTCTTTCAGTTTAAAATGGGTCGCCAATGGCAATGCACATTGACAATAACACAACAACTATAAATATTTAATATTCCAGAATGCTTTAGTATTAGCGCTCGAATGGATTATGCATTTTTCTATTAATGATAAGCATGAAAGTAAAAATCATGCATACTGTGTTCATGATGAAAGCTTTCTCTATTGTTGTAGAGGGCAAAAAGTTCAAAATCATACATTTTTGGATATACTTTTATTTTGATACATTTCTAGAGATATATTTTGTATCCCATGTTTAACATTACAAATATTGTCTATGACAACTGTAATATATTATAAATGTTTTAATTTTGACAAAATTTTATATTTCTCACTTTCTGTATCATCATTTACTCATCTTCATGTTATTACAAATCAGTGCGACTTTCTTTTCTGAAACACTTGATGAATCCTTTCAAATCTTTGTTTTTTTATCATTACAACATAAGGGTGAGTAAATGATGACTAGTGGGAGTATTCATCATTTGGGGTGAGTAAATGATGAATTTTCATTTTTGGCTCAACAATCCCTTTAGATATTTTCAATTGTGAACATGGCATAGATGAATATTCCATGTTCATAGATATGATTATTTATATTACATATTATTAATCTTGGATATGATTATTTGAGCTTACGAAGTAATGTGGATACAAAAATGTATCATTGTTAGGTCCAGACATTTCCATTATTTCTGATTCCACTAAATGACAGCAATGTCCTGATGTGATATCAAATGTATAAAACTCTCAGAGTGACATACAGGTCTTCATCCTAGAAATGGAATTCATGACACACCAGCACCTCAAACAGCAGCCTCTTAATTAGAACAAATGCCTTCCCTCCAGGCTTTCTTGCAATAACAGTGGGACTGTAATTAAACTCAATTAGCTCATCAGTATTAAAGTGGGCTAAGTGATGTTTACTCAACATGGGCTAATTGTGTGGCATATGGTAAGCTTGGTAGATGGAAGTGTAGGGGTTGGTTTGTTGTTGGATAGTTTGGGATAGGTCTGCAGTAAAGCTATTAGGGATTACCTGGGCTGATGGTGGTGGTCCTGATGCCCCTGAGGGGACGTGAGGGTTGAGAATTCAGAATCCGCCCTATACAATCAGCAGGGGGCTTCAAGATCTCTTCCTTTTGAGAGCGCTCTAAAAATGTCTAGAGAGAAATATAAAATTTGTATCTATTTATTTATATATACTTAAGATAATTAAAAACTAACAATAAGTTAATAAATATTTACAATACATATAATATATATATATATATAACTTTTATTAAAATTATAAAATAAAATACATTTTTAATAATAAATTATATAAAATAATATAATTTAAAAAATAAATGTAATTTTTTTTCTATGTTAAAAAACACTGATAAAGATCAGATTAATCTCTCTAAAGGCATCATTGGTAAACAGACTGATGTTAAACAATGCATTTCAGTGTCACTGTGGTTGGTTAAGTGTAGCAGGGTTGCGCTTTTTCTATCCAGGGAACAGTGACAGCTGTGGGGCCAACAGTGGGTCCGAGCTCCCCTGCAGCTGTCTTGTGTGCCTGGGGTGGAATGACTCAGTGATCCTCCTCTAACTGGACAGATCCGGACCAGCACAACACCTGCTTTTTCTGGCAAAGCACAGGCAAGCCAACCTTGGTATGGGGTTATTGTGCAATAATTCCACAGGACAGAGTGGTTGTGGTGCCTTGTGTTTTACAAGACATTACAAAAAATTACCTTTATCTGTGCATCATTCAAACCACAGATGAGGGATTCTTCTGGCAGAGTTATAAGGAGCAAAAAAGAAGAACAAGAGATTCTGGGAGCAGAGAGAACAATAGGCTAGAATGCCCTCTGCGCTCCGGAATTTGCAACGTTCAGTATTTTTCTGTTTCTGTTAGTCAGCAAATGAATCATATTATAAATTCTGATGACTGCGGACTATCCAACCAGTGTCCTTTTTCCCTCCCTTATTTCAGAGGCCCAAAGGAATTGACTTTGAAGGCTCTTTGGTCACTGGATTTCCTTTCCATCTTTTATCTTGACCTAACTGACCTGATTCATCTCCACATCTCATTATCTACTATAAGATGGACTAGCTTTGGCTAGGTGACCTCTTTATGTAGAGTCAGCAGAATAGACTGTAAAGCTTGTGGCCTTTAGGCTTCTGTTGGGGTCGACAAAGTACAAAGTATAATCAATAGGCTTTCACTTAGCTCCAAAGCACATAAAAGCTCCAAAGCTGTCCTCCTCCATTTTTTGTTGCAGAAAACTTTATTTGTTGCAATGAAAAGTTGGGAAAATGATAGTAAAGATTTTGATGTGTAATCAACCGTTTGTCGGCGGTATCTGAAATGTGTAGCAACTACTCGTCATTGGCAATTGGCTATGCGGTTGTACAATCAAAGAACCTCTATCACAACCTCGTTGTCTCGTTGACAGACAGATATTCTGTATGGCTACCATTCGCAAGGGAGTAAGAGGCTTAGCAATGGCTTTTTTTGTGATTCTACTCTTGCCAAGTTTGAGGAAGTATGTGTTTAGAGCATTCATAAGGATTGCCCTCTGGAGCTTACTATCATTGACATGTGGGAATAGAGGGGCTACCATACTGCTGCCCTTCTGAAGGACAACTGAAAGAGTTTGGAGAGAGAGGGAAGAGTATTGGGGAGAAGAAAATGCTGACAGGGTGGTGCAGTAAGACGAGAACAGCATGGCACAGTGTAAATGGAGTTGGCACTGTACTGAGAGAGCAAAGAGATTCACAGTACCAACTAACTGGCACATTTGCCCATGCAGCTTTGCAGCAGAAGTCAGTAGTCATGGATTAAAGCATCCAGAACATCTGAAATACATGCTGAAAATCTCAAATAAACATCTTGACATCTGTTAATTGCGATTTGAGAATTCATAGTTTATTTAAAAATAAATATTATTTATAATGTAATAAATTATTTGAAAATAAATGTTAAATACAGGGGAAAAGAACTTGCATTGTTTGATTGGAACTAATATCTATTATCTTACTTGGTGAATGTCACTTACCTTATACTAGAGAGTTATTCATGTCCAAATGTGTTTTAGTGACAAATGATGAATAAAATTATTGGTGAGTGCATTAAAAGAAAATAGACAACGGATCAGGAAAGTAGGCCAATGTCCCTTAGGAAATAAACATCCTTCAGTTATTCCCTAGACTCAACAAGCAAACAAAGTACAGAAGAAATAGCTTTAACAGGATGTCAAATCTGGGTTTAATTGTTTAAATAAATCTAATAAGTATTTTCCTGGAAATGGGGTCTTGAACATTTTAGTTTTACCAGACAACAAAGTTCCCAGACATGAAGTATAAAAACATTTTACAATAATGTTTAATTCAGCATTATTAGGTATCATGCATTTTTTTTTATTTAATGTTAATTTACTATTCAAATATTGCTACTATTGTTATTTGCTAATTTATCTTAGTTCATAATAGAATAAATAAATAAAAATAATATATTAATTAAAAAGACAAAAATAGCCAAGATTAATGAATACTGTAAAAGTATTGTTCATTATTGTTATCATAATACCTAATGCATCAACTAAAGAGTGAATTAACCCATGCACAACTCAATTGACCAAACTCATATATGAACATAAATGTAAATGTATATAAAAATGAATATTAGAAGAATGCTCAAACACTGCTAAGGGACCCCACATGCTTCACATGAAACCGTGGGTTCACCTCATCCAAACCAGACACCAATATACTTCCAAACAACTGACCTTTGACCTCAAATTACACTAATACTTCCTGTGTTCGTTACAGCATATCTCCTATGTGAGGGAATTCTAAAACACACACATATACTGCCAGGGGACACTAAACACATATGAAGGAATACACCGGTGTTTATGGAGATGCTGCCATGAAGGTAAGCAAAACTTAAAAGGAGATTATCTCTGAGAGGCCATCAGCGTATTGATTTGCTCAGATGTTTTTTCAGAGCTTCAAGGCTATTTCCAGCTCAACGCGGGCGGCTGTCCTTCCTGGTTTGATCCCCTAAGCAACCGATGTGGTCATTCCTTCCAGAAAATGGAGAGCAATGTGTAACCAAACACCAACAGGGGCCCCAGAAAAACCAGTGTGTGTGTATGTGTGTGGGTAGTGTACATTATGGTTGAAAAGGGGAAAATAAGTCAGATTTTTTGTTAGTTTTTTTTTTTAACCGCAGAATCTTACACAAATAATCTTATGTTTAGCATTAATCAGTAATCATAAATTAATGGTATTTATGTTTTTTTATCATTTAACAATATTTAACATTTAAATATAATAACATGAATATAATGGAATTCTTCTCATAAATTAATAAAAATTATATTAATTTAATTCTGTGCAGTATAACATATACCAACCACATAATCCACATACATTTAATATTGGATTACAGCCATTGTAAAATGAACAGTGCTCAATTTTTCCTTGTTTCCACAATCCTCATAAGACTCAGTTCTTCTTCCTCCCACTCTTCAGACTATTTCATGCACAATCATTTCACCTCCCTATCCATTCCCTCCTGCTCGAGTCTTTCATATTCTTTTCCCCCTCCCTACATTTGCCCTCCCTTTTTATTTCGCAACTCTCCCTCTGTATAATTTCCTTTCCACAGGCTTTGTTAGGCACCTTGAAACCTTAGCCGTTTCAAATAGCAACGTCTCTCAGCAGCAGGTCCTTGCTATTGCATTAGATGCAACTTGATCCGGGCCCTCAAGCAGAGCCTTGTTATTGGATAAATACAGGGCCTCCTGCCATGACTGATCTGTTCTACAGGGGGCACTAGAGGAGAGAAGATTCAAGGATAGCACAGATAGATACAGTTTTTATAGCTTTTTAGGATCTTTTTTCAGCAAAACTGGTTGGTAGCTAGTCATATAGCTACTTCATCAAGGTGTAATTTAAAGTGTAATATGTTGACTGACAGTCTAAACTGTAAAAGGGAGGATGAGCATCTCTATAGGAAGCCGTCTTACTCAAACAAAGAGAATATGTAGGCCAGCCCCACATTAGCACACAATCTCTCATACTCCATTAGGGACATAATGAAGATACAAATCAATCTAATCCTATTGTGGAGACATTCCCTCCCACTCATCCACACAATCCCACTGCAGTGAGGCTGAGTCCTGCTGGAATGCCATGCTGAGGGAATACAGATCTCTCACTGAGATAATTAGCATTTCACAGCTCAGAGTACCACTTGCCTCACTCTTAAAGCGCCGCCAATATAATCCACAAAAGATCATTTTCCAAAACATATACAAAAACTATAATTATATACATATATTTCTAGATACGAGAGGGAAATCTAGGTTGTGATTTTGAAAGTAAAGTGTTGAGGTGACTGATGGGAAGTGATGAACATGAGAGTGACTTTTGGGGGCCAGGTCTTCTCAGCAGGGCTGCTTCAGGTTCTGTCCCACATGTGTTCTGCATAAAGACTATCAAAGGCTGAGTCCCCCCCTGCGGCACAAGCCCGCCCTGCTGTAAAGAGCCATCAAACGAAAGTGTGACAGACTGAAGGGGCTGTAATGGGTATATGGGGGGCTGGAGAGAGTCCAGACACACATACACAAATGCAGGTCTGCATGAAGACATAAACTAGAGTTTTTCCTCTATTACAGTCACTGTGTCTCATGTAGGCACACATCTAAATGAGAAAAAGATCAACTGACCGTCCGTGGTGCTTTTCAATCAATGTGCTTGACTGTTATCGAAGACTGGAATATACAACAAGATTTTTCCCCCGATTTACAGTTTGGATAAGTTGACGCTGGTTGCCTCAAGTCAGAGATTCTGCAGATTTGAGTTGACTTACATTTTAGACACATAATTGTCAGTTACTTTGTCTATTTGTGCTCCACCAATAAAAAAAGTTACCAAATAAAAGTGACTCTGAGCAACACATTGGCCTGAATGATGAATAGGTGATTGATTCAGTAACTCACTGATTAACACAGAGACCCTGTCCCACAATTCATGTGCACTTACAGTCTTGTGGATGTACAATGGGCATTCGTGTCCGTTAAGTTCACAAGACCGTAGAGCAGGGCTGTCCAAACTCTGTCCTGGAGGGCTGGCGTCCTACAGAGTTTAGCTCTAACTTGCCTCAACACACCTGCCTGGAATTTTCTAGCATGCCTAGTAAGACCTTGATTAGCTGATTCAGGTGTGTTTAATTAGGGTTGGAGTTAAACTCTGTAGGACAGCGACTACGTTTACATGGACATCAGTAATCTAATTATTTACATTCTAAATAAGACTATATTATGATTAAGGTGTTTACTTTGAGAATATTCCTTTCATGTTCCCGATTTACATGTTATAGTGCATCGATCGATTAATTGCACACGTCATTACGTCCCTGCGCGACGCCATACCTCCAGAATTTCACGTAGAATCAACATACATTTCGTCTTCGTTATGATATACCATATACAGTTTTGGGTGTTTTATTTTTAATTTACTGAAAGCTTCATGTGCAGTTAATTATTTGTTATGCTTTAAGAAGAGTGCTCATGACTGCCCCCTTTGGAGTCGCTATGCGCTTGATATGCATTTTTGCCGCACCCTCCACTTCCACCTGACAGTCAAAGCGACATTATGTGTGGTCTCGAGGAAGACTGCTAGGGCTTTTGTTGCTATTTGGGATAGGGCCAGACTTTTTCGTTCCTGAATGAATCGGTTGAGTCAATGACTCCGTGATTCACTTAATTTGTCGCCACCTACTGGTGTAATGATGCAACTTACAGAAAAAGTCACTGAAAAATCTGAAATGAATGCATTCTAAAAATATATATTGTATATTTTTTTATTTATACTGCATGCAGAACCGGAAAAGGTATCTGAGAGCTAAGCTGTGTAGTCCGGCAGTCGTGTTGGCTCTACTGTGAGGGATGAGTGGCACACCTGCTGAGTAATCTGTCATTACAGCTGGGAGACAAATCTCAGCTGCCCACACCAATCATCCTCTCCTCTGCCCACCCCTCAACACCCCCAACATTCTTCACACAGCTCTGTTTTCAAACCACTCTGTGTACGTGTGTGTGTGTGTGTCACAACACAGGGTGTGCTGTCGTTTATGTGGCCATGTTTAATTTAGATTGGGGACTTACGTGAGAGCTGACATTACATAAGGGCAATACATATATGGGTATAAAAACCTAATTTCTGAAAAAAGTCTCTGCAGCATCACCAAGACATTTATCTGATCAAAAATACAGTAATATAGTTAAATACAAAAATATTAGAATTTTTTATAAAAAATAATTAATATTTAAATATACTTTTAAATATAATTTATTCCTGTGATGACATCTTCAGTCACATGATATATATATATATATATATATATATATATATATATATATATATATATATATATATATATATATATAGTAATCATAGTGTGATGTGATATGGTTGGCAGAGACATATAATGTGAATGAAAATATTATCTTAGTGGACTGCATGTCTGCTCAAGTTTGCTGTGCCTATAGGCACTGACTTGACAACTGATAGATGGAGAAAATAATATTCTTTACATCAAGACAAATGAAAAACCCAGCAGCTATCCTGGAACTACCATGAAATTTGTAACTTTTTAAACTTGGTACCTGGCAATACAAATTAAATAATCGTCTCTGGCTTAAGTATGGGAGTCAAGTGTTTGATGTGTTATTGGTTAAACGTTAGGCATAAATACTGCTCCCTAACCAAGCATAATGTGACATGTTTTCAGACATGCAAATAAAAAAAAATATTAAAAAATTTTTTTTATATGCAGTTATGTAGAGCAGGAATTTGGACCAATAATATTTAATGAGGGCATTTATAATGGAAGAGCTTTCTGACATGGTTTTCTACTGATATTTTTTCTTTATTAAATCGCTGAATGTTACCAAAGACATATAGAGAGCAAGTAATGACTAAAAGGAGATCACATGATCACTGACTTCACTGGTAGCTGGCTCTCATCGAAAACGAAAGATTTCCGGTTGCTTTGTCGAGACAAATTGCTGTCAATGCGAAAACCTCCTCTTTACGAATCAGTAGCTTTGAGCTTGTGATGCTTCGGTGTGAAACTTGATCTAGGACTTCCCAGCTGTGTTGAGTGCAATATACCGGGAGGGAAAACACTGAAAGGGACTTTATCCTAGAGGGAAACAGATGAAAGCATTGAGGATACCTTGATACCTTGCGGAAAAGAAGTTCAGAACAGGCAAAACACTTGGTGTCTCCATACACGATGTTCTATGAACGTTTACAGCCCAGTAGACTGAAACTGCATTTTGTTAATATTAAAAACACCTCACAAAAGAAAACACAGTCTAACCATGTGACTTACATATCTTATGGGTCGTAAAGAGAGCGTTGAGCCACTTGAGGCTCCCTCTGTTAGTGAAGCAAGGGCGTTAGCTAAACTAATAAACATTAAATTATTAATCATGACCTTTTCTAGCCACTCAGATTCCCAAAGGTCCATAAGGAGGCTGGGCGGAGGCAGAACTTCCTGCTTTGTCGTCATGCTGCTTGGAGAGAGGGTGGGAGTGCACTAAACACTCATCACTGCTGTCCTTCTCTTCTTCCTCTGATGATGAGAGATGATTTCCCGACAACTGGTCCTTGGTAAAACAAATGAACAGAAAATCTTCTGGGTATCACACCAATTAACCCGGAAAGGGGAAAAAGCCTTTTTTCCTGATTGACAGTGCAGAGAAATCTGCGTCTCACCGAGGTGAAGTCATTTTCTTACACTATGCCAACAGCAACAAGAGCATGATCGCTCGCTGTTTCTTTCTCTCTCTCTCTCTTTCTATCTATCGCTGTCAGCGCTTGAGGTTTAATTCAGGTTTGAGGAACTGCACTGCAAACTCTCACAATCCTCCTGTTTTTTTTTTGTTTTTTTGTTTCTCCCTTAAAACTCCACATGGTGCCTACTGCCAAGATATGTGTAAGGAAAACATTCACTCACACTGCGAAAATCAGATCTCAGCAAATCAGAATATATGAGTCAGAGCACTCAGATACATTTTGCACCACTTATCGATGTGAATAAATTACATATGACTATATAAACATAAAGGCTTTCCACTTCTAACGTAGGCTCAAAACTTTGAGGATTAATCCTGATCTTCAGCAGTGACTCATCTATGGATTATTATTTGACATCTGATTGACATTTTTACATTTAGATTATCTTTTTCATTTGCATCTATTCAGCAAGAAAGCATTAAATTGATCAAACGTGACAGTTAAGACTTTTAAATTCATACTGATTTTTTTGTTTGTTTTGATGTTTATATTCATGCTGTGATATTATTTTTATTAATAGTATGAATTAGTTTTTATATTTTATTATTATTTTTTTAATTAGTTTTATGCTTATATAGTTTTTAATTATTTTAATAAAATTGTAGTTTTAGTTATTTTAGTACACTAAGTTAAATGAAAATTACAAATGTTGCATTGACAACTACCCAAAATAAAATGTACATTTTTTTTATTTTAGTTCATGTATTGTTTATTTTATTTCAAATAAAAAATATATATTTTTATGGTTTAAACCTTATATTCATCAAAGAATTCTGAAAAAAATGTAGGTATCATTTTGTGTTTTCACAAAATATAAAGCAGCACTGTTTTCAACATTAATAATAATAATGGGTTTTAATAATGGGTTCATTAATACATTTATTTTTGATCAAATAAATGCATCCTCGATGAGTATGTGAGCATATTTAAAAAGCATTTTAAAAATCTTATCGACCCCAAACTTTTGAACAGTGCTGCATGCATAAGACAGTGTTGTAAAAGAGAAATCAAAATTTGAATCTTCCATCAGAAAACTTCAACACTGCTGCACTGCTGATGCTAATTTTAGGAGGTATAAACCTGTTTATAGTTGGAAAAAAAAACTAACCACAAACTTTTTTCTTTTTGACTGCTTGAAGGACAAGTGTTGTCCCTGTATAATAAACAAAGAGTTGAGTAATGGCAGCTGGTCTGGCCACATCCACGGTTCAAGATCCATATTCACACTGTAATATGCTGGGTGATTTATGATGAGCCGATGTAGGTCTCCTGCAGCTGGCTTATAAAAACCTGACAGCAAAAAACATGCCTAAGTAAAGAAAAGAGTGAGTCTGTGAATGTATGTGTGTGTGTGTGTGTGTGTGTGAGAGAGAGAGAGAGAGAGGCTAAAGTAGTGGAGGCAGAGATAATGGCAAATAGTAATGGCAAGAGAGCACTCACTCTCCAGTTCTCTAATGACCATTTCTCATCCTTCTGGAGAATAATATTGATCACAGACAAATGAGCAGGCCAGATTAAAGTTGTCATGAGGACATAGATGGAAAAAATAGAACACATGAAGAACAACGACTTTACAAGAGGAATTCTGTGAGTACTGTGTTGTATAAGTCATGTTCAGCCATGTGCTTGGGGTTGACTGCATTATCCGTTAAATGCTGCAGCAACTA
Organism: Barbus barbus; assembly: GCF_936440315.1. NCBI lineage: Eukaryota > Metazoa > Chordata > Actinopteri > Cypriniformes > Cyprinidae > Barbus > Barbus barbus. The sequence goes on from NC_136752.1 coordinate 13,480,185, forward strand.
TTTTTACAAAAACAATGGCACATGCACTCATAGAAAAAAAAATCTTAAAGGCGCATTGTCTAATTTCCACATCATTACAAATACCAAATGGCATTGTGAAAATAATTAATAACTTTACATCATTTCTGAAGTAAATGCAAGTGATGCAAAACGCACTGCCAGGGTGTTATGGGTTGCTTGGTGTTACTATGGGTTCAAAATTTGTATATAAACACTTAAAACAGTAGGATGAATTATGCACCAAAGTTTAATATAACAGGGTTTATTTCAAACCCTAACTTGACTGCTTTCAAAAGCATTTAAAAAATCTACCAACCCTAAACCTTCAAATGATACTACAGTATATAGTCTATATTTTCACTGTCATGTCTCAGAAACCATTGCCAATCAATCAGCTGATTTGCTGTTAACAATGCTTGAATTCACAGATGGTACCAAAGCAAAAGTCAAATTAAGCAGAACTCGCCTTTAGTCAATATTATCACCGTAGGAGGTTCTGTCAAACAGCACGCCTGCTTTGCTTATGTAAACATGTAGCAGACTGGTGAAGAGTAATCATCTTCATGGGGAGCAGGCACTCATCCATAACTACCTTTAATGTGGGTTTGATCACTACGTGAGTGACGAGAATCAAGAAAGATGATTCAAAGATTAACCTGAAGATCAACCTGAAATGCAAGTTTGATATGTGATGTTATTTAAAGCTATTTATGTTTAATTGGATTAAAATCATCTTATTCATCTTTTTCCCACATCATAACAACCAAAGACCTCATTTGCAAAATAAGAGGCATGGATTATTCCAAATATGAGTTCTTTTCTCCAAGCGAGAAGACGGAAGCCAAGAAAAACATTTTCTCAAGCATTTCTTTAACAATAATGCCTGATAATGACATGCTTGATGGGGAGATGGAGGATTAAATACCTGTGAAAGGTGGAAAGATGCCAGAGGGTGGTATACATCAACAATACAGCGAAGGGAGCCAACTATGCCAAGAGCTAAAACCCTGACAGAGCAGACTTCACACCTGCAAGCTCTCCGCAGCAGCCCCTATGCAAACACTGCAAGCTCAGGGAGAATGAGATAGTCAACAGCTGATAAGATAAGACAAGACATTTCCCACATTGATGGGGCTAGAAGGAAAACTACTGTGCGAGGTTATCAGATGCTTAATGAATTTGAAGAGATCTTTCTTCATCAATATACTGAACTATTCATTTTTTGCTTTTATACTTCGTTCACTTTATCTTTTTTATTCTGTCTTTTTTAAAGCCTGGATGTCTTAAGACAAAGTCCACAGCTTAAGCTCCCAAACTGAGCAACACTGTTTAGAAGTAATTACAAAAAACAACAAAACCTCAGAGTGCCCGTTATCCATTGTGAGGTTGTATGTACACAGACTTTGTGTGTGTGAGTGGTAGAAAACTTGACATTTATTCACATATCCAATAACAATAACCATGAAATTAAGTATCTAATCAAAACCATAAAATGAAGTATCTAATCAATCTTTTTTATTATTATTATTACTAGTACTTTATTACTACTACTACTACCATATTATTCACAATGACATTATTCATTAATGTATTTTTTTCCAGAACAGTTCAGAGAAAGCATCTTAACTTAAATACTTTTAACAATAACATAATATAATTAATATATGATTAATACAGTTAATTAATATGAAAATAAAAAGCACTGTAGAGCAAAAATAGGTAAGTGAAATCATGGCTGTAGTCGGTATTTGTATATTGATTTATATGTGTGTGTGTGTGTGTGTGTGTGTGTGTTTGTGACCCTCCTCTGTTGTTGACAGTACACAAGGTTAAGACACACCCTGGACAGAGAGGCCTGGGAATGGAAGATTTGTTGGCAATACAAAATACTGCACAGTCATCACAGATGACACACTACAATATACAAGTGTCATTTTTGTCATTTTAACATTTATTTGTTGCCATTAGTAACGCCACTTAATTTGACAATGAATGTATGTCATATATCATTACAGTGTTCAAAGGCATAATCTTAACATCTTATCTGTGGCTGTTCATATTCATTGGTGGAATCTGATATGGCTGAACACTATAGGACTGATTAGGTGATTTTCCCTTTCACTGACTCACAACAGTGGTTTTTGTGTGACCTCTAACTACACGCCTTTCTATTTGCAGATAAGACAGTTGAAATTGCATTTAATTATATTTATTAAGAGACAGTAAGTGATGATAGACAGCAGGACCCTTGCCAAAAGGTAGCAAGACTCTTAACTTGATATACGGAGTGCAAGATTAGCTGTTGATGATTAGCTGCAACAACCTTTCAGGCAACATGACTGAAACAAAAAACAAAAAGCACATTCTTCAAGACTATGGCTTGTCCCACTGTCAGTCATTCTTAGAAGGCTGATGTCAGTTTTTACCCTCCAGCAGAAAGTGACGACTAGATTAAACACATGTATGCATGCCGCAAAGACCTAGAGGTCAGAAAATTAATCTGATGGAATTTACTGGTAGAGATTGCCTGCAGCATTTGACAAGACACTTATTTCTTTAGAAATCAATTTAAGTGGTGGAAAATGGAACAGCTACAAAGCGCCTACGCAATATATTTGATACCAATCAGTCAGCCATGGTGGTCATCATCACCTTGACAACATGATAAAGGTGAAGGAAGCATCTGAGAGACAGTTTCCGCAGTGGGGCGGTTCACCTTAAATGAGTGTGTTTACCCTTGTGGCATTCCAAGTTTCTGTTTATTTCCTTGTCTGTCAGAACTACCCATTGAACAGGTCCTGAGCACACAGAGACGCATACACTAATGCAAACATACTCCTGCTAATGCACATACCACGCACACTCTTAAAACCCGTTCACACCAAGGATGATAACTATATTAGTGTCCATAACAACGGACAACATCTTTCTGTTTATTATAAGTCTACCATTTTAAATGCTCGAGCTGGATTCTGATTGGCTGTCAATGTATTTATTGTTCATCAGCTGGAAAAAATCGTTCCAATGATATTGTTCTTTGCGTTGTTACCAATATGGCCGTGAAATAGCCAATTCTCAAAGAACAACAATTCTACATCAAAGTGTATGTTGCCTCTGGCATTCTTATTAAACCTTCATAACCATCAGGACACTCAGCCGTAAACTTACAGCCATGATGAGATAATTACTGGTGAAGTGAGGAAGCTGAACTCTGTTCAAACTGTGAAGCAAGTTAAATTGATCATTTTTAAAGACAAGCATATCTGAAGATGCTGTGCCAAACCTCTGTCAGAAGAAATAAAAAATGCTTGCGCTGGCTTGTTTTGCTTACATTCCATCCTAAACTCAGCATTACAGTCAAATCAAGGGCATTTTATCCTACGTTTAGCATGCATTGATCGAACAGATAACAGCTCACTGCATGGTGCGAACAAACTGAAAAAAAATCCCCTTTGTAAGACTGGTAAAACCAGACATGGGGGAAACTAAAAGACGTGCACAAACAGATGCACAAAGAACATAGACAAACACATGCTCATACAAATGCACACATCAGCTCTCTCACAGACCATCACCTTCAGAAAAACTATAAAAGGACACTTAACCCACTTCCTCATATCTTGCTGATATTCCTAAGCCATTATCAATGCTAGACCGTCCATCCTTCCTAAAGAATAGCCCCCATTGTAGCCTGGGCAGGGGCAGGTGCTTAGTCGGAGCCCCCCAGGCCACAGGTTTAGATGTATTGGGAACATATGGAGGAAAGGGTGGAGGTTGCAAAGAGGTTGGGGCGGGTTGCTTCTGTGCAGTTGCAGTGCCACAAAGGATTCATTCATGGTCATAGTGTTGCACATGTGGAGATGCCACAAGCAATGAAACAGACAGCGGGTAGTGACCATATTTCAGAGAAATAGGGATCCACTCTTTATACCTTGACATCAAGAACATCAAAAGTTATTCATCAAATGATGAACAAATTTAAACTCCCTATAAGGAGCTTTGACATTTTGATTAGTCTGGTATAAATAATATAAATAAAAGCAATAATAAAAATACATTTAAAAAGAATAAAATACAATATTAAAAATAAATAAACAACATAAGGAATTTTGACATTTTGATCAACCTAATTTAAATAAATAAATAAAGTACATAAAAGCAATAATAAATAGATAAACAACAATACAAAATAATAATAAATATTAACAATAAGAATAAATATTTATTATATTATAAATATATAGACAATATAAAATAAAATAATAATAATAAATAAAAATGTATTAAATAAAATTAATGAATTAATCGCTCAATTAATTAATGAATAACGAACAAATTAATGATCAAACATTTCAGAAAAGATTTTGAGTGTCCTTCATTCCTTTTTTCTTTCTCTCTCTGCTTGGTGTATTTTGGCCAATTGACTGAAGCATTGTGATGGATTTGGTTGCATGTGTTTTGGATCATCTGCTGAAGCTCCAGGTATATTGTGGATTTAAATTGGCAGGAAATTCTCTGCTGAATTCCAACACCCAGCCCCCTATGACAAACTTATTATCATCCCACTCATGTACAAGGATTCAAGCAGGAAAATCTTCACAAGCCACCCAAGAAGCCAGTGTCCAGAAACTAACAATAGGAATGGAGCAAAAAAAGCAGTGAAAAGGCATGTAAAACAAAAATCATGTGAAAATGTAGAAGTGTGCACATGTATATGCAGCTCTGTTGACAATGATTGACTGTAATGAAACGCTTCATATCACAACATTTCATCATACCCTGATTACAGATAACATCATTTTAAAGAGAAATGAGGAAAACTAAAGTTTGTATAGCTACAACAAACTTACAAAACTTGACAAAGTGCAAATGACGATGCTTTAGAATATTCAGCAGGACAAAAAAACAAACAATAAATCATTGTCTCTAATGGTTTCTAACAGCCAATTTAAACCAATTTAAACCTTCTAACAAAAGCCCTGCCCCACAACAACAGGCAACACTTCACCTAATCTAGACTGGGAATCTAAGGTATAAAGGCAATAATGTGGCCATTTTACAGCTGTGCACTCCCAAGATTACATAGAGGTTTTATCCTGATGTTTGTAACAAACCATAACACAGCTTTATGACAGCTCTCATCATTACATAGTCCATTCCTGATAGGGCTGAAGATAGACATCGTTTAAAGCCTTTCCCCAGGGACAGGCATGGGCTTCTAAAATAATTGACCAGTATAAAGTCTGAAACCTATGTACCTACGTGCCACCATCATACCACAGAGCATGTGAATGCAGGGTTGTGCCCAGAGCGGCTGCCAGGTATTCTGTTTGTACTAGGTTTAATTTTAGGGATGCAATCACGTTAAACTTCCCTCTGCTTTTGTGAGAGGTTTCTGGGGCCTCCTCTCAGCTGTTGCGGTTGCTGGCTCCCATTCAGACCTTCGGTTTCCAGTAAACAGCATGACAAACTGAAAAAAAGAGTGCAATCAAGAGGCAGATTGTCAGTGCCTGTCTGACAAATGGACAGACATAAACAGTTGGAAGAGTCGCAGAGCTACAGTTGAGATTCTGAAAATCTGCTTCTTATACAACCTGCAAACAATAAATGACTAAATAGCTATTATTTCTTTGTTGAAGGTGAAGCTTTCTAGACAATAATGGTTCATCTCTCCAAAACGTATGTAATCATACATGATGAAATTAAGCAATGAATTGGCTCATACAACAATGTCAAATAGAAGAGCACATTTTGTTTCAGTCACTGTAAATATTCCCATATGTATCTGCTATAAATTGAAGCAGTTTGGAAATATAAAAATGAATGTCAAGTACAAAGAGAGGTGTTGTTCCATCCTACCCCAATACCTGTTTCAAATTTTGTGGTATTGACATTTTTTACCATCATTTCACTTAAAACATTTAAATAAACAATTTATAAAAAATTGTAAATAGTTCAGCAAATAAAATATATAAAAACATGAAGCAGGCTAAAAATGTTAAAACATGACATTTTGTGTGTGCCTGAGTCATACTTATGGCTGTGGCAAATATAGACAAGTAAAATGGAAAATGTTACAACCCTCCCCATCTGCTCATGATATTTGTATTTTAAACATATGGATGAAAGCTAGTAAAAGCTGGATGCTTTATATCACTAAACAAGACAATCTGCTTATTCAGATGACATCGGTCATTTAATCTTCATGATCATCATGACATGAATTTTACTCCTTCGTATATCTCAAAGTTTGTGTTCAACTGTAAATCCTTTATATTTTACATAGTGCCTTATAACTTCGACTATCGCCTCTGGAAGGTGATGGTCATACAATCTCATCAATAGCATATCAATTTTCTGATTTTTTTTTAGTTTTGTTTTTTGAAAAAAAATTATGCTGTTCTCTTCAAGAGAAGGCATGTTTTGGTAATTACTTATGAGTAACTACTGAGTGATGACACAAGGAAGCAACTGTTTTGTACATTTGAAAATGTGCGTGTATTGTGTACGTGTGGACGTAGTGCAGCCTGGATTACCTTTCGCAGGTACCCGCGTTCCCACTGCACGCCTGATGGAAGTTCCCAGCGCAAACATTTGTCTTCACATCCCAGTCGCTCCTCCCCGCAGGAGCAGAACGGCGAATCAAAATGCGCTCAGGACTTGGACTCCTTTCCAACGTGGGCTGTGGAGTTAAACTTGTGGTGGAACGGGGGACGCCAGATCTTATCCACACAGCGGCCAGATACCTGATCGTGCTTGGATGGAGGGGCGAAATCCGATCGCCTGATGTGCTGCCTGAAACCCAGAGGAGTGACTTATCAGGACGCGCTCAAAATGTCTTCTTCCTCAAGCGAGGTCATTAGTGCCGATGAGATCAAGAGGGAGAATCGTGGGAGTGTCAAGCTGTCAGTGCTGGACCCCGCGGAGTTGCCGATGGAGAATGCCGAACTTTTGGACTGCTCACCGGCCTCCCTGGCCTTCTCCCCCGAGCAGGTCGCATGCGTCTGCGAAGCGCTGCTGCAGGGTGGGAACGTGGAGCGCCTGGCCAGGTTCCTCTGGTCACTGCCGCAGAGTGACCTGCTGCGGGGGAACGAGAGCATCCTTAAAGCGCAAGCGATAGTTGCGTTCCACCAGGCCCGCTACCAAGAGCTCTACTGCATTCTGGAGAACCACAGTTTCAGTCCGTCAAACCACTCGTCTCTGCAGGATATGTGGTACAAGGCGCGCTACTTCGAAGCGGAGAAGGCGCGGGGCCGACCGCTGGGTGCCGTGGACAAGTATCGCTTACGCAGGAAATATCCGCTGCCTCGGACTATCTGGGACGGAGAGGAGACCGTGTATTGTTTCAAAGAGAGGTCTAGGAACGCGCTGAAGGATATGTACAAGCGGAACCGGTACCCATCTCCAGCCGAGAAACGAAATCTGGCCAAAATGACAGGACTCTCTCTGACGCAGGTCAGCAACTGGTTCAAAAACAGGAGGCAGAGAGACAGAAATCCATCCGAGGCGCAGTCAAAAAGGTAAGCCGCAGTTGTATCGGAGTCGTTAATCGAGAGCGGAAAACGTATGATGGAATGCGCGAGAGCGACTGGAGGACACGTTTCACCAATGTTTTGAAATACGAAGCTTTGAACGCTTCAATGATGTGCAGTTTTGAAGAACGTGGAGACCTTGACGCGTTTACTCTTAAAAATAAAGGTTCTTCACTGGTTCACCAAAGAATCGTTTACTTATTAAAAGCCCTTTTGGCTTCTTGAGTTGGTTATGATACTTTAAAATGAAAAAGTTTATGATGCACTATAGATCGTTCAGATGAGTCTAGACAATTTTAAAAAAAAGTAGCCTACATTTTTTGAAGTAGAAAACGCTATTTGAAGAAGTTCTTCTTTTCCACATTTTGAGTTGTTAGTTCACCTCAAGCCTCTTTTAACGATGTAGACATTTCTTAAATTGGCAGATTTAATTAAAAGGGTCACATTAATTGGATAAGCAAAACAAAGGCCTTACAAACATTTTAACAGACATGGTGCTGTTTTCAAATACATCCCCAACAGATCTTAGGTTTACATTAGATATGATCAGCCATTACCTTACCATAGCCATTGTCTATGTTTGTTTCTGGATTTTAAAACCATTGTCCCACCCTGATAATCAGTCAGAGAGATCTGCACTCAATCTCCTGACGTGGCCAAAATCCTATTCACAGCTTGAGGCATCTCAGGCAGATAAGAAGCAGCTCTGTGTTTGTAAACTTTTGCTTGCAGATCGTTAGAGTTTCAAACTGAGGTGGACATAACTCTTAACCATTATGCCCGCAAAATGCTGCTTTTATCATAAATAATAAATCTTGAGTCTCATAAATAAGCGAGGTCAGGCTATTCCGTATGCGTCAAGAGTAAGCGCTGCTTTGATGTTGCACTGTCAAACCATGACAAAGATAATTACTCATTGTTTGAACAAAGATGTCCATGAACTCCTTATGGGAGCTCTTTGGACGAGAAAAGACCAACGGCTTGCCGTGTCAAAAAGATCTTTGTATAGATGCGGCTTGCCTGCTCGAGTCACTGTGAACGATGCACCCGCAGCTGTCATAGTCTCTAAAGAGACCCACCAAATGCCACCAAGAGCTCATATCCTTTTATCTGATTTTTGACCCCCGGGGGCAAGAGGTCCACTTTAGAAATGAAGACTGAGATATTTACAGAAAATGATTTTTATTATAGCGGTCTGCTTTTAGAAGTCCACAAGAGGTCGACTTTAATAGTGTTTGTGACTGCAATGCGCTTCAAAGTTGGACAGTTGGTTTATAAAGTTTATTTCCTAAAGTGTTTCAACACAAGTGCATATAATGCTACTGATAAAGCAGTTAGTGGCATACACACTTTCTTCATTGTGAAATTCCAAAGTATTTTTAATTCACTGATTATGAGAGAAACAAACTGAGAAATCAATTGGAAAATGACGTTTTTTGACAGATTTAAAGTTCACAGGTTTACCAGTTTACCAAGCAGATTTTCAAATGATTGTGGGCATTTTAATACTATTTACTGTTAGTAAATTTAGTTAAAGTTCTTCAATTAATATGTAGCATACTGTAACAATTCAAAATTAACAAACCAAATTCATAAGACTGCAAATTGTTGATGGCTTTGTAGAAAAGCAGGATCTCATGCCAAACACAATTGTTTAGCACCAAAGCAATAAATAAACCATTGGTCTGTTTCTTAAAATTTTTTTATTTTTTTTCAGTGAGTCAGATGGCAATCACAGTACAGAAGATGAGTCCAGTAAAGGCCAGGAGGACTTGTCACCACGTCCCCTCTCCAGCGGCTCTTCTAGCTCAGTCGCACACAGAACAGCCCCCCCTACGGTTTACTCGGATGGAGGAACAACCGTCATCCAACAAATTGGAGATGTCAAAATGCCTTCACACGTAGCTGGAGGAATGAATTTTAACGGTGATCTAGCAAGCGTGAATGCTCACTACATCAATGGTGGAGCCTATGTTCAGTCACACAGTAGCAATGCTCTCCTGAATGGACTTGGCGCCACGAGTGGCCATTTCTTGACCTTTGATCCCCAGAGAGTCTCCCATCACAGTCAGGAGAGGCTGTTAGGTGGGTCCTCTGTGTCTTATGCTCCGTTCTCAATGGGGGTTTCTGAAACTGCTTCTGGAAAGCTGGAGGCCATGCAGACTCTGGTTTCCAATGCTGAAGATGGAGTCATTTCTTCAGTGGTCTCCTTCGCTTCAGCCCCTTCCACTCCATCCACTACCTCAGGAGGCCTTCATCTCAGCAGTTATAGTGTGGTAAATCTCCCTGGAAGTGAAACCACCATGGGGCTTCCTCCTTTAATGCTGCCCCCATCCACAACATCATCCACTCACGGTAGGAGGCCATTTATAAGATATATTGAGACAGTTCACCCAAATCTTTCATGTTCTTCCAAACTTTTATGACTGACTTTCTTCTAAAGAACACAAAAGAAGATATTTTGTGCATATAATAAATGCCATTGGGGTTCAATGTTGTTTTGGATGCCATTAACTTTCATTGTATGGGCTTTTGTCAGCATACAGATTTGGAACAACATGAGAGTGAGCAATTAATTCATTTTTGGGTTATTTCTTTCTGTAAATTGGGTATATACATAATGTTTTCCTGACACTTCCAGTTCAAAATGGCTGATTTGCGCCTCTGGGTCTCAAGCATATGTCTTTGAAGATACAATAACAACAATATCTAAAGTAGTCCGAGCACTTCTAGTGAGCTCATGAGAGCCAGAGTAATTACATCATCACTTTGGAGAATACTGTGACCGAACATTTATGTGGTTAAGCTCGCCAAAAGTGACCGCAGAGCTCAGTGCAAAAGAGCAGAGGTTTTGCAAGAAAGCCTTGTGGGTCACGGACAGTTGGAGTGCATTGTGGGTGAAGTTGTGAGAGGCATGTGGGGGTCCAGGTCAACTGGCTAGAGGATCATACCAAAAGCAGTCTCTCAACACGGTCCCCACCTCCCCTCCATGGCCCTAACCACTCACTAATGGTTCTTTCCATGAATATTTTATGGCCACATCAATAACAGCAAGGCTAGCTGCGTTCTGCTCCTCTCTCGCTCGTCTGTTTTATCCTTTAATATGCAGTTTACGAGCCACATAAAAACAAACCCACCCCTGGCTGAACTTTTGATTTAGAAGGAAAACAGTTGAGCCCAAACGATCCAGCAAGAAAAAGACGATATTAAAATTGTTTAGCCAAAACTCTGTTTCCTTGTGCCCATAATTTTCAAGGCAATTCAATAAAACATGTCTTCATAAAAACACAAAGTTTGATCTCCAGTGCCTCACAAACACAAAGAAACAATATAAATTTCCTTGCAGCACCATTTTGTCTATGAAGTCAAAAATTGCGAGATATGGCTTCAGATTTTTCATCTGCATAGTTGTCCAGATGAAAAACTAGGACTGAGTAAACCGTACAAGTCAGATGGAAAGAAAATGTATTCCTGACCCCCTCTATACAACAACCCCCTCCCACCAGCAATGTCTGCGGGAAGCTAAAGAAAACTTGTAGAAAACTTGGTTCTAGTTTCAGAAAGTGAGTGAGTATGAAGCGGGGGAGGAGGGGTTTGGGCGCTGTGATTATTTATCAGACATTTGTGCAAGCCTAATGGAAGAAAAGTGTCTGGCTAAAAGCCAGAGGCTGTCACTGCAAGAGACATGTGCCAAGAACCACATTCTAGAGTTACAAGGAAATCATAGCAAGTCTAACTACAAACAGAAAATGAAAAAGGTGTTTCATTTTACAGTTCACTAGAAAAGTTCTGAAGAAAAGAAGCAAGAGAGGTACAAAGACATATTGACCAAAAGAATGAAATAAAAGAAACAGAGAGGGACAGAAGCAAACCTCTTGAGATAGCAACGAAGGAGTCCCATCTGGATAAACAGATCACACCTTCACGCTCTGTCCTTTCTCTCTCATCCATTCTCTACTGAGTTGTTACAAGCGGCTATTGCCAACTAAAAGAAAAGAACATTGTGTTAAACTGGGAAGGGTTGATGTCCTGGCCAAAGTGTTTAGGGTTACCCTGAAGTACAGCACTATATGCAAACTGCCCCATCATTTTCGTTGAACCGGTTTGAACTTGAAGTTTTCAGTTTTAGGCAATGAATCAAAAAGGAAAGTCTCTGCTTTCTAATTATTGAATTATTATGTTTTAATACATTAGCTCCCCTTTCTGAGAAAATAGACTAAAGATTACAAACTTCAATTTTTGACAGAATTACATGTATTCAGACATACATAAAATAATTATTTCATCAATGAGATGTTATGTAAAATATAATGCATTTGTAATACTTAATAAATAATATACCTAAGCAATATTTTGCAGTATGCTCTTCTCTTAAATATTTTTTTCTTGCTAACTACTAAGCTACATTAAAGAACTTCAAAACAGACATTTCCTGTTTAAAATTTTACAAACTGTCAGAATTTGAAATCTGAGACTTTGTCATAAACAACATAATGTTCTTCTGAAACAATACATATCAAAGTTCAAGTTTATTTCTTTTTTTAATTGCTTTAATTGCATATATTCAATAATTTATGAAGCTTACCAGACGTGTAGAGCTACCTTTATTGAACTGGATCTTCTCTTTTATCCCCCATTTAGGCTCTGCTCCTTTGGGGAACGTGGTCAGAGACTCTCCTCAACACTCGAGCCAAACCCTGCTTTACACCCAGACTGTGAAGCAGGAGCCTTTGGATGTGTCTGGAAGCTTCACTTATCCTTCTGAAATGCCCCTGGACCAAGGCAGCAACCTGGGCTACACAGCCTCCCTTTTCCTTTCTTCTTCCTCTACCGGTGGTTCACTTCCCCCTACCGTCACAGCCACGGTCACCTCTGCCTTCTCCGGCACCGAGGTACATCACACTCTGAATCAATCTGGACGTGGCCTTCAAGAGGACAGTGTAGTCCTGTCTTCAGACTACAGGTCTCAAGATGTTCAGCTGCCCAACAGTCTGCAAGTTGTGTCTAGGGCAGGAGAAGGCCCAATCATGGTTGTTTGTGGGGATCTGGACATGGAAGGGAAAGAGCTGGCCAAGCTGCAGACTGTACAGATGGACGATGATGGAAGTGACCTATGATGATATCATTAGCAATGAAGAGCTGCATTTCACTGGTTTTGTCACGCCACATTGTGCCCTTACGGACCCTGTAAGCACAAAAAATTTTCAAATGAACCCTGATGATGGATATAAAATGCGAACTGTGCCTTCCTGTCCTCAGATATCCCAACTTGCACTAAGAGGGCTGCAGAATGTACCAGGCAATGCACTGACCTTCTGAAGATTATTTACATGCACTGTCTTTACTCTCACCTCAAAAAAATGTATGAAAAGACTAGACTGAATCAAAAAATGCAGCTTTATAGTGATTGTTTTCTTTTAACAAGATTTTATTGAAGCACAGATGCGTTTTTATTGTTGTTGTTGTTTATGCTCTTTTGTATTTAAATTCTTTGAGTGTGACGGTACAAATTTGATAAAGGTTATTTTGTTATGTTGGACTTTTATGTTACAGAATTTTTGATTCAAACTCTCTTTCTACGCTTCCCAATGTGGACTTTTAAGTATATAATCTTGACCATTAGTGCAACTGGTCACATGTGCCGTCCTCAAAAACTGTTAATATACTAGGAAGCTAGGCTAGAAAACAAGCCATTTGTTTCTTTGTAGGGCAAGATAAATATTCATAAGGTGCGGTCACATTTACAGTAGTTTGGCAAATTTTCATAAGCGAATTTCAATTCAAATTGGGAATTTTGCATGAGGGAGAAAGATTCCCCACACCGATTCGCAACAGATTCAAGTTAGTCACACAAATTTGTTGACCAACAGCAAGCTGCTTGATTCGAAAATGACTTCTGTGTGAGCTGTGAATAATATACAAATTTGCATCTTTTCAGTCATTTAATTTTGCTAATGTGACCGCACCTTTACACCAAACACGAGCTCTGTACATACTGCAAGAACCACAAGTAACCTTAAAACGTCAGTCCTGCTTGAAAGAAACCTATTTTTCTAAACCCTTCCACCCTATTAAATATTTATATTTGTACATATATAATGAATGATCGGAGGGTTGTCTATGTCACTGACACCGCTGTTTCACATTAGAGTCCTAAGCCTGATAATTCAATAAGTAAAGGAAATTACATCACTTTCAATGAATCATCTCTTATTGGAAGCACCAGGTAAGTCAGCTATATGCTTTTAACCAATGGCAGGCATGATGTCTGCCTAAAGGACATCCAAGACTATCCATTTAACCAGATCAGGCTACAACTTGGACCCCCTGGATGGCTGGCGGTGATCTCAGACATTACTAATGCATGGACGAACACATATGCAGCATGGTGGAGATCAAGCTTGTGTTCTCACCAGGGGCGTCCTCTGTGATCTCTAGCCAAAGCCTGGCAGCTGAATAAGCCCCTGCTCACTCTTAAAGTGTCATATGGTACCTGTCATGACATTCCTCAAAGTAAAGGTCATCCAAAAAGCCAGAGTATATGAGGAGAAGTTACATATCCTTATTAGATTTCCTGAACCGTCCTCACATGATCTAGCAGGAATAGACTTTTGGCTCGAACTCTTTGGCAAAACACAGGCTCATCATTTGGTAGATTATATGAAAGGGTGATAAAAGATATATACTCTCTTCTTAGTATTACTAAACAGGACATTCTCTGTTCTTCCATATCCAGATATTGTTGTGTATAATGCAATAAGACAGCAGGTAATGAAATGAATGAGACAGGTATTTATGCACACTTTGTGTACATAAAAGTGTGAAAGTAGGAGACAAAGTCAGTTTACTGGCGTGGGAACATTTCCTTCTCTTGACGCACTGTTGTCTACACCAGTCCGTGTGAGTCAGCGCTAATTGAATGGCGCCCAGGTAGGATTTGCTCCCTCGCACAAAGGAGGAGACAAAAAAGCACATTGGGTAAAGAATCTATTGTTACCTGCCCAAAGGTGACCCTGTCGCCTAGGGCACCAGATTAGCTGATTGCCAGGTATCAGATGGCGCCTCCTGGAATCCTGAAGGGTAAGAAAGCACTATTGTCTGGGGCTTTGAGCAAAGAACTGGTGGCTGCAAGAAAGAGGGACATGTATGTTTCATGTCCCCTATTTCCCCATGGCAGATTATATGTCACTGTGCGTTTCATGGGAAGCGGTGTTATGTTGTTGTTTTTTTGTATTATTTAAATACAAAATACGTCACTCCATCTCCTTGTACTGTAAATGGGATGGTTTATTGGGTGACCTTAAAGTGCTTTTCATCCTTCATAACAAAAGGCACCGAAGAGAAGAAAAACACCTTCTTTTTAATTCACTCTCCAGTTTCACCAAAAGAATGTAAAGCACAGGGAACGCTCATTCAGTGTGAATGAAGTAAACCAAATATTACATATGAGAGAAGTACATCAAAATCATCATTTTTTTAATGGTTTAGCAGATATGAAGGAAGTAATAATAGATTCACATTCCACAAGACAGCAATTTTCAGTGTGTGTTTCTAAAAACATTGAAGATGTTCATAAATCCTGGAAAAGACAGCCCATAAAAAAAGGAGGAACCCTGCAGAAGTAGGCTTATTAAAGAACCTGACCCCTGACTTTTTCTGGTGGTTTCAAAGTGTGACATTTAGTGAAGTACAGCAGACTGTGAAGCACATGTAACCGGACCCTCGTGCCCACGGCGCCACAGCACTATACACTGTGCTAATGTGAGGTCAAGGGGCAACTGGGTCTGAGACCCACCACTTCTGTACACCCCCTTTTAAATCAAGAGAACAAAAAATTTAGGGAGCTACGTTTAAGTTTTTTTTACTGAGTCAACATTTTTATTTCTGAGGATGAAAGTTGTTGCAAGCCAGGTTTGTGTACATCCATTATCACAGTCACTGTAAAAAAAAAGAAAAAAAAGAAAAAGAGATTATATTAATATTTAAAATATTTACATTGTCATTGCAAAAAGTTGACCACAATATATTTGTATTATTACTATTCTTTTACTTTTGGCACCTTAAAACATCCAAACCAGCAGGGGGCAGTGCTGCATGACTTCAATGTCAATAGTCCATTAAATGTAAGGGCTGCTCAGCTTTCTGCTCTAGGTCTTCTGTGGCTTTGCAAACTTTGTCTCAGGAGCAAAATATAGAGATTAATGCTAATGAGGGTTGTGATGTAGTGAAAGCAAAGACTTGATAACACCACACATAAAAACACAACTCTCAAAATAAAAAGCTAATGAAAAGGAAAAAAACGTGTTCTATTACAAGCCGTCATGAAAACAACATGTGGAGCTACGTCTTGAGGCAAATTTCTGAAATAACTGCATTGAACTGATCATTATCAGTGATGTTTCTGATTAGAATGAGAAAAAGACTACAAAAAAGTGACAAAAAAAATTATGTTCATATCATGAGTGTCCAGTATCTATACTGATACCCAGCAAAAACACCTTGTTATTTATTTATTATTATTATTTTATTGTAGTGTTTCGGGATTAATAAACATAAGACAATATAACTGTTGTAGAAAAAAATATATTTATATTTATATAATATAATGATATATCCACAATTTGTGAAGACATTGGTTATAAAAAAGTTCACATTCACAACCTTACACAATGTGTTTTTTTATAATAACATGTTTTTAGCAGCAACTGGTAATACAAATAACACTGAAATAAGTTTCATAGAAGTATCTTATTTCATAGGAACATTTTTTAAATAGTAAGCTATGTAATTAATCTGTAGTGTCTCCCCAGGAGATGAAAACACGCACGCACACACACACACACACACACACACAGTCTTAATATCCTCTGCTGAGGACACAAGAAAAAAAAATCAATGTCTTTCTTCTACAGTAAATTAAACACTGCGTAGAAAACAAGAAACAATCTGAAAAAAAATACAAAGATCATGTATAAATAATATACACATTCTTAGTGCCAGGTTTTCATATTTTTATAAACCAAAAGAGGAAGGTGCCATGGGCTAAGCCCCAAATATCTGGTATCTCTGAAAAGCTTTTGTGCAGTCACATTTAAGCATGCACAATCTCAGAGAAATGCACAAAAACTCAGGTTCTCAAGAATTGCTGGTTCCCAGGAGAATATTGCTGAAGCTATAAATAATGACTTTATGTAGAATAGACCTTAATGCCAACATTATCCATGAAATATTTGCATCATAAATTGAATGATGGTGAACTGTGAAAGCCCATTAGTTTATATTAACAATCCATTATCATTATCATTGGGGGAAAAATCATGGGTCATTTTTGACATTTCTGCAGTTGACTCAGGGATTGTTACCTTCATTATGTCAGATCAGCAATGTCATGTAATTTACCATATCACAACATCGAGGAAAGTATAAGTGTTCCATTACCCAATTCCCCTCTTTTTTTTAAACCCAGATTACCTTAATTCACCCTATGACTTAATTGAATGTACAAGTCCTTTAAGTTGCAACCTTCTTTGATTCTCTTGTTACACCAAGATTTGCGAGTTGCTTTTATTTATGTATTTATTTGCAATCAGTTTTTGTCTACTCTTTGGATTACTCCGATGTTAATCAGTAATGGCGCTTTAATAGAACGTGCATGTTAAAAATCGTTCTCTCAAACTGCTAAAAAATAAAGATAACCTGTTTACGAACGAAATTATTGCTGGTTTAATATTGCGTTCTGCATTTCAGATATTCCTTTAATACGTCTGCAGAGTTATGGACATGACTGAAACATACTTTAAGAGAATTACCTCATTGTTATCCAATGTATAGCCTACCGTGATGTATTTTTGAGGGAAGCAGTTTATGGTGTGTTTACCATTGGTATGTGTGCAGGAGTTAGCGTCGACCTTGCCAACCCTCGCCTTTAGGCCATAAAAGAGCACATCTTGAAATGATCAGGGCCTGAGAACGGGCACGGCCTTTCGATTTCTGAGGTTTAAGGAGGGGGCGCGGCGCAATGTGGTGGAGACATTACGACAACCCGAGCGCCGTCAATCACAGGCCCGTGTGCTGTTACACCGAAGCTGATACTTGACCCTACTGACGAAGAGACCTAAATGTCGTTAAATTCAATAAAGTCTACAGTCACACACAGCAATGGAAAATTGGTTAGGAATTAGGAAACCGCCGTTACAAATTTAAGAAACTTAATTTAATCCAATAAGAAATAAAGTGATAGCCTACAGAAGCCAAAATAATAAGACTGTAGATATTCCCATAACCCTTAAAAAATATAGGCCTATATATAGGCTATAGCAAGGCCATTTTGTAAGATAGGCTATGTGTTATTATTTAATTGTGTAAAAAGAGACAACCCTTAAAAGTAAACAAAAAAATTGGGGATTTCCTAAAAATTAAATTTTGTATTTTAAAACAACTTGTACATCCAGAAAATAATTTGTGGTAGAGCTTTTACATTTGAAATGTTTTTTCTTTTTTTTTGTGCCTTGGGTGATCTTTCGGGACTGATGGATGGGGCAGCTTTCATTAGCCTGCTCCTCTCTGACCCTTCAGAGACAGTGGGCAAATAGTTGTTTTCACAGGTGTACGGATTGGCTGCTAAAACCGATTAAGTCCTCGTTTTATGCCAAAGTCTCGAGGCTTTCAAGATCATTTCAGCGCCAGATAGAGGGAACAGTGGAGGCTCCTTAAGTAGGCTATAGGCCACATTAACGGCCCCATGCGTAAAGAGCGTCTCAAAAATGAACGCCGCGTCTCAAATTAAATTAAAAGAGGTGCTTCATTCTGGGTGAGTGATTGTGAGTTTTGCGTCGCCGTGGTGTCAGGTTGCAGATTTCGACGAAGATAAAGAAACGCGATCTATGCCTTAAAACAGCGTCTGGATGGCAAAGACCTCGACGAACACAGAACTCATTTACTAATGCACCGGTTTTAGATTTCACTGTACAGAGAGACGAGAGAGGACTAGAAAGAAAGAGCTGGGAAGAATGCATTTTTTTTTCTGAGCCTATAGAATACAAATCATTTAAGTGCCACAGGCTATGGCTAATGTTTCTTTGTTCTAAATGTAAAAACTAAGCATAAAAAATAGTACTTTTAATCTAAATATATTTTCTATAGCCTAATAAAGTTTATTCATTTTTTTCTAATTTTTCCTTTACAGATTTTGTGGAACTCAAATAAACAGCAGATATTGAGCAATTGAAGTGGGTAATTTATCGATATAAACTTGGATTTGGCTCAGGTTTTCTTGTAAATAAATGATTCACAGTGTTTGTGTAACCATGCAGCGCCATTTCAGAGATTTTACCGGCCTTGCACGTTCGGTCGAACAGTTTGAAAAGCCGGGGGCGCTACTTATCTAGTGTCTAGCATTAGGTTATCTTAGCAGCTCGAGAGGCTGATTCT
Source organism: Barbus barbus (assembly GCF_936440315.1). NCBI lineage: Eukaryota > Metazoa > Chordata > Actinopteri > Cypriniformes > Cyprinidae > Barbus > Barbus barbus. The sequence goes on from NC_136752.1 coordinate 13,499,147, forward strand.
TTTTAATGGGACTCCAAATATCTCGGTGCGCATCTAGACCTTGTGCGCAGCGTGTGCCCTTGACAATGGCACAAGCCAGGCAGAGTACAAATAACTGTGTAGCAATCAACTGCATGATTATCTGTTACGAATAAGAATAGTCTATCTAATAATTAATTTTCAACTGAGGAACGTCTTTTCTCAAGCTATTAGTTAATAAATGAAGACCATGCAGTTCATTTGACAGTCTTCATTTACACAGCATTGTGCATTCAAATTCTTTTAGGATAAAAAATAATAAGTGCCAGAAAAGAATGAAATGGCTTTGGGTGCAATAAGAGTGAACGCTGCCTTCAGACAGTTGCTATAATTGATTAATATCGAGGTGCCCGGCTCCCTCAGGTAGAACTGGAGACGGGGGATCCAGTTTCAGACCACCGAGTCCCCGTGGGAGGAAATGGAAGTAGAGTTTTCTCCGCACTGCTGCTGGGGATAGGGCAGCTGGAGAGCCAATCAGCAGTCGCGCAGTGCTCTTTTAGCGCGACACGAGTCGATAGTGAGCAAACTGTCTTCAACAAACACCCAAAACTTCACGGCGCGCGCAGTGGACATCTCCAAACCCCAAAATCTTGTCAAGCGACCTAATCGCTCTCATTAAACGAAGGCAAACGGGGTGTCTCCCATTCCGCTTCCTTCACAGCATCTAGAGGAGAGCGGTCTGGTAGCGGGAGTCAGACGTCATGTCAATGTTGCCTTCCTTCGGGTTTACTCAGGAGCAAGTCGCGTGTGTGTGTGAGGTGCTGCAGCAAGGGGGGAACCTTGAGCGTCTCGGCCGTTTTCTGTGGTCTCTTCCGGCCTGCGACCATCTCCACAAGAACGAGAGCGTCCTCAAAGCCAAGGCTGTCGTCGCCTTTCACCGTGGAAACTTCAGGGAACTTTATAAGATACTAGAGAGTCACCAGTTCTCTCCGCACAACCACCCGAAGCTGCAGCAGCTGTGGCTTAAGGCCCATTACGTTGAGGCTGAGAAGCTGAGGGGGCGACCGCTGGGAGCGGTGGGGAAATATCGGGTGCGGAGGAAATTTCCTCTGCCACGCACAATATGGGACGGCGAGGAGACCAGCTACTGTTTTAAGGAGAAATCCCGCGGTGTGCTGCGGGAGTGGTACACGCACAACCCCTATCCATCTCCTCGGGAAAAGAGGGAGCTGGCCGAGGCCACAGGGCTGACCACCACACAAGTGAGCAACTGGTTTAAAAACAGACGGCAGAGGGATCGCGCAGCGGAGGCAAAAGAAAGGTAATCTCGATCACCTGAGAACAAAATAAAAATGCGTTTCATATAGCAAGTTTAGCTGCTCATAACACTTACTTTACAGCTGACGGCTGTCGCAGTGCTGATGATGCTATTGTTGACATTTTTATTTGGATTCCAAGTGCGCTGCTTTATTTTAGAAAGAACAAAACAGAGATCAGCGTCGTAGCCTATCACTGTAAAAGCACACAATTCTTACCTTAAGGATCTATTTCTGTCCTTGTACATAATATATTTATTAGTGTGACCAATAAAATTAGGTTGATTCAGTTGTGTTTTAAGCAATTAATTTGTTATCAGATGGAGCACCTATTTTTTCTTTTTAAATATTTACTTCTTTTTTTATTTTTACAATTTTTATTTTGTCAACAGTCAGAATAAAGAGAATTCAAGTGAAGCCAGATTAAAGATAAACTACCGGTATTTTCAGATCATTCAAATTAAAATTATTCGTTTTATTTCCATGGCCAATTTACCGTTCAGTAATTATGAAATATATTTGAATTTGAATGTGTAAGAATTGATTTTATTAGATTCGAGAAAACTACGACTGTATAATTTACACAGCATATTTGATCTACAGTATAAAGTTAACCCTGCTCTCATTATCTTTGACAGAGAGAACAGCGAGAACAACAACACTGGCGCCAACAAACAGAACCAGCTGTCACCGCTGGACGGCGGGAAGTCCCTGATGTCAAGCTCGGAGGACGAATTCTCACCCCCGCAGAGTCCTGACCAGAACTCCGTGCTCCTGCTCCAGGGTAACATGAGCCACCCCGGCGCGTCCGCGTACTCCATGACCGGCCTCGGCGCCTCACAGTCGGTACACGGCATGCAAGGACACCCACATCAGCTTCAGGATTCATTACTGGGACCTTTAACTTCAAGCCTAGTGGACCTCGGTTCTTAAGCGATTACGACTCAGCTTTTATTTATTTTTGTTTATTTTGTACCAAATATAGACTGAGATCTGCCACTTTTACTGTATATATAAATATATATAAGGGGAAAAGAACAGTATATAAATCTAAGTAAAACTCCTTAATTGTTCTCTGGTTTTCAGAGAAATACTCAGTGGTACGATTTACCGTGGTAGACTATTACGGACTGACATTTGCCAAGTCATTAAACTGGTCAGAAGACAAACCAAAAGCAGTTAATAAAACGATTCTTTTCTTTAAACTAATAAGACGTTCGTCTAGCATTTCATCATTCTGTTTGCACCAATAAAATCCTAAGATGAATGAGTGGAAAACTCATATTTCTGTTTAAATACAATTTCGGGATGGTAATTTTCGCCATAAATCTGTTTGACAAAGGTATGGTGAAAAAAATATTTACAGATGAAGCGTCAGGTCTTTGTATTATAACCTGTAAAAAAATCAGAATATAATAGCTTACACCGTTACAGTTAAATACGATTTGTTTTAATTAAGGGTAAAAATAACACATTCGAGTATTCACTTCATGTATCAGACGAAACTATCCTCGCTCATCATCTACTCTAAAGCACATTTGCTACAAAAAAACATCCTATTATTTCCTAAATCCTATTGCAACCATTGTATAATAAAACTACCGTGTTTTTTCCCCGCTCCATTGTTCATCCAAGATCAAACTTAATTCGAATAACAAACCATTAGCTTTTAAATTTGACAAAGGACACAGCCCAATAGAAATGATGAAATAGCCTAACTAATAACGAATTATTAAAATGTACAAAAAAATTAAATTAATAGATAAAATACCTATTGCATGATGCTAGTAATTCAAATTCTTATAATAATAGCCCTACTTCTTATAGGCTAATTCATCCAGCTCATCATTAGGCTATATAATATAGGCTACCCATGTCACAAACGTCCTTTTAATAATGTGGGTCAACAAAAAGCCTTCCTTTAGCCTCAGGAGGCGCGTGTTGCTTTTGTGGTCGCAGTGCATCGCTAGGTTTGTAGTGGGGTGTTTACTTTGCGCTCTCCCAATGTTTGTTCTGGTGGTTCTGGGCCAAAGAGAAGACATACCAGCTGCGGGAGGCAAACTCACGTGGCTTCATTCATAAGTTTCTTTTGAGCAAAAACGCAAACATGGTTTTGGGGCCAGCTGACTGATGTTCTTGTTATCTCATGGTCTTCAGACAACAACAACAACAACATTAATACTAATACTAATACAAATAATTAAGAAAATATCCTCCACTAATTTTAACCCTTAAAGAACAACTACATTATTTGGCTTTGCTCAATGCTGGCTCATTTAAAATGTGGTCAGATCAAAGAATTTACAAGGACCCCTGATCGTTAGGCCAGCTAAATGTTGAGTAACCAGGCAGCCTCCCACCCATCTTCCACGCACGCATGTCAGGGTAATTGTTTTTAACAGAGAGTACCGAGGATTTCCGGTCGCTAATCGGAACCAGTTGCTTGCGCTAGGTTCGCGTTGTAGAGCACTGGAGGCCCAGAACCGCCCATAGAGGGGTGACTTCAATTCTGCCCCAAGGGTGCCAAAACGTGCGATTTTGACGTTGAATGCAACATTGGTTGACAGCTGTGCGGGTACCATTTTTATTTTCCGTTTCTAATCTACATTCCCTTTATTTTGTTTTAATTATTAGATAATCCGATTAGCGAACTACTCAGAATTTGTTAAATTAATGTATTATTTCCTATTTATAAATGTATTTATAAATTTAATTAGTTAATGCTTTAGAGAAAAGGAATAGTTAAATAGTGGTATAGCAGTGGTAGTAAATCCACATTTGTTCATGTAAAAAAAAAAAAGATCACTTCGTTAACATATGGTCAAAACGTATTTTACGGATGTTATTTGAAGAGAACATGTATTTGTGTATATTTAAAAATGTGACAATACATCTACATGACATTAGAAGAGATACCTTGTGCTCTTAACAAATACAGCCTAATTCACATTTTCTAAAAATTATAATTATAGGACAGTTCACCCAAAAAAAAACAAACAAAAAAACCTTTCATCATTTACTCATCCTCATGTTGTTCCAAACCTATAACTTTCTTCATTCTGTGAAACACACAAAAAAGGTATTTTGAAAGGTATTTTGTTTTTTAAATCCTTTTTTATCCATACAATGAAAGCTATTTAATCTAATGTCATTTACGACCTCAACAGTCTTCATAATATCTTCTTTTGTGTTCTACAGAAGAAAGAAAGTCATGCAGATTTTTTATGACTTAAGGGAGAGTCAATAATGACAGAATTGTCCATTTTTGGGTGAACTATCACTTTAATAAATGTTAAGTATTGATAACTGAACTCAAACAGAAAAAGAGTAAACCAAATATACCTTGGTGCGCTGTACAGCTTTATTCAATATGCCACAACCATTTAAAGCCGAGCACCAAAAGTAAAATATTACTAATAATAGATGAAAATAAAATATGAATAAGTATGAACTTTTAAACCAAGGTTTGCTCCTATTTTGTCACCACCCAAAAAGCGGGCAGGTTGGGAAAGAGCGTTTGGAGCTCTAGTGGGCCAAAGCTGCTTTCTTAAAGAGTTCAGGTTTCCAGTCCCTCATTCCCTGTCGGAGCATGAGCTCTACAGCACTGTAAACCAAGGTGAGCACACAAAGCAGAGGCCTGTGCTGAACGTGAATGAGACAAATAGAGTGTTCCTCATGTGGGAAGAAAAGGGTTCGGCTGTAATGTGAGCAGCCTTTGTGGGGTTTAGGAGGGGGAATGACTGAGTGCCATTTTCTTCACAGATAATAGTTGAGACTTTTGGGAGTTGTTAAGGGGGGTAAAGGGAGAACAGGTGGGCTTCATGGCTCCCTGCCCTTCCCTGTATTACCTTTTGTCACCTGAGCTCAGGTCATTCCTCGCCTCGAGGTTCGGCTCAGTGAGGCATCATGGGATTACAGGATGGGACAAACAAACAACATACACACAAGACAAAACCTTTGGAAACTGTAGCCTGAAAAGTTTTTGAAATATCAAGTGGAGAAATCTGTGTGGCTACAGCACACATATGACAAATTAACATACAAATAGTTGAGAAAAGATAGACATAAACTGTTTAAATGAACTTTAGGATTTAGAAGATTAAGACGGTTCTGTGTCGGAGGCAAATTTTAGTTTGTGTTAACATCTTAAATCACTGGAGCGCTAAGGAACGGCTGGGAATTTGCAATAATACGCAAAAGTAGTTTTCCGTATGGTTGTGTCGTCAAAGAATATGGCCTTGGAGAGGTGCTGAGAATCCCTTATTAACTGCAGTGGACTCTGAAATCTCAATGGAGCATTCATTACAATTCACTGAATCATAAATCAAATTTATCAATATTATTAAATAATATTCTATTTTCAGTTGCACTTTATTTTAAGGTGTCCTTGTTAGAATGTAATTATATGTTTAAGAACTGAGTAATAAAAGTTAACACTTTGGATTTAGGATTAGGGTTTGGTTTAGTGTTACCTGCAAGTAATTATGCATAATTTACTGTTATTACCACAGTAAGCACGTGTGTAACAAGAACACGAAAATAAATTGCTACCCTATTTTTTATTCCATTATTAAAGGGAAAGGGGAAAAAATTAAATACAATTCTTCATCACTTATCCACCTTGATGTCCAAACCTGTGTGATTTTGTTTCTTCGGTGGAATACAAAACAAGATATTTGTAAAGAATGTGTTTTTCCATACAATAAAAGTCAATGGGGTCTAAAACAACATAGCATAGACAAAGATATGAAAAATACAAATAAATTGAAATACCTTTTTTTGTGTTCCACAGAAGAAGGACAGTCATACAGGTTTGGAATGACTTGACAGAATTTAAACTTTTGGGTCACCTATTTTTTTCCCCACTTGTTTGGCAAAATAACTTGTTTAAAATGAGTGCACAGCTTTTAAAAGATTTTTGTTTTGTTTTGGTTTTGTTCGTTCTTCTCGAAAACAAACTAAACAAAAGAATGACGCTAGATGAACGAGCCCATTGCAGTACGTTGTATCACCTTACAGGAAGTTATGACTAATGGCATCACCACAGTGACTGCGTGTTTCTCTGACAATCGATCGACCAGCATCGTGTTCCATTACAAAATGACATAAACCTTTACATTAACAATACCATTTTAATTATTGTAATTATCTTATGTAGGAAGGTTTGGAAAAAACATAATCAGAGCTTCAGACCTTCACAGGGCGTCACGTGGTACAATACAGGGAACTAATTTTCAATGTAGGAGGTCAGAAAAAGGCAACGCTTGTGAACAAACAAATGCCACGTTCCCTTATGCATTGACAAGCACTCGAGCAAACACATGTCATAAAAGGCGGACTAAAGCCTGTGCCGCACACCTGCCTGTGCGTCATCTCTCTGTACAGCAGAATTACAGCTGATTTCAGATGAGCTTCCTCTCTGGGGAAGTTTTTTGTCTTTTATAGATTTGTCAAAATGACAGCAATATTACTCCATCAATTTGGCATTACTTCACGCTTTTATCTGTAAAAAGTCTAGGGTCACACGCTTTCCCAGCACCCTCGATGGTCATGGTCTGTTCTGCAGAGCTGGGTAACGGATTACTTCCAAGCGGTCACAGAGGCTCAGGTTTCAAAGCCAAGCCTCACTGATAAACGAGTGGAGGCAGTTGTCACCCAGGCAGGGAGTCCTCCATCAGCAGCGTCTGAAGAGTAAGAGGGCAGGGGTTTTTCACAGACTCGCTGTGAGCCTGGCGTCAGCCGCTCCAGGGTTCATAGAGCAGGTATTTAAGGGTGATGACCATGGAGCAGCCGGCACATAGAATGCACAGCCTCATATAAATGGACATGTACATGTGTGTGTACACAGTCACATTCACACATACAAACACACTCATTCTGTTCCTCATGTTTTCAAGACTATGGGAGGCCTGGCTTACATTGCATAGTAAGGTTGAGTGTACTTCAAAAAAAGAAATAAAAAAAGAAATATTGCACAGGTGCTAAATATAGATGGCAATAAACAGGCAGAAAGGGAGGAATAATCTAGAAATGATAATATACACAAACCACAGTTTAAAAGTTTGGGGCCAGCAAATTCATTAAAAGTGACAATGAAGACATTTATAACACTACAAAAATAAATGCTATTCTATTGAACTTTCTATTCATCAAAAAAACTTTTTTTTAAACGTATGATGTTTCCATAAAGATGTTAAGCAGCACGACTGTTTTCAACATTGATAATAATAATAATAATAATAATGTTTCTTGAGCACCAAATCATCATATTATAATGATTTCTGAAGGATCATGTTACACTGAAGACACTAAAGAGTAATGATGCTAAAGATTAAGCACTGTCATCACAGGAATAAACTACATTTTTAAAAAAATGATATTTTAAACTGTAATAGTATTTCACAGATTTACTGTTTTTAATGTATTCTTGATCAAATAAATGCAGCCTTGGTGTGCATAAGAGACTTTAAAGAGCAAAAACATTTAGATTTATATATTTATAATAAATAATTTATTGGCATGTTAAATGTTCTTTATAACAGCTTATTTAATTTTTTTTAGCAAATCTCAAAATAAGTATACATTTATGTTGTGATGCCAAAATTTATTTGTAGAATTTTAAATAATTGATTTTAGTATTATTTATTTTTAATATATTTAATTATAGTATATAAGTATTTAGTGTAAACATTTTTATATCAGCCATTTATCTGTTGTCAGCAATAACATGAAATTAATTTAAGTATTGTGCATTCCTAGTTGAAATGATAAGAAAAGCAGCGTGTAGATACCGATCTAAGAAAGTCTCACAAAGACTGAGATCATCTAAGGTGAGGGAGAATATCTGTTTGTTTACACACATATTCTGAAGCTCTAAACTGAACAAACCCAGCTATCGTTTCACACTGGACATTTCCACACTGGTTTTTTTTAAGTAGACTTGACAAACACAGAAAGGAGATCCTTCCTGTAGAGTGCAGAGGTGAAGACACGCACAATTACAGAGGTGAAGAGGGGCATTGTGGGAGGAGACTCACAGGTGACCAGCGCTGACAGACACCCTGTCATAACATCTTGATCTGCGTCCAAGAGAGAAGGTCAATCTTTTTTAATTTGCACTGAATTTAAATCGATAGTTCACTGAAAAAAATGTATTTACTCTCTCTCATAATGTTTTTTTTTTACCCCATTGACTTTCATTGTAGTGACAAAAATAGTTCTTTCAACATTCTTTTAAACATCTTTGTGTGTGTGTGTGGGTGTGTGTGTCTGTGTGTTTCACAGGAAAAAAGCAAACCGGTTCGTAACGACATGACAGTGAGTAATGATGACAGAATTTACATTTTTAGGTGAACTATCCTATTAATATCCTATAATATTTATGTAGCTTCTTGCTAGTCTATGTTGGGTTCACACACAATATTAAACACATTAGTTTTGATCTGGAACAACACTGTTGACCTTGACATGCTGCTTTATATATATATATATATATATATATATATATATATATATAATATATATATATATATTGTTAATACAGCATGAGCACGATACATTTTGCATGTGTGTGTCCGAGTGAGCGCTGATCAAAACTGAATCGTAACGGAGGGGGCCTGTACGAGCCCCCTGATCTCAGCTCAAAGAGAGAGTCGTTTGTTCATTGATGGTTAAGTGACTGGCCAGGTAACTCGAGCTCTTTCCCCCTTCCTCCCCTTCCCTCGCTCAGTGTAACAGGCACTGATAAAACCCTGGATGTTCCCTCAAACATTTCAGGAAATGAAAGTTTGAAACATGATCCGGCTGCACCAACATCTCCTGCTCCGAGACAAAAGAGGCTCACAAACCTGGCGGATACTGTTCACCTAGCAGATGATGGAGGGAAGAGTGAGATGGAGGAGTGAGAGGGAAAAAAGAGAAGGATGCCAGAGAGGTGACTCAGGGAGAAGGTGACAAAGTGAAGAAGAAAAAGCTATGCATTTGGATGTTTCCATGCAGTAAAAGTCAAATACTTTAGCAGTCACATGTTGCAAAACCAAGCAAGTTGTCTTTCTCTTTCTCAGCTGTCCCGTTTCCCACTGCTTGGAATGTTTAGTGCTGTCTGTCACTGCTCATTGCAGAGCTGGTCATGCTTCACCGAAGCTTATCGTGAGAGTTAAATGAGTGACAAAGCATAAACTCATAAGGTGAGACAAACTCGAAACACCTTTGATGTCCTCCGCGTCTAAGACAAGCCTGGACGGCTCTGTGCAAGAAATAAAATCATTTCTAATCCTGCATTGTCTCTGCAATGTATTCTAACAGACATGATGAAGAATTTAAAGGTTCAGCCACTGTCCTGAGTTTATCAGTATCCTGTGTTCAAAAACAATTATCTTTATGGATCTTTATTCTATGCCAGCATTTTCTACCTCGGAAGATGGTTAAGAATTATAAAGTTAGTTTATGTATTCATACTTTCAATACAAAGTCTGTAACAAATATTTGGCCTGATGGCCCAATGTCTCCATAAATAAGCTGTATATAGTAAATACGTTATATTCAAACCAGATGCAGAAATATAGGGTGTCAGTCCAATATTATCGTTAGGTGGGCGACCTGTTAAAACACTTACATCATATATACACTACAGTTGAAAAGTTTGGGTTCGGTAAGGTTGTTAAATATTTTTGAAAAAGGTCTTTCATGCTCACCAAGGCAGCATTTATTGTTCAAAAACACAGTAAAACAGAATATTTTTATATTACAATAATACTGTTTATTAGTACTTATAAAGCACATATCAATGCATGACCATGTATTCTACATCCTTAATCCTATACTCAATAACTACCTTACTAATTATTTATGAGCAGTAATTAAGAGTTTATTGAGGCAAAAGTCAGTTATACTTAGTTAATAGTGAGAATTAGACCTTAAAATATTTTATATTTTAAAATATGAAAGTGGTGTGACATACGGCCAAGTATGGTGACCCCTACTCAGAATTCGTGCTCTGCATTTACCCATCCAAAGTGCACACACACAGCAGTTAACACAGCAGTTAACACACACACTGTGAACACACACCCAGAGCAGTGGGCAGCCATTTATGCTGCAGCGCCCGGGGAGCAGTTGGGGGTCCGGTGTCTTGCTCAAGGGCACCTCAGTCGTGGTATTGAGGGTGGAGAGTACATTCGCTGTCCATTCACTCCCCCCCACCTACAATTCCTGCCGGCCCGAGACTCGAACTCGCAACCTTTAGATTACGAGTCCGACTCTCTAACCAATAGGCCACGACTTCCCCACAATTCATTTAATAAGCTGAATTTGCAGCCACATTACTGCAGTCTTTAGTATCACATGATCCTTCAGAAATCATTATAATATGCTGATTTTCTGCTCAAGAAACATTTCTTATTATCATCAATAATGCTGCCTAATATTTTTGTGGAAACTGTACATTTTTGTCTATTCTTTGATGAATAGAAAGTTCAAAGGAACAGTGTTTATATCAAATTTTTTAAATCTTTTGACATCATAAATGCCTTCACTGTCACTTTTAATGCATTCCTGCAGAAAAGTAGTAATTTCTTGCCAAATGTATTATATATATATTTTGTTTCACACACACACACACACACACACACACACAAACACACACACACACGCGCACACATACACACAAATACACCACATCCACTTTGTTTCTATGCATTCTTTCCTTGAAGTCACTAACATTTCCCATTCTTTTTGTATAAAAATTTAAATTAAAATCAATATATATTTATCTAGTTGCCATGAATACTATATTGCAGAATTACAAATGATAAAATTAAAATTTTTGTGCATATATGTTTGAATACATGCCAGGCCAAAAAAGTGAACTTCCTCATCTGATTTTTAGTTCCTTCTATGTCCTTTAACATCTAGGAACTGAATTAATTACAGCTATTTCACTGCAGTGTCAAAAGAATGAGACAAAGCCTTAATGCCCCAGTGAGTGTTCTTCACTCAGCTCCCCACGGAAGAGGCCACTTTAGCCTCATTAGCACCCGGTCTCATCTAAAGGCCCGCCGGGTTCAGCGTGTCAGACGGGGATAATAACGAAGAGGACAGAGATTCAGCGGCTCAGTCGGCATCCGCTGCTCCTCGACCAGAATTACTGGGTTGCATGAGGGTTTAACACACCTTAACCAGGATCTGTTTCACATTGCAAGATAAGCTTCAAATTATGGATACAGGAAGAAATACAAATGAAAAGTATCCAAGTACCTATCTTTACAGAGACTGTAAAGAAAAGCGAGTATCTGGTCTTTCTATGATGAACCATAATTTGCATCTCCTTTGAATATATTCATAATTTGAAAGCAGGATGATATAGAAGTGTTCTATTCAAAGAATAGATTCCATTGATAAGAATCTTTGAATATATTCAAAGAGCAAATATATTAAAGTCAAAACCCACAACAAATGGTCTTAATGCACAGTCCATGAGGGACTTTTCAGTGGCCTTTTCTTTATAACAGGATGTTTATTGGTCTTGAATGAATCTACAAGCTATCTGGTACACCAGGACTTGTTAGGGTTCACAGACCGTCCTCAGAGAGATACAAGGAGCAGGAATTAACTATGGTGACAGCTGCAGAAACCAGAGACCAGAGTTATTTATAAAACCCCTACTGTAACATTTCAAGTCAGCATCCCTCCTCACACAAGTACACTTATTAACTGGTGCCACTCATCATGTGAGGAATCTATACATTTTGCTCAAAGAAAAAAACAATCCTGAGCATGCATGAAAATTTGTATCATATTGGTATATTTTCAAACAAAGTATGAGAGAGGGCACAACCAAAACATAAAAACAAAAAAGCCATTAAACCTGTTAAATAATAAAATATAGAAAACAAAAAATAAGCACTCTTGTCTTCCTTATTTTCCATCAGTGCATCTGTTGTGGGATCAATTTTGTTTTCAAGACTGGTCACTGCATCATTCATGTGTTGCCATACTAACAAGAGCACAAAAGCCACATGCCATCTGGACTGCAGGTAAGTCTCCATGCAAAAAAAAAGGAAGAGTTTCTGCCATTACCAGAGTCATTTTACATCTTTTCATTAAGATCAAAGACTCAATATGCATATGCTTGTTTACAGGGGACTCATGGGATTAGCTAGTGCTGTGCATCCCTTGTTTCTCATGAGCCATTCAGTCAACCAGCCATTGTGTTTTTCATTTGTCATGTTTTCATTTTCATTTAGCCATTTGCCATTTTCATATCTGCCTTACTGTGTGATGAGGTGTAGTGGTTAGTCGTTACAGTCAGTATGTGACAAACTATTAGTTATAAAAATGCCCAGTATTTGAAAAATAGGCATACCTTTCAAATGGATATCATACAGACTGGGAAAATGTAACAAATATAGAAGCAAAGTGTTTGTAAGCTTCCATTCCCCCATCATGTCCAAATTCTTGGACAAATTCTCAGAAGCCAATAGTTAGCCAAATCATTGGTAGATCCCCATCTTTTGGTCATTGCTGAGTATTACAAGAGAGTCAGAGCTTAGAGTTTGTTACATTTGACAATTCTAGATATGATCAAAGCGACGCATTAAGTTGAGGTGTGGGATTAAAATGACGCACAAACCATGTAGTTTATAAAGTATTCTGAATGAGCACTTTATTAATTATGTGAAAGTGAAATAACGTAAGAAAGATCCAGGTTTGATAGAGAAGAAATCGTGAAAGTGCAGCATTTTACTATATTTGTCACTCTCTAGTGGACAGAGTTTATATAACAGTCCACATAATATACCTAACCGCTTACAACTGTGGGAAGAGATAATTAGTGATAAATCATACAACACTAGAAAGATCTGATAAAACAAATTCCAATTATATACAGAAAATAAGAACATTTATTTTATATTCACGAATAACCTCATAAGTAATTTTAATAAAAAAAATACATAGAAAATACATAAATAATGTATTTTTCTTTGTTCGATTAAGTAACTGTAGCTTTAATGCGTAACTGATATGTTAACTGTAAAGCAGACTATGTTTGGATTTACCTTTGATTTAATTTTCACAGTAAGTAAGTCTGTTTCGTAGATGAATGGTGAAGACAGCAACTTTCTAGTTGCATTGATCCCTCTACTTCAGACTACACTACAACAAGAACGGTAACTCACATTGATCTCTATCGATCTTTATCGATGTAGTCTTTTGTGTGAACGGGCCTTTAAACAAATGCACATGATCGTAAGAGCACGGTAGAAGAAAAAAAAAACATATGAAGATTGCACAGGCACTGGCCATGGTGCTGAAATTGTGAAATTGTACAAGACAAATGAGCTACAACAATTAGTAAAGTAGATTTACAGGACAGTCACAAATAGCCTATGGTGAAATTAAAAAGAAAGTAGTGTGATTCTGCACTGCAGTACATGGATGTTCCATACAAATATCTGTTATATCTTTGGAGCAGAGTCAGTGTTACTTTTTAGTCTCATCAATAATGTTCTAAAACTACATTTGTAATTCTTTAGATAGCGTCTTTCTTCTTGCATTACTTAGAGCTATACTAAGAGGACAAGGCCATCAGAGCACGAATTGAAATAAATTGCTATTTTAGTTGTAACATAAAACTGAAAATAATATAAAGATTTCCTACCTGAGGCACCTTGTCCCACATCTGAATCTGTAATATTCATATACACTATATTGCCAAAAGTACTGGGTCACCCTCTTCTAATGAACATGTTTGACTACTTTAGTAATTTCTATGAGTACAAACCTTAGTGTTTAAGTATATAATGATATTCTAGGGAATTGTGTGCTTCTAATTTTATAGCAACAGTTTGGACAGGACCCTTTTCTATTCTAACATGACAGTGCCTCTGTGTATAAGACACGGTTCAAAAAGACATGATTGATTCAGTCAGTGTGGAAGAACTAGACTGGTCTGCAGAAAGCCAAGTCCTGATCCCAGCTGAACACCTCTGGTGTGACTTTAAATGCAGACCTTGAGCCAAAAACTCATCAACTTGTACATAAGGGTACTGTCATTTTAGACGCGTCCAAAACTGTTGCAACAGAGATTAAAAATACAATTTTTAAATACATAAATTATGTTTCCATCTTTGTTGCCACAGTTTTGTTAGTGGCTTTTTCTGTTCTAAAGAAGGGGGTGACCCAATACTTTTGGCAATATAGTGTATGTAATTTCTGTTATAATTTCGAAATTGTTAATAATGTAAAATTTTTAATTAGAAATGTAACATACAACAAATAAAAAGTATATATATATATATATATATATATATATATATATATATATATATTATTAAATCACACCTGTAACAACATGCCACTTTTATCATTTCAAAAGCATATTTACCCCACAAATCTGACAATTGCGAATATAAAAAGTCGAATATAAGAGGAGCAAAGCCGTTCACAAAATGTGTTTATTGCGATTTAGTGCCATCTATGGCCAAGAGGAAAATTAAAGGTGAGGAGGACGTCTTACACCAGGGGGCGTATTACAATGAATGTGCATTTAAATAAAACAACAAATTAAAATAGGCTACAAAATGAAAAGAGTATAAATCGTAGGCTATACCTCGCTCTTTTAATTAAATGACATTTTGGGGCGGCATCTGCTAATTATGACAACACTAAAACTAATCATTATCCTAATATTTTACATTTCTTTAAAAATACTGGGGAAAACACTCCAGAAATGAACATATTATTTAAACCACACTGTCATAAAACGATGAGACTTTGAAGTGTTTCATTATCTTTGCTTACGTTTAGCTGGTTCTTCGGTTGGTTCCAAAGTCATCAATGGTCTTGGATATTATACTGACAGCTACTGACATGGACGCATGATGTTTGTTT
The DNA here is from genome assembly GCF_936440315.1 of Barbus barbus. Classification (NCBI taxonomy): domain Eukaryota; kingdom Metazoa; phylum Chordata; class Actinopteri; order Cypriniformes; family Cyprinidae; genus Barbus; species Barbus barbus. Next base: position 13,514,311 of record NC_136752.1, read on the forward strand.
CCTAACTGCGATGTAACGGTCTGTACGTGTGTGTCCTACACACATCTGGTGTGACACCTGACTGACTTCTGCTTATCTGCGTCTCCTGTGACTGATGTGAGTTCATGCTCGACGCGGAACTTCAATATGTAACCATGTAATCTGTAAAAGTGCCAAAAAAAAACGGATTCAATGGATTATTATTGCAAAGCCATTGTATACTTGGTATATTATAAAATATCGCATATCGCATCTGTGCAGGTCATTGTTGTAGAGTGACACTGAATTGTCAATTGTTGTTGATGACCTGTAGAGGGCAGGTTAATACTGTGGGTCTTTGCTTTAAAAGCAGCAGAGAAGAACTTGGTTCAGATAGATTGACTCCACCTGTGTTGGAATTGAGTACTGTTTGTTGATGCATCCTGCTGAGTAAACGTACTCATGAACTGATCTCATGCCTCCTCAAGTTATTACAGTCATGTTCCCTGAAGTTAGGCCTACAAGGCAAGCCATGACTAACCTTGGAACCTTGGAATGTTGCCTATTCTAAACAATGGTAATTTCACAAGAAATGCATTAATAATGCATTAATATTACTTGCATATAATAACTCGCGTATTTAGTTATTTATTATGTTATTTTCACATTAGCCTGTTGTTTTGTTGTTTGCATTTAAGGCTAACCAAATCATCAAAAACTTCTGCCCAAACTGATAGCTGCTTTCAAACACAGACAGTTTTTTGTTTGGTTTTTTAGGAATCATTGAGGGTCATGGTGTGGGCAGATTAATAAACACCTTTTAACAGCAGATGGCGCTAAGCTCTAACAAAGCCAAACATAATGTATTGCCCCACATTTCTACATTCCCACACAAAAGACCTTGTCCTTTTCAAAAAATAAATAAATAAATAAAAATAAAACCTTAAAAAAGGGAGGGAAGGATACATTGTCATTGATCATTTTAACAGTGAACAGTGACACTGTACTGTGTGTCTAACCTAAGATATTACCCACACCGTCTGTAACCTTCTTTTTTTTAAATCAGGGGTTGAAAAACAAACAAACAAACAAACAAACAAACTTGATATTGTAAACTCTGTAATGCAAATCGAGAAGATATGTGTTACTGCAATCTTGTACTGTTTAATAGCCTACATGCAATTTGTATTTGTTCTGCTCCACTCTTCAAAAAAAGCAATAAAGAGAATGTTGAAACGAATTAATTCTGTGCAAATTCGCACCACAGCGGTACATTTTTAAAGCCAAATGGCAATCGTAGGGCATATTCTGACAAATAATTGCAGAGTGGTAACTATTTTTCCACAAAAACACCCGAGCCATTTTAACTGTAAAATCCATCATAACATTGTCTGTTGTGCTTTAAAGCAATCACGATATAATCGATTTTATGTGAAAGTGTTTATGTGAAAGGCCTATTGGACCATCAGTTTATAAGTGTCTTTGCATGTAATCCTTACTATCTTACTCGGGCCATAGGAGACTAGGGGTGCTTGTTTTGATGCATCACATCACCCAGCCTCATTAGGGCATTTTAGTTGACTGTCCTTTGGTGACTTGCAACGATAATTTATATTTTAAGACGGGATAAAAACGCAGAAAGCGATAGCATTGTTATCAAAGATACTTTTGCTGTTCCAAACATAATTTTAGTAGGCTATCAACTGCATGCTCTGGCCTTGAGCACTACAAATTTGTGTCATGTTCACAAAAACCCATGGCAAGGAATTCCAAATACTACTCATTTGTAGCCTCAAAGACCTCATTTAGCTTCAGTGAATGAAAGTCCCTGCTCAGTTTTAATGGTGATATTTAGAAAATCTAGCTATACCAAATATTTTTGTTAAAAAATAATTAGCCATGTTTATTTAAAAAAAATTGTCGGCGGTGTGCCTAATGATATGAAGAATACTGCTATTAACACACACATTATTTACAGTATATTTTCTCTTGTAATAAATATGCACTGAAAAAGTATTCTTGGAGCACGTTGGGGGAGAAAGCACCCCCTTAACCTCAACAGAGCTTTGAAGAGCTCACTATTGTTCCAGTTGGGTTTGAGAACCAGTCATTACCGCTGATTAGCGCTGAAGAGTTTGACAACCTTATTGACTGTCAGAAACACTCTTTTCACCTAATCTTTCCGCTTTTGTCCCATTGCACACTCAATAGCGTGCTCTCCTTTCCCCACATCTATGGCTCTTTTTTCCCTTCAATAATTTGTTAGCCAAGCATTATTAACAGACTTTAAACATACAGTTTGTCTTTCCTTCCCGTAAAGCGGCAGTAAAAGAATTTAACCGTGATACAAAAAAGCAATTAGGCTAAACAATGGCATAAGCACAAGATGAGTTTTCATTATTATAATAATCAAAAAATGTAGGCCTGCGCCATTTTTTTAGATGTTTAAATTCATAGGGGTTTGAGGTTTTGATTTGACCTTGAAAATGAAAAAGCAAAAATGGCAAAACGCTGTAAACGATCACAATTCCGCGGAAGCCTATTTCTGAAAGCAATTAAAGCACACATTATAAAGTACATTAGTCAATAAATTATAGTATTGGCTTATACATTTTACAAAGTTTTGGATGCTTTTCCTCTCTATCTTTCTCGTTTTGAAACCAAGGCGCTTCGCCCTCTCGTTGACCTCCTGCTGTCAGAAAGCATTACTGGACGGCAAAGCCAATCACACGGGGCGGTTAACGCGTCTGGACGCGCAGTAAGCTATCAGGTAAAACACACCACTATAGCCTACATTTACCGATTACTGGCTGTGCGTGAACCTCACACCATTTATACCAGGAATACAGAGGCAAAAGTTCAAGTGGTTTGTCTGCATAAATGAAGGGTGAATGCAGATACAACATATGCTAATGTTATTAAACAAAATAGGAAGTCCGCAGTCTAAAATATGATGAAAAAATCCAACACACAATAGTAACTATATAATAATAATAATAATAATAATAATAAAAGCCTAATAATAATAATAAATTATAGCCTAGTTTATCAACAAAATGGCTATCGGAAATAAACATGACTTTGGTTTAATATTGGTAATTGACGAGAATAAGTCTGTATGGTTACGTTGAGCATCAAAGTTTTATTAGAGGTAAGTCCGTAATTCACTAATATCTTCACTATCGGCGCACATGCTCTAAAAGTCGATCGTTTAACACCGAAAATGACCAGACTTGAAATGACCAAGCAAATAAAAATCAGATTCTATAAGAGCAACAATTTAATGCGTAAACACCTTAGAAAACCTGGGAGGTAAAACTTTTCACCATGAAGTCCTTTTCAAAATGAACAAAAAGTGTGAATATCATTTCCGTAGGGGCACCTATTTGCTTGAGGCAATTGATTACAAAAGTAGTTTTAATACAGATAGTATTTTTTTCCCGCATTTGCCCCCACTTTGCTCTCACAAAAAGATAAATACATTTTAAAGATAAAGCATTCCATGAATCCCACGATTCCGGGCTGGTGTAACAGCCTCCAAATAAAAAATAAAATAAAATAAAAACACGGCCTCTGATACGTTAAGGCAGGCACTAATGTGCTTGTTTATCTTGCTGATTGTCTGTCTCGATTTCCTTCGTATGTGTTAATTTTCTCATAGTCTTCCCGTATAGCCCGCGGGCCGGATCGTGGTGCGATGTTAGATGTCACATTCGCTGTCACTTGAAGTGATGGAGATAGCCGACGCAGCGGCTTTGCTCGACAGGCTCGCTTCAGGGCTCGACGCGTTCCCCAGTCGGTCTACAGCACCATCCTCTCCAGTTAGGGACCGAACCGAGCCATTAGACAACACCTGCTGTTGTAACCTTTAAAAAGTAAAAGGATGAGGTTTAGATTAAGGGGTTTTATTAAAACTAGTCTAAATAAAATCGGTGATTAACAAGAGTAGATTTTGCTGCATTTGTTTTTATAATAAAAACGTGCAATGAATGCAAGAACACGTAATCTACTTTGGAAATAAATGAAAATAGCCTACTGTCAACGTCATGTATGAAATCTATGCACATATGAAATGATGCTCTGCTTATTCCGGGCTCCAGGTTTAGTGTACTAACGGAATGCCCCGGAAGAACACGGAGCGTCTGATCCAGTGCGCGTTTAGCCTACATCTGCTATCTAGGCTTTGTTTAATAAAACGAATGGCAATGTAGAAACATTTATTCTTAGTTTATTAGTCTAAACACGTTTTAACCAAAAATAGAATGATTTTAAAATATCAGTTTTAAAATAGCTACTATAGTCCAATTTTAACAGTGTTAGGCTACTGTCAGCTTTTTAATTTAAATTTAAAACGAAATATAGAACACAATTTGGTAAATTATTATTATTATTATTATTATTATTATTTGTGAGAAACGGTCCTTGTTCGTATCACTCCAGCAAACACCTTGCATAACAAAAAGCCTATTGATATCATGGTAGAATTTCTTCAATTCTCAGCTAAACTGTCGAAACCAAGCAAGATTAGTTATCGGGCTAAAATGAAAAAGGGCATAATTTAAGTGATGTAGCAGTTTTTAGTTATGGTTAATTATTATTTGGCATATCGAGAAGGACTTTTACTCAGTGATGCAGACTAGGCCCAAGCCATAATAAACACACAAAAGCTAGCCATTGAGTTTTAGTCAAGTATTTTAGTCAAGTATTTTGTTCGTGTGACGACCCCTTTTGTGCTGTTTTTTTTCTTCTGTCTTTTATTTTTCTTTATTTCAGTGAAAATGAAATAAAAAATTTTTTTAAATCTACCAAATGTCGGCTTTAATCAGAAAAGAAACACATTGCTCCGGTTAAGCTACAAATAATAGCTGGTCACATCTGTAGATTATTCCATAGATAGGCTATATATAGATATATATATATATTTGTTTAAATAGGCTATTGCTGGTTTATTTGTTAACCTTGACAATTAGCTACAATTAACCTTGACAATATGTCATGCTTGAGCCTAGCCTTTCGTTTATTAAATCTGTAGACATTCATTTAGATTTTATCGATATATTTTATGTTAGTTTGTACCCATTTTTAGCTAAAAGACGAAATATTTGCTCACTATAAGCCCCATGATTGAAATCGGGGAAACACACCTGTTTTTAGCGGCAGCGGCTCTGTCCCTTTGTCTTCGATTTTTAAACCAATTCCCCACTTGAGTGGGAGTGAGTCCCGTAGCTTGTGCAAGCTCTCTCTTTTTACTTGGGTTCGGATAAGGATCCTGGAGGTACCATTCTCGAAGTAAATGCCGGGTCCTTTCTTTAAAGCAGTGCGTCTTTTGTTCTCCATCCCAAATTGTTTTAGGCAGAGGGAACTTCTTCCGTACCCGGTATTTGTCCACTGGCCCCAGCGGGCGGCCTCGGAGCTTCTCTGCCTCCTGGTAGTGTGACTCCAGCCAAAGTGCTTGCAGTTTGGAATGGGACTCTTTGGTGAACTTGTGGTTCTCCAGAATGTGGTAAAGCTCACGGAAATTCCCAGTGTGGAAGGCTACGATAGCCCGAGCCCTCAGCACAGACTCATTTCTGTTGAGCACCTCGCAGGCAGCGGGTGCGACGGGCAGCGACCACAGGAATCGGCCGAGACGCTCGATGTCTCCGCTCTCTTCCAAAGTCTCGCATACCCCCGCTACCTGCTGGGGACTGAAATTCAATATTGGCAACTGAAACATGAAGGCTTCTGTTTCCCCCTCGGAGTCCTCGCTACCTCAAGCACAGCAGCTTCGTGCTATCTGTGGCTTTTCTCTGTCTCCCTCAGTCGAATCCAGACAAAAAAAGGCAATTCCAGAGTCAGCCGATGAACGTAAATGATGCAGAGAAACAGAGATGTCGCTCTCTCGGTCTGAGGCTGCCTCGGTTGGAGACACCGAGAGTTCGAGGGCACGAGATTATAGCACAAGAATGAAGATGTTTTTTGAGGAGGGAAAAGACGTGCTGCCCGCTTCTGTTTTTCTATTGGACTTGGCAGATTGGTTGCGTAGTTTCCACCGATGCCTGTCAATCACTGTCAAGCGTGCCAATCACGCGGAACTGAACTCGAGTAGATTTCAGCACCTCCCAGACCTCGACAGCGCCTTTTTAGAAAGTAAACATCAGCGACCTCTGCTTTTACCGAATCCCCGCCAGTTAATCATGCTCGATTGCGTGATTTACGCACATTTTAAGTGACGCTTATGCGACCTAAACTACTTTCTGAGAATTTTAAACCCAAATGGAAAGCACAGTTCGCGAAATGTTATATTTAAGCTGCCACTCGTCGGCTTTTATAGTCTGAACACTGGAGAAGACGTGATTGGCTTTTTATCGTTCCGAATACGCGAGCGCAGACGTATCCGAAGCGCATTGCGCCGCGCGAATGGTTCGGATGACATTAAATAAGATCATCCGTTTGTTGTGTGGATTTTCAGTGAAGAAGTCAGTCGTCAGCCTCGGAGTCTCGCTTGTGAAGTATAACTGCCGCTGACACAAAAAGGATACAAATTAAGAAAGATTCGTTCAGTTACGCATTCAACGATATGAGCTCGTAGACATATGACAGCTCAGCGTAACAGTCATTGCCCTGTCGAATTTAATATCGCACTGTTTAGAATGAAATGAGTCTTAACTGGACAAACCATTCCGCCTTCCAGCTGCACGTGGACACGAGTCTGCTGATCTTTGGTTCCCAGCAGGCTAAAGACTCTATTAACAGTTTACATAAGCAGTTATAATCGACCATGTCAAAAATAATAAGCATAAACAAATATTTGAAGCAAATATTTTCGTCCTAGGTATTTTAATTGCTTTTTTATTTATTGTATTTAGATTTTTAAACTACAGTGTTCTTATAGCTATCACAGCCCTTTGCATCAATGAAATTTTTTGAGCTCATTTGGGAATTGATAAGGATTTGCGAGGGGTATCATTGGACAAACCTGTCACTTATGCGGTTTGTGGAGATGCCATATCATATAAAAAGTGTGGTATAGTATCAGCTACAGCTCGCAATAAATAAGAAGACGGATGGATAGCGTAGATGGTTTGAAGTGTCGGGTCAGATTAATTCACGGCTGGCTACAGTGGAAAAGTTCATTCTGACGGAAAGCCCCTGATATTATTTTCACAGACCCACACAGTTCATTTGAAGAAAACCCTTCAGGCCGTTTTTGCATGATGTATGAGCTGCCCGTAGCTCCGATTATAGAACTACCGTCTGTGTACAGAAAGCTGCTCATTTCCATGCACTGCAGTCATGTCACGGAGACTGATCCTTCTTTACACCATCAAGATCTAGATTTGCACCATTACCTCGGACACAATTTAACCTGCACACCATTAACAGCAAGTTACATTCGAAACAAAATAATAATAATAATAATAATGCAAATCAAACAATAATTTGGGCAACAGGCTATTTCATAATAAAAGGCATAAATAACATGAATGGGAAAAATATAGGATAACATTTCCTATGGACTTCGGATGCATTTATTAATTAGCTTAAATGGTTCATTAATATTTAAACTTTTAAAACAGGAGAAAATAGATAAGAGAAGCCCATTCGTTTAACATTTCAATAGCCTGTATTTATCTGGGAAACACTGAAGATTTCATCAGAGACATTCTTGCTATTGTATAGGGTTTGGATTGCCCCGTACTCAACACTGCGGGCAGTACGAGCATATGAAACAAGAAAAACGGTGTTTTAGTGGCCTGACATGTTTAAGCCTTCAAACATTTACAGGCCGTTTAATATTTTATGTTCTGTCTTGTAAGTTTGAAATAGCCGCACAATTTCTTTTGTGTTGCTCCAAAGAATGAGAAAAGCAACACTGTGGCCTATAGGTTCAGTTGTGAAAAGAAGTTACAGATGTTCCTGCAATGATTTCAGAATTGATAGGCTATTTTCAATTGATATTTTGTCTGACTGAATATTTTTGATGGATTTGGGTAAATTATTAAATTAAATAGCCTAAGCTCGTCATTTGCAGTCAAATTCATAAGTTCGTCATTGAAACTGCTTTTAAGGGGTTTAAATTTATTTTACATTTTACATTTCTGTTATTAAGTGTATCATTTCAATCACCGGGGAAAATGTCATAAATTTATATAGACGTAAATTAATAAATACTCTACTTTCATACTATATGTGGAGTTGAGCAAGATGACTGCTTGTCATTAATAGCGTTTTTTAGTTTTGTGATGGGTTTTGAATAAAAACAAAGTACAGGCAACAAAAATCATTTGATGGGCGCGGTAAACTCTCCTTGGCTTTCCAGTAACATCTTTTAAATGTATGTATTATTATGATTACTAGTATGATTTTGACATGACCATGCAAATGATTAGAAAAACAAATAGTAAATGTTTAAATATTTTACATTTGATCATTATTATTATTTATTACAGTTGTTATTTTTAATTTTTGCTCTGCTTTTAAATCGCAAAGGTTTAATTAAAAAAAAAAAGAGACAGACTCTTGTTCTGTCTCTTCAACCTTTTTCTTGTGAGACAGTTAAAGTCATTCGTTGTGGACCACAGATTCCCACGGTGTGGGGTCACAGCATGCCCCACAGCAAAAAAAAAAAAAAAAAGCAGGAGATAGAGAAGGAGTGAGAGAGCAGGAATAGTAGGTGAGGGGCCATTAGTTGCCCCAGATTCCTCTGGATGTGCTGTGCAGCCTACAGACTGAGAGCATACTGCTCTCATTTCTCTCTCTCTCTCTCTCTCTCTCTCTCTCTCTCTCTCTTTGTTATCTCCACCTCTGTTTCCCTCTTTCTAAATCCATCCTAAACATGCCTTTCACTAACACTTGTTCATATACACCATCCGGCTTTTACATGCCTACAGCTAGTGTCACAGTATCATGCTTTTGTTGTTCAAATGGCCTAGAGTACATGTCTGGCTTTGTTTAGCCAAACTAAGGATTATCGTTCATCAAACATGTTGGATCAGTGACCATTAGATTGTGAATTTTGAAATATCCATAAGGGAGCAGATTAAGCAAACACAGGCCTAATTTTGTCACGGCACCACCGAATTTTCAGAAAGCATGGCTACATTCTCGTAGGCCAGAGAGCAATTGCTCTGGCTGGATTATATTGTAATTAAGGTATCATGCCAGCAGTCATATTAACATCCCCTCTGGTGGTCTAAATATGCAATGGTTAAGCTGTAAATGGGCATTTAGAGTGACAGGGATCCCAGGATCATTTGGACAGTTGAGGATAATGTAGTGGATAAATCTGCTGCTCTGGATGGTGCCATACAGCATTAGAAGAGCTGACTTCTGTCTTTTTATAAACCATAATCTACGGATGTACAGTAACAGAGAATATGTAATATCCATAGCACACAGATACATATTTATTATCAGACAAAAACACACACACAACCACACACAGGCTCACAGGAAAATTCATGGTCATCCAGCATGTCCAGTACTTTTGTTTTATACAAAAATGCACTAAAATAATATTTACTCTTTTCTTCTTTTTTTAATATAAATTATCTAAAAAAAAAAAAAAAGATATTTTTAATCAACAGTCAAACTCAAAATGAAGGAATCTGCATGTCAATTAAAAAAAAAAAAAGAAGCCTCATCAAAAACATTTTATGGCAGGACAGGGTAGTAAAATGTCATGTGGTGCAACTCCTAAAGAAAATAAATATTTTTTAATTACTAATTGTTTGAAGTAGTAAATGTTTGTGGAAAAAAATGTTTTTTTCCTTTAAAACATATATATATATATATATATATATATATATATATAGCCTACTTTGTTGCTTATTTATTTTTAAAATGACAATTAAGGTGTCCCAGACTAAAAGAAATATGTTTACTTTATGGTTACACCGTTGGAGTCATTAAATTAAAACGGTTTTTGAAAATAGTATAAAAATCAAGTTAATTTATTTCATAATAATGATAATAAAATCGTTTAGTTTAAGTTGTAGGCTATATTGTGCATTACTAATTAAAACCATAACAAAAGTGATAATTTACCTCAAATTGAAAATAAAGGAAACAACTTGAACTTTGAACTGTAACCATTATGTAGGCTATACATAAACAAGTCTATCCCAATGACAAAGACTCTATCAGTCTATCAGTGGTTTATTTGTAATACCTTCAGTAGCCTATTTATCAATTTCGTTGCGAGAGCAGTGAATGTACAGAGAGCCCGCCCACACGCTATCATGATTGGTTGTGATTTGATTGACGTTGTCGCGTTTGGTGTGGACATACAAACATTTACCCCCGGTTTCCCAGACAAGGCTTAAGCCTAGTCCTAGACTAAAATATAAGTCTGAGCTGTTTCAACTGAAATAAACTTGCACTGACAGATCTTAAAATATATCAGTGCATTTGTTGTGTCTCAAGATGCACCCCAGTAATGTTTTTTTCTAAGCATGTTTATAAAAATTGCTTAAATGTCCTAATTGAACTATGGCCTAATCCTGGCTTAGTCTAAGCCCTGTCTGTGAAACCAGCCTTAGTCTCTCGAATCTTATCGCTTAAAGTTAGGATAAGGTTTAACGTCAGTTACCCATAAACAGCAGCAGCTTTCGGCGTAGAAACAACTTTTAACTTAGAAATTGCTAATAAATTTCTGAATTAATTACAAAGAAACGGCAAGTAACACATCTGAATTAAATGTGAAATTTTGTCTTAGAAAGACTGAAATAGTAAAACGTAGCTACTCCGGTAATCTTTGTTTTGTTTGCATCTAATTTCTTTGCAGAACTCTAGATTAATACATAACCAACATGAAATAAAACTATTTTAAACATTCCACCTTCCATAAATATCTATGTAGTAGCTCGATGTAGAGAGGTGGTGGTGTTGTCTTGGGTTAAATGCTACTGCAAGCTTTGGCTTCATGCATAAATCTTTCCACATGAACACACTGTTGTATATAATCTTTTCTGTCTGCACACATATACACAAACAAACAGCCCAAGGTGAGAGTGAGTGCACTTTCAGTCTGTTGAGTAGCAGGCCTTATTAGGAGGCGCCCAGAGGGTGGGAGGAAGGTGGGTGAGGAAGATGGGAGTTCCCAGCAGTCTGTGCATGATGACTAAACCATGTTTAACGTTATGATACAAGACACAAGAGAGCGCAAAGCTTCCTCTGGCTAATCGGCTTATTGGGAACAAATGTAAATCGGCTCAGAAGGCACAGTTGTAAATATGACTTGTTTGGCTGGAGGGTCAGGCTATCTTTCTGTGCGAGAGAGATTTTGTGTTACTCTTGTAGAGGTTCTGAAGAAGTGACGATTGGATTAGTTGGGACCAGGAAGGATGTTCTTTCGCATAAGGCTGACTTATGGTTTGGTGTTGGTCTGTGAAATTCTTCTTAATGCATCTACATAATGCATCTTATAATCTTGTACTGCAGTTATATCTGATCAAATGTACATTATTATTATTCTTTAGCTTGGGTTGAGCAAATCATTTTTGCTTAGATGGAACAGCAGCTACGCTAATTATGTCTCTATTTGTTTCTCTGTTTCTGATTAACATCCCGTGGTAACTGGGAATTACAGAAGCTTCAGTCTGGATCCAACCCTGAAATGATCTGAGATGACCAAACACCTGAGAAAAGATAATGCCAACCCCTCAGAGGACTTCGGAGGATGCCAACGCTCAGACAACATACAGAATTACCCAATTCTGCCATAAGTTAAATATATTAAGGCTCTGCAGTATATAAATATATTGTGGAAACTTAATTTCCTGTAGAGCTGCTTTGCAACAATTTGTATCGTAAAAAGTGCTATACAAATAAACTTGAACTTGTGAAATTCTTCTGGTATTACAATCTGTTTTCTCTGCTTATATTTATTGCTCTCTTTCTGATGATTCATTTTTTAATTTTCACACAAGAATTGCACGTGTGTTAGTCAATTCACTGAAGTTGTTTTGATGTGCAAGGCTACTGCATATCCTGCTTCTCTCTATAGGCTGCCTGTTTTTGTTGCCTTAACAGATCACTCATATACTGCAAAAATTAAATGTTCCATCATGACTAAAAAAATACAATTGCAGTTTTGTATTCACTGATTGTAAAATTGAAGTTGCTTTGTATTATTTAGCTAATATTGCATATTAAGAGTAGGAAATCTAAGAATATTTCTTAAGTTTATTTTTTATTTTTTGCAAACTGTTTTTGTTTAATATTATGTGCATCAATTTTTTTTTGTTATTTTTTAATCTAATCAAAATAACCCAACTGCAGTTTGATTGAAATTAATTGGAATGCACAATTAAAAACATGATTTTGTTTGGAAAAAAATTTAAAACTTTCACTATTATTTATAGGACAGTAGAGTGTAGATAGCAAAGTAAGGGTGACAGCGAGGACATGAGAAACCTCTGTGCCTGGAGCCAACTGCAAGAGCAAAAGCACTGCCACAGCTCTAGCATATTTTGCATTTAAATTCTGTTTTTAGAATTTATGAATATTAAGTAAAAAGCACATTCTGTAGTATAGTGTACAGAGAACCTCAAACGGTCATAATCACGCTGAAAATTGACCTGCTCAGCAACAAGTTTTTTTTCATTACACCCCAGTGAATCCAGCCCCATTGCTCACAGATGAGCACTTAATTGATGTTGTAGATGTAAAAGTCTAATACACTCAAGCTGTACAAAGCTGCCCTCAAGATTAATGACACACTCGCTTGACCTTGAGCCCAGGACCTTTACAGACCACTGCTATTCACACCCACGCAGACAGCTCAGTGTCCACACACAGCCCACTCATCCAATTGGAGCCTTGAGCGTCCTGAGAGTCTGAAAGGTGTTCACCAAAGTAGATCATGCTCTATTTTAAACTCCTAAGGTGCATTTTCTAAAGACGGCCCAATCTGGCAATTATAAAGAACTGACATCTATTAAATGCTGCAAGCAGACGAGATTAGGGTTATAACCAGCCTATGGAGATTCCAAGAACCATGATAGGTGCTATAAATAATGTTTGGAAACAGTTTGTTCTGCTTGACCACTAATACCACTACATTTTAAATATAGAAATGATTATAAATAGGGCACAGTAGCTCTAATGTAAGTAAGGAAAATAATTTGAATAGTTTTTTTTTATGAATATTTACTTAATATTTACATTTTATACACAGTACAGACTAATCTACAAAAATTAGTTTGATTTTTACTTCATTATTAAACAAGCTTATTAGCTTACATGGATTTTCAAGGAAAAGCTTTGTAATTTTTATGTATATATATTTTAAAATTATATATATATATATATATATATATATATATAGATAGTTTAATATATTTTTTTTAAATAATATTTACTTTTTTACATACAGTACACAGCTATTTAGATTTTTAGTTTGAAAAAAATGCATGATTTTTAGCTTTATTTGTTATTAAACTAGCATAGTGGCCTACATGGATTCTCAAGGAAAAAATATATATATATTATTTTTATTTTTAATATGATAATAATTTTCTATACGGTACACACTTATTGTTTTAATGTTTATTAAAAATTGATTTCAAACATTCAAAGTTTGATTTGTAGCTTGTTTTGTTAAGCTTTTGTTATTAAGCAAGCTTTTAAATGGCATAACAGAAATAGTTTGTAATTACATATTTGCTACAGAATTATTTATCAGTGTTTGGTATATTGTAAGTGAACAGCATGAATTATAAATTAAATAGAAAAAGGTAGAATAGCACTGCCACTATAAATGGAACCGCCTAATTTCCAAGTATAGGTCACGATTTAAGAGCCTCAGCTAGTAAGATTAAGTCATCTATTTTAGGACTTGCCAGCTACAAATAAATTATGGGACATTTTTGAACCACCACATAACACTTTAAAGCAACAGAGGATATCCTCACACTGCATTAACATGGGTTTGTGGCATTATGGAATAAATACAATTGAAACTGGTGTCTTATTTTGGAATTTGAATAGGTTCAAATAAATCTTCACAATAGATATCAGATGTCCTTTTTCTCAGGATCACTGGAAGCTGTGATAGTCTCAGCTCTTCTCATGCAGTGATCTGGTGTGCATGTTTAATACTTAGGAGAAAGTGCTGTGTGTGGATATGAAGCTGTTGAATAATGAAGAGGGCCAATGGCACCCATGCAACTTTCATGATGCCTGCTCTCCATGTCCGTGCACAGGGAGCGTCGAGAGCATCTCACGGGTGTCAGCTTGTCAGACCGAGAGGACAAGTGAACTTTCATTTCCACCTCGGTGAGCAAAACTCTCTCTCTCTTTCTGCCCCCACAGAATCTCTCTTGCTCCTGCACACACACACCACTTGACTACACTCTCTACCTGTTTCCACATTATATATGTGCTTGCTTGGCTCTTTTTTCTTCTGTGTGTCAGTCTTAATGAGCTCAGACTTATGAATTTGAACAGCATCTTTTATAGGCAACATATGAAAACACAAGCTTGCATTGCATTTGCATAGACAGAGGATGCACATAAATATTGTTTTATTATTATTACTTTATCGGTGATAAGGATAATAACAGCAAATGCACAGAAAACAAAAATTCTAGAAAGATCTATATATGTGTGATTTCCCCCCAAATGGCCATCAATATGATTTCATTTGTTTCATATGTTATATTGCCCATTGTTTGTTCAAGCTAGTTTATATGCATTAATGTTAACAAGTGAGACATGTAGGCTATACATATTCAAATATAATATAATATAATTGTTTCAAATAATTGTTAATTTTAAATAATGATATTTAAGCATTATATTTGTGAAAAAATGTTTTTCAAAATCCCATCAACATATCCAGTCATATCTTTAAGTAAAAGACACATACACAATCACAAATATAGACTACAACATATTAAACAATATTGACCTTTTCCCAGAGTCCCTTTGTCAGGTTGTTTTAACTTTGTTTTACTTAGATGAGTAATCTGCTGTTGATCTGCGTAATCTGTACTATATACCCAGGTGTTTTAGGAGTAGGTGTAGTCTTAAGTCTCTCAGGGAATATAAATATACAGTATCTGTGTTTATGCAAATAGCCATCACCTCTTTGACCTCTGACTAAACCGGCAACATCCTGTTGTGCCAGTATGTGAAAACCTGAGACCCTGAATAGATCCTGAATAGGCTCCTAATAGAAAATAGAGATGTCACAAAGATGTTAAATGCTAACTGTTAAATTCCCTCTACATAAATTCTCAACATTTTTATTTTCTCCAACATTTTTGGAGGATGGAGAATGGAATCTGCAATGGTTGTTTATTTTACTTTAGTTTTAAAATCAAATAAAATCAACCCTGCTGTTGCAGAAGTCGAGCAAGTGTTTAATCAGTTGTTTTGGATGGCTGGCTACCCTTCTGTTACCACTGCACAGATTGACCTCATGTGTGACACATGTCCAGGCGGCCTACAGTAATGCCATCTTAGTGCTGCTGAGCCTCTTATAAACTCATAAAGTTCAAGCCAGGGGGAGATGGGAATCAGAAAGGGACCTGTAATCCACACCAGCTAAAATGACCATTTAAAAATATGGTTAAAATCCTGGATATGGTACATATGGCTCTATAAATAATTAGAAAATAAATGAATAACAAATTAAAGTAAAATAACAAAATAAAACCAAATTTGTACATTCAGAAAAATGTAGTGGCCTTTCATCCTTGCGCATAAAGATGAAAGCTTAAATTGCTTAAATCCACAAAATTAATTCCATTTCTCCAGCTTGAACTGGAAACTATCACTTTACCACTGTGTGTACATCGGAGCATGGCTTAGGGATGGATTGAGAGGAGGGAGTGTGGACTTTGCTTGCTAATATGATCAGTGGATCTTAAGCAGATGCACGAGTGGCTCGGGGCATAAGTCCATAAACGGGGCATTATTGCCTAATCACTTCTGGAGATACCTGGGTAAGGAGGCTGAAAGTAAGCCACACACAACATCAAGGTATAGGTGCTATATAAAGTAATGTAAGAGATTTTTATTTTTGTAGTTTTTTCCAAAAAACAAATTAGTAAATAAATATATATATATATATATCATAAATTGCCTAGCATATACTTGTCTGCTAAGCAAAGGAAGATTGACAAACCATTACTGGTATACACTATCTTTAGTAAAACATACTAATAATCTTTGGTTAATGTACAACTTTATTTATTTATTTATTTTTATTTTAAGAACTGTTCACTGAAAGATTCCAAAAATCTGTGGCATTACTCCAAAAACGCCCTTTTGGAACCTTTATTATTAAGAGTATACATGGTAAGAGTTTAAATGCTATTTAATTTATTTATTTCAAATAAATAAATGTATTTCTTTAAGAAATATATTTATTTAATTTAAATGTATTTATTATTTATTTAATTTGCTTTTAATTGTTGAGATTGTTGAGATTAAACCAAAAAGCTATTGTGCAATCTTTTGTTTCTTTATTTAAATGTAGTTTTTTTTTTTTCTTTCATTCAACTATTCACTGCATTTTGTTGTTGTTGTCAGAAGTGCCAAGGAGGTCATGTTGATGAATTGTGTAAGATTTCACAAGCTTAACAGTGGAAGAAAATGCTGAAATATGTGTTAAAACGCCTCTCACAGTAGGCAGGGATTTTCTGGGCATGGCAAGGACAGATGTCACAGAGGCCTACATCATATCAGGTCACTTATAGGCACTGGTGCAGTCTCGTGTTGCTGGTTGGCACGTCAATGTTGATGTAACTGGTCAGATGCTTGCTGTCACCAGACCGGGTGGAGGAGCTTAGAGTCCCTCTGGAACCTGTCTTAACATGCATGTGTAACGGAAAGTGCAGCCAGTGGCGAGCACTGTTGTCCACGTGCAAATATGGAGGCTCAAAGACCTAAGGGGAGGGGGGGTCATCCTGACCTCTGTGATCGTCAGTAACCCCACACAAAATCCTTCATGTATCCTCAGGATGTTACATCGTATTGCACGTTATAGTGTGATATGTCTGAAAATGATGTCTGATTTATGCATCGGGTGGACTGGGCAGAACTGATGCTCCGTATATGACAGTGGTGCTCTGAGACCTCAAACAATGCAAGCCTTAAGATTGTGATATCATGCAATGAGCTCAGCGACGGCTCCACACTGAAGAACATGATGTCATCCAACTAGCGACAACAGAAGCTGTTTATTTTTCTTTTTTTTCAGGATAAGGAGAGATGACTTATAATCAGATGTCAAAAATCACGTTCAACCAAATATGCTGGAAAAAGAGAGCTGGCAATTGCTTTAAGCATATGACCTTTAATCAAAGCTCAATGACACATTTGCAATCAAAGCATGCAAAAGAAAAGCATTCATAATTAATCATTGTAGAAACACTACGGAAACATGAACCCTTGTTTAATCTGACAGTAATTAACCTTAACGTCTTTACAATTCTTCTTCACTTCTATGCAAAATCAAATTTCTATAACACAGCTGAACTAATGATAAAAATGATCAAGAAAATTACCTCTGAATCAAGAAAGATAGAAAGAAAATAAATTTGGGACAAAAACAAATCTTACAATTTGTCAAAAATAGACAAAGCATTATAGAAAACCTTTACTTATTTGTTTTATTGTTTATTTGTTTGTTTATTCATTCATTCATTTTTTACATCATATTTAAGGAATTGTAAATTCCATCATAAATCATAATACATTTTTGACCACGATTCATATGTAAATTTCTCTCACACTTTTGATCAATAACTGAATGAGTGAATAAATGAATGAATGCATATTGTGTAAGGAAAATGAATAAATGGACAAAACATTTGAATAAATATTACATAAAGTAAAATGCCTGATATTATTATTTCAATAAATTAAAAAAGGATTTTACAAATAAACAGCAGATATGCAATATTGTGCAGCAGTCAGTGCTTCCATTCATTAAACTGTAAAACTATATACTAAAAATATTTTAAAATTCAAAACAAAAACATGAATTTAGTATGATGATACGGTGTGCAAAGCGATAGAATAGCAAATATAAAAATGGCAGAGCATTAAACGCACAGTTACAGCAAGCATTTGGTGCTTCATTGTGCTGAAATATTGTGTTCTATTAGTTAGCTGTATAGACAGAGTTTTTATTCAATAGCCTTCTGAGAATCACTCTATAGGGCACAAATAGCGCAAGACAATTTTTTCCCTCTCTTTATTTCAGAGTAAGTGGACAGGATACGGCGAGGAAAAGGGGGGAAAAAAGCAATGTGACTATCTGGGAGCAGAACGGAGAATTGAACAGCGCATAAAGGAAAAGAAAAAGACGGACACGCAGCGGTTGTTAGTCACCTAGCAACAAGTCTTCCATCAACACCCCCCTCGTTCCCTCAGCCTCTCGTCCATAGTCTTCCCACTGTGCTCCTTAATTCAGCAAATGTGCTACGGATGTACTCCAACTCCTCCCCTCACCCCCTGCTTCCCCTTACCCCGACAAAACACGTTCCGAGGTGCGCTGAAGGACGCGAGCCTCCACCTCACACACAACCACTCAGCCACCCCATTGACCGCTGAGGCCTTTCTCCCGGAGCACAAAGGGGCAAGGCACAAAGCCCTGAAAAGAGGGGCAGGCCCAACAGGGAAAACATTTGCTTCTAATTGTGATTGACTGCATAATTAAAATGATGTTCTTTTTTTGTGTGTGTGTGTGGGGTGGGGTGGGGGGGCTCTAAATGCTGAGGAGGGGCAGAAGGATGCTTGTTAAAGCCAGCACTTTGTCACCAAGTAATGAGGAGAAAGCATTCCTGCTGGGTAGAGTGGGCAAATATTGAGATTGCGCCTGGAACAACTCAGAGCGCCTCTTCAAGTGTCTGCACAATGAGAACAAAAAAGTGCTGGGGTCTCACACATGTGCGCACTATTAGACCCGTATTTAAGCAGCCAGAGGCATAGAAATATGAACGCAGGCATAGAAAACTCACTGATACACAATACATTGGCTCGGCTCTCTTAAAAATATCTGTAAGCTATGCTTCCTTGAAGAACCTTTTACTTTGATGGTGCCTTTCCATTGCACAAAACGTTCTTTATAGTAGAAAAAGGTTCTTGTTCCTCACACTACAAAAACATGAATCTTCTAAGAACTGTTCAACGAAAAGGAACCTGAAATAGTTCTTCTATAGCATCAGACTCTTAAAGGGGTAGTTCCCCCCAAAAATGAGAATGCTGTCATTAATTAGTAACCCTCATGTCGTTCCATAAGGGTTACTAGGGTCACTCATTCGATTTTGTACGATTTGTCTAAACCCCAGTGATGGGAAGGTTTAGGGACGGGGTCTGGTGTAGGTTATTCGTACAAATTCATATGAATTGTGCAACTAGTAAAATACGTACGATTTGGCAAAAATCATATGAATTTGTACAAGAGAGGTCGTATGAATTAGTCACCTCGTAAAATATGTACGAATTGCAGTGAAATGGGGCTGGATGTCCTTACTACCTTGAACGTGGTAGTTCCCTTGCTGGATTTCATCAATAAATATTTTGATTTATTTTCTGAAGATGGGTTTGGAACGACGTGAGGGTGAGTAATTAATGACAGAATTTTCATTTTTGGGTGGACTATCCCTTTAAAAATAATGGTTATTCTGTGGCATTACACTGTTAAAAAAAAGTTATTTATTGGCATTGATGGTTCCATGAAGAACTTTTAACATCCATGGAAACTTCATTGCACAAAACCTTTTTTATAGTGGAAAAAAGTTTCTTTAGATGATATAAAAATATTCTTCACTCTACAAAAAACATGGTTCATTTAAAGAACTGTTCAATCAAAGGTTCTTTGAGGAACCCAAAATGATTCTTCTATGGCATCACTACAGAAAACTCCTTTTTGAAACCTATATTTAAAAAAAAGTAGCCAAAAACATAACTAATTTGTGGATCTTGAAAGGTTCTCTGAGGAAATCATTCTTCACTCTTAAAAATAAAGTTTCCAAAACTGTGTTTTTGCAGTGATGCCATAGAAGAACCATTTTTGGTTCCCAAAAGAACCTGTTCCTAAAAGAACCATTTTGAAGAACATTTTAAAAATCTTATAGTTTTTTGACTATAAAGAACCTTTTCTGCATTTGAAATGTTCCAATGATGTTCAAGGTTCTTCTTTATTTTTAAGAGTTATGAAGAAGTAGCCGAAAGCGACAATCATTTGTGGATCCTGAATGTGTAGTATGTATATTGTTAACACATTGAATACAAGATGGTTTCTGTCATCAGAAAAGTCTCATAGCAATTCAGATTTCTACACAGGCAAATTGGAGGGCATTTGCCATCAGAGGTCCCACCCGGGGTGCCACAATAGACACATTCAAACCGCCCCCCAAAGGTCAACTTGTTTTCATTGCTTTTGAATTTCAGAATCACCTTGGTGACCATTCTCCCCTCACCTCCATCAGTGGATTGCCTGCGCTGTCTCTTCCCTTTGTCTCCTGGCTGGGTCCTTATGCTGGGTCATGTGCTGTAAAAAGAAACAGACAGGAGAGTGGCAAACATGTGGGAGTCCAATAGGGAATCTTTCAAAAAATGCACAGTAAAGCGTATGCTGTATTTATTGGGCTCCTGAGTTTTCCTAAATGATCATTTTAATACAAAGAGATGATATACTTAACAAGGTTGCAAATTTCTCTAGATTAGACAGCTGTAGTCATATGTTTACACTAATAAAATCTGAACAAAGAGAATATTAAGGAATGTATCATCGGTCTGGTTTTTCTCAAACCCAGTAGGTCCCTGATCATACTGAGCTTGAAATAATTGCTTCTTTTGACAGTACTTTTCAAGTACATATGGATGAATCCACATGTACCCCACTGGTTATAACTTTGCGTCTTACAATGCAGAATATGCATATTTATATTTTTTCATATATTAATGGTTTCATCAAAGGTTTCATTTAGTAGTGCAATAGTAATTGCCATGGCAGGTAGGTCTCAGGAGTCAAGGAAGGGGTCAATATTGAAGTCATTCTCAGGATTTGGTGCCATTTGTGCCTGAATAGTTTAATTTAAAAAGCTTGCTGTTGAACTATAAATCATTTCCTCACTGGAAAAAAAGGGTTGCACCGATCCTCATTTACATTAAAAATTATTGTGCTTTTTGCCAAGGACATTTTGAAAAATTTATTTTTTCCCCTAAAACCACATAATTCGACAAGGGAAATATTAGTGTAATCATAATAATATACAAATAAAAAACATAAAAAATGACCTTTGTTCTTCACTTAAATCCAATTAAACATCATTTGAAAGGGATCAGAAAATGGGGCACAATGAACATTAAAAAACAACAACAACAAAGCATGAAATTTTTATTTCTATAAAGTCAAAAAAATACATTCTAATTTTGTAAATACTCCATTACTATTAGAATTATAGAATTATAATTTTGTATATAATCCATTAATTTTAAAGGATTATATACAAAATGTGAATTCTAATGATACAATACTAAACAACAAACAAACTTTTAAAAATACAAATCACTGTTTGTTCTTTTTCTTTCTTTCTTTCTTTCTTTCTTTCTTTCTTTCTTTCTTTCTTTCTTTCTTTCTTTCTTTCTTTCTTTCTTTCTTTCTTTCTTTCTTTCTTTATATATGCATTGTGACTGATTCAAAGTAAGAAATAAGAAATAATTTTATCTGATGCCTTGATACATTTGTTGTTGAAACAAATGTTGATTTGTTGTCTTTTTCTTTTTTTATCACTCTTGTTGAAAAGCATCTAAAATATTATTATAATAATTATTAATAATAATAATAAATTATTATTCAGAGTTAAACTATAATAATTTATTATACTTTTTGCCCTTCAGCACTAGAGGTAAATCTCTCAAATAAACTGCTGTGACCTGTTAATATGTATATCGTTGTAAGTCATGGAGATAAACATGGTGCACAAATGGCAGTTTTCTCAGAATTTCCCTTCTACTGCAATATTAAAATCAGACTTTGTGTGAGGACCATTCTTACACTGGCAAAAATCAGACAATATAATTTAACAATCTATGATGCAGTTCATCATATTATGTTATATTATATTATATTATATTATATTATACCAAACTAAATTTGTTATTTGCACAGACAATAGATTTTGTACAGACAAGACAGAATTTTAAGTGCTTCATGAGTTTATTTTGGGACTGTAGCCCATTTGTGACTGTAAATAGTCTGTCTTGAAATAATAAGCTTGAGTATGACTGTGTTTTCCAACACAGCATGGAGGTGAGTTCCCAGGCAACAATCTAGTTTGAGGCCCTCACGTCATCTTTAATTTTTCAATGATTTGATGAAGAGCAGGGACTCATCATCCAAGGCAAATACAAGAAAGTAAGGCCCAGTCACGGATGCCCTCTTTGCATAGCAAAAGTGGTTTGAAAAAAGGTCACGAAGACTGGCTCTCCTCCCAGAGCTCCTCGATGTGTCTCTCGGGTGCAGAGACTCTAAGCTGACACCAATTAAAGAGATTACATCTCAGTTTACAAGGAAAGCTGAAGTCCTGCATGCTGGTGATCTTATCTGACAAGGTTACCAGATGCCAGGCAGGGAGGGCATGAACTCCAAGGCTTTCAAGTGGCCTCTTAAGAGTGTTTTCACCACTCAAAATGTCAGTACCCACAGGCCAGTGTCTGAATTACATTTGAGACACAGAAAATTTTGCATGTGTGAATGTCACTTGTGGTGGTATACATATATTTTCTGTCACATGAAACCAGCATCAAAATAAGTTTCAGATTTGTGTTGATGTTATACGCCTTTACCATCAACACATTTCTGAAACTAACTAATGCATATATATATATATGTATGTATAATTACCAGAAATCTAGAAATAATTGTAGACAAATAAAGTCCTTTGCAAAAGTATTCAGACCCTTAATCAATCCTTTCTTTGGAAAATGTGGTAATTTGAATTTGGTATAAGAAAAATAATATACTATTTGCATTGGCATGTTGTGAGTGTGACCCTCCCATGCAATTGTTATGAAGAGCTCTTGATTGGTTCACCTTTATTCTCAAGCCAGTGAACTCTGAGCTCCTTCAGACTGATTCTTCACCTCACTGTGGCCTTACTCAGGCCACTTGAGAGAGTTTTGAGGGACCAGCTTTAGTAGGAAGTGTCAGGTGGTGTTCTGAAGCTAATACTTCCTGATATGTTTGCTGTTCAACATGTCTTTCCAACTACATATTATTTTTTCTGCCATGAAGCAAAAAGACAACAACATAAATTCAGCTGCCTTATAAACGGCCTTGTGCAACTTTCACACTGGATAACCCATAGGCCTAGTTATTGGAGAAGTTCACTCACAAATAGAAATTTTAATTCATTTTCAATTTCCATTTTTGCCCTTATTCATTCCTTTCTATGAAATTCAACATAAGACTTTAAGCAGAATGTTCAAGACTCAAAACACCTTTTTTGTATGGAAAACAGATGCTAGGACACTCTGCTTATGTCGTGTTTCATAATGTGTGGTCAGAATGATGACAAAATATTTTTGAGCAAAATATTCCATTAACTAATGTTAAAGTTGTTTTAATGTTGTGCAAGGCCATGTGTTTCTTGTATAGCAGTTGGTTTGGTCTGCACAAGTTTTTGCATCAGTTTAAAGGACTGGGGCAAGCTGTCACACCTTTTAAAGAAATTGTTGCTGCCATTTTATTTATTTTTATTATTATTATTGTAAGCTTTATAATTCAGCTGAGATAAGTCGATTGCCACATATTTGGTTCCCTACTGTTAAAGCATGGATGATTTCCCTTGTCGCTTTCAGATTTTTTCTTGCTTTTTTTGGTTCATTTAATTTTAGTTCATTATAATTAGTTTTTATAGTTTTGTATTCTGGTAACGTTCCATGTGTCTCTCTCTTTCTTTTAATATCCCATAGCTCTGTCAGATTCAGTCACACTGATGTTATTTTAACAACCTGAAAGCCACGGAAGAGACTAGTAACAGTTTTTATGGTAAAGGTTTTGTCAGAGGACTGTTTACACCTTTTTCATGATATAAAAAAGGACGTCAGGAAGTTCCTAAAATCAGGAACCAAGGGTGAATAAAATGTTCAGTGAAAGCCTGATGATTTAGTTGAAAAGGCAGAAAGACCTCCAGTCTGTATTGTTTTACATGAGAATTCAGAAGATGCTGTTGATTTGTTTGGATGTTTGAGGCAGCTCAGCTCTTTGTCTGTCTTCCTGCCCTTCACTGAAGAGTAACTGACCAGCTGCAGAAGTCAAGCCCACCCACCAAACCCTTTTCTCCAATCACAGAGTGAAGAGTTTTTCTGCTTTACCACCGGAATCATCACGATGCCCAGATCGCACGAGAAGCAGGTGCAGATGAGGTTTGTTTGTGTGTGTCTGTGTATGTGTGTGTGAGGAACAGGTGCAGAGGAACTCGTGTGGGGGGCTTTGCTTTCACAGTAGCCCACTGACTTGATGGTTATATATATGACAAAGGTTGAAGGTTACCTATTCTACAAAAGCTGAATTTGTGCAGGCTTAAATATGGCTTTGTTTGTGTTAAAATTATTAGGTCTAATTTTTCCAAGAAAATTGGATTGCAAAACTAGCTCAAATGAAATTGGTGGAAGTATGGGTATTCAATAGACCATCATTTCTTTTGCCATTACAGACTGAAGTAGGCCTTTTTCCAATTTCTGCAGTGTTTAAAATATAAGCAGCTGACAGTCATTGCTTTAAACAAACTCAAACAGAGAAAAAAGAGATTTCATTGCAATGGTTAAAATTGAAATCAAAGTCATAATACATTTGGCATTCAAATAGTGACATAACAATGTTTATCAAAATAATAATAATAAACTTTGTGTTGTTTGGTGAATTACTGCACTAATTTCTCTCATCATAATGTGATTATGTATTTCCTTGGATTAATGATACTGAATTACTAGTAAGATATTGAATAATATTATTTGATACTTGTATAGAAATGTTCAGTTTATTGTTGAATGAAAGGATTGACTAAATTGATTTTAACACTAACTAAAAAGATAATAAATGTAATAGATTTTTTAGAGGGAATACTAAATACATTAGTCAATGTGAGGAAAATACAGCATAAGCTGTCGTATATTTGGAGGTCTTTACATTCAATTTAGCAAGAATTAGTGTCTATTAAATAAGATCATGGTAATTTTGTTCATGTATTCATCCAAGGTCACAGAACGTGTTAGAATCACAGCTTACACAAATATCTGAGTCTCTCCAGCATATGGTGCAGAAAAAATAAGAATGAACTTGTTGCACCATCATGAAAGGAATCGCATCATATTAATTTGGTTACTTTTTAATCAAATATTTTTTAAAGTCATCTCATTAATGCTTTTAGTAACCTTTGCCAAAACAGCAGTGCTTTTCCATAAAAACTGCAAGAGTCTGTCCAATCAGCCAGTCACTGTGGATTTAAATGGAACATTCACCATGGCTTTGCTTCCAAACACTATGGTTTTTCAGAATAACGCTGAATGGGAACGCACTCTTGCACAGCTGTGTCCTGGTCTGTCAGTAGTGTGTCGGTGGGTTGGTGTGTGCCTTTATAAAGGGTCTCATCTAGTTTGTTCAACCAACCAACCCTACAGAAGAATCCAACCCTACAGAAGAATCCTTTTATTTTATAAATGGAAACACCTGTAAACATCATCAAAACCAAAAAAACAGCACCTCATTTAAGTATACTGTATATCTTTGGCACATGTGTTAGGCCTTCCTTGAAAATATGGTCGATGACGCAACAGACATTCAAATAAATCACTAAATCAGCTTTCTCACAGCCCATTTTGTTCACTTATAAGATAAATATTTCTGAAAATAATAAAATCTATCTTTGTTCAGCGATAAAGAGGATTAAGGTGTCATCTTTGTGTCTTTCAGAGTTGCTGCCTCTCTTTATCAGTTCAGACATTTAAACATCACTGTTATTAGTATAATCTTTATTACAGGCTCTAGGCCCAATAGTAGGACATACAACACATACAACACACAAAAAAAAACCCATTTAGATAAACCTATAAAATACACACATTTTTCACAAGAGTCTTAAAAGGCAGTCATACCAATGCTTCCATAGATGTGATTGATATCGGACCGAGCTACACCTGGGACTTGTGAGCCTTACTATAATACCGTTTTGTGACTCATCAAGTCGACACATAAACTTAAACATCCTCAAAAGGGCCTGTAAACAGCTTAGCCTCAAGTCACAAAAAAGCTTACTTGCACTGCTGCTCCTGGGCTTCTTCAACAATATCCTCAGACAATCATTATATGCTACCTGCAGTTTACGCATGGTCTCCTTTTTGTAGTTGACCCATAATGGTGCTGCATACATAGGGGTGCAATAAGCACGAAACAAATGCACTTTCACATCATCAGAACAGTAGTGAAATTTCCTAACTAACATGTTCGCTTGGATATACAACATTCGTCTTTGCCTATACATGTCAGCATCATCTTCCATCTTGTCAGTAATAATATGCCCAAGATATTTTGTACAGTTAGATACACAGATACAATTGTATATCTAAAGAAAGAAACTAAATAAAAACCCTGAAGCCACAGATTAGGGCCTTGAGAGAAAAGGTATGTTGAACCTGAACTCTCAATACAACCACAAAACAAAGACTTTGTACTTACAGTATATATATATATATATGAAGGTTAGCGAAGGGGAAAACTCAGCTTTAAAAAAAACAAACACCAGTGGAATGGCAGGGACAAATCCAATTGTTGAAAAGAATTGATTGCAAAGTAAAAGCCAGATTCCAGAAATCTATAGCGCTGTATGATACATAAAGAAAAGAGAGCATGAAATGGAGTGGCAGCAAATTTTCAGCTCAGAGACACATTTTGACAAGGACGCCATTCAAATGCAACCAGAAGAATCCAGGAATCCAGTTACATGGGTCCAATTCAAGGACAACATACAATTATCATGTGTTTGTTGTTGATTGAAACAAAGCAGCAACATTCATTTGTAAAACAATGATTGCATGACATGAGATTTATTTTAGGCAATAATGCAGGGATTTATTTTGCAAAAAATATTGGCTTGATTTTCCCTGCTTATTATACAACTAAACTTGCATATGTACATTCATAAATGTGGACATAATAAATTTTATTTGGGTTGAAATTATTATCCTAAAGCTTTTGCTATGTAAATATAGTCTTACAGTATAATTATATTGAAGTCGATAAGTGAGATGAAAGATGGCGGCAGATGCTCATGACAATATTAGGAAATATCTGACTCCTGGGTGCTGCAATAGACAATCACAATCAAGTATTTCAGAGAGCAGAGTGATAATTAAAAAGTAAAGGTTCGTGTAACAATCGCTAGCAGATATGTTACACTTTGTTTTAAGGTGCCCTTGTTACAGTGTAATTATACATTTAAGTACTGAATAATATGAATTAACTACATGTACTTATGGTTAGGGTTATTAGGCTTTAGCTTAGGGTTGCTTGCATGTAATTATGCATAATTTATTGTTATAATAATAGTGAGTACATATAACATGTGCAACAAGGACAGCTTAAAATAAAGTGTTACCTTATTTATTTTGCTAAATCATTCATTCAGAACCCACTTGGAATCATTAAAACAGATTTGAGTGTGCTTATGTAGTGGATGAAGGATGTTTTCAAACATTATACTAAAAACTATATCATTTTTGCATAGTCTGAGGAGCACCTACAGTGTGAACTCAATCAATCAAAAAAAATATAAATATCAATCTGCACTTTTAAATGAGTTTGCATTTTTTTTTAACAACTAAAAAATTTGTTCCATTTCAACTTTATATAAGCATCTCTGTGGAAGTGACTTTCATTCAGACAGTTCTTCTGCAGAAGAGAGCTGAATTTTATAATATTACAAAACATTACAGTTATTTAGCAAATATCAAGGCCAATATTCCTCATTGTACAGATTTTCATTATTATTATTATTAGAAAAAATATTCACAAAAAAAATAAAAAGAGAAAACTTTTTTTTTTTTTTTTGGTTGCAAGTGGTTAGCTTGGACAAACATGAGTAGAGATTGTCTTTTTGTGTGGTGTGAGGACCATTCAGACTGTGCATTTAACTGGAACCAATCAGTATTGAGTTCATGCCTGAATGGTGGAAAGCAGGAAACACACCAGAGCAATGCTTAATGCAGCATTGCTGTAATACTGGGGGTCAATAGTCTGCCCTCTGCAGAAGAGGAGCACGAACAAATCATTTGCACCTTTAACATATATAAATGCTAAAGCTGACAGTGATATATAAATTCAGAGATATATAAAAGTTGGTGAAAGAGAAGTGACTTCAATGAATGTTATATGGCAACCAATGAAACGGTATGGCAACCTAAACTCCTCTATTCTGTTGAGATTAATTTCTTCATGTGTAAAATGCATGTGATATAAAAATAATCAGTTCAAAATTACCCATTTATTTTCCATTTCATTTTTAAAATTATGTTCAACAATATACACTCTTAAAAATAAAGGTGCTTAAAAGGTTCTTCACACCGATGCCATAAAACAACCATTTTTGGTTCCACAAAGAACCTTTCAGTCAAAGTTTCTTTAAAGAACCATCTCTTTCTTACCTTTTAATAATCTGAAGAACCTTCTTTCGCCACAAAGAACCTTTTGTGAAACAAAAAGTTTCTTCAGATGTTAACGGTTCTTTATGGAACCATTTAGACAAAAAGGTTCTTCTGTGGCATCGTGAAGCTTTATTTTTACATCCAAGTGTGCACATCTTAATATTTTTAAATATATTTTTCAAAATAAGCATTTTTTTAAAGACTTAATAATTCATAAATGTCATTACTTTGGGGGAGGGGGTTGATGAGGGTCTACACTTTTGTCCAGCATGTTTCAGCACATTGTTTGCAGCACATGACTTTGCTTTTACAGACAAAAGTATATTAATATTTTAATATTTTAACAAAACCGCTTCACTGCTTGTCATTTGTTTTTTAAGAAAAAAAAAAATGCCAATCTACTAAACAGAGTTTTCGTTATAAGAATTTTAATCTTTCATTTAGGCTAATTTATTTTATATGATATCAACACAGCTAACATTTTTTACTTTATGTCCCCAAAGAATATCAAAATTAATTTTAATTTAGAAATATGCTCATCACAGAAAAGATGTATTGAAGTGACTGAGTTGCATTCTTCATTTACTTTGTAATAAATACATGGATTCAGCCAAAAAAGAATGAGTCATAAACCTGATTTAAAAAGGACCCTCCAAAAGAATGTGAACATGTTATATTCCTCATATATGTTACTCAGCATGACCTGCAGCTAATGGCAATATTTGTTGCTCATCTCCCGCTCGTCAGCGTGCTCAATAAGGTGGCCTTTAACCCTTCCGTGGCCTGTCAGTCACAGCCTGGCTCAAGCGAGCCCATGCGGGCAGAGTAGACAATGCCAGCCCAGTTCCAGATGGACCGCAGCTGTGGTTCAGTGGAGCGTGGACAAACTGCCCTCGTCAGCTGCCTGCATTGCAGCTCTGCCGCATGTTACGCAAGCCGCTCATTCCCTCTCTCTCCCTCTATCTCATGCGTGAAGAGAAGGGCTCTTAATGGCACCCCGGTGACTCTGGGGAAACATAGAGCAAGCTCTTTTACCCAGCAAGCACTGTAACAGATTCCTCTGTTACCATCAGAGCACGGCAAGAAGCTCGAAAGCACCTCAATCGGTTCTTTTCCGACACAGTGAGCAAAAGTCCCTGTCCAGGATTATTTAATCACATTCGTTCACAGGAAAACTAGAAAGAGACAAAGAATTGAAGTCAAAGTGGAAACAATATGCTTGACTTCATTCAGCCACGTGTAACATGGGCCATCATCTGGAACAATAGCTGCTGCTAGCCTACAGTCAAATATTAAATAGAGAAATCATAAGCGGAGGAAGCCGAAGTGAATGTAAACAATCAGAGCGAAGACTCTAAGAAATGCAGCCTATGTTTCTGTTAAGCAAAATGAGGTCAACTGAAATTAAATATGAACTGGGAAATTTAAACAATCTGGGTGAAGCTGCATGCTGGGATGTGGCGGTTGCATAAAACTGCCTATAAAATAAAAACATTAGCAGAACTAGAGAAAGAGGCAACAATTCCCGCCAGCTATTGAAGATGTTCCATGGATATGCGAGCAAGCTGCAAGTCAGTGGGTCACCACCACGTAAAAGGTCATATTTGTGTGCAATCGTAACATTTTCATTGTTGACCTTGAATTAGACATTGATAGTGTTTGGCTTAGAGACGGGGTGCCAGCTGACTGTCAATCAATTGGCATACAAGCACTTATATACATAGACAAAAGACACTGTAAACGACGCTCACATTATTATTTTATTCCCTGAAAATAACTGCACACCTTAGAACGCTAGTCAGCCAATCAGATTCAAGCATTCAATGGCCCCATAGTATTAAATGATATAATGTATCCCAAGACTGGAAGTAAACTGCAGGAGAGAGGGCTGACATCAGATCCCTGGGCCTCAGGGTGGTGCAGGCTAACTGCTGCACGGCCGCGTTAGTCACACTTAATGGCCTCAGTGAGATAAACAGAGCATGATGACATGGGCTAAATAACACATGCAGCCCCAGCATGGGCCAACGCTCTGCTGATACGGCTGGTTTTAAAGAGTGCGGTGCAGAGGAGGATCACCCCACCAAACTTTGACTTTTCCAAGCAGAAGTGCTGCCATGGTACAAGGGTTTGTTGATGTTTCATTGAAAAGAAAATGTATTTCGATTTCTTCTAATGGAATGAAATGGATGATGAGATCTAAAGAAGTCAGTGCCTGTTAATCTCTGCAGAATTAGAAAAGACATGCTCTAGAGCTCCTTTAATATGTAAAGATGCTTTATTTGTAAGTGCAGAGAAGTTGTTCTTTACCTTTTTTTTTTTTTTTACTCCCATACCAAAACAATAATCATCTAAGAGAGTGTCAATGGATTCAGCTGAATCCTTCATTGTGATTCATTAAAACAAACAAACAACAAAAAACTGCTTTTTTATATAATTAATTCAAAATTCCTGTCGTTGTTTGTCATTCGTGACCCTGGACCGCAAAACCAGTCATAAGTTTCAGGAGTATATTTGTAGCAATAGCCAACAATACATTGTATCAAAATTATTGATTTTTCCATGAAGATATTTTGTAAATGTCCTACCGTAAATATATCAAAACGTGATATTTTGATTACTAATATGCATTGTTAAGGACTCAACTTGGACAACTTTAAAGGTGATTTTTTTCAATATTTTGCTTTCTTTGCACCCTCAGGTTCCAGATATTCAAATAGTTGTATCTTGGCCAAATATAGTCCTATTCTAACAAACCACATATCAATGGAAACCTTATTTATTCAGCTTTCAGCATTTTTTTGTTTTTTTAAATTGACCCTTATGACTGGTTTTGTGATTCAGGGTCACATTTTATAAATATTACTACATATAGCCTATACCTCAGGCCTTACTGTCTGATAAAGCTACTGTTCACACATCAATCAACACATTACAGTTGTCAGTTCTGATTCAGACCGTTTAATGCGGTTATGTTCACATACATTTCAGTTATAAACGAGCGTAACAATAAACCGAATTGACGCCGCAGACTCACTGCAGACAATTGCAGTCATCTTCATCAGTAGTTCGATTAATGTTACTTAAGTGTTCTGTTAATAAACTAATTTGAACGAGTAGATGACAGGCCTATTCAAAAGCGTCAAATATGTCTCAGGGAAAGAGGTATGGTAGACTATATATCGACGCAAACTTTTCTCTTACCTGTGGTAGTTATCCTCTCAGTCTCGAGAAAACCCATATAGGCTGTTATTGTTTCAGAAGCGTACAGTTTTACGCGAATGAAAAAAAAAATGGTGCCTCTGTCGAAAGCAGACTAAAGATTGACGGATATAGCCTACATCTCCGTTGTTCAGCCAAATTTTAAATCTCCATGTAAGTCTAACAAATGACGAAAAAAATCGTAGCTACGAAATGAAGTGTGCATAACGATAATAAATTATAATAACCTAGTGAAAATAGGCTTAAGTATGATTGACTCAAATACAATAAAATAGCAGTCATGCTAAATAAAATATAAATTAAGTAACATAAAATGAAATAAACAGTGCAAGGCAATGAGTAAACTAAAAAGAAAAAAAGCAGGCTGCTATTACATTTTAAAATTTAGTTAAATTTAAATAAAAACATTAAAAAGAACTATTAACTGAAAAAAGTAAGATAAACCAAGATTATCAAAAAAGATTAAGCAACGAGCATGTTTAGGGATAAAACACAATTTCAGGAGAAACCTGTATTTTAGTTTCAAATGTCTAAGGAGTTGGATATTTTATGAAGAGTTGTAAAAGAATGTGGCATGTAGTTATTACACAGACATTTTAAAAGGTAAACCAATAGATATATAGCCTAATGGTACAGTTATTGCTAAAGAGTGACTGCCATTCCGTATACGTCCAATGGCGAAGAAAGGAATTCCAACTTCCATTTAACCTAAATGCACTGCATCTAATGAAGGAGCTATGTGGACTGTATGTAACAGCAACAGTGTAGAGTAAACATCAATTATAACGCCTCTCTCGCCCACTCTCTTAAACAGCAGTTCAGCGTAATGAGAGTGCTAGCTTTAACTAATCTAATTTGTGTCTGGCCCTCTCAGTCCCAATGTTACCTCCAGGAAAAAGCAGTAATGTAATATATTGATATGTATTTTTTTGTTGTTCATCTATCTATTCTTTATGTGAAATGTAAATTGGACAAGCTTTTATTGACTTCACCCTGTCTCAGTGTACAGGTTACAGTCAACCATCTAACTCTTGTGAAATATGTGTATAGAAGGCATTGAGGTGTTATTGTAGCAGTCTTCAATAGTTCGCCTTTTAGGTTAAACAAGGCTGAACATATCTATACAAGCACGTAAAACCCACCTATATTGAATCACACCGAGCCATGGAATTACTTAGAAGGAGGGCCATCTCATTTATGCAGGAAAGAAATGAAAGAATGGTTTTGTTTTCAGTGGTACTCCAGAAAGAATTGTGAAATAAAACACTATCACATGTCAAGGAGAAAGTAAAATAAATCAGAGTAGCGACACCAATTTAACAAGCAAGAGTAGAGGTGAAAAGATAAAGACAGCTCAAGGATGAGAAAAACTCTGGGGCCCTCTAGCCACAGTAGACGGTAGCGCTGTCTGAGAACTGTGTATTTCTACATAGCCTATATGTGGCTTAAACGTAAGCTATAAGACTTCAATAAAAGAAAAAATAAATACAATATGACCTGTTTCTGTATGGAATACCTTCACTTTCACATATCCACTTTATTTTATTCTATCAATCTTATGTTGCCACGCGGAAGTAGGCAAGGCAAGGAAAGGCAAGTTTATTTATATAGCAAGTTTCATACACAGTGGTAATTCAAAGTGCTTTACATAAAAGAAAGTGGAATAGACATTAAAAATCAATAAAAACATGGAAATAAAAATAATAAAAACAAGGAATTTTAAAATGATATAGAAATTGATTTAAAATAAAGTAAGCTGTTTGCTTTGAATGTGAGAGACTTCCGATTCATTAGGATCATAGTTAACACATATGCAACTATTTTTTTAGTCTTCCAATTTTTATTTTCCAAAATGTTTACTCTTGTTTTCTTGGTCCACAAACCACCAGCTATTTCAGGAGTGCGATTCATCTGTTCCACCAATGATGCATGGAAGTCAGAGCTGTGGAAGTACTACTTTTTTTTCCCCCAACAGTCTTGCATTACTGTTAAACAGCCATAAATCAAACTGTGTGAAAGTGAACAGGACATTTCTGATAAAGACATGTAGTCTTTTAGAGAATGTCCCCTGAATAGACAAAGGGTACCAATAAAAATTACACAAATAATAAACAAGGAACAAGAGATTTTTTGAATGTCGAAGGCCAAAATTACCTTGAATTACATAGTATAAAAGGTGTAGCTTTGAATGGCTTCTTTTTAAGTTGGCCACCACCCCTCATATTGAATTTCACCAGTAAGGCATTTGACATGATTCTGTGAAAGAAATTACTCAGGATTACTTCACCTCAGAAAAATTTCCACATAAGGTCAATATTACAATTAACAGTAATGTGCAGCGTGGCAATTGCATGCAATGTTAAAACACACACTTTCACAACCACTCATCTATCATGTAAAAAGTGTTCTGAACTACGCCCCTAACCATATCCATACTTGTTTTTGTGACAAGTAATGACTGTCATTCATGGCTTACACTGAAATTATGTTTTGAACTCTTGTTTTCAGTCTGGCTGACTGTCTGAGTTAGTACGGACATCTTAAAACTTCTGAGCAAGAAAACAGGCAGGTATATAAGGAGTTAAAATTGTGTGTGACAGGTTAAATCGTGAATTCAAGTAATATCAAAGGCTGGGTTTTTTTATTGTGGCAATCATATACATAATTTACTGAAATATTATGCAGCAAGACACACAAACAAAATACACACCTGTCCGTGTCTGTTCACAAATTCTCTGACAGAAGATCCATCAACTCTAGACAGATCAATCACAAAACTACACCACCTTGATACTGATATTCACTGTCATGAAGCCTGTTATTCACCTCTGGAAAAAATACAACAAAACAAACTTTATATGAATTTTGGAATTCATATCTCTCATATATAAATGGCTTTAAAATTGTTGTTAGACTTGCACTATCAAACCCTGCAACAATCAGACCTTATTCCAGAAGAAACAGATTATTTTCATTACACTGAGAGATGGATTTCAACTTTGAAAGTAAATGTTAACATTTGTGCTTATTGAATTTGTGGAGGAAAACTGAATTACATTCTGAATTACGCAGGGTGTGCCCCTGTAATTGTACTACCAAGTGTTTGTAGCTTCCTCTACAACAGGGGTGCCAAAACTCGGTCCCGGAGGGCCGGTGTCCTGCAGAGTTTAGATCCAACCCCAATTAGACACACCTGAACCAGCTAATCAAGCTCTTACTAAGCATACTAGAAACTTCCTGGCAGGTGTGTTGAGGGAAGTTGGAGCTAAACTCTGCAGGACACCAGCCCTCCGGGACCGAGTTTGGGCACCCCTGCTCTAAAATGACAATGGTAATGATCATCTGAAAGCTTACTTATGCTCTGATGAATTACAATGGCAATTGTGTCATGACCTGAATTGAACCCTTGGGGTATCAATACAGTGTCATTAAGCATTTAACCTATATTGATAACTACTACGACATTTTAAAAGTGTCACTTGGACATTCAAAATCAGACCATATTCTTCACATATTTCCAGATGCTGGAGCTGGTATTTCAGGGCAACATATAGTTCTTCTAACATTTTTTCTGTTAGAATAAATTCATTCAGATATAAAGTTCAGATATAAAGATTTCAAAACATTAGCACCTACGCCTCACCATATGTCCACAGGTCTGTGAAGATTCAGGGCTTCTGTGTTGTTGATGTTGACCTACAAAGGTGTTATGTTGTGCATCCTGTTGAAAAGAGTAAAACGATCATTTTGAAGATGTTTCTAAAGAGCTTTGCAACCACTTCTGTTACATTTACATTACACTTCATTTACATTTACATTAGGACACTGTGAAAGTTAAAAAACTCAGGGACTTCTGGAAGTAGCTGTCATTGTTTCATGAGATGTGGGCCTTTGCCTCTGTCTTACTTGGAGATCCGGCAGGCTCTGAGTAAATAGTCCTTCTTGGAAATATTACATAGGACGTGTTAGTTTTGGAGCATTTCACTGTCCAATTTTACTATTAAATGCTATAACAATAACATGTATTTGTCCTATGCATCTACATAATGGAGGGAGGACCCTATTATCTGAAATAAAATCTAACAAACAATACATTGCATCCAAAATTTGCATGCCTGCTGAATGAAATGTTTAAAGTACTTACATTTCCATGGAAGGTGACATTAGTTCCATAACCCATTAATGATCATATAAAATCAAATGAGAATTGTACTACATTCACAGTAATTGTGGTGTCATACCTGTTATGTCCTCCTGTAAGTGTGACAGCCCAGCTGTTTATTAAAACATTCAAGAAGTGATGCTGTTCGACTGTTGTACTATGGGATGCAATTCGTCATGTGTTGATCCCTCCATGAGGGGATTGCCCTCACGCGCCAAGGTTGGCTCCACTGACCCTGTCCCTGAGCTGCTGTCACGTTCCACTAAGGCATCAGCCCTTGCACATCGTCGTCTCCACTTCCTTTGGTACTCAGAGGACATATTTAGCCAATCTAAAAGTATAAAATATTTTTAAAGCAGTTACTGAAAAAAAATAATTTACAGACTTCAGCACGTTATTATTGAGCTCTTCCTACATTTAGCTACTTAACATTTCAGCCTCTTTCAGGTAATTTACTTCAAGAAATATACTCTGAAAAGGCTACATCTGACATTAATAACTTTTACTGGGTCATTAAACCGGTCAGGCCAGCCTCCACTTTGAAAAACACGGTCATTCTAGCCGCCACGTTATTTAATAGCTTGTTAAAACAGATCATCTCTGGCATTCATTTATGAAGCCAGTTTCTCTGTCAAGAATGAATGAATGAATTAATGAATGAATGAATGAATGAACAAATAAATAAATAGACCAATTAATATTAAAAACTGTCTGATGAGAAATAAAAAATAAAAGCCTTTTACAACTTGCATATAACCATTTTGTTTCTGTAAATTCACATAGTTATAAAAAAAAAAAAAAAGCCTGTCTCCACAAAAAACTCCCTGTTTCCACAGACCAGTTTCAATTCAGATTGACAGTCCACTACCCCAGGATGTCACTCAGCCAGTTTCAAGAGGATCTGATGTTGCATTACATAATAAAAGCCCTCCAAAACTCATATTCTACCTGTTCTGCCTGTAAATTTAGATAGCTCTAAAAATGAAACTCCCTGTTTCCACAGACAAGTTTTATTTCAGATTGACAGCCCACTACCCCACAGTGTTACTTAACCAGTTTCAGGATGGTCTGATGTAGCATTACAGAATAAAAGCCCTCCAAAAACTCATATATAACCACTTTTGTCTGATTTTGTATAGCTCTAAAAATGAGACTCCCTGTTTCGACAGAACAGTTTTACTTTTGACTGACAGTATATCTCATCAGAGTGTCACTCACACATTGACTAGACTTTCTGATGTATTATTTCAAAATGAAAGCCCTCTAAAAACACTCATGTATGCTGTTTGTTCTGTGAATTCAGATTAGGTAATAAAGGAAACTCCTTGTTTACACAGACCACTTTGAATTCAGATTGATAGTACACCACTCCAGAGTGTCACTCCAGCAACGTCAGGATTGGCTGATGTTGAATTACAAAATAAAAGCCCTCGAAATATTCATACACAAGCTAGGTTGTTTATATATTCAGATAGTTCTAAAAAGGAAACTCCCTGTTTCCTCAGACCACATTCAGTTCAGATTGATAGAAGACTCTCTCAGTGAACTTTTAGCCTAGATGTCACTCACCCAAAGTCAAGACTATCTGATATTACATTTACAAAATTTAAGCTGTTCAAAAGCTCATACCCTTCTTGTTTTCAAAGACCACGTTCATTTCAGACTGATATTACAGTACACAGAATCACTCAGCCAATGGCTGATGATGAATTACACAATAAAAATGAATATAAAACACCCATAAAATGTCATATGGGTACATAGTGCTTTCTACTTTTTCTGATTAATAATACAAGTTTTCCTGTTTTTACAGATGAGTATCCTTTAAAATGATATAGCGTCTGTTCAACTAAAAGTCGGCTGATAGTTTATTTCCAACAACAAGACACTCAAAAACGTGGAGATGACAGAGGATGCACAAGGAAGTCATTCTTATGATCTGAAGTGCAATATTCCTGAAGAGACATATTCCTATGGCCTCTGCCTATATGTTCTGCTATTTCACCGAGTTTGGGGGCACAAGTTTTTCATCTGTGTTGGATATCATTCTTAAATATCTTTATTGTGCAATACAAATGTATATATATATATATATATGAATGTAATTGGGTTTTAGCTGTGACTTTATTTACTTTGTTTATAAACAAAGAGTTTATAACAATATGATAACAATATTGTGAATGTTCATTGTGGTTATATATTACATTAGTGAATACTGGCACATGTTGAGTGGAAACAGGGAGTTTACTTTTTAATCTGAATTGTCAGACAAAACTTTTTGGAGGGATTACATATACAATCCATCTGATAGGAAAGTGGTCTGTGGAAACAGGGAGTTTAGATTAGGTAATAAATTAGGTAATGTTCTGTATATTTTCACATATTTATGTCCTCCTACCGCAACTATTTTTGGCCAGGGACACGGCCTTGCCGTCGGACCAATGTTTGCTGGGTATAGGCAAATGCAGTAAACGATCAAACTATTTGCGCTACAAGATTATGTTTATGATAATGAATTTAAATAATATGATAACAAATACCAGTTTGCAATATCAAGCAGCATAAGGACTGTTTTTGTAAAATATTTGGAAGCCCGAACATTCAAAATGGCCCCACATGCCCTTCAGGTCAAAAATAAGGTGGATAATGTTTAAAATAAATAAAAATGGATTTCTGTTATGTTCATATCACCATTAACTAAACATCAGCTGACATGTAGCCTAGTAAAATTTGAAGGCCTATACTCATATTCTTCAATGCTACCAGATGTGTTTGTGCGAGTTTTCTTGCACCGCTATGCTCGATCGCTCCAGGGGAGTGCCAAGTCGAGCTAACCACCCCTCACTAGGCTGCCATATGGCTGCCTAGGAGCTCAGGACTCCAGATAGCAAGGCGTATCATGCATGAGTGATTGGTGAAGCTGCTAATGCTGTAATTAGACAGGCACGTCCAGGTCAGCTGATCCGCGTGGTTGAGACTCCTGACATCTTATCCTCATTAGTGATTCTGAAAACAAAGGGGTCCTCAGAGAACAGCAGCACCACACATATATTAACCCAGGGGCCCCATTTACAGACAGCAAATTGGGAATAATGGAAGGTCATCAATGTCAATTTAACTAACAGTAACATTTTTGTTGGGTGTCCAGTTGGCTTTGTGCTGATGAAACATGACAAGAGACACCAGGCAGAAGTGAAAGTAGGAAGCCAAACAATACATCAGGTCTTAATATACTCATTGATATTCAACATTTTCAGTCAGATTTTATTATTTTACATGAGGTTACAACAATAGCTGATATTGGACAAACACAATATTAAGTTAATAACACGCTTTAGCATCAAAAATAAAGTGATATGTTGTAACCCCGATTAAATATAGGCCTACAATTAATTGCATTTTTAAATGAATGTTCTTTGAACATATTTTGGAGTTGAAGATTGGTGCAAAAATAACTTCAACTAACTAACAATTACTGATGTGCTTTGTGACAAGAACAATCATTCAGTTAAAAATCAATCACTATTCACCATAACAGAGCTTGAGCTCTATGAGTTCAGCACAAAGTGTTCAAAAGTTTTGGGTTGGTAAAATTTTTAACGTTTTGTTAAAGTTATGCTTACCAAGGCTGCATTTATTTAAATTAAAAATACAATTAAAACAGTAATATTGTGAACTATTACTACAATTTAAAAAACAGTTTTCTGTTTTAATATATTTAAAAAGTATCATTTATTCCTGTGATGGCAAAGCTGAAATCATTAATCCAGTCTTCAGTGTCACATAATACCTAAATCCTCAAAATATGCTGATTTGGTGCTCAATAAACATTTCTTATCAATGTTGTGCTAATATTTATGGAAGACCAACAAGCCTCCCTTCCCAAGATTCATTGATGAATAGAAATCCTTTACTGTCACCTTTGATCAACGTAATGCATCCTTGCTGAATTAAAAAAAATACTGTTGTGTAAGTGTAAAGAAATACTGAAAACACTTTATGAGAAACTTCTTTTGACCATATGCATGTATTTGATGGCAGAAATATCAAAGTAGCTTAACAGGAAAACAGAGCATTCCAGAAAAAAACAGACATCATTCATTTTTATTCTACATAAATTATAACGTAATGTCATCAATTATACAGAAATTACACATAAGTTAAATCTATCAAATAACATGAGCAAGTCAATAGCACACAAAAAACACAAGTTACAAAGAATGACCAATATATGTGTGCTCAGGTTTTATTAGCAGGATTTAGATGTCTAGTATTAGATTTCATCTTGAAAATACTAATTTGAAACAAGCCAAACATAAATAACAGAGAAGCATCCACAATATGATTCACTCATAATTCCCTAAATGAATTGGTTGGCTTGTTTTTCAACAGTATGATCCCTCATGATGACTCTTTTGTTGAGTAAATAAAAAAATAAAAGATGTCAACATGTAACATCTTATGATCTGTTTCAAACCATTTCCCACAAAATCAATGAACAAATATTTCCTAGACAAAATGCAATATATACATATATAAATATATCAAACATGGCAGTGAATGCAATGCTGAAAATTTGCTTGTCAGATAAAGATTTTGTTCAAGGTCACAGCTGACTGATATTTGCTCCCCAGAGTCAGGCTCTAAACCAGAGCTTTGCTGTGTATCTCTGTGCTCTTCTGATGGATCCAAACAGAAAATAGGCCCTATACAGACAGCCAAATGAGGGCCAGAGCATGCCAAAACAATCTCTGGTCTGCAATTCAACAGCCATTGCCAAATGCTGTTTAGACAGTGCACCTGCAGGGAATTAATGTTACACACAAAGGTTTTTTTTTGGTACAATTAACTTGTACAAGCTAATTTAGACTAAATAACAATTTTAACAAAATGATTAACCTTTTTTGTGTATGTATTACAAATGTTTATTAGAAATGCATACTATTATTTATACAATTAAAAATCATTTTAACCAAAAGGTGAATAAGCCTCAAACAGACATCTCCAGCACACATTCAAAGCAAAGCTGTTTCTATTTATGCTCTCTGTACCAGGGACACTTCCTTTGATCCTCAAAGCAAAAGGGTCAGCAAACAGATGCAGGATGCTCTGAACAGACCAGCACTCAATAAATCTGAAGAGGCAGCCAACAGTTAAAGATCAATGTTAATAGAGCTGAGAAAACAAACACTAGGAAGACTTCTGTTGAAGTAGAAATGGATGCAAGAAACATTTGATTGATTTTATAGAAATACTTTTTTTTAAATGATAAATTCTTGTATAGAGGATAAGTCATAGATCAATTGTAATATAATATAAGATAACATTTATTTATAGCATAAAAAGATCAAGATAAAAAAATAAAGTCCTCTGTATGTGACCTCTTGAAAAGTTCCCATTATAAGTAAAAACAACAAAAACATTATTATGCATAAGGAAGGAGTGGGTTCAAACTCACCAGTAACTTAAAAATAAAACATTCATACATGAGACCGCTAATGAATACCTGTGAAGTGGGAATGAATGTGTGTCTTGGTTGCAGAATTTTTACCCTAACATTCACACAGCACACACAAATCTTATTCAGAAGGAGCAAAATACTCTATAGATACATCAGGAAGACTATAAGACAGGCAGGACTCTGAGGATGTTGTGGCTATAGATTAAAATCACCATGTTTCAATAAGAGGGTCAAAGTTTAAATGATTCACAATGTCACAATGTGCTGCATTATTAACCAACAAATGCTACCGGAGGTTGCAGCATGAATAGGCAGGTCTAAAGGTAGTCAGTTGTTCATTTATTATTCAGTCTATGGTTATGAATCACTGCGTAATTGGTCTCTGGAAGGTCAAACAAGAATAGCAAGGCCAGGAGTACTTCTTTGCATTCTTTTCTCTTTATCTCAAGACAAACAGCCCTGAATCTTCTACTTTATGAAAGATTGCATTTAACAGCTTTAAATTATTTACATTTTTATGTATCTCAATGTGTTGACTGCAGGTTTAAGTAGTGAATACAATAGGATCATACAAAAAGAAAAAAGGATCTACATTGCATTTGACTAAATTTGTATAACAACCGAGTCTCAGTAATACAGTTAGAGTGAATGGCATCTCTGGTTTGCTGAAGATTGTTACTGATTGTATGCAAGCTTGACAGTTTGTTTTATTTCCCAAGCCTTATGTAACCATTTGCCAGAAATAATGCTAAACCTCATGTGGCAGTGAGCATGTCGCATTGAAGTGTTGTGAAGTGGTTGTAAATTGGTGTTAGACAATGTAAGGAAAAAGGGAGTTTTTTGTTTTTGCTTTATATTATTAATAAATGTTTCCCTCATGCTGACGCAAAAATCAATAGCTAAGCAATCAATAAACAATCATAAGGCACTGTAGTTTTTAAATACTCTAAATAATCTTAACACTTTAATAAAAAAATCTCAGTTATACAGAAGGCGGCCACTGAATTATTACAAGCAATATAAAACTCCGCTCACGGTGAAGATTCCTTGATCTTGTCCTTTTCAGCAAACTGAGCCATCCTCAATGTGGTTTTATTGCACGGCTGATTGGGAGAGAATATGTAATATACACACTACCATTTAAGGTCTTTAAGGATTACTTAATATTATTTTCCAAATAAGTCTCTTATGGAAGGTTGCAATTATTTGACCAAAAATTCTATAAAAAAGTAATATTGTGAAATATTACAACTGAAATTAGCTTTTCTATTTAAAAAAAAAAAAATTAAATGTAATTTATTCCTGACAAATTTTGAGCAGCCGTTAGTTCAGACTTCAGTGTCTTATGGTCCTTTAGAAATCATGCTGATTTGGTGACATTTATTAATATTTATAATAAACATTTTCCAGGATTATTTGATGGAAAAGTTCAAAAGAAGAGCATTTATTTGAAATCTTAATGTAAGGCTTCACTTGAGATCGATTTAATGTATGTGGGTTAGGGCAAAAGTTCTTCATTTAACCAGAGCTGATATTTTTATGCCAACTCAAGTTCTCCTTAAACAAGCTTCTAGTAAAATGCCATTATGGAAAATGTCAATCCTGTCAGTAAATTTTATAAACGGAGATAACAGAGCTTTCATATCAATATTTCAGTGAGGCTAGTATTTAAAAAGGTATGGAGAGACAATGAAACAGAAAGAGACAGAAAAAGGCAATATTCTATTATGAGGAAAGAGTCACATAAACATGGAGTTACAGGCCACACACAAAAGAAGACCTGTGTCACCCAAACAGCCCTCCAGCAGAGAGATCTCTGAGGTAAAGCAGTTCATTCATGAATTGCAGAACTCTATCAGACACTACAGACATTATTTCAGCACTTATACTGGAACACATTTAATAAAACTATAAGTAAACTGGAGAGATAGTGACATGCTGAAGAGTGCAGAAAGCAACAGCAGCCAATGTATGAGTCACTGCTGCTTCATTGCAGGAAGCCTATTAAACATCCTCCATGACTCATACGCTCTGCCAAAAATAAAGCATGCTTTCATTCAGTTTTTGCTGGTCTTTAAAAAATGATTTGAAAATGTAATTTCGATGGTAAAAGACTAAAAAAAAAATCATTAACACCTGTTAACTGGGTAACACGGTGAAGTACACGGTGAAAATCTGTAACAGATCTAATGAGACATTTAATGTAATTTTACAGAAAAATGCTGTTAAATGTAGTTTTTAGAAGTGAAAAATTATTTAACTGATTTAAAAAAAAACAAAAAAATCAGTTTACCATACATTCATTTTCTCTGAAGAAAGAAAAAAACACCTCACAAATTCAGCGTTTTAGTAAATTATTTTTATTTGAATCATTTTTGACAGCCAAGAATGACAAGATCACAGTTTGTCTACATTGCTAATACCCGGGTGCTAATGTACAAAAATAAAAACTAAAGAAAGAAAATATTGGGTGCTCACCCTCTAATATTGAAATACTTTTCTATGAAACTGTAGTTGAAAAATCTTTCAAAATGAGCTTTATAAAACTATTACCTTCTGAGAGGTAAAATTGAACAAACACCGACACAAACAGTCTGCTGGGTTAAGAAAGGACCGATCACAGATTGTAACCCTTACACATCATCAACCTTGGACCGATCTACTCTGACAGAATAGTGAAAAGCGTGAATAGCGTGTTAAGATACTACTTTGTGTAGAGGAACCCAAGACATGATGCATTTTAACTCACATAGCTTTCAGTTCAAATGGACTATTCATGACACGGATGTATAACAATAAATACAAGGAGAAAAGAATAC
The DNA here is from genome assembly GCF_936440315.1 of Barbus barbus. Lineage (NCBI taxonomy): Eukaryota > Metazoa > Chordata > Actinopteri > Cypriniformes > Cyprinidae > Barbus > Barbus barbus. The sequence continues at coordinate 13,558,580 of NC_136752.1, forward strand.
AAGCTTTTCATTGCATTAGTAGTGCTTATTTGGCTAAAGAAAATGGAATGCATGGACAGTTTCATTCAAAAGAGGTAAAATACTATAAAAGACAAATAATTCAAATAAATAGTGTCCTCTGTTGCTTGTCAGTTTGGACCTGAGAGGTAAAGACAAAAGTGACACACAGGGACCAACAGCACAACACAGCGCACGTATTTGACAGTAAATGAGCTCGGTTTGCCCTTTTGATTAATACTCTAGAAGATAGATTTTGAAGTTACCCAATGTGTTAGAAAGGCCTATTTTATTTGCAGTTGGTTGCTTCACTCGAAATCCAATGAACTTTGTAGAAAGACAGACTTGAAGTTGACATTTTCTTTCCCTGTACATCTCAATTTGATGGTGCTACAGTGTTAGAAATCAAGGCAATCTCCTACAATACTTTCTGGCCCATTTAATGCCTGCTTTATTTTTCAGTAAGGCAATATTTCCACCCCATGTTTGACTCATTAGGGGTTTGGGTTGTGCTTTGTGCAGCAATAATCTCAGGTGAATGGTTTAAAATCACTCACATGGCACTTGCTATAAGGGGCCAAATGTGCTACCGAATGCACAAGCTAAAATTATGCTTACATTGAATAATGTTACAAAACTAACAAAATCACCTTACAAGACTTGGAAAGTTAATTTGAATGCTACAACTGGCCATAGACTTATTCGTAGGCACAATTAAAGGCTCTCCCAGAAGAACCTCGTCACTCTTTGTAGGTATACAAACACGTGACACGTCTCTTCAAAGCATACAGATCTCAGATGTGCTATTATGGAAGAAAATAATTAAGGCTAATTTAATAAACAGTGGATTATCAAGCTATGTCAAACAGTGAGGAGATACAACAACAAACCCAAGCAAAATGAAACTGATGTGGTACAGAAATGACCAACAATCACTTTAATCTCACAGTTCTCTCTTAGAGCAGGCACACTATGTTTTTCATTCAGTTAAACACATCTTAAAGCTAAACGATATCTCCTGGTAATACAAAGACATTTGAAGAACGTGTGGGTTCTTTTGGTTGTAAGGGAAAATTTGGCTAAATAGAAAGAACCCCGTGCTTTACTAATGCAGGCAAAAAAATGCGTTTCTGTAACAAGGCGAGACTCAATAAACCGACAGTATATTTTCTCGGTAATGTGGTTTCTTTTTCTCTTGTGGTGCACTGGTAGACCTGTCCACAATGAAAATTCACTAGTTTTAAAGGGATAGTCAATCCAAAATGAAAATTGCCCCATGATTTACTCACCCTCAAGCCATCCTAGCTGTATTTGAATTTATTCTTTCAGATGAATACAGCTAGAGTTATATTAATAAAAAAATATCCTGCCTCTTCCAACCTTTAAAATGGCAGTGAATGGGGGTTGAGATTTTAAGTCCAATAAAGTGTATCCATCGATTATAAAAAGTGCTCCACATGGCTTAATAAAGGCCCCGAAGCGAATCGATGCATTTGTGTAAGAAAAATTTCCATATTTAAAACTTTATAAACCATAATCTCTAGCTTGTGCTAACTGTCATATGCAGATACACGAGAGAGTGGCATTCCAATAGATGACTTAGGACATAGGCGTAAAGGTTTGTTTACAGCAAAGGAAATATAGTCTCCTCTTGGCTTATATAAAAATCCTCTGACATTTCTCTTTACAAATCCTTGTTTTGTACTTCTAATTCATGACTGGAGTTTTGTTTTGCTCTCTCCACAGCGCTTCTGCTACTCTCTTGTGAACACGTGTAAAACAGTTATCAGAAGCAAGAGATTATAGTTTATAAAGTTTTAAATATGGATATTTTTCCTACACAAATGCAACAATTCGCTTCAGAAGGCCTTTATTAAGCCCCCGGAGCTATGTGAAGCACTTTTTATGATGGATGGACACACTTTATTGGACTTCATAATCTCAACACCCATTCACTACCATTATAAAGCTTGAAAGAGGCAGGACATTTTTTAATATAACTCCGAATTTATTTGTCTGAAAGAAGAAAGTCGTATACTCTTACAGTAGGATGGCTTGAGGGTGAGTAAATAATGGGGTAATTTTCATTTTTGGGTGAACTATCCCTTTAAGTACTGCTCACGTATATCAACTTCGTATATATTAAACATCAAACATGGACAATAGGAACAGAATCACACATTCTGAAACAGTGGGAGCTGTTCTGATTGTGATTGACTGCATTGCTTCAGGCCTCATTTAAAAGGGATAATTCTCCCAAAAATGAAAATTGTCATTTACTCCAAACCTGAATGATGTTTTTTTTTTTTATTTCTTCTATGTAAGAAGAAAAATGTCAGCTGTTTTTGCCTATATTATCAAAGTTAATGGCATCCAAAGTTTTCAATGGGTTTCTATGAGTTCGGAATGTAAATGATTTTCATTTTTAGGTGAACTAGGATAAACATTAGACAAATTCCTTGTCGCTAAAATCCTGTTGAGTCACGCCATGTTAGGACAAGTCTAGAGGGTTCGAAAATATGGAAAATGAAATGCTTCCAAAATCTTAGGTACAGAAGGACAAAAAGCCAAATCCTGTTGGGTTTTACAGACACAAAAGCAGCGTACCATTGTACTATAAATGTTCAATCATTGTACCAACAAAGATCTACATCTCAAAAAGTGCAGGCAGGCTGAATCCCACTTTATGCACCAAGAATTTCCTAACTAAATGAATTTTTCTTAATAGTTACATAGACAAACAAGAGGATTGACAAAGTGTCAGTTTGAGGCAACAAGTAGTAAACAACTCGGAGAGGATTGTAAAACATTGACAATCTTTCAAATACTGTGTTCAGTTCACACAGAAGCTGTTCCTCAGGGGTTACAAATGTATACTGTACAAAGTATAAAACTTCTGTCAGACCAACTTAATTCTAAATAATATCTATCCCTGTTTTTTTATTAATGTAGCGTACATGCAAGAGGTGTACACAACTTATCATGCTATCGGTACAGTGCATGCTTTCAGTACCATGTGTCCACTGGATTTAATTTTACTCTTCCAAGCAGCTGGGGTTGGATACCAAGAGCTAACCTATCGATTCTAATCAAGGTAGTTACTGTAAATTAGGACTAAGGCAACAATGTTCCATATTACAGAACAGGAATCATGCAGATTAAAATGCTCATGGCCACTACTGTAGACACATAACTGCACCATCAGGCCACGTACAGCAGTGTCAGCTACAATTTCAGGTAATCAACAGTGGAGGCCTGACATTCACTCTTATTTAGAATGACTTTTCAGAAAGATGCAAATGAAACGGGTGCCAGACTTAAACACATGCTTGTACAAGTGGATGAATACAACTATCTGAATAACACACTGTCACAAACAGAATGCAAAACTACACTTTGTATTAATTGTGTTCCAACACATAAACATATTTTATTCTAACTGAGATCTCAAATTTGGTCTCTCTCTTATTAATAGAAGATGCCTTTAAGTATAGCAGCGTTTAATGAAAAAGTGCAGAGCCAAATGTTGGGTTTTCATCATTCCTTTTTCCTAATCTACAATTGCACTTACTCACTATCACTTAGTAGCTAATAATACACCAAGTAATATACGTTGGAGCGGAGGATTCTCGGATGCAATACAATAAAACCTCTGGTAAAGCTACAGGTTACCTCTAAATTGTGTAAGTGCTTTTCAATATTGGCAATAAATAATTAAAGGCCTCTAATTATCAATATAAGCTCAAATAAATTCACACTGTGGTATTTCTCTCTGGTTAAAATTGATCCTGAATAGTCCTAACTGTGCTAATACAGTACCAGTGAGTCTTTCCTCTCCAATATGGGGATTCGTTAATTGGAAACTTTACGTTAACTCTAACGTATACTTCATTGGCAAGTGTAAGCTGCCATCTAAGAAACTCACCTAATTTTGTAAGAATGCTCACTTTTTATAACTCTCTCTTAGTCTTTGTAATATATTTTATTTATTCGCCTTTTTACATGCTCCACCCTCTCTGTTCTGCAGGTACTTATCTAACTCCGCCTCTCGCTTCACGGCTTCTGGGTTGATTTTTGGGGCACCAGGAAAACATACCAGCACCACACTCATGTTGTCTCGACTACCCTGTTGAGAGATAAATAAACAGAAAGAATGCTCAAGTTAGACTAATAACAGTTTACAATGTTAGAACCATCAAGTAAAAAGTATACACATTTATTATATAATATAATTTGATTTTACAAAGCAAACAATATTATTTACTTAAAAAAAATAATGTCACATTTTTGGAGTCACACCACATGACACATTTTACAATGAGAACTAACTTTGTCTTGTCAAACAGGTCAATGTTTCTGATATTTAACATAAGAAACACAGTCATGAAGGTATGCACTGCAGGGTTCTGATATCATTTCCTTTCGTAGTTTTTTTCCTGTGTATGCTTCTGCATGTTGGTTGCACCACATGACTTTTGTTTTGGTGGACGAAAGCTTTTGAAATATTAATAAGCAGCAAAGCAAGATTTTTTCCCTGCAAAATTATAAAAAATTATGCCAATCAACTTAACATTTTCTTTTCAATATTTTTAATGAGACTCTTCCCCCTTTATTTTCATATCAGGGACCATTTTATTTAATTAATTAATACCTCTTTCCATAATTGATTTTAATTGAGAAATTAAAAACACTTCCATATTGGTGTATTTAAGTAATTTTATGCATGAATAGCATTTTAATGTATTTTTGATCAAATTATTAGATGCAAGTAAAAATGACCCCTTAGCATCCAATTCAAATTGACCTTACCTTGTACAAACATGTGTCCACGATCTCATTACACACTCTCTCCAGGTCCTCTGTCACTTCTAAGCGTGAACGCACAAAATCACACAGTTCTTCGTTCGCCATGACGTCCCAAATTCCATCGCAGGCCAGCACCACAAATTCATCCTCAGCCTCAGAGCGTTCGATCTCATACACTTCTGGCTCCGGGGACACCAGCTGCTCAGTGGGGCCTTTCCCATGCACGCACTTATAGTCGAAGTCACCGAGAGCACGGGAGACGGCGAGAGAGCCGTTGACCCTCTGGATCATAACAGAACCACCTGCGTTCTGGATTCTCTCCTTTTCCAGGGGGTTACTGGGCTTGTGGTCCTGGGTGAAGAAGTGAACACGACCCTTGCGGCTCAGCAAGGCTCTGGAGTCACCACAATTGATGAAATAAAAATGATGAGGGGAAATCATCACACCCACCGCCGTGGAACCGCTGCGGTCTGCCCCGTGTTTGCGCTCAGACATGGCCCGCATGTGCTCGTCAATCTGCAAGAAGCCTGTGCGGATTCCACATTTCACTCTCTCCGCAGAGGGCTCAGCATTAATTGAGTCCCCACCTCCTGAGCAGCCTCCCCTGAAGTCCGGGTTGCTGGTGATGTGTTCCAGCAGATGCTCACAGCAGTAACGAGCAACCTGAGAGCCTGCATGCCCATCGTAGACGGCAAAGAAAGACCACAGGCTGAGGCCGTAAGGCAGCCCTATCGCAGCTGTGTGTGCGTCCTCCATCTCTACACGCCAGCCCTGCATGCTGCTGAGTCCGTAGCGCAGGCAGTTCCCCTCCCCATGAGCATTGTGCTTCTCCATCTTTGGCTTGTCTAAGAACGCACCCATTCTTCTTATTTTGCTCTGACACAAACACAACCACAAAACAAAGTAAGTAAAGGTGCTCCATTAAGACATAAGTGACTCTCATTCACTCAACACTGACAAAATGACAACATCTTATTCACACATCTGATGGATATGCTATGATGATTTATACAATAAGCCACAGGTGCGGCAGGCTTCCAGTATCAAGTAAACTGTTTAGATAAATGTCTGTTATTACGTCAATGGAGTAAACTTGTTTGCCTACAAACCTACTTTTGTTTATATTTTAGCTTCTCTTTAAAAAAAAAAAAAAAAGAACGAAAAAAGCCCTTTAGACGCTAATGCAGCAAAATGAACAAACCTATATGACATTAACGCAACAGTGATGTTTACTAATGAAGCCACTGCCTTATCAGCATATGCGAACTGCTGCACAGCCAGATAGCATTAAGAGGCTAGCTCCAATATTTCATGTACGTCAGACTGACATAATATCACTTACCCAGCTTCTTCGTGGTCTTTGCTGGAGGAAGAAACACCGAGGCACCAGAGCCGCGGGTAAGAGCCTTAATATCAGTATGCTGGGCCAGATAGCAAACACTATAAACCAGCGCTCACAGCCACAACACCCATCAATCGATGGCTAGCCAATTAGCACGCAAACTAACGTCAAAACAGACAGAAATCAATTACGAAAATATATATTTTTTTATAAACATATGAAAAGCATCACATGAGCCCGTTAAGGCAGTCAGCAGCTGGGCGGTGGGGCATTTCTGGCTCCGGATTTTAGATTTTCCCGAGGGGGGGCTACCGGAGCCTCTCGCTCAGAAACACCTCTCTCCGCGCGGATGGGTTTGTTTGGGACCCGGATGCTGCAGCGGATAGTGCGTGTTCCGCTCGCGCTATTATCATCACTGCCACGCAATCGAGGGCTAGAAATAGATCCATTGATGAGAATGAAGGACCGGGTCTTTATATGGCGTATAGTCTTTATATGTTTACAAAAGCGCGCACTGTCGTGTAAATCCATGTAAGGTCGTTACCCGACAGAAACAATGGCATTTATAAATACATTTAAACATTTTACTTATTATCATCGAGTTTGAAAACGTGGCGCATGATGAAACGTATGATTCTCACTGAATTAACAGCAATCACCATGTGACCTCGATCATGTTCACTGACCGACCAGTCGTTACCATAGGCCTTAAAATAATAATAAAGATAAAAATAGTTTGACACATGATCAATAATTTTCATCATATTTTTAGAGTGGGCATTTTTACTTGACTGTAGGAGGCTTTCCGTGTCGGTCGCTTCGTTATTTTAGCTAACTTATACAAAGAAAGACATTACGTTATGCTGCTTTATATTGCAAACTTGTATTTGTTATTATAGTTACATTTTTATTGTAATCATAAACATACTGGATTTACATAGCCCACTGGTCTTTAGTTATTTATCTATAACAAGGAAATAGCAGGCTTTAGACGCTGAGGTGTGCTGGTTGTAGCCTACTGCAACACAAAGAGCACATTAGACTGTTTTTCACCCTTTTTAGCTGTGATTGCAGTCACTAGATGTGTAGGCTATCCATGGTGCTGCTGTTTACGAGGCAGGCTGCATGTTTTGCACAGAAATGTATATCGCATTTCGGCTAGCTAGGCTACAGGTTATTTAATTTGCATTGAGTGTGCACGTCTCATAGTCAACGACATTTTTACACAGGCATTAGAAAGTAGATCTACAATATAAGCCCTTAATTTGGTTATCTGCCGTTAATGGTATGTCCAAGAGAAATAGTAAAGTGAATGTTTTAGGCAATGTTAACATGCCATTTGACCACCCATGAACACTATAGAAGTCCACAGAATGCATAGTGAGTGTCACAATGCTTTTGTATCATGATATAGACCTATACAAGTCTGCACTTACTGTAATGCTAATAACTGGAGGTAAATAATTCATGTAAGTCCAAATTAAAAGCTTACATAAAAAATGTGCTGTCTGCAGGGTGACTTAAGTGTGTTGCTCATAACATGATGTGCACTTAGGGTAAGTAGTTTCTAAATGTCAAAAGCATTATAGACCTGAATGAGGTAACCTTCCGTTAGATTGCTGTTGTGATGCTGAATTGCACTGCTTCCAAGATATATACTGAAACAAATATTTCCATAAAGCTATTATTATCAGGATTTTCCACTACACTGTGTTAATATATGTCCTATTTTGCTTCAGGGCACATATAAACAGTGGACATCTGCATTGTACCAAAACTGTTTACCATACAAAAATGAAACAAAATGCACTCAAACAGAGAGATTAATTTGACCATAAGCCCCAAAATATGCAAAATTATTAACATGATATGGCTGCACAGGAGACGCGAGAAATTCAGTTTTTAAACATTCACAGAATTTCTAAATGTTCTTGGCAGCCAATAATTCACTGCACAAAAATATTTTTATTGCTATCTTAAGCTGCATTTTATCAGAACAGACCTGCAACAACCCATTTTGGGGTTGTGACTGACCAGTAAAGATCCACTGGAATTAGCTATAAAAATGCCACTCTTCTTGATTCTCTGACCATGTGAAGCATGTCAGATATGAAGCAAGTATGAAGGTTATGTACAGAATGATTTGGATGAATGACTTAGAAAGAGATGTATGAACACCAACCACTGAATTGTCAGACTGCCTACCAAATGGCCAACCACAGGTGAAGTATCCAGAGCAACGTGCCACAACAATGACGCCCTCTTTCCAAATTCCAGACAGTGTATTTGGACCCTGTTGTCTAAAACAATAACAGCTGCAGTGAAAGTGGCAATGTGTGAGGCTAACCAAGTGACTCACAGTTTACTGTCATCACTCTTAAAAACATCTTCTGTCTCAGGAGATCATACAAACAGGGTAACACCTGAAGAAACTGATATAAAAACATTAGCTTAGCAAAAAAAAAAAAAAAAAAGGACACTACAATATAATATTAATACTGAAGTCCTTGGGGGTCATTTTCAGTACAGTCGGTAACATGACACACAAAAACTTTATCTGTCTGTCGAGATCATGAAAACTGCACCTGTGTTGGGCTGTTGCCTTGTTCTTTGCCAGGCCATAATTGAAATGTTATTGCCAATCTCTCCCTTTCATCTTTTCTCCTCTCCACCTTTTCTCAAGGACAAAGGAGCCACATTGCTATCCGTTTATGCACTGAAAAGCTCTCAATAAAGAGACAAAAAAGACACTTTCTCTGTCTCATGGCCATGTTTTTGCATTGTTTTGCATTATGTATTATTATTTATTATTATTAAATTGTCTGCCTTTTTCTCCTCATAAATTTGCAACAAACAATTGTTCTGTCTGTATTTAGGATCAACATTAACATGTGATAAGATGCTTTGTTTTATTAAAAATACAAAAATCCAGATGATCAGTGATAAAAAAAAAAATCCAAAAACAATTATTTTAAAGTGTTTTGCCATTACAAAACTAACATTAAGATTAGAGATTAATGTTTCATATTCAATCTTCACATGACCCCTCACTATTGCTCCACAATGCATGTCGTTTAAACAACAAAAGGAGACATCTCAGCTCTTTTTGTTGTTGAACCCTGACAAGACCAACCAAATGGACATCACCCAAATGAACAACTACAATATTAGATGTAGTAGACTTAATGACACAAGATCATTTTTGGTCTTAATACTGTGTAAAAGTCCTTTCCAGTGTCCTTAATTCCAGCAAGGGATTACAATCTAAAGACACTGGATTATCAATACCAACTGGGCTCCGCTGTAATACGGGCCAAGTAAAATGGCACACACAAATCCATGGCCTAATTTTTACACTTGTTTATTTGCTGTAATTCTAATCTGACACAGAGAGTTCAGATGGTTTGTGCATTGCAGTGCAGTTGACAGCAGCTGAGTTTATTTCTATGTGAAGATAACAACAAAACAATATTTTTTGGGGATTAACTCCCTTTGTTTTTGTCTTTCAGTATCTTAAATTGTGTTTTTTTTTTTCTTTTTCTGGTGGACAGTACTGTGGTAGCAAAAGTGTCTATTATGAAACACACACACACACAAATTTTACTAAAATGCTTTTAGATATGTACATATATATATATATATCATATTTCAGGAGTGAAAACTTAAAATAATATATTTATCTATGAAGTATGACATGAAATGAATAAAATAATAATAAAGCATAAACAAAAGCAATTCAAATTTTATACTTAGTTTATTTATATATTTTATACTTAAAGTATAAAAAACTTAATAAAAAATGTTTTAAAATAAATTAATTAATTAAATGAACTGAAAATGTTTACAAAACATAATGAAATGTTGAGTGTAAATTCCACCTTTATTTATGACAGGAATTCCCACTTTAACATCAAGAGCAGTGTGTAGCCTATGTTTTATTTCTCATAAAACATAAGTATGATTGTTAAACAATGAATTCTATCAGTAGATCAGAGTTTTATCAAATAAATATTTTTGCTAAGAACTATGAAACACCATATTGTAATTTTATCACAAAGCTGGAAGACAAACACAGCAATAATAAAAAAAACAACTATACATTCTTTGTATGATTTCCTTAACTGGAATGTTGACTTTGGACAGGTCTAACTGAAAATTACTAATTTCCCTTTTTAATGTTTCTTCTTTATACATAATAGTTGTAATGTTCACACATATTCCATCCTATTGAATAGCTCATTATCCATGCATAGGAGGGAGGTGAGAGAAAACAATAAAGGAGAGGAATAAGTTGAGTGCAGTTTTTGAGAAGTGGAGCATTGCTGCAACTGATTAAACTATTCATGCTCTTTATGTAAATTCAAATTAGTGGAAAGCAGTAGCTCATTGACATGTTCATATAGTCAGCTTGGCACTGCATATGTGCAGGCATGTGTATGTGAATTAATTTTAGACTCTCTCACTTGATTGGTCATCAGCTTCCACTGATGTGAGGCTGCATAGTCAGAATGGTGAACAAATCAGGAGGCTTGACTCCTCAGACTGCAGTTTCCAAAAGCAGCCACTAATGCAGAAAAATGAAAGTGCACTTATTACAGAAAATGAAAGTGTATTATTACTGATGCATATGGCTGACCTGCCCATATTTTTAAGTGCTATCAGTGTGTATTAAAATCGACAGATGCTGTATTTCCGTCAGTGCATATGTGCATGATTACATGACTACATCCATGACATTGCACATTAATTAAACTAGAACAATTGTGAAAATCCATCTATTTTTATTAACAATTATTTTGACCACACTGATCATGAGAACCTTATTTTATTTCAAAGGGTAGCTGATGCCACCTAGTGACAATGTGGTGGTAACTACTAAATGCAATACCTCTAACAGTATTTTTTTTTTACAATTTAAATGATTATTAATTATTATGTATAATAATAATCTTTCTAATAATAAATTATTTGAAATGCATGATGTCTAAATGCAAAAAATAATGCAATAAACAAACAAATAAATATGTTTAATATACATTAAATATCACCTATAAAATGAATAAAAATTAAATTGAAATTAATTATTAATTATTGTATGCTTTACATTGTATGCTATTTTTCTTATTGCACTAATATTTAATTATATAACTCTTCTAATAATAATTATTATAGAGAAAACAGTTTTTTATAATAATTATGAATACATTTATAACAATGCCACCCAATACAAAATGCAACAACATTAAATGTTCTAGCTTTAATAATAGTTTAGTCAGATACAAAGGATCGTCATTTCTTTTCTCCATAATTTAAATGTTATGTTGAGTGTTTGAGTGGATCTGGTCAGGGTCAGAAAGATGGTTTTATTGAATTCATCAGTGAAAGAGCAGTTATAATGAATAGTTGTTTACAGGGGCATTTAATGACATGAGACAAGTGAAAAAAGCCATAATGGTCCAAGGGCAGAGCAATACACCATCCACTTATGATTTGCTCAGAAGAGATGGAGAGGAAGGTCACTGCATGCATGCTAGACTGAGTGCAGAGCATTCTGTTGCTGCTGTTGTTTCTTCTATCCTGGTTTTACATTCATTTGTGACCAAGCTAGCTTTCATTTTTCTTCTTCTTCTTCAGATTTCAGACTTCTTTCATAAGTGAAATCTGCACTGTACTAATAGAAAACATTTTCAAGAGCAGTCAACTAGGTGTCTGTAAAATGCAATGTGACACAATGAGGAATTGGTTGTATTTCAACAGTAAATGCACAGTAAATGAAATGCTCTTGGTATGTAATATATAACAGAAAATGTATGGATTATGGTGAACCCACTGTAAATGAAAAGAGTTTCTTTATTGTAAGTATCGATGTCATTTATTTAGTTAAGACTGATTGTTTTATACAATATTTAGGGTGTTTCTTTAGCTTGAGGCACATTTATGTCTCAAAGAGGATTTTTTTTTTTGACTACCAACCCTGAAAAAGGTCTGCTGTAGTTACCTCTGAAACCACAAGATGCCACCATTTCCTAAAAAACCTAGTAAGACCCATGACTACGCAGTAATAGCCTATCGAGCGTAACTTTCAGGATAATGCTCAGATCCACCTAGTACATTTAGTCGTGTTTGCGTTAGCTACTTAAGAATATTTTTTTACTGAAACTCGTTTTTACTTTAATCTGAATCCAATCCATAGAGTGAGCTTACTCTCTCAAACGATTGTATCTTCATTTATTATCCGAAAGCATTATTTTACGCCCAGTTCCAGCTCTGTGTGTTTAAATGCTGCGTGCCACTATGAGCTCAAGACACTTCTGATAGTTACTCCGCGTCTGATCCGAGAAGTTGAACGGTGCTTTGCCTGCTCTTCTTCTGTCAGCGTCAGTGACCGCGTTTCTCTGAAGAGCATCGCACACAGACGGAAGGCTCAAACATGTCCGTGAAGCCGGAGGCAGACTCGGAGGGCAGCTGGTACGGGGACGATTTTGAGAAGATCGACCGCTTCGGGAGCACCTCCGCCGTCCGGCGGGATGACTTGGGAGAGGAGCGGCAGATGAGAGACTGGGAGGACGAATCAAGTGAAGAGAAACAGTTTTCCAGCCATCCCGAAAGCGACCGACAACCGCTCCCTGTTGTCATGGAAACTGCTTCCACAGGTACTGGGATTTTAATGTACATCGTCATATATGCAACGCTTTGAAATACCTTGATGCTTAACTTCTCTGTCGACCGGGGCCTGGTTATCAGGTAGCAGTTACCTTGGCTTGCTGGCTCGCTCTGTCTGGAGTGGAAGTTTTATTGAAATTACGGATGGACATCGTAATGAATTGAATTCTTCTCAATTCTTTTAGTATTTTTGAGGAAGGAATTCAAACATTTAAATTTCAGCAGATCAAATTTCACAAATAAGAAATACATTTATTTCAAAACACTTTTTAGAAGTGGCATATGGTTCTTTTCTAACTATGCATTGTATTAAAATGATTAATAAACAAAATATCACTTATTATGTGTACATATTTTAAGATTATTTTATACACATTATGAATAATATCTCGAACATATGTGTAACAATCAGTTTGTAATTTGATATTTTAATTGACTTAAGTGGATAAGCAAGGGTAACAGTTTTTGGTTCATTTCCAGTCTGACATGACATAATAATTTCTGGTTCAAAAAGTACTTCAGTTTAATTTGGTGACTGATCCAGCTGAATCAAAGGTGTTTTTGATTCTAAAAGTTGCTTTGTGACAGTTAAGTGCTAAATATACTATATTCATCCAATATCACAAAATGAAGGCATTTATTTGTTCTCCATAAATCTAGTTTTTATATTCATGTCTGAGACCTATTGTTGAAACACTTTGGTTACTAAAAACTACTTTTACTTACTATGATTTATAGTGTTATACATAACATAAAAAACTGCAAATGCAAAATATGGTGTTAGTAAGATGTTGTATAACTTGCTTTCCCCCCTTCAGTTGTTGGTTCTTTATCGTCGCCATTATTTCATTGTGCCTCAGCTGCTTTTCAGACCAGACACTTTACAGTAACATTTACAGGTCCTTTACTGCATAGATCAATACTTGACATTGCCATTTGAACATCTCACGCTTGGATCGAACATCTGTGTTATATGGCATTATGCTACTAGAGAAACCCCATGAAGGACAGACAGAGCTGTTCAGACTAGTCTTTTGTCATGTGGTCGGTTTTTTCTCTTAGTGAAATGAGATTGTCGCTCCATTTCTATAAAACACCAGTCTAAAATTACTCTTTACAGCCAGACAGAAAAATAAGAGATAAGTAATTCTAATACTATATGCAATAAGAAGCTTTTTCAGATTTGCACGCCTCTTAAAGTTGTTTTCTTTTTCAGTTGTAGCTTTAGACAAGCCTGTCTTTCTGTGTTTGATGTACCTTAATGCTGTAGACTGTTGAGTGAAAGTGATATTATGTAACAGTCTTTCATGTGGGTATCAGAAAGATGGAGAGGTAGGCTATCATTGGATAACAACCCCCCCCCCCACACACACACACAAAATGGTATTAAAATGGTAAATGGTATTAGGTGATAAGGGAAAAAATAAATCAAATCAGCATGTATTACAGGAGTAAAACAGCAATAAAAGTGCTTCAACGGCAGTCTAAGCTTTCTGTTTTTTATTAACCAAACATGAGGACATTTGGAACATTTTAATATCTGAGACTTGTGCAGATTCAGAACTACTGGATAAAAGGTTCAGTGAGGTTTCCTGTGGCCACTGTGAAATTTCCGAACCTATGCATGTCAACACTAAAGCACTGATAAGTGATTGTTGTTTTGTGTGTATCTGAATCACCAGACTGACACTGACAAGTGAACGAAATTTAGAGTCCTGTAGTAAAATCCTCTAATCAGACTGAATCTCTTTAGCTGAATGACAGCCTATCCCAGTGCTTATTGAACCACAGTGCTGACTCTTAAAGGATGTGATACTTGGCCTCACATTTAGAGCACATTGTTAAACTCATTCTTAATGTTGATATTAACATGAATTAAGCCTGATTTTTTAGGTGAGAGCACATACTAACTCTATTATTATTTGACTTTTGATAAGTTTAGCAATACCATTTGTACATGAATAATTTAGTGGACAGACATGAAAGATAACCTCGGACAGAATGCAGTTAATGTGTAAACATCCTCTTTTTGATAACAGATAAGTCAGAGCAAGAGCAAACATTAGTGTTTATACTGTTATAATCTTTACTAATTCTACACATCTGCTACTACTGCAACTAATTGTTACAATTTGCTAGCTTGCAATGCAGTTAAAGGTGCTTAAAAGGTTCTTCACAGCATTGCCATAGAAGAACCATTTTTGGTTCCACAAAGAACCATTCAGCGAAAGGTTCTTTAAATAACCATCTCTTTCTTGCCTTTTTTATTGTCTGAAGAACCTTCTTTCGCCACAGAGAACCTTTTGTGAAACAGAAAGTTTCTTCAGATGTTAAAGGCTCTTTATGGAACCGTATAGACAAAAAGGTTCTTCTTTGGCATCATGAAGCACCTTTATTTTTAAGAGTGAATGTCTTTTACCATGAACATATACAAACCTGATAATTTCCTCCTGTTTTCATAAAACATTTTTTTTCTCTACAAACAGTTCACCAGTATATTGCATGGCTTCTTTGGCTTATTGGCAACACTATTTGATTTAAGACATATAATGAGCAATATGAGGTGTTGGTTGTGTACTGGAGAGACCCCACTGTGTTGTCTTTCACGGTACCCCAATCAGAAAGCCTTTTGAGTTGTATACAGACAGGCTGTTCATTGTTTTTAATGTCTTCGCTTCAGTGAACCGTGATTCATTAGGGACACTGGAATGCAAGTTCACTTTCTTCTTTACACACATACAGAAAGCGTTGCTGGTTGCAGGATATCACATGGGCATCAGAAAGTACTAAGAACCATAACAAGATTAAAAGAATCTATTTCCCCTTGCGGTAACACATTCACCTCATTAGCACTGACTCAGCACTTGCTGCCATGATTTTAAAAAGCTTATATAGTTAAGAAACTGCTTTCTATATACTGACATTCTACAATAATTTGATTAAACAATATTATATATTGTATCATTTTAAAAATGTTACTCTACTGCTCTGTTCATGTTAATTTTTGTGAACATTTCTCTTGTTTTCTAGTGCTTTGAGAAGCAAAATGGCATCGTATTATGCTTAAAACAAGAAAAAAACATTGCCAGTGGAGTTTTTTCCCATATAAATATACTGACATATAATAAATGTTTTTCATCATAAGTAAATTGGGTCTAGAAAGAAAAGAGACCCCAACCTCCAGTATTTAGCGTATTTAAATACAATATTGTTTGTAGTTTTCATACTTATTCTTAATTTTTTTTTCTGTCCTTTACTGAGCATTGTGGAATATTTTCAACATGTAGGACAAATGCTAGAAACAAGCTTAGTGGCCAATCATAAGGTGTGTATAGCCAATGTACTGTTTGTTGTGAGGAATGAATCTCAATGCAGCAAGCATATTGCATCATAGACTAAAGCGATTATGTAAAAGCTGTAAACATATGCTCATTTGTCCAGCCCTACGAGGTGGACAGATTATTGTCTTCTTTTCATGACAGATTGTTCTCTATGGTAATTGACCCCAGTGATGCAGAGAAAATAATGGTTATATATATTTTTTTAAATCTCAGAGAAAATGAATGTAGAACCTAATGGATTTCAGAAGCTGCTGATTTTTAAAACCACTATTGATGGTTAATTTTATATAATTACTGCATTGTTCTTTAAATATTGAGATTACTGTGCTTTGCCCTTTTTTTCACCATAAACCCACAATTCCTGCAGAGGCATGTCGGAACAGTTGGTTTTCAGGTACAAGAGAAATACCTCCAACAGCTGCCTCTGGCTCTCCATCTGTTCTGATTAAGTAAATCCGGTGAATTCATACACATACACATAGAGTAACCATGTGAAAGTGTGCCTGCAGTGACTTGAAGTTGGCACCAACTCCTCCTCATGTGCCACAAACCATCCTGATCTTCCCTTCTGTCAGACGTACTGTTCTGCAGAGATATGTGCTGGTGGCACAGCAGAGATGAGGGTCTGAACGGAAGCCCATCTTAGTGACTTAGAGAGCTTTTCTATTAAAAAAATAAATAAAATGAAATTGTGAGATATGATTATGCTGCTTTGAAACATAACCCCTGTCATATTTTCCCTCCCAGTCACTTTTTGTCACAATTGTTTGTTAAGGAAAGTCTGCAGTATCGCTTCATCAGTGTCTTCCTGTGAAGATAGACCTGGCGCTGACCAGAAATAACACAGACTAGAGGAAGGAAGTCCTCACAATGTACTGATCTTTCTAAGCTCAGTTAAAACAGTCAGAGCTACTCAGCTAAGGAAAGAGAAATTCACTTCTTGCCAAAAGAAGATTACACACTTGTGTCAAAGGGCCAACATAATCAAAACATCATATATAATAGAGTACATCCAAAACAATGAATTGTGAAAGCGCAAGATCAGAGCTAGTCTGATCTTGCTAGTTAGTCAGGATGGTAGTTCTGCCAACATTTTCTCACCCTCGAGGCATCCTAGGTGTATATGACTTTCTTCTTTCAGACGAATCCAGTCGGAGTTATATTAAAAATTGTCCTGGCTATTCCAAGCGTTCTCATTGCAGTGGGCGGGTGTTTCTGTTCAACAGTCCATAAGACGTCAAATAAAGCGTGCGCATCCATAATAAAACCTGCCTCACACAGCTCCGGGGGGTGAATAAAGGCCTCCTGTAACGAATCCATGCGTTTTTGTAAGAAAAATATCCACGCTCGGTCAGCTCTCGAGGAGCACAGGGGCGTTCCCAAAGCGTTTCCGACGCAGCTCAAGTTCCCGAAGGGGAACCATTCAGTCAACGGTTCTTTAAAGAACCATCTCTTCCTTACCTTTTTATAATCTGAAGAACCTTCTTTCAGCACAAAGAACCTTTTGTGAAACTTCGATGCTTTGCAACGAGTTGTATCGTGAAAAGCGCTACACAAATAAACTTGAGTTGAATTGAATTGGCTTAGTAAATAAATACCCAATTTCAATGGCTTGAATTCAGTCTTCTTTTTTTGTTGACGATTTTCCTTTTGAAACAGGAAGCTGACTTTACATTTGCTACTTTATTTTTCATGTTTGTGGGTCAGTATGATTTTTTTATTAGATATTTTTTCTCAGCAAAGTTGCATTACATTTATGAAAAGTGACAAAAAAGGCTTGTACATTTTTACAAAAGATTTCATTTTTGAATAAATACTGTTTTTTTTACTTTGAATTCATCAAATAAATCTGTGAGGAAAGTAGCATGGTTTTCACAAAAAAATATTTAGCAGCACAACTGTTTTCAATATTGATAATAATATGAAATGTTTTTGAGCAGCAAATCAGCCTATTAGACTGATTAGACTATTAGACTCACACTGAAGACTGGAGTAGAATGGCTGCTGAAAAGTCAGCTTTACCATCACAGGAATAAGTTACATTTAAAATATATAAATATTACAGTTTTACACAATATTACAGTTTTTACTGTACATTTTTGATTATGCAAATGCAGCCTTGGTGACACTTAAAAAAACATTAAAAACTTTTACTAACATCAAAAGCTTTTGAACAGTATGTGACTATTTTAAACTTTAAATCTTACAATTAACTTTTTTTTTTAACTTTGCTGCAGAAACTGCAATAAGTTAAATACAAGAGATATATTTATTTATGTATATAATTAAAAGTTAGTTTTAAACTTGTAGGAGTACACTATCATATAGATGTCCAAGCAAACAGAAGGACAAATGTCACAAAACTTCAATTTTGGTTTCATGGAGTCTTTAAAAGTATAATGTCCTTGTCAGAGGATCACACTGGAAAACACTGTAGTACATGACTAGTTTCAAACATAAAGAAAACAATTGCTTCGATTAAGCAGTTAGAGAATTACCAGTGTAATAGGGTTTGGCAGAAGCAACAAATTGTATATGTCAGTTTTTCAAAATCTAAGCGCTGTCTTTGTGAAAGACATTTTAGTAACAGGTAATGTAAATGAAAGTTCAGCACTTAAGGCCACCATGTGTTCTCGCTATCACTGTGTTTTTGAGAGGATGAGTCATAGCTTGCATGCTGCTTAGATGTTGAGGGTGAGAGATGTGGGCTGGAGATTGTGTGGTGCAAACTACGAACTCATGCAGGATCGTCCGTCACATACTGAGACATTTCAGTGACCGTCGCTGAGTTGATACTATTGCTATGTGGTTGCAGGTACTTATTGTTACAATATCAGTTAACCTGATGTGTTACTTATCAATGTGATAAAGAAGGTTGTGATATGATTTGGTTTTTGTTTTTGAGGTATCAGTGGCTCTCTTCTCTCTCTGCACTTTTTTCATAGATCCTCACACTTCTTAGCCACTGATGGTTAAAAATAGAGTCCCAGTGGAGTCAGTTTGCCCAGTGAATGTAGGGCAGTACAGAGACAGAGGCACAGGCTCTCTGATGAAGTGGGGTCACGTTGGTATGGTGATCTACACGAGTCATACAATTAAACACAGTTACATCTGTAGTGTGGCGGGAACGTCAACAACACAGAGAGAGAAAAAACTCAAATTAACCTAGTGAAAGTCATTTTCAAAACAAACAAGTGGATTAAAATTAACTGAAATGAGACTGATATGGATAACAAAATAATACACACTTACCTGCTCATCCATCCATCTCCTAACCTCTCTCCTCCTCTCCATCTGTTCAGTCACCCAGCATGATCAGAATCAATGAAGCTGTGAAAAACTGTAAGCTATCTCTAGGTATAATATCACATTATTTTTAACTACTTGATAATTAAATTAACCTTTTTTTAAGCAAACTTTTAAAGTGATATCTATAGTCTTTTTAATGAACAGTAAATATCTGTTTTAAATGTGTATTATGTGCCACCACATGGAACCAAAAGTATAATGATTGAAACCAAAACCAGGTTTGGAGTGCATCTTACTCTGTCATATTAGATTATACAGTATAGCAATATGTTGATTTTGATATAAGCACTGTTTCTGGTTTTGCAGTTGTTGGAATTGTTTGTAAGGGCTGACTTTAGTTGTTTTTTTCTCAAGAAAAGACACTTTTTAGCTTAACATTCAACAACAAGCGCTCTTTGAATCAGTGAATCTGACAGCTACGAGGTACTGTGATATTTTCTGAGTCATTAAGAAAATAACTACACTGGCTAGAATGGAATATTATAAGTAATAATATTCTGTATGATATAAATAATGTTAGATAACAGATTAAAACTCCACAGAGACCTTTCTGCTTACACATGTTTTAATATCTGGGATATGTTTATCACTTTAGTAGCATTTTTGCCTCAAGCCTGGATCATTTCTGACCCAGCACATAAAACATCAGAAAGGGATTTTTTTTTTTTTTTTTTACATTTTATGCAGTATTTTAACATTTACAAAATGACACTTTACAATTAGGGAAAGATTAAGGATTCTCCGGTTTTTACAGTAAATATCACTGTATGTTTTCTTCTTGTTTTGTAGACTGAGGCAGGGAGATACTCAGGTGTCACCACCAATCTGCTCATTTTCTGATCCCTGATGTGTGTGTGTGTGTGTGTGTGTGTGTGTTTGTGCTTCTCAAGCCCTTTTGTGACACCATTGCTGTTGACCTTCGGATAAACATTGAACTGGAAAACTGTCATTTGCCACAAATAGCCGCAGTAATAGAGAGAAGGACAGAGAGACAAAGAGGAGTGGCCAATGTGATGAGAAGTACATAGAGACAAGGAGAATCGGTGTGGAGGGGGTGTGGTGGTGCCGTCACTAACTGCTGATGAAAGCTGTCAATGCCACACTCCAGTAAAGCCCTCTTGAGGACACTTTAAAAAATATTTCCACCTGAATCACATACAAATACGTATTCTCTTTCTAGCATCTGAATTTCACAAACAACACATGCACACGGTCGAATTCACCTCAAGGTCACTTGATGTAAGAAGCTTTGTGAGGCACAGAATGCCGTTACAGATCAGGTCAAACTGCTGCTCTGGTGTGCCGCTCTCGTCTAGGATGCTCTATTAATTTAACAATATAATACAGCTGCAACAAAACAGTACAGTGATGTTTAATCATATTTATAGAAACATAAAATATGGCTTATGAAAATATGCAAACAAATAAAAATATGAAAATATTCCATTGTATTTGCGACAAGAACTTCAGAGGAAATTTTTAATAAAAAGACAACAGTTAAATTAGATATTAACTAAGTTCCCTTTACATGGTAATGGAAAAATATGAGATGGGAGAAAAACTTATAATCCTATTTTATTGCTTTTGTTTTCCTTCTCAATAGTTTTGCATTTTCCATAACAAACTTTGTTTTTTTGGAAAACTTTTTCTTTCCGAAAAATATTGCATTCCCAGAAAAACTATGCATTCGTTTCCATTTTTGTTTCCATGCATTTGTTCTCCAGCTTTGTGAGTGAATGCAAAAGTTTTGCTAGTGAACGCAAATATGAAGCACATGGATGCCAAAGTATTGCGTGTGAAGATAAAATGTTTGCGAAAGAACACTAATTGCTTTGAGAATGTTAAGTTTTTCAGGGGGAATGCAACAGTTTTGTGAGTGAGTGCACAAGCATTTATATTGATCTTTGCTACCATCTCATTTTTTTCCTATCACCAAGTCCCTTTATGGGCCATAGTGTCATATTAGAAAAGGGTGTAAATGGTGTGTAGGTTTTTTTGGGGGTGCTAGATTTGAGTCAGAATAACAACACTAATTTTTATAGAATAATCATTGTTTAAACATCGTCACTCTAAGTATGTTAAAATTCTTGCTCTTGTGTCTCTCCTCTCATGCAGATAAATCAGATTTAATCTTCCAGAAGTCCACTGATGACAGGGACGACCTGTACACCTCCCTCTTGTCCAATCAAAGCTATGCCTCACATGAAGACACCTCCTACTTTTCTGGTAGCATGAGCAGATCTGGTGACAAAAATACATCCAGCGCAGAAGATTTCACCTCTAGATCCCAATTCCAGTTGAACTCGGACTCCGGCATCAAGAACCCCAGTGCAGACCAGACTGACAGCTTTCACAAGATACATTACTCTGAGAAAGCTTTTGACTCTTCTTACAACTATATGGACATCAGTCGTAAAGAGGACTCCTGTAGTTCACAGCGCCCCCTTGAGGACTGGAGGATGAGCGACCTCTCAGAGCCCACCCAGTACACTAAACTAGAGAAGAGCCCATCACCGGTAGAAGTGGATGTGGAAGACATTGGCTCTGCTGCAATTCTGGACTCTCAGAGCTTCCCATATGTGGAGGAACCATCTGATGAAGAGCTGTCTGACTACCAGCCCTATCGGTCTCCAGGTAGCGGCAGTAGTGCCAGCCCAGTAAAAATCACTCTGACAGAAATTCCACCTACATCTGTATCACCCACCACAGTCCAGCACAGCCCCACAGTTACAGTGTCAGAGAAGGAGAGCATTCTGAGTCTGGGGCTGGAGGGAGTGCCAACCGTCACTCTCTCAGAGCCTGAGGATGAAAGCCCTGAGTCATCTACACCCCCTACAGGTGGGTATCACCATCCCACACAAGCACTTCACTTCCTCTGCTAGCTGACTCTTTGCTTCTGTGTAGGTGTATTTGTCAATCTGGAGACTTTCATACATTTAAATTTCTTCATTTGATTTGCTTTTATCTAAAGAGACTGAAAAATTAGCAGTTCTATGATGTAATAATTAGGGAAGTCGTGGCCTAATGGTTAGAAAGTCAGACTCGTAATCCAAAGGTTGCAGGTTCGAGTCTCGGGCCGGCAGGGATTGTAGGTGGGGGGAGTGAATGTCCAGCGCTCTCTCCACCCTCAATACCACGACTGAGGTGCCCTTGAGCAAGGCACCGAACCCCCAACTGCTCACTGCTGTGTGTGTGCACGTTGGATGGGTTAAATGCAGAGCACGGATTCCGAGTATGGGTCACCATACTTGGCTGAACGTCACTTCACTTCATAAAAATTTTAATAATTTTTCCACCAAATCTGGTGGAAAAAGCAGCAAAACCAGTTCCAAATATTTTGGAAAAGTTCAAGTTAGGACAGAAAAAGGGTGATGCCCAATGAAACATCAGTTAATGTTGGCAGAGTACTGTTCAAAAGTTCACCACGATAAGACAAAACATCATTAAGCTACTGAGGTAGCGAAAATGAGCATTCAGAAACATTTTCAAAATCAATAAATTGGTGATTCTTCAACTTCAGGTGCTTCTTTATGCCCTAGGGATTGAGGAGTTTAAAACAAATGGAATTCAGCCTTTTTTCCTTTTTATTACATGAAGCTGACATTATGCCTTCATCATTTATTTCGCAACTTTTCAAATTATTTTTTAGATTTAGATTTTATTGTTTTAGCTTTATCCCAAGCCCAAAGTCTGCTTGAATGGTAAACGTGATTTCACCAAGTACAACATGTTCCTGGATCAACACCCTGATTGACCCTGGAACAACATCCCAGTCAACCAATCCATTTTGAGGAATAAGTTTACAGGAAGGCTTTACAGGAAAGCTTTTTAGGCTTACAACAAGGGTTATTCAGCTATCATTTCCCTTTGATTTTAGGGATAAATTATGGGTACCCTTACCAAAAAGTAATATACTTCAAGCTTATTTTATTAAGTATACTTTATGTAGTAAGTATACAAATATCAGTGTACTAGTAGTATACTTGTAAGTTTACTATTTCAATACTCCTTGGGACTAAATTGGCCCACTTTCTAGTATATAAATGTATACTTTTAAGTATAACAGTAGTAAACTTTGAGTACACAACTAGTTTACATCAAAGTTTTTAGCTTGTACTGCAACTACTAAAAGTGAACTTTTAGGTATTCTGATAGTTTACTTGTAGTAGCATTTTAGTACATTTTGAAGCATAGTCTCAGTAAACTACTAGTTTAGTAGTTTTATACTTTATACTGCAAGTATACTCGTAAGTTTTCTTTAAGTGAACTGTACATCATACATTAAGTATACCACTATGTCCCTATTTAGGTATTAATTTTGTTGTATGAATATCTGAACATACAAAACATCAAAAGAAAGTACAGGGTATCTGCTTGTAAACAAAAAACATTTTATTCTAGTGTCATTCATTATTTTTTTTTAAACTTGAATGTGGGTGAGTTTCATAAATTTTAAAAAAGAAATTAAAGAAATAAACAACATTTTGAACAAAAAGCTGAAACTAGACTATGAATTGGATTCAGAATGATAATCAAAACATAGATGGAGTCAATTAACACCCCAAAGCTTGACAGTCATTATTACCTCTTCAGTGGTTGACATTTTATTCCATAACGTTACAAAGTTTTGATGCTGTTTTAACACGTGGAAGGTACTGTTATTTTGGTTTCTTCTTCACTATTTTTTTTTTTTTTTTTGGAAATTCTGTGTACTAGCTCCCCCTACCATATAACAATGAAAATACAGATTCTCTGAGCACAAGTGTAGCTCAAATATATTTAGACTTTTTCGAAGTATAAGTCAAGTATACTTAAATGTCATTTCAAGTATATTTCTGAGAAGTACATAAAAAGTAACTAAGTGTATACTTTCCTATTTTTAGTTTAAAAGAAGTATACTAATAGCACACTTGAATAAACGTCTTGTTCGTAAGGGTAGGGTTAGGTTTAAGGGTAGGTATAGGGTTCGGTCTATATTTTTGGACAGTAATGTCATCCCAGAATCAACAAAAGATGGTGATCCAGGAACATGTCTGGCTTGGCAAGTTGATCTTCTATAAATCCACCAGGTCAGAAGTGCCCTAGTTGGGGAAACACCCAATATTTAAGAGCAGTGGCTCATTGACTATTACTGGCTGTTACCTTTTTAGTAATATGGGGATGCCTTGGCGGACCAGATGGCCACAAGGCACCTTACCTTACTCCCTTTATCTTCCTTTATCTTTCCTTCTCTTTCTTAATAGAAGAGTCTGATTCTCCTTTGGATCCAAACATCCAGGTTGATGAAACTAAAATAATGAGTTCCACCCAAGACAAGACTCAAACATCTCCCATCTCACCCTCTCCACCTACTTCCAAGCAGGAGAGTTCCCCAATAGAGATGAAGTCTCCTTCCCCAAAACCCACCTTGCCTCCTTCCCCCCAGGATGCCGAGGGTAGCAGTGCCGAATCTGGAGACTCTGAGATTGAGCTTGTGTCTGATGAGACTAGTCCACGAGCTTCCAACACTGGCTACATGAGCTTCAGTAAGAGTCCCAGCACCACTTCATCAACCATAGTACCTTCCACAGTGCCCGCCCCGTCTTCTACACTTGCGTTTGCCCCGAGTCCTGCAATGCAGTACAGCATCTTGAGGGAGGAACGTGAAGCAGAGCTGGACAGTGAACTGGCTCTGGAGTCCTGCGGAGAAGAAAGTCCCAAAAAATTAACCCATGACTCCACAAAGGGTTTCAAGGAAAGCCCACAGCCAGTCAAAAAACCCACAACCGCGACTTTGGCAACTAAAGAACCAGTCGTGACTCCCACTGCACCTTCTCCGACTGTTCCGGTCCCAACCAGTGCTCCTAAAGAAAAGACATCCACCATGGAAGAGAAGCCCAAGCCCAGCAGCACAACCCCCATTCTGCCAGAGCTGAAGGTGGAGCATCCTGCTGGGGAGGTGCACCAGAGAGAAAGAAGACGGTCCAGTCAAGCCCGCAGGGGCTCGGAGAGAACGACTGCACCACCCGTCGTCTTCCAGGGTCTAACCAGGGAGAAAGGTAAAAGCATGTTCCCCAGTAACTTATATTCACCTCAAAACACAAGTTCTTATGGTCACTATCTTGAGTTATTCCATTTGAGCACAGTAATGGTTGAACAACAGAGGGTTTTTGCGTAGTTGAGCTACAGCTCATCTGTCTGTCCAAATACACGACACAATTTATAATCAAACATTTGGATGATTTTATTTCCTGCTAAAGTTTGCAGAAATTTTGTTAGAATTTCATGATATTTTAAGAAAATACCAACTGCAATCAACTCAAAAGGAATAGTTCACCCAAAAATGAAAATTCTGTCATTAATTACTCACTCTCGTGTCACCCTCACCCGTAAGACCTTCGGAACACAAATTAAGATATTTTTGATGAAATCTGAGAGCTCTCTGACCCTCCATAGACAGCAATGCAACTACCACATTCAAGGCCCAGAAAGGTAGAAAGAACATTGTTAAAATAGTCCATGTGACATCAGTCATACAACCGTAATTTTATGACGCTACGAGAAAATTTTTGTGGTCAAAGAAAACAAAAATAACAACTTTATTCAATAATTCTTCTCCTCTGCATCACCCTAGCGCCATTTTGGAGAGTCCCACGATGCTTTCCTCTAAATGCAAACAAGGTGCAGAGCATAAAATGTTAGTGAAACATAAAAGGTGATGTTTTGAATTGTTGGTAATATTTGTTGACCAGTGATCAAAACAAGAGACATTTTTCAATATATAATCTTTTATGTTCCACAGAAGAAAGTCATGCAGTTTTGGAAAGACTTTCTAAGTA
The DNA here is from genome assembly GCF_936440315.1 of Barbus barbus. Lineage (NCBI taxonomy): Eukaryota > Metazoa > Chordata > Actinopteri > Cypriniformes > Cyprinidae > Barbus > Barbus barbus. The sequence continues at coordinate 13,584,856 of NC_136752.1, forward strand.
GATTAGAGTAGACATTATTTTATTTTATCTTATTTTTTATTTTTTTGTGAACTATCCCTTTAACTATCCCTGAAATTAAAATAAAAACTGACTCACTCTTGTTGGCCTCACCCTGGAAACCCCCTTTGGCTTTAACAGCAGGAAAAAAACATTTCAATGCATCATTCCCTTGAGAATCAGTCATTACTGGGCATGCACAGGCTAGCATACATCTAATATTTTCCTAATATTATATAAAGGCAGGGTAATTGGTAATGTGGTATTTAATACAATTTCCATTAGATATCAATGCATTTGTAATGACTTTGAAAGTAACAGACCTAGATAATGTGATTGTTCAGAATTTTAATTTGTGCACTTGCACTAAAAGAAGGATGTGATGAGACTCAGATTTCATAGAGGTATTTCTTGCTTAACTGTTCACTGCACATGTGTCATTGCTTTTCTTCATCATCCAACAGACGTGGTCCAAAGAAATACAATGTTAGATGACATTTCTAATCATCCCCAGAGCTCAAGAAGGTCATGGACATGAAATATAAATTTTACAAGACACATTTCTCACACAGTCCCCTGAGCCTTTAGATGGGTGACTAATGTTTTAGATTTTTTTCACACCTGACTGCTCCCTGCATCTGTTGTTTGTGTCTTCAGGATTCAGCAGAGCTCAGTGGAAATATCATGTGTGAAACTGTGAAAAATTATTATGTAAGATCTGGCTGACCTACAGCAGTTAAAACCATATGATTTATGGAAAACATTTTCATTCCTTCAGTAATGGGAACACATCCCAGTAATGAGTTAGGGATATAAATAATGAAAAATGGATGGCTGTGTTGCTGTTTATATAATCCTAATCACTATTTTAAAAAAAAAAATATATATATATATATATATATATATATATATATATATATATATATATATATTGCTTTAACAATTCATTTTATAAGAAATAGTGAGAAAAAAGTGATATATATATTCTTTAATTATTCTTTAATTATTAAACAATTAAATCTTGTTTTAATCAGTTAGATACATTTGAATATTTTTCAATTATAGTTTTGACTAAATAAATAATGATCGTTGTGTGTTAGTAGATGAGTACGTCATTTGTTTGTGTCTATTGAAGGCAGTCTCCATCTTTTATTAATGCTCTGGCTTCGGGGCTGGACTGTTGTTTGAAGATTTCAGAACAAAGCATCCCCCTGTGGTTCAGGTCAGTTTCTGTCTGCTACATTTGTGACCAGCGAGTGCTGCCGTCTTGTGATTACATAGCCAAACCGCAACATGGGAGGAGGAAAAATTGCACAAATCATATAGTGAGATAAAAAGGCTTGGTTATCATTTCATTTGTGGTTCATAATTCGATTCTTGACAGATGAACATTTAAATATATCTTGGCAAGTGGCTTGGATCCTGACGTTCAGTACTGATGCAACTGGAAATTTGACAAAAGCAGTTTGTCTTATATTCAGTTAATTTTCTAATACAATAATTTTTTTATATGATGCTTGTCAGTCAATATATTTGTCTTTACAGCACTTTGAACCAAGGATAAGTGTTTGTGAAAAGAGATCAGCTTTACTGTTGTTGATTGCTGACCGATCTATGTGTGTGTGTGTGTGTCTGTTGCAAATTAGGTATGGTGCCACAGTCTGTCTGGCTGCACTCCCTCTCCCCCCTCCTTTCTTGAGCTCAATGTCTCACCGAAGCCTCTAGAAATGAGATGGCATTTGTTACAGCATGTACAAATACTGAGGATGGGTATCAAGAAAAATGCAATTTTCTTCCAGCAGAGGGCTCAGTTTACCACATGCTTTCTTTGTCTTGCTGTCAGGCCAGACCATAGAGGGGTTGTAATGCATTATTAGTATGAGTGTTTGGATAAAATAGAGATTTTTGACTGAGCTGTAAAGGGCAAAAACTGTTTTCTTGACTGTGTGTGCTTCTGTGTTCGTTAATTGTGTTTATTCTACTGCTTTCAATTTTGAGGTTAGTAACATTCTTTTGTTTTTGAAAGAAGTCTCTTATACTCGCCAAAGCTGCATATGATCAAAATTAGAATAATATTGTGAAATATTATTACAATATCAAATAATTGTTTTCTATCTGAATATATATGATGTAACTTATTCCTGTAATGGCAAAGCTGAACATTTTTCAACAGCCAAGTTGCATGATTCTTCAGAAATGATTCTGTTCTGTTTCATGTTTTTGTGAAATATTTTTTTCCCCAAGATTCTCTGATGAATAAAAAGTAAAACAGCATTTAGAATATAGATTTTATGCAGGACTTTTTGTAAAAAATATAAATGTTCCAATTTCCTCTACAGAACAGGTTTGGATTCATCACATTTTTTCATGAAATTATATCATTATCAGCAGTTCCCCTTAAATTCTAATTAATGCAATGTGTTTAGGGGTTTGGGTTTATTATGGGGTTCTGTACCCACACTAAAACAGTGATTGTAGGGGGTCAATTTACCATTCAATCTATAGCAAGATCATTCCAAATTTTTTTAGGTAAACCAATGATTAATCATTACATTGTCATTCTCTATTTCTATTCTGCTTCATTCTGTCTCTATTAATCATTTATCTTTTAAAAGCCCCTGGCAATTCATGTGTCATGAGTTAACTGGAAGCTGAGGCAAAGACATTACACATATGCTAATTGCCATTGGCTAACTGCCATTGTTTGGATGTGCATTTATTTCCCTTTTTTTTTTTGTATACATAAAAGTTTAAATGTATACAACGTCATGCAAAACGTCAAAGATAATGCATAATTCACATTGAAGTGCTATTCTTTTGCATGATAAATTGATGCAGTTACTGTTATCTCTGACAGTACATGACATATGGGATCATGGTGGAGATTCTCTGTGCACTGAAGTGTCTCATTACAGTCTGCCATCCCATCATGATTAGAATCAGAGACCATGATTAGGCAATTTATATATTATACACTGTAGTATGAGATTTTAACATAACATGTAGGAAATATTAAAAATGAATAATATAATAACTAATATATTTTTGTGGGGCAGGTCATTAATGATGTGTAGAAGTGTGTGTGCATTTACATATTATTACACATTATATATGCCACTTTAAAGGTGAGGTATGTAATTTTTCAAAAACGCTTTAGAAAACTGAGTTGGGGCCAAGTACCAAAACAAACTTGTAGCCAATCAGCAGTAAGGGGTGTGTCTACTCATGCTATTGAAGAGAAAGCGTTCAGTGAACAGCCGAGCCAAGTGACAGAAAGATAGAGATGGCAGATAAAAAAACAAAAGAGGAAAACGGTTGCGGAACAATAAGGCAAGAAGTAGGACCCGTGTAAATATCGGATCAGCTTTCCAGCACTGGAGAGAACTCAAGGAGCGGAAGGCCTGCAATCGGACACTGAGGTTACTGTGGTTCTTCTCGATAGGTGAGTAACACCGTGTCTATACTGGATGCGCCGTGCCGCAACAGCTAAAGTCTGCCCACACTGGACGCGATAAAGCAACCGTTGAAAATCATTTGAAATTTGTGTCAGCAAGTCATAATTAGAATGTGGGGGATTTGTCGTGCCGCACAGCATCCAGTGTAGACCGCATGACTGATTATAATGACTTCTATAGTATTTTGTTGAGCCACTCGCATAGACACGGTCTAACATTGGTTTTGCTTTGTTTCACAGAACTAATCGTTGCCTGGGTTGCGTAAGCTACGTATGTGTGGGGCGGAGCTATCAAAATAGGGGCGAGACACTTTGGGGGAAGGGGCGTGTTTGTTTTGGTGATTTCAAATATCAACATTGGCTTCCAGAAATCGCTTACCCCACCTTTAATGGGCAGGCCTGATGATACTGAAACATATATCTTTAAATTTAGTAATGTTTACTTTTGATAAAGATTTAGTTTTGACAGCATGCCCACAAGTTGTCCTGGTCAGAAAAAGTCCCACTGACGTTCATATGGTCAGTCCATTTCTTACCACTGGACAGGACTGTCGCTTGCCTGTGAGCTCATCCCATTTCTTTTAACCGAGAGCGCTGAGTCATTCTCTATATCTCATGAGGCTTGCCTCATGATGTCTTCTTCCTCACACACACATATACACACACTCACGCTCACTGTTATTGCAGTCTAGAGCGAAATTTGTCAGAGATGATGCATCGAGTATGGAATGAGCCTTTGCACTGAACAAGCAAAATGCGTCTGCAACAATGTTTACCACCAGATTTGAACCTCCTCAAAAGGATTAGTTAGGATTAGTCTCCCATCTAAAATGAAAAAGGAAAACAAATATTTCATCCCCCCACTTTAGAGTCTATCTGCAGGGTTTTAAATAGACAGTTAACCCGAAAAATTACAATTTTGTCATAGTTTTTTATAGTTTTTTACGTAAAACACAAAAAGAGAGGTTTAGCAGTATGTTACTGCTGCTCTTTTCCATACAATGAAAATAAATGCACTGTCAAACTCGAAAAATGTAAAAAAAAACTGGGTGTATTTTAATCAGCATCCTTTTTGATTTCTTTTAAAGTTGTCAGTCGTGATGATTTGCCCCTCCCCCACATGTCTGCCTTTAAAAAAATCGATTCTCAATTCCTCAATTCCTCCACCAGTAGGCAGCAGTCCTCCTCTCCTCCATCCCTGCCTCTCCTCCCTTATCTGTCTCCTCCTCCTCCTATGGGTCATTCATGCACTAGTGTGAACCGGTGAGCGAGAGAGAGAGAAAGAGAGAGAGATACAGCACAAGCAGCGGAGAGGCTGTAGCAGTAGCGTTAGCAGAAAGTGATTCGCAGTCCTTCCCCTCACCCAGCCTAGTATGCAGGCCAGCACCATGGCAGCCGCAGATTCGACCAAGATGGAAGGTTTCTGGAGCAACTGGAAGTGCCAGGGTAGGAGGAAGGGGGTCCTGGGGTACAATGGATGCAAGATGAGGGTGAATGTTGTGGGATGGAGAGGATGCATGTGCATGTCTGGGCTTGATTTTTTTTTTTTTGAGGCTGCTGGATTTTTTAGGGGAGGTGCATGTGGGATTCTGGAAGATCCTCAAACACATGCAATTTTTATTTATTTTTTTTGCATCGAGGCCACCGCCATCATGGGCATATGAGAGCCAGACTGGGGGTTTGAGACAGCTGGGCACACCCTTTCTCTCTTCCCTCCTCGTTGTACTTAGGGGGTCCATCCTGAATTTATAGACTCTGGGTGTGTATGATTAGAATTAATAAGCATTGATGTGCCTTATTAAAAATTTAAATTGGGTGCCTTATTTTCAGGTCAGATGCACATTTGGATGCGGATAGTTCCATAAAGAGCTGTCGAATGCCTTTTCAAGTGTCTTCACATTTGGCTTGCTTGTGTTGATCATAAAGGCCTTCATGCTGCATTGGGAGCAGAAAGTGACGAAAAGACGAAAGAGAGATGTGTGGGGTGTGGCTACCTGACTCTACAGTCAGCTCATAGTGTTGTCTATGTCAGTTGTTTATTCTGTGAAAGAATGGATGTGGATACATGTGCATGTGTGTTTATGTGTATAATCATAGTGAGTTTGATTTATTATCCACTGAAAGACAACTGTGCATCCATCCCTAATTAAATCCAGTACCTAGACTATCACATTAAAGTACAATACCTAGATCACATTAGAGGGACTCGTGCAGGAGGAAGAAAACTAGAACGATTTAAAAGAGAGGGTTTCTGGTAATGGCTATTTATATATTGAGCATTTAACATCTCTGACAGTTCAAGGGCTTATAAACACAAATAGATCTACATCAATGAATGTTGTGCTTCTTTATGTGAGAGTATTTAAATATTTATGACATTCAGTCTTTGTTCCTTTCATGTTTAAGTTTTCTGGGAACATTTTACAATAAGGTTCAATTATTTAACACATTAGGTAGCCTACTAATGTGTCAACACAATGAACACATTTTTAAGGCAATTAGGGTAATGTTAATCTATCTATCTATCTATCTATCTATCTATCTATCTATCTATCTATCTATCTATCTATCTATCTATCTATCTATCTATCTATCTATCTATCTATCTATCTATCTATCTATCTATCTATCCAGTGTCATAATTATATTTTATCATTTAATTACTTATTGTCATTAATGCATACCTGAATTAAGATATTTTGAGGCCTTTCAGTAAGGATTCATTTGGGATTCATTGTTGCCTCCTTTTAGTGGAGAAGACTCCTGTGTGCATTTTCTTTTAAAGTGCTCTGTTGGCACTGCTACACTAAGCCATTAAAAAAATTTAAACAAATATGAAGATGATAAAAACAAAGCTTTCTCGCTTTTTAATGCTGTAAATGGCAAATATGCTGTACTGTTTGATGAGGATGTGCCTGTGTCAGCACAGGGTTGTGTATTCTGTTGCTATTTCTTCCTTTAGTCATGCCTGTTGGCTCAGGTTTGCTAATATCTGTGTCCTCTATGTATTGATTCAATGCTATAAAGTCAAACTGCAGGAAAGGGGCTGGCTTTTCTTAAGTCAGCAGTTTCTGTTTCTCCTCACAGTCTTCTCTCAAGTATGCGGTTTAGTCAAAACCGTGGCGTGAATCCCCACATTAGCCGCTACTGTCTTGATGGTCATTTGGTACTAGGCCAAAATGATCTCTGTCAGTTCTTCCATTAACTGCAAATCATAAAACAGATATGATCTCCTCAAATTGACAAATGTTTTAGTCAGTTATAGTGCCATTCTTAATAATAAAAACTGGGAACCGATTGGATTAGATAAGAATGGTACGTTCCAACTTACATCCCACCTCATAAAAACCCTTTATAGCAGTTATTAGGTTCAGATATTCTTATACGATGTATAAACCTACGCTGGAAATATTGAACCTAGAATTCAAGATGTGTTAAACACTAGTGGTTATTCAGAGGATAAGAGGCATTTGACAGCTAGGCTCAGCACAGTGTCTATGATCCTGGATCCGTATCATCTTTTAGATTGTGATCAGAGTAGGATGTTGCAGAACATCCTATTTAGCCTTTTTTTTAGGTGTCACTACAACGACAGTTTTACACTCAAAGGTTCTTCAAGCGAAGAACCATTTTTGGTTCCACAAAGAACCTTTCAGTCAAAGGTTCTTTAAAGAACCATCTCGTCCTTACCTTTTTATAATCTGAAGAACCTTCTTTCACCACAAAGAACGAAGAAAGGTTCTTCGGATGTTAAAGATTCTTTATGGAACCTTTTAGACAAAAAGGTTATTCTATGGCTTAGTGAAGCACTTTTATTTTTAAGAGTGTATGTAGGTCGAAGGTCTATTTTTGAGTATTCATCCCCTTTTAACCCAATTTGCTTAGTGAAATTACAAGGCGCATCACTATGTGATAATTAAATTTGAGAAAGTTGTTTGGTGTTGGTTCTTCAGTTGTTTGTGGTGGTCCTTTCTGTGGGTCAGAATATCCACATCAAACATACTGTCATGGCAAATCCCATAATAATATAGAACCTCATTGTACACTCTTAGAAATAAAGATGCTTCAAAAGGTTCTTCACAGTGATGCCATAGAACAATCTCTTTTTACCTTTTTATAATCTGAAGAACCTTCTTTTGCCACAAAGAAACTTTTATGAAACAAAAAGATTTTAACGGTTCTTTATGGAATCATTTAGACAAAAAGGCTCTTCTGTGGCATCGCGAAGCACCTTTATTTTTAAGAGTGTAACTTACTTCTGTGGAACTCAAAAGAAGATAATGTTTCAACTGTTTTGGACCCCTTAATAAATGTCATTGTAACTTTCATTGTATGGGGTCCAAAATGTCACTTTTTATTACACAAAAAGACATTTTTCAAAATATCTTGAATTGTGTTCATTGGAAACAACATGAGAGCCAGCAAATGGTGACAGAATTTTCATTTTTATATGAACCAGTTCATATTATGCATATTCACATCCCAAATGACATGTACTTGTGGTCTTATTGTCTTGGTAGCTCAGTGTCTATGTTTAAGTGCACAAGACTGCAAAGCATCCCAATAGACATTTTAGGTTTTAGAAAGAGCTCAGGAGTGCCCCCTTTGTGCCCTCAATGTGTACTTTCTGATGCGGGCTCTGCTGCGTAATAGTCTATGCAGGATTAGGTCAGCAAAGTGGATTCGGAGGGGGACTGATTTAGGATAGGAAGGATCCTATGCAGCAGAGTTTTATCATGCTAGCTAGCAGTTAATATTTCAAATCTAACTTGTGTTATAATTGTAAGCGTATACATGTATGCCCTATAGACTTATGCTGTCCCATATAGGGCAGTATGATGAACCAGTCTAGAGAGTGATTAAACTAAGCCATTAATTACTGCTGACTTTTGAATCTCTTTCTGTCTCATTGTGGCATCCATAATGTTTTCTTCGCTGTTTTACCGGGCCCATTTTGTATGTTTATCTGGGGGCTGTTTGGGATGTCATAGCATGTGACACTTCTTTCAAAGAGCTTTTATTATTGCTAGCAGAGAAATGTTATTTGCTTCTGTCTTTCTGGAGCTCCTTGTCCCATGCCAAGATTGTTGTCATCCAGATTAGTGTGTAGTGTGTGATAATGTTAGTCATAGGCTATCTGAAGTGATCGTTTTGTTTTAGGAGTATGATCCACTGATGTCAAGAGCAGGCCATGGAGCATGACTTTAAAAGAACTATACAATCAGCATTCAGGCTTGTAGTGTATACACATATATTGTTTATAAATAAATTGTTTATGCCTGTCTGTAAGTATTCTTTTCTGGTACGGTATGTATTATGTAAGCCTACAGCATGCTCTGTTGTGTAGTCCTATTTGTGAGAAGTTATACAACACTCTCAGAATACAAGGTACACAAGCTGTCAGGATGGTACCTATTCAAAGGTGTCCATATTGGTATCTTAAAGGTACGTATCAATACCTAAAGTGTATTAATACCATATTAATACCTAAAAAGCACACAAATTTACTTTTTGAGAAGGTACTGCCTCAGTGACAGCTGTCATAGCTTTTTTCTGAGAGTGAAGTTAAGACTACATGGGTTTTATTTGAATCCCACCTGAGTTAGATTTAGATCACTGTCCTGCTACATCTCAAACTTAAATTCAAACTCAAACTACATCTCAAATTTTAGGGGATCATGTTGACATATTTCTCATAAAGTTCCTGTTCCCATGTTCAGCCTAGTATTTGAAAGCATCCATCTATTTTATTACCGCACTGCAGAAAAAAATGTAAAATCCATATTTTTGTTTTCCTATAAAAACTCTTGGAGAGTTTAGCAGGCTAATGTACATGACAATGTTAAAGTGTTTGGTCTTGGTGGAATCGATCTGCTATACTGCTGCTGCAGTCAGATCTATACAGGTGGAGCTGGGGAAGGTGGAGGATTCCTGAAGCGCACTGCAACTGCTACAACAAGCACTAGCCAAGTATTTGAATGTTGAACCGCAAACTCATTGGCTGCTGATACAAAAAGAACCAATCAGCTGTGCCACGTGATAATGATGTCATTTTGATGAGTTTGCCCTGTTAGACTTCGCCATCTAGAGTTTCATGACAGAACTTGGGATTTACACAAAATGTCTTTTTTTTTTGTCAGTAAAATACCTTAAGATCAGTTTTCTGATTTTAAACATCACTAAACGTACTTTTCTTTTTTACTTATTTAACTTATTTCATTTATTTACCACACTACAAAATAATAATAATATTTTTAATAATAGTATTTTTCTTCATCTGTATATTTTTTCTTTTTACAAAAATATCTAAACATCCTTAAAGCAACATGAATGTACATATTTTGTTTGATAATGTCTGTATTTTCAAGCTTTTTCTCAGTAAAATATGTTAACATACAACATAAAATTTAAGATAAATTTACTTGAAAAGCAAAATTGGGTAAGATATTAGATTTATTTATTTAATTTATCACTGCAAAGTAAAAATAATAATGTATAAATAAATAAATAATTATAATAATAATAAGTATTTTTGTCTTTTTTGCAGTAAAATACGCATCCTTGAAATAAGATAAAGATATATTTATTTAAGGAGCAAAATTGAGTAAGATATTAAGACATTTTAAAGACCAACCCTGATTAAATTTACTTAAAACAAGAAATAAAATGCCAATTTTACAGTATGCAAAATAAGCAGAATTCTTTATATATTCTCTAAAAACAAGTCTTAACATCTTACACAATTTTACTTCTCAAGTATATACTGGAAAACAAGACCAAAAATGATTAAGGAAATTATTTCCAGTGCAGTCACACAGCGCTAGCTATTTTTAGCCATTCTTGCCCCCAAGGTCCGGACGGTTGTTAGCGGTTGTCCTTTAGCTTGATAAAAAGCGAAGGTCCTGCATGAACGAGGAGCATGTTGTAGTCAGCAGTGGAGTGTTTTAGCAAGAAGGTCTTTGCTTGTGTGTCTGTCATAGCAGTGTTACCTCCTGTTCCCCTCCCCCATCATGTCATCAGCACCTTATTACTCTGTCTGGCAGGCAGCGCTCGGTGGGTGGGCAAGCTCCATCGCTATGGCAACTGCATCACTGCTCACTCCACTGCACCCATCTCTTCAGTTTCCGTGGCGACCGGCTCCCTTCATCTCAGAGCTCAACTGCCAACTTCACACCGACACATTTTATACAAAGCTCACCGTAATGACCCCATAAACAAGCATGTGTCAATGCATGCTGGGAAAGAGTGGGCGCAATGAGCAAGTGTCCTATTGTGTCGATTGCACCTGAAAATAAGTAGAGATACATTTGTTAACCTCTGATGCATAGAAAAGGACTGAATATTGATCACTGGCTAAAATGAGCTATAGAGTTATGACGCATAAAGCTTTGCATATTGCATAAAGGAGGGTCTGCCACACCTAACACAAACAAAGAATCCCACCGAGGTGTTGTTGGGATCCATAGGAAAAGCTCTAACTTAGCACAGCCCAAAATAATGCTCTAGTTTTCAGGCAGTGAGTATGACAGGACTCTGTCTAGACCATGAATCTCCGCTAGATACCTGAGATTACAGTGACATGCTGCTATCAGGTTATAATTATGAGCTAGATAAACTGCTTATTTTTTAATCTCTTGAGTTCAGTCTCTATGTTGCATCATCTTAAATTGGGTGGAAAATAAAGAGCTTCAGAAGCAAGAGGTTTGGAATGGGTGTGGATTGATGTTATGCGACTATAACAGAATCCTTGCCCCCAGTTGTCTGTTGGCATGTCAGTTAGATATTGCAAATCAATTAAATCACGTAATGCACAGTATATAGCTGTGACAATGTGGACAACAATACAGTAATGATGCTCACAAAAATCCTGGCAATGCTAGGAAATTTATGTTTGCGAGCTTACGGCTTTCAGGTTTTTAATACTGGTAACATCAGTATATGTATTTATTTTTGTATTATTGTCAGTAAAATACCTAAACATCCTTAAGATACATTTTTGTGAGAAGCAAAATTGGGTCAGATATTAAGATTTGTTTTAAGCATAAACATCTCTACATTTGCTTATTTAATTTTATTTTATTTAATGACATTAGAAAATTATAATAATAATTTTCTTAATCAGCATTTTTGTCTTTTTACAGTAAAAATATCTCAACATCCTTAACTCCACTTTAGGCTTATTTTGTTTTATGCTTATTTTCTATCCTTTTCTCAGTAAAATACCTAAAAATCCTTAAGATAAATTTACATTTAAATTTAAATTTGGTATGATATTAAATATATTAATAATCACACTTTATTTTAAGGTCCAATTCTCGCTATTAACAAACCATAAACGTCATAAACTATGGCTTTTGGCTCCTTAAACTACTAATTTGCTGCTTATTAATAGTTAGTCTTAGTTAAGTATAGGTATTGGGTAGGATTAAGGATGTAGAATATGGTCATGCAGAATATGTGCTTTATAAGTACTGTGACAAGTCGGCTGCCTCCCCCCCTTTCTATCATCACCACCCCGTCCCGTATTCGCCGCCCTTCACCAGGCTCCCGACGGGAGTGGGTGTGCGAGAGAGGAGGGGTGCTGGATAGCCACGGCTGGCGGCGTGTGATGAGGCGCACCTGATGTGAATGGAGCCTCATCACCGCCGCCGTTAAATGCCGAGCGCGCCTCTCCTCGGGAGACCGGTCTCTTCCCCGTGCATGCACGCTGGTGTCCTCGTGGGTCCAGAAAGGGTGCGTCGAGGAGGAGGACTGCCGCACCCGTGAGACGGCTAACGGGCCAGGATGCCGGGCCATCGAATCCCCCAGAAGCGCCGGGAACCCAGGAGTTGGAGAAGCCGCGCAAGAGACGCCGCCGCCACGGGGACACCAGATTCCCCGTTTATTTGGACACTTTTCCCCCTTTGGACACTTTATTTTACCTTTCATTGTTTAATAAAAACCTCTCCGATGCTCGACGCCACACCCACTGTGTCTGTCGTTTGCTCCTCCCGCCACAGTACTATAAACAGCCAAATGAGCCAATAGGTTATTAATAGGCATGCTAATAAGCAAATAGGTAATAATGAGAATTGGTCCCTATACTAAAGTGTTACCACATATTTATTTACGACAGAATCCTGGGTCTTTTGGCATGTCAGTTAAATATTGCAGATCAATTAAATCACATTGTAAATCACTGCGAGTACATGTAGCTGCAACAAGGCACTAATTATGCGCAGAATTTTTTTTTGACAATGCAAGAAAAGTTTTATGACATTGTAAGGCTTTTCAGGTTTTTAACTTTAAAAACACTTAATAAGCTGCTAGAATGAAGGTAATGGTGTTTACAAGTAGAGGAAAAATTAAATCTAGCCTATTGGTTTTAGATTAAACTATTTTAAGACCTGTTCAAAATGTTTTAAAAAAGCACACTTATGCGCTGTCCTTATGACCTTATGCATTCTTCAAAGTTCACCCAAAAAATGAAACCATCATGTTCTTCCAAACTTCTGGAGAACACAAAAGGAAATGTTTTGAAGAATGTTTGTAACCAAACCATTTAGGTTACCAAAAGGACAAAAAAAAAAAGAGACGTTCCCAAATTATCTTCTTTTATGCTCTACAGAAGAAAAAAAAGTAATATCATACATGAGGCTTAGTAAACGATAACAGAATTTTCATTTTTCTGGGTGTACTTTGCCTTTAGTCCCGTTTGTTGTAAGACTGAAATTATACCATCTTATTGGCCTGCATTAAAACCCTGCTTATTAAATGACCATTATGTATAGTACAATTCAGACATTAGGCTTCAGACACAATTATAGCATTACTGTCACATTTGGTCTGGCAGATTAAAGATGGATATAACATTTGAAAAGAGGCACCATGGACTGCCAGATCTGTGCACCTAGTTTCAGTCTGTTGCCATGGCCACCATGCTGTCATTTGGCCAGAATTTAATGTTTCTGAGAATTTGTGCAGAAAGGCCACAGAGACAGACATGGAAAGACATGCATTGCTCTGACAGTAGATGATGAAATTATTATTATTTTCTTCTTGTGACTCCTACTACTATGACTGCTTTCATAGTGAATTTATAACACATTTGAAATACAATTATTGTTAAATAAAAATAGATTAAAGGGAAAGAAGTTATGTTGAAGGCTGAGGGTACTCCAGGACAGGTCTGAGAACCACTGGAATAGGCTATGCATTTGTTGGAGTGTCCCTTTCAGATACAACATTTCTGGGAGGAGAGTATTTAAATGATTAATTCAAGGTGATTTACTAAGATTTACTGGTATTTGTGCCGTTATTTAACACCCAAAAAAGCATGTCTTAACCCACATTGCCCCTGTCTCATTAGTAGATTGCACACACGTGATTACGATCAGCTCTGCTTGTTTGCAACCCTATGCTAATTTGCACTGCTCTTGGTAGATTGTTGTGTTGGTCATAGTGGAAATGCAGAACTTTACACTCCCATTGGCACTTTTATGGGATTTCAGTCTCACACTAATTTGCCCTCTTTAGTAAATCTGGATAAAATTGTAAAGTTGACTTTTTATTGTTGTTTTGGAGTTTTAGGAATTATGTTGCAATGCCAACATAGTTGTTAGATAGATAGATAGATAGATAGATAGATAGATAGATAGATAGATAGATAGATAGATAGATAGATAGATAGATAGATAGATAGATAGATAGATAGATAGATAGATAGATAGATAGATAATTTAGAACATAAAACAGTTGTGGTTACCATTAACTTCCATTATATTGACAAACAAAGTCTTTAAAAAAATCTTCTTTTATGTTCCACAGAAGAAAGTAAGACATATCAGAATGACATGAGGGTGATCTATCCCTATAATCTCCTCTGCTCCCATGGTCTTATGGCATAACAAAGTATTCACTGGTTTACACTTCAGAATCTGAAGCAGATATTGTATTTTTGCCTGTTCTGTCACAAATAAAGAGTATTCAGACATTCTGCTCATTTGACTTCTTTTTGCATATAATGAAGCAGGGACATACACATATTTGGACATAAGCCTTCTGTCTCATTCTGCCGGCTGAATCCAGGCATATATTTGAACACACTCTTGTCTGTTTGTGTAATCATTTCTAATTGTGTTATCTCTGACTCAGCGCTGATTCAGAGTGATTCTAGATGTTACATCATCATAGGTCATGCCATTCAGTGGATGCTGAATTGTGGATCCTAAAACAATCAATGATAAACGGATTTATGCCTACTGTAAACCACTACCACCCATCCTATCTGCATGATTTTGACCCCACCTGATCTTCTTTCTCTCTCTGTTCATCCAGTGATGGAGTTGCTGTACTGGCGGAACCTGAAGCAGAGCGGGCTGGTATTTGGCAGTTTACTGCTACTGTTTTTCTCTCTGACGCAGTTCAGTGTGGTCAGCGTGGTGGCCTATCTGGCCCTGGCCACCCTCTCTGCGACCGTCAGCTTCAGAGTCTACAAGTCTGTGCTGCAGGCTGTGCAGAAAACTGATGAGGGACATCCCTTCAAGTAAGCCTGCTCTGTTTGCACAGACTGTGTGTGTCACTCGATCAGTTACTAACATTGTTTTATTGCGGATGCAGAGCTTATCTGGAGGTGGAGATGTCACTGTCCCATGATCAGATGCAGAAGTACGCAGAAAACGCCCAGTTTTATATCAACAGCACACTGAAAGAACTGCGCAGACTGTTTCTGGTGCAGGATCTGGTGGACTCACTAAAGGTGACCCTCTGTTCAATTTAATCTACACTGGGGTTATTCAGTTAGCTGACAAATTTTCCTTAAAATGATACCTAACAGGAAAGTTTAGAAATAATGGGAGGTGAGAAAGGAATTACATTAGGGTGGATTTGAATAGGTTGCTCATACATAGATACAGCACGCATGACAAAGCATTTGCACTACTTTCCTGCTGTACACTACTAAAGTTTGGAGTTGGTAAGATTTTTAAAATGTTTTTTTTTTTTAACGATCATCCAGTCTGCATTTATTTGATCAAAAATACAGTAAAAACAGTACAATTGTGAATTATTATAGTGTAATTTAAACCTAATTAATTAACATTTTATTTAAATGTTACATTTTAAAATTATTTAAAATGTGAATTTATTCCTGTGATTGCAAAGCTGACTTATCAGAATCATTACTACAGTCTTCAGTCACATGATCCTTCAGAAATCACTCTAATATGATGATTTGGTGCTGAAGTAATATTTTTAATTTTCTCTTATGTTGAAAACAGTTGTGCTGCTTAGGTTTATTATTGTGTGGAATACATTTTTGAATTCTTAGATAAATAGAAATTTCAAAAGAGCATGTTTTTATAACAATGTAAATGTATTTACAGTCACCTTTGATACATTTAAAGCATCCTTACTGAACATTAATTTCTTTTTTTTTTTAAACAAAAAATCTTACTGACCTCAAAATTTAGAATTTTAGAGTATCTATGCATTTCACGAATGTTCTTTGTAAATTTTAAGGTTGTCAGTTACAAAATTTGTATCAATAAGAAATGCATCATAAGTGTTGTTTACTAATTGGTGACCTATGAGCTACATAAACAATAATAGTAGTACATTAAGAATTAGTATAGCGCAGTTTAACACTTTATGGACTTCTACAATCCTATAGTTTAGCGATTAGTTTAGTTTGTCACAGTACTGGCACAGAAAAGCATCTTAAATCATATGACACCTGCATACAGTATTTGTGTGTATGAACTGCTGGTTGTGTTTGTTTGACTCAAGTTTGCAGTGCTGATGTGGTTGCTGACCTATGTGGGAGCCCTCTTCAATGGACTCACTCTTCTTATTATGGGTGAGCACCTTTTTTTGATTCCATATACACATGTGATTTGAATTATAGATGAATGGATGCTTTTTAAATGGCAGGCTACTGCAGTTACAGATTATGCACTCTTTTGTCCCGTTTTTTAACATTTACATTGCATCTTGCTTCAGTGGTGGTGTCCATGTTCTCGATGCCTGTGGTCTATGAGAAATACCAGGTCAGAGTGGCACCATTGTTACCATGACTACAGAATCATTTATAATTCATAAGCACTATGACTACAATGACTCACTTTTTAAATCTTTCTCTGTCTCTAGGCACAGATTGATCAGTATCTGGACCTAATAAGAACCCAAGTCAACTCTGTGGTAGGAAAGTAAGTACTCGTTTTAAGCATTTATTATTATAATATAATATAACATAATATGTATAATATAATATGAATGTGTGTTTTGATACAGGATCCAGGAGAAGATTCCTGGGGCCAAACGAAAGGCTGAATAGGCCCCACAGAGCCCCCTTTAGGAGGTTATGACCCCCTGAATGCCCCATTATTGGGAGAGCTGAAAGATGATCAAGGGTTCCTCTTTGTACACACACACACACACACACACAAACACACAGAAATCAGACACAAATAAACATCACTGGAACATGGTTCTACTTTGTACACATTGTGACATCTAGAGCAACGGCTGAGCTGTGCAGGAGAAGTCCCATCCTCGCCTTGTAACCATAGAGAAAAAAAAGAAAAAAAGCGTGCTGTCCCTCAAATCAGGATCTAGACAGAAGTACAACTACTCAATGAATTGTAGAAGTAACCTTGAAACATATAATTCAAATTTGGCAAAAAGACTAGATGTGATTTTTTTTTTTTTGTGTGTGATGTGTTGCTCATAAAGTGCATGAAGTCAAGAGTCTTAAGTGCTGATGAATTCTCTTTTTATCTTTTAAGTTTGTGTGCTTTCTCAGCTGTGCTGAAAATCTCTGTAGTATGTGAAGGATCTCTCCAGCTTTATTGCTCTCCAGTGACACTCTCTTCTTGGGAAAAAAAAAGCTTTTTTGTGTGTTGGGCGTTGGGTGGGGCTTTTCCTCTTCCATCATTATATCTGTGAACATAATTAACATAGCCGTCATTGTCAGCTAGACGCATGGATCATGAGGTTCATGATATCTGGGCACAAACGCAACTATTTAGCAATGTTCTGATTAGATATGGTCAGCTCACTCGTAGCATTACAGTATGTTTCTTTTTCGTAGGACTCCGCTACAGAGACTCATGCTTTTAGGTGCTGTCATTGATCTTTCTTTTTTTTTAAATGATACAAAACAAAAGAGAGGGAGGAGAAGGAAGCTTCAGTGAGTGATTGCCAGCTAGAATCTGTCAATATTTGTACTATGTTAAGTGTTGTTCATTCTTTTAGCCATTGACTCTTAACTATTTGCACTTAAGATGTACTCAATACTGAATGTGAAAATAAATGTTCTTAAATGTATTTCTTTATGGCTCATCTTTCATCTTTAAATATTGTCGTAACCAGTGATGCTATGCAGGGGTGCTATAACGAGTGGGAAGGTTAATACCATTGAATATTTTTGAAAGTCATCATTTAGAACAAAACTGCAAATTATCAAACTTAAACTGTTTTTATTAAATCATGTATTAACAACAATTAGCCTACACAACATGATCAAGCTTTGAACAATAGACTGGATTTTTGACTTTGATGAGCTGTAAGCTCTAATTATCAGAATTAAAACAAAAAAACTTTTGAAATGTTTTACTTTATATGTAATGAATCTAGAATATATGAAAGTTTAACTTTTTGAAATAAGTTACAAAAAAATAACTTTCACGATATTCAATTTTTTTTTAGATGCACTTATATGTATGTATGTATGTAAATATGTGTGTGTGTGTGTTTGTAAATTTGTATAATGACACAGATATGACAGGTATTACAAGGTGAAGGTGACTTTTCAGGACATTGTCCCATGTCCCCACTTTTCAAAACGCTTATACACCATACAGAGTTTTTTGGGGGAAGGTTGAAAGGCACAGTTTCCTGTGAGGGCTAAGTTTAGGTGTAGGGTTGGTGTAGGGCAGTAGCACATACAGTTTGTACAGTATAAAAACCATTACGCCTATGGGATGTCCCCACTTTTCACAAAAACAAACGTGTGTGTGGGGTGTGTGTGTGTAGCCTACAGTAACAATGATAAGAACTGTTTACTAGCATGACGGATTAAACATTTTACTTTATATAACTGGGAAAGATGTAGAGCAGAATATATAACTCTGAGGAAGTTGGGGAAAGCCTACCTTTTATTATTATTATTATTATGAACATTGTCAAACAATAAAAAGCAGTTACAGTACAAAAATACAAAATAATAATAATAAAAAGAAAATTAAATAAAAACAATTAAAACAAAAATAAATTACTAGATAGGGGTATAAAATAAAATAAAACACATTGCATTCAAAGGAAAATATTAAACAGCTTACAAATTTCAACAAGCCTTCTTATTACAAGAATTAGAAATACTCTCAAAGTAGTGCTATATTTCAGCAAGCAATTGTAGCCTACCTATCAGTGATGTTTGTGTTATATATGAATAATGAATCTCTTAAATTAGGACGCTGCCCATCTGTCAGCAGGCACTGTTGGGTGTACCCAGTGTACCTGTCTATTGTCCAAATGCAGTATCTTCGCCCCAGGAACAGTTGGGACGGACTTGGACAACAGCGCTGTTTCCGCTCGCAGGGATGACTTGCAACACACACACACACACACACACACACTCTCTCTCTCTCTCGCACACGTTTGCTTAGGTATCTACCTGGAGAAACTGCATAGACTTCAGTTGTTTTTATAAGCTAGTTATAAATACAGTCAGCTAACCCTAACAGAAAAGTTTCTGCATTTTTACAAAACAAAAAAAACCTTTGTCTCTGGAGAACAAAAACAGCTTATTAAACATAGATGACTATGAGGCTTTCTCTGATGAGCTGTTCAAGTCCTCTGCTGGTGAGACAGAGAACTGCGCCTCAGAGAGAGGAGAGAGAGGCGGTGTCGCACCCCAAAATACGGGCGAAACGGGAGGGAGGCAGGGAGGGTGGGGTAGGACCATTGTGAAGGGACAATAGGAAATTTGCTGACAGTGGGTGCGGTGCTCAGCATCCGAAGGGCTGGAAGTGAGTTGTGATCACCAAAACAGGAAATTATTGCTCCACTATGTGTTCTTTATTTGTAAACAATGTTCAAATTTGATAAAAACCTCTTAAAGGTTGCCATGTCATCAGATGATATCACATTTCAGTGTCTATACACTAGTTTTATGAAGCCAGACTGAAATTTAAGTTGTTTCATTTCATATAGTCTATTATTCTGCAAAAAGTGATTTTCTTATGTAGCATTTTTGTCTTGTTTTCCTGTAGGCTACACGTAGGCTTTTAACTGAACCTATACTTGACAAGCAAAATGACATAAGATATGAAATCTTGTTTTCTCAGACATTTATCAAAATTAGGCCAGTTCAGAAAAATAAAAATTGTCTTATTTGTTAGAACAAGTTTATTATTCTGACTTGGCTGATCCACCCCTGTCTTAAAAGGCCTGTCGTAATTACTGAGCATAGCTGTCCACATGCATTATCGTAAAACAATCTGCCTTTTTCAAGTAATTTCGTACCGTTAGAGCACTGGAAACAAACAGAAGCATTATTAGAAGTCAGTGTATCATCAGAATGACTTTGAAAGTAATAGTTGAAGGTAAAAATCTTTAAAACAGTTGCTTTAAGCAAGTACTCACTTAATTTGTATACAGATCTATCGGAAAGCAAGACTTCCTATATGTCACACCATTTTTCTTTTCAAGTAAATGTCTAGCCTATATATTTAACAATGTTTAGATACTGGAACTGAAAAACCAGAAAAGTTCATTTTGCAGTGCTGCTGTATTTCTGGGCAAACTAGCCTACTTTAGCATACATTCAGTCAGTAATCAGTCTTCTCATCTGAGCTCTTGGAGATAAACAGCAGTTATGTCCCACATTAGTAGGCTACAGCACTCTTTGATGTGAAACATGGATCTTTTCAATATTAGTAAAAGCATGTCAGGAGCCATTTATACATGACCTCCAACTCAGTGTTGCCCCAAATGGGTCTATAGCTCATTCATTTGAGAAACATTGAAGCCACAAGATGTTAAATGCTCTATAGATGCACACAACTGAGAAGTGAAAAGGCTGAGTAAGGGGTGCCCTCTGCTGCCAAATATGTGAAAATAATATTTTTTTGTTAATAATGAAAAATCAAAGTGTGGTTTGGCCTTAATTTCTAAATCATTTCAAAATGCAGTTCGGTGAAAAGGTCTATTTTTCATGATACATTCAACTACATGCTTTCTGAGAGTTAACTAGATGTCAGACTGACTAATTAAAGTACTGAAATTCCATGTTTTTTTTTTTTTTACTTATTTATTTTTAATTCTTCACCAAGCTTGCATTTATTTGATTACAAACACAGTAAAAATAGTAATATTGTGATTTAAAAATTTGTTTAAAAAATGTTTTTTCTATTTTAATACATTTTAAAATTTAATTTATTCCTGTGATGGCAAATCAAAATTTTCAACAGCCATTACTCCACTCTTCAGTGTCACATGGCCCTTCAGAAATCATTCTAATATGATGATTGTCTGCTCAAGAAGCATTACTATAAGCTGAATCAAAGTATTAATAAAAAGCTGACCCCAAACTAACCCCTTTATGCATGTTAAATTGCTTTAATTAACATCTTCTATTATATTGTAAAAATGCAGTTTGGTGAAAAGGTTTTATATATATATATATATATATATATATATATATATATATATATATATATATATAATACATTGAGCTACATGCTTTCAAAGAATTAACCAAATCTCAAGTCGACAAATAAAAGGTGAAATTCCTTGCGGCCTTTGGAGCTACTCTATTTGGTAAATAAATAAGTTATTCGTGTTTATTTTGTTTCCATGTCTCTAAAATCTTAAGACCTTTCTCTCACCTTGCTCACACTCAGTGACGTTCAGCAAGATGGCCTTGAGGTGCCTGTCTGTATGTTGGGAACTCACTCAAAGGTCAAGTGTGCCCTCACAAACACAAACTACCAAAAGCCCAACATGACTGACCAATATCTCCTTGTCAAATACACCTCAAGACAAGGTGAAAAAGCCAACAGTGCCCAAAACTATTTTAATCTAGCAGAGTCAGAGTACAGTATTTAACATTTGCTTGTAACTGTGAAAACCCCCACAAGTGACTGTCAATACCACATAATGCAAAATTTATATTTTGGTTATAGTTTTAATTAGGTTCAGAACTGTTTTTGAACAGAAATGGCTAGAGAAAGGTAGAAATAAAGGGCTGTTCAAAAAACTTTGAAGGGAAATAGACTTTTGAAGAATGTTGGGCATAATGGTTAGTAATCATAAAAGAGCCAGCGGAGATGTCAGAGATAAAACTCTTAATGCACACTCTTACCTCTCTGTTCACCTGAGGACATGCGGCTGTCAGTTAGTCAGACAGGCCTAATGGATTCACTCTGTCTGTCTCACTCACTCACACACACACACACACATACACTCCCTCTGGCTCTCTCTCTCTAACAGACCACTGCCCAATCCAATAGCAATAAGAATAGATTTGGTTTCTTTTGTGCCTTTCACAAACTAAAGGATCTCAAAACGCATAAGAATACAATAAATCGTCCATAGGCTTACTCATAAAGCCTGATACACAAATGTCTAAGGCCTCCAAATGATCAACTTGATCAAAAGTTTGCTGAAAAACCTGTTGTACAAAATGTACATGCCTTCTGATAGTTTCTGTTTTTTAGCAATTAAAAGGCCTTTTAGTATCATTCTAAAAACATCTTCAGGTTGTGGCTGATGTGTCTTTCTGCTGTGCAGTCTTTAGTGATTTTTTTATATTTTTTATATTGTTAATATGAACATTTACTGGACCAAAGCAGGTTTACTTGATTATCCATACTTTTTTTTTTTTTATATATATCATGTTAAAATGAGGAATCTTTAGAGGAACCTTAATACATCTCTCAAACATCATTGTATTGCATTGCATTATATGTTTTGTGTTCCACAATTAAAATCAAAACAACGCTTTGATAAAAATAAACAAAGCATTTAAATAATTTGATTAGTTTAGGCCTCTGAATAAAATGTTGGTGGTTTTTTCCCTTCTGCGTGAGCTCCATATTCTCACTATATCATACTATATGGACCATAAAAGGCTGATTTATCAAATATGATATTCAAAAATGATTTTCAAAATTGTATTAAAAAAAATGTTTTAAAATTGTATTAAAATCTTACTATTATTTCATATATCGGGCTTTACAGGGATTTTAAATAGTAATTAGAATTTGTAGTATGTGTGATGATTGGGAGTCACTAGTGAAGCACAGTACTAACCTTTACTAACTTTTTTTTTTTATCTTATGCCTTGCAGTAATGCAGAGTAATTCTCTAAACATCTTGTAACATCTAAAGCCCTTTAGAAAACCTGTAGAAGTGAGTTTAGATTCCTACTACCGAGAATGAAGAAGTTATAGTTCACTGAAAAATATTATATAATATGTCCTTTCTCTGATCTAAATGTTTCAATAAGACATCATTTCATGTTTTTGATATCCATCCAACTTTTACCTAATATCCTAATTAACTAACAAAAGCCAGGTCTTTCATAATTTCATCCTTTAGGAAATGACACCATTTTGGAGGGAAAACAAGAGCACAAACATAGAAAACGTTAGCAATTAATTCATATTGGTATTGGCTCACTGTAAAACAATCAGTCTGTTTGATAAAATAATGTAAACCTGCATGCCGGACACCCTTTCTCTTTTGTGAAAGTCAAGCTATAATTATTCAATTTTAAGTGTCTGAGCTTGACCAAACACTCTCAGAAATAAAGGTACAAAAGCTGTCACTGGGGCGGTACCTTTTCAAAGGTACAGTTTTGTACCTTTTAGGTACTAATATGTACACTTTCATTTCTAATATGTACCTTTAAGGTGCCAATATGTACCCTTTATGTACAGACGTGTACCTTTTGAAAAGGTATGCCCCCAGTGACAGCTTTTGTACCTTTTTTTCTTAGAGTGCAGCATATTTTTTATGTCGTTGAGTTCAAAAGGTACTGCATAAGAGGAAAGACTCAGTTACAGCATCTAAGCGTGATCTAATGAGTTTCGGCATTACTGATGCTGAGAGAGAGACAGATGCAGGGCAGACACTATTACGGCAATGACAGAAAGAAGTTTTGATGATACAGTTATTGTGAAACAGAGAGTGGAGCCAGTGATCAAATCCAGCTTGTGTTTGGTGGATGACAACTAAATTGCGATGAAAGAAGAGACTCGCTGCTATCGTTCACATGTTAAATAGTTGTAATTAATATTTATGTTACATTGTGGTTTGTAGATGCATGTTTGAGGTGTTTTCGCTGCAATAATTCTTGAAGTAAAGACAATTTAAAAAAATATAAAAGAATATAAAGCCCCTCTTTATGTAAGCATGCACACTGACCTCTGGTGTATCGATGTGTGCACACCAGCCACGTCCCAAATCATCACTGTCCCTGAACAGGCGCCCTGCCAGTGGCAATGACATCACCCACCTCAAAACACAGACTGACACTCACAATTAGCCTCGTTCTATGTGGGTATGTGTGACAGGGCTGCTACATTCACTCCGTCTGACGACTTGAGACTGACTGCAGTGATGGCCTGAATCACCTCTGGGTACAGAGGGTTTTTAGAGAGGGCAGTGAAAGGTCCTGTGCCATTTCCAGCAAATTTCTTTCTCCATTTGTACAAAAGGAACATACACATTTCACAATTAAAGATGGGAATTGTTCAAAAAGGGCCGCAAATATGACTGAAATTAGTTTTGTGTTTGAAAGTTCACATACAGCAAGTTCCCAGCTATTCCAAATCTCTGCCCAAGTGTTTTGTTGCTAGACAGAGGAACAAAGTGAACTGAAGAAAGACTGTGTGTCCTACACTCCTTGAAAATAATACAACATGACACGGTAGACAGAAATAATTGGACATCAGGTGATGTCATGTCTTAATGTCTGAGTCTGCAGTAGGGGAATAACTGGACAATGATCTGATGTGAAGTGTTTTGCCGACATGGTCTACCTTTTCATACTCAGGCTGTGAGGAAGAGATACAAATTGCATTGCAACTCACACATATGTACACATGCACACATCTTAGGAATGGGAAAGGAAGTATAACAAGCAACACAATTTGTAGCAATGTAGGATGACCTCAAGAAAGTGTTTTAGGGAGAGTTTTCTCTGCTATATTCCCCTACTAAAATAAAAATAAACTAATAAATGATATACTGTCACACTATCACACTGTCTGGACTTTCTGTTTACACTGTCTTCACCGTCTCATTAGTTGTCATGGTTATTGATTTGATTTTGTCATTCTGTTCAGTTGTGTCTTGTTAATTATCCTCATTTGGTCTGTGTATTTAAGTTCCTGTCTGTTCAGTTTGAGTTGGTTGGGCCTTAAACGTTAATATTTTGTGTGTCAGTAGCCTACCCTTCCTTGGAATTACCTATCTGTGAATTTATTAAAGACTGTTTATCTTCATCTTTGTCTTTGTGCGTGTTCATCGACACAGTAAGTGTGACATATATAATTTTTTATCAATTTAAAATATATTTTTTAATAAATTAAATTTCATAATTATAACTGCCATACTTATCATTATTATTATTGTGATGATGATTTCTCTTCCATATCCCCCCATATATATATATATATATATATATATATATATATATAAAAATTTGAACAAATAAAAAAAATTCTGACTTTAGTTTTGTGAAACTATACCACATAAATTACCTGCACAAAACAAAAACAGCAGACAGGCTGAATGAGAATACAAATTTACTCTCTGCCAGCAGGTGGCGCTTATGGAACAGCGGCGATATGGTGTTTTCTTAGTTGCTGCTGTAAAGAAAGCAGTGCTTATGAACTCCGCTTTAATATGCATTATACACTGGCAAGATGAAAAGAAAATGCTATCCAATCTTAGACAGTCAATTCCCCTCAGACATACATTCCTATGAACCCCCAATTGTATCTCGATACATTTAACATCTCAACCGATTTCAATCGTCACATATTTGTATTCAACTGGCATGGGGTGCATCGTTACATCCCTAATATATTATTTTATAACACTGGAATAATTTCTCATATGCATTTTCAAAGCACTTTTGATATTTTATTTAAATATGCAAAAGTTAGAATGACTGTGGTTATACATGCTGCCAACAATGTTGCTTATGTTTTATATTTTTCAGTTTGCACTACTTTAGTATTACACATGTAATCTAGATGTGTTTTGGGATTATGGCATGTTCATAGGGCAGGTGGCATGGCCAGCAGTCTGGTGCTTTACCCTGACCTGACCCAGAACCAGAACCAGGTGCTGGGCTGCGATTATGAGTCTCAGAAGACCATCCAGCCTGCAGCCTTCCCAGAGGCCTCCATATGGACACCAACTGCAATCTGTGACAAACACTAATGAGCAAAATCACTTTTCATCCACATAAACATGAACCATGATTGTACCAAATATAGTTCATATAGTGCAGGTTAATATGTATATTTATTGTCTTATTAAGATTTTCATGGTGCTGGATATTTTTTTGTTGCAAAGAAATCATATACAATCATGTAGGCTATTCCAGTCAAATGTGAAGTGTAACACAGACACACACACACACACACCCAAGACTTTGTTTTTAGTAGATACAAAGGATCTCTAAGACCATAAACAGTGGTTTATTTTTACAATTACCTTCTCAGACTGAATACATGATTGTATTAATTCGATAAATCCATGATTTAGAATCCATGATGTGAGAATCGTTATCTTCCACCCAAGAATACAGGCTTATTCATGTGCGTGTCACATTGTTGAGCAGACCAGGAACTCTCATTTTGTTCCCTTGTATACTGACATAATTCCCCTTGGCACTGGGTCACATTACATGCTGACACAGGGTGCATTTTTCAGATAATTTTACTCCGACTGCCACACTGCATTAAGCATTTTACTTTGGAAAACAAGAACCCCAGACTGATTTACCCTAGGCAGGTTTTGAGGCATGAAATTCAAGCTGAATAAAAAACTGTAGGATGTGTGACAGAGTATTGAAAGATGGGAAGCAGGATGCATACTTCAAACCGTATCTGTCAGTGTTTGTGTTGAGTGTTATTTCTGTTATATGAGCTGAAATGGTGTGTGTGTGTGTGTGTGTGTGTGTTAATGCATGTTTGAGGGCATGCGAGTCAGAGTGGGCTGGGTTATCAGAGCAGAGAGACAGAAGGCAATTTGCAGTGAACAGGGGAGAATTTCACATTCTTCATCTCAACTTTAGCCGTCGCAGTCATACGCACATAGCTGTGTGTCACTGGCACATACTCTCTCTTCTTTCTTTCTTTGCTTTTCCTCTGATTCAGCTCGATTGTCATTCTTCTTGTTCAAACACCTAGTTTCTCTTACTGTCTTCTGCCAGAATTGTTATTTCTTTAGGTTGCTTTATTTGTATCCTTTCATTCTATATCTGACAGTCTGGCTTCATTTACATATTTTATTTGCATAACTTAATGTAATTTGGCGGTACCAGATGGAGTCAAAGCATCATGGACCTCAACCTCTAAGACCCACAAGGTAAAAATCTCCTTTTTTTTGTATTTTTCTTCATTTCTGTTGCCAAACTTTACCCATATGCTTTGTGGTGAATCATTTCCTGTAAATTCTGCACCATCCATCACCTTTCTGTCTGTCTCCTCCTGTTTCTATTTTCAATTTGCCTGGCTTTTTGTCCTCTTCTGTACCTCTCCATTCAATCTTATGTCTTTCTCAAAGCACCATTTCTATCTATCTCTGTCCATTTTAACATTTTTCGTTTAATTTAGGTCTAATGTTTTGAAACATTTTAACTGGTAAAAGCTGTTTGTTGGCCGGTCCAAGGTAATTAACTGGGACAAGATGGTGATTAGCTGGTCATTATCTAGGCTGACCATCTTGGAACACCAACAATCCATCTACAGTTGGTCAAACAAACGTGGTTTTGGAACAAGATCGGAACAAGTCGGCTAACCTTATACTTTTTTCTAGCCTTACCAGCTTGAAACCATGCAGCTACCATTTTCCTAAACACAACCAGCAGCTTAGTTTGTTTTTTATTTATTTATTTTCAGCATGGCATGGTTTGAAATTTGCCTGCAATGTCAAGTGCTTTGTAATACTATGCTAAATTGATGTGAAGTGCATTTTATGCCTGACCGTCAAATAGGTTAGCTTGTTTTTAGCATGGCTCTTCAAACAGAAGTGCTCTCTAAGGCTTTCTCAACATGACTCAGTTGTTTATCACTGCTTATTTACATAATTATCCATCATAATCAAATTTATATGTGTTGGTTGACAAATAAAACAAAACTGTCCTGCGGATGCTAGCATTAGCTTGAATGGGGGGGGGGGGGGGGGGGGGGGGGTGTACATTGCTGAATTAACTTAACTGCCAGTTCAGGATGGACTACAGTACACAGCTTGATGTAATATAGTCTGAAAGACTGTCTACTGAAGACCAAGCTCTTTATGAACAGTCACAGTTAATTTAGGATGATGATATAAAGAAGAAAGTCACTTTGGCATAGAGCGTTTTATCCACGTGTTACACCAACACACTTTCTTATTGCCCCTACATTACAGTTCAGCCATGCCTTATGTAGGTTGGCCCCACACAAATGGATGTGGAGGGCCAGGTCGGATGTTGCTACGTGAGGTGCTTTGGCAGCTGGAACAAAGAGTACTTCAGATTCAAGAGAAGGAGTTCCAGTACTGCATTTCCCGTGGCATTCTGGGATACCGTCACCCCCCAGCATACCCAAGCCTGCTTGCCCTTATACCTGCCTCTGAACACCGCCAGCTAGAGCGCCTCTGTGGCCGCATCCCACCCTCACACACTGCCATTGTACTTTCCAGGTAAAACAAGATCTCGCTCTCTTGCCTTGCTTGCTTCAATTTCTAGGTATTCTTCAAATGTTCTTAAAATGCTCTAAAATGGTCTTTAAATGCTCAAAAAAAAAAATCACATATAGCTACAATATAAAAATCCAAAACAATATATAGATATCTCCTTTAAAGGAACACACCACTTTTTTTGAAAATAGGCTCATTTTCCAACTCCCCAAGAGTTAAACAGTTGAGTTTTACCGTTTTTGAATCCATTCAGCCGATCTCCGGGTCTGGCGGTAGCACTTTTAGCGCAGCTTAGCATTGATCATTGAATCTGATTAGACCGTTAGCATCTTGCTCAAAGATGACCAAAGAGTTTCAATATTTTTCCTATTTAAAACTTGACTCTTCTGTAGTTACATCATGTACTAAGATTGACGGAAAATTAAAAGTTGAGATTTTCTAGGCCGATATGGCTAGGAACTATACTCTCATTCCGGCGCAATAATCAAGGAACAAATTAAAAGATAAGGGAACAAATTCTTAATCTGTGGCCACAGTATCTTGTTTTTATTTGTTTATTTATTCATGTCATGCAGGGCTCTATACAAAAGCAGTACTCACTCGCAATTATGCTGTTGATCTACATATCAGCACAACTGTGATTACTGTGCTCCTGTGATATTACTTTATTATTTTACTATTTTTTTTATTGTGCTCCATCAAGGCTTCATGATCTTTTGGCCCACAATGACATCCCTCCCTGGGAACTGGTGGGTGTCTTCAAGCAAGTTCTTAGAGACTTCCTGAGGAGACAGGAAGACGGCGTGCAGAGACGTTCAGCGCCTTCAGCTCCATCAACAATTCCTAGTCCACCTACAGAGAGTAATGACAGAAATTGCATTGTTGGAAATGCATCTAGTTCTTTATCAGAGGAGTCAGGGAAGCACAGGGAGGAAATTCCTACTATTTCTAGTTATGTGGATAAACATTTGCGTGCCGCCTGCCCCTACTCCATCCACAGAGATTGGAGTCTGCCCTTTTGCCATCCTTTTGCTTATGAGACCTACAGCACCACATTGTGAGACACTTAACTGTAGACTTTCAACATGTTCTCATTATGTTTTGGCAAATTGGTGGCTAATTTATATGAATTTGTAGTCTCATTTCTCATTTATATGTTTTTGTATGATCTGCTTGCATTTGGCTGATTGTTAGGTTTAGGGGTGGACCTTAACGTAAAGCCTTTTAAATTTACCCAAAAATCATACATTTTCATACAAATCGCATCCTACAAATTCATATGAAATCGCCACCTCTTAAAGGAACACTCCCCTTTTTTGAAAATAGGCTCATTATACAACTCCCCAAGAGTTAAACAGTTGAGTTTTACCGTTTTTTAATCCATTCAGAATCGGATTTTCCCAAAAAAGTGGAGTGTTCCTTTAAATAACTGTTTCCTCATGAGAAAAGTCCATGCAACTATGTCTTCCCTGTTTGCAAATTCCCTAGGTCTCAGATCTTCACACAAATCTACACTTGCATTGAAAAATCAAATCCTGTGCTCAAGTTTCAGTAAATTAGACTGATCAAAAGTGATTAATATGATAATGTATGTGATGTTAAAATTTTGAAGATGAGCCATATCTTTTCAGAATCAATCAAAAAGATGGGGGGGGGGGGGGGGGGGGGGTTATATGACATACTTTTTCAGCATCATAATAATTATTTAAAATAAATAGTTTATAATTATATAAATATATTATAATTATTATTATTTAAATTGTGTCTATTTATAGTTAGACTACTGTTTGTGGTTTTATATTTCTTTTTTGCCATTTTTGGAGCTTGGTCATTATGAATAGTTGACAAGAGCATATTCATTCTTAAAAAAAATTAAAAATAAATAAATACTTGTATGGACAAAATAAAGCATCAAAACGCACATAGGTATGGCATGAGGGTGAGTAAATAATTTCAGAATTTTCATTCTGATCATTTAATGTTATTAGAATTATTGCATTAATATTGTTATCTAACTTTAGATCTGCCTTTGTATTTATGTGCATTTGTTTCTAATTACAATAACACCTTTTATTTGTGCTGTAGCTTTCCAGGGTCTACAGCTAATGATCAAACTGAAAGTAGCACACACACATAAGCACATACACCCAGAGCAGTCAACCCAGATATCCAACCTAATCTGTCATTTTTTTCAGAGTTATATTTCTGGATTACAGAGCAGAGATTATCCTGAGGGGAGAAGATTGCACCACTGCCTTTGCTCATCAGTGGTCCTGCTTGCTGCATGTACCCATGAACTACCTACAGTTGCACTCTCACCTCTCCAATGCATTTTAGATCACAGTTGCTATCTTTTCTTGTCTTTTATCATATAGTGACAGAACTGTGTTTGTCATGTAGCACGGACTGAAGGTGGCAGACAAAGTACAGCTTTGGTAGTTGTTCACAGTGAGGGCTGTTCATAAAGCTATCTCACAGTAGTGTTAAACAGGGAAAAAGCAACATGTGACAATTACTCTTGACGGCTGAATAAGTGTTGGGTCAGACAAAGTGAAATTCTCTTCTAGAGTGGACGCTGTGTTTATTACCACAAAAACCTGCAGATGCAAAATAAATATAGTATATTGCATAAATATCATCTTATTATATTTTCTGCATATACTTTTGTTGTTGCCTCTTCTACAGTGAAAAAAGAGAGAAAAGATACTGATACTTTTGTGTAACATGATTCATTTGATCTTTTTGCTTCTGTGGACCCTGCTTTATTGTTATCCTCATGTCCATTGTCAGTAAAATATCTGCACAATTAAATTTTAATAAAACTTAATTTGTATTTTATAGTTATCATTTCTCACACCAGTGTTGCCAAGTCAACTTTTATGAGATACTATTTTTCTTGTTTTTCAGACAAGGTTGAGATCTATCTATCTATCTATCTATCTATCTATCTATCTATCTATCTATCTATCTATCTATCTATCTATCTATCTATCTATCTATCTATCTATCTATCTATCTATCTATCTATCTATCTATCTATCTATCTATCTATCTATCTATCTATCTATCTATCTATCTATCTATCTATCGATTGTGTGGTGCTAACATTTTTATCATTTAATTTAATTAAATTTTCATCCAATTTAAAATCCCATTTTAAGTCTGTCTAAAGAAGACACAATGAGGACAACGAAAAGTCTAAGCGTTACAAAAATACATTTTTTTTTCACACACGGACGTTTATTTTGGTGCCGGTGCTTTTAATTACAAAGCGGAAATCCAAAGAGATCTTCCGCTGTCTCCCCTACTGAGCTCGCGCTGAACAGTGACCTTCTCCGAGTGGTCCAGTGCACTTATATACTAGAGGTGAGTATGTTTTCTTTTAATAAATGTATATGTTTTCACTTGGCATATTTTAAATAAGCACTGACCATTTCAAGAAGATTCCCTGTCGTTTAAAACGTTATTTGTTTCGGTTATTGGACTATATATGAATATGACAAGGCCTTGCTGAGCGCCTTAAATTCATCAACATTGGTTAATGGCTCAAGCTTGATACTTGAATGGTACACATGAATCGCGGAATATTTTTCATAATCTCTGCGATAATTTTGTTTCTATATTAGACGGTGAAAAGAGCTGTTGTTCCTTTTGCCATTCAAGTGACGCGTTATCTTTAAACTGAACTGAGCGTGGCATGAACTCGTTTTATACTGACAGTGAAATATTGAGTGTTTTTGGCCTTTTTGTCACCATCTTAATGACTCCGTATATTAAAATCGCTAATTTTTCTCGAGCTGGTCTATGCATATATGATTAATGTCCTTGAAAGTTCTGTTTGTGTCGTGTTACTTTATGGGTCATTCTTATAACGTGTCTCTTATAACATTTGCACGTTCAAACATATGCATGATAATATATGTTATATGTTTTTGAAGCCTTTTTGACAAATGTTCATGCATCTTTTTTTTTTTTAATTACTAGATGGCAGGTGGTGCATTCGCTGGCTGGTGGACTAAGGTGGCCCCCTACTACACCAAAGCATACCAGGAGATGTGGGTTGGTGTAGGAATCATGACTTTAATGTACTACAAACTTTCATATGGAGGTGAGAGGTCTAGTTTGTTGAAGAGCTCTTTAGTAGTGTGCATGCTGTCAAAATGTCTTAAACCCTTATTTATTTTATTTACATTTATGCATTTAGCAGACGCTTTTATCCAAAGCGACTTACATTGCATTCAAGTTACAGTTTTTACATTTTATCAGCTCTTTTATAGTTCATATTATAACAATGTACTTCGTAAACATTGCTTTTGTCATTCAATTATTAATTTGTACATTCGTATGTGTCTTCTAAGCATAGCGCATGTTCATAGACAGTTTTGTTACACAATATTTTTAGAAACTTCTAGTGTCCTGTTCAAAGTAACAGACTTGATTTTAAGAGCTTCTTAATGTTTTTATTAAATATTAACAATAATATTGCTGTTTTGCAGGAAAGAAGAAAGCAGTGCAGTCAAGTAAGTATAAGCAGGGTTTTTTTTTACATAGGTGAAAAATGTCTAGGAGAGAGACTTTCAAACTTTGCATGGGAGTTTTAGGTGTTAGGTGGAAAAAAAAGCTTAGAGAAGGTTAAAAAATGTAAAAGTAAATCATAAATAATAGATGTATAAGTATTATAGTGAGAAGTAAGAATTTTAGAAACAATATTTTCCAAATAATATTTGACATATTTGTAGTAACGTTTGACAGTTTATAAATGGGGGTTATGCACAACAAACTTCTGCATGCTGTAAAACAGGTCACATCACTTCCGGTTCAGGTCTTTTGCGTGTGTTTTGTTAAATATGGAGCTGTTTTACTGAATGTTGCTTCAGAGCAGATACTAAAGATGATCATAACTGATGTTCTTCACATATGCAAATTGATATCTAGGAGTTTTTTTTTCTCTCTTCTCACTAACATTCTGATATTAAGATTCAATACAATGGAAACAATAAAAAATAGGTAGGTTAAGTGATAACCTTAAAAGTCCATAGATATTACCATCAGTTCATAATGCTGTTAACACTTTCTTTAACAAGCAGATGCAATGAGACCTGTTTTCCGGTTTGGTCAGGTGATGTTGGACACATACCCCATTGGGTCTTTATACATGGAAGTATATAGCTGCGTTTTAAATTTTAGGATGGGGTTCCCTTGCACAAGAATGATCATATTTGGAGTATCTGAAAGATTGAAAAACCCTGGTATAAAGGATAGTTTGAGGCTTTGTTAAAAATGCTTATTTATGGGATATATAAAAAACTTTCTGTATCTAATGTGACTTTCCTTTTTTCACAGAGCCTGCCCACTAATTGGACCACCAGAGTGTCATTCCCCATGTCTTCTCTGTAAATCTAACCCATGAAGAACTTCCCCTGGATATCTGTATTTTGTTTTATGTAAACAATAAACCGCTTGATATGGATCACACTATGGACAATTCACTGCTTTGTAGTCTTTCACTCTGTCTTGCTGGAAATTCAAATCAGCAAACATGAAACTGTTTGATTTGATTGTTAACTTATGGAATTAAACTATTAAAGAAGTCCTGCCACAAGTGTTTTAATGACTCTAGTACTTCAATAGCATGCATTTGTTTGAAGGACACAAATTGCTTTCTTTGAGCTGATGTAAAATTCCCACTCAAAATACCTATTCAAATTTTTTTAACGATTTTCATTTAATGTTTAATAAGGACACTCTTTGTTTTCGCATTTTAGACATTTTATGTAATGTCTAGTTAATGATATGTAGTTCATGTTATTGATCAGTAGTGGGTGTTGAAGGACTGTCCAGCACCTCAGCTTCAAAACAAATGTGGGTCCTTTAATTGTTTCTCAAATACTTAAAAAAATAATTTTGAAATGATACAATACAATATAAAAATATATATTTTTGACTTGAAACTTCTGAGTGAAAGTGTCGAACATGTGTAATATAAGAGAGTATATGCCATGTTGAACACCTGCAAGTAAAGCCATTCCTAAAATAACCATTTACTTCCTAAGCTTCCTAACAATTAATGTGACTCATCGACAAACTAAGGGCGTGTTATGCCTAGTTGATTTTCGTCACTTACGGATTTTAATGACTACACACACAAACATCCATAAGTCACTAAGAGTCTGCGTGCGTGTGCCATCACTTAACACCACAGCGCGAGCTGCTTGTATTCGCCTCAGCCAGTTCTAGCTGTTTTGCTATACTTGTATTACTTTCATTTTGGTGCTTTAAAATATATTACAACAATATCCGACTACATTTAGAGGAATACGCGAGTTCTGGTTTGGTTTTCTCCCATTCGCTTCGCGTAAGCAGTGTTTTACCTGGCTTCGCCTAGCAGGCTAACTAATTTAGCCATCTCGCGAGTTAATCGATACTCTACTGTTTTCACTCCGCAAGGATACGAGGAACACCTCATGTATCTTTTCTAAAAGATTATGGCATATATCTACACGTGACAAGTGAGTATAATGTAGTTTTATCCACCGCCGGTGTATATTATATCAATGTTTATTGAAATGTACTACACCGCGAGATGGTTTTCTGTTCGTGCTAACGTTAGCTGGCTAACAGATGTGAGAACCTTGTTAAAACGAACTGGGCGGACAGAGGAAAACTCCTTGGAATAAACGTCTTTAAATGTGACGAACGTTAAAACCTCTTAGTTTTGATTCACAACACGCTGTATATTTAAGTCATTCGTTGTGAGGAGAGAATGAGTTTCGGGCTCGCAGTAGGTGTATAGAAACATCTGCCATTTCACAGTCTGCTGTTCTTCCAGTTTAGCGAGTCTTTTAAAGCTTCTCTTTAATACTGGTCTGATAAAGGAGATGTTGCTTGTTACGTTAAAGCGTTTATTTAAAGTAAAATAACACGATGCACAGAGCCGTGGCCTGTTTGGCCTGTATTTGTTGGTGTTGTGGACATTCATGTGTCAGTGATAGTGCAAATGAAGATGTTTTCCTGATGTACAGAGGGCTGTAATCTCGGGTTGGACCTTGTGGATGTTGTGAAAGGCACAGTTGAAGACCAGATGTTCCTCTGACACAAGCAAAAATGATGCCTGTAAGTATTCAATTTCATTTAGTTTGTCAGCAGTGAGTCAAAACAACCTATATTATGTCTGACAGATTATTTTTATGGTTCACATAGTGAGGCGTCAGTTTGACTATTGTGTTTAGTATTTTTTGAAACTACCTACTACATTTTGGAAAGCACATACAGTATCTTGGTTCGTTACACTAGTGTGAAAGTCTTAGTTTGACTTTTGATCATTGCTGAGACTGAGAGTGGCATTGCGATCTACCTAGAACCTTGCCAGTGGATCCATAATGGGGTTTCTTTTCGGAAAGCTCTTAATGGGCCGTGGATGGGAATATCCACTGTGCAAAAACACTATCTGTGCCTCATGCCGTGCTGTTTGACTGATCATTTAGCTTTTTAAGTACAATACCTCTGTTTGAGATGGCAAACAATGAGTTTTCATTACAGAACAGTTTCAGAATGGAGCTTTATTGTGTGACAAGGCTTTAGTCAATTTCCTTTTTTCTCTGTGCACTAATGGCAGCTATTAGTTTTAAGACGCTGATGTGCGGTTGCTCGTTAAGAGAATGTTTTGTCTTTTTTTTCAGACTAATGGCTTAATAGTTTCAGTTATGCTAAATCATTATTGACAGTTTTGTGTCCCTCCCCTCAGTTCTCAAAGGGTCTTAGTATTTGGTGCTTGGCAACATTGAAAAATTCATTTGTTTTTATTGCTGTTTTTTTATTTCAGTTTTGAACTGTTTCATATTTGTAGGAACTAAAATAGTGAAGGATGCACATCCATTTAAATGTGAGGATTGTTTTAGGCAACATTTTTCAATTAATAATTGTTTACCAAGACTTTGTTTTCATAATCTGTTTTATTTCAAAATTGCTTTACAGAAAATCAGTGTGTTTTCATGAGCACTTAGACCCTGCAGGTGAATTACTCTGAGATCACACATTAACTCCAAAGGAAGCTTTATATCATTAAACATTAACCTTGTTGAGCTCATTTAACCCACAACACTTTACGTTTATCAACAAAATAGTATTTTACCACCTCCTCTACAGATGTGGATCATCTGAGTAATTATTAGGTTATCACAGTTTAAGTAATCGCTGCCTACCACACTAACCTTATCTAGAAGAATCCTCATGGTATTCAGGCGCCAGTTAAATCTCTGTCAGGTTTTAAAGGGCTTTAACATCCTCCACCTGTCTGTTTTTGTTTATTTGTTTATGACAAATCAATATACAATCATTACATGCCCCTAGTAACCCAAGCACCATGTCAAATGTATGTATGCTCATATTTCCGTTTCCTCTGTAATGCTACTCTAATGTGTCCCCAAACTGAATTTATCAGCAGAAAGCAGATTGCTAGTCATGATTACCATCCTTTGATGACATCTGAAAAATATCCTGTTTTGATGTAGTGTGGAAGGGATCTGATTGGTTGTGACTAAACAAAGTAAAATGTGATTGTACTGATATGGATTATGGAGAAAAAAAGGTGCGTTTCAGTCTGTCTTGCAGGTTTAAATGAATTTTTGATTTTTGATGTGATATTGTCATTGATGGTGGGTGGGAGCCTAATCTCAGTAGTACCTATCTATAAAGTGAAAAGAGCACACACATTTTATTCAGCAGTAGGCAGCTAATAGGAGAACTATGAGTTATACTTCATTTTTTTATGTTATGTCTCATGCAGTTGAGCGTGGAAGCCTTTCAATGTATACTCCACCGACTGTGAGGACATATGAATGATATGTTCTAGTAGAATTTCAGCGGTAAATGTGACTGCCTTAATGTAACATGGAGTGCTACTGTTGGTGGTCTTAAATTGACTTTTTTACAATGTATTTACCTTAATTGCAAAATGGCTTTTAGGTACCACACCATTCGTTTTCTATTTATTGATTCAAACTATAGCCTTAATTGTATGCTGTTGAAAGCATGGTTATCTGCAGCAGCTTTCAAACAAAGGATGTTAGGTTCAGTTTCCTGCTTGCTGAAGCCCCTACACTTTCTCCCTATGCTGATGTTGGCATTGTTAAAGTGTAGCTACAGCTTCTAAGCTGCCTGTGCTGCAATTGCCTTACAGCCATGGAAACAGCCAAACGAGGGGTAAACGGCAAACTCACAGCAGGGTGTGGTTGAGTTCATCATAAGGTTAGAGCTGTACATTAGGTTATGGTTCTGTATTTTGCTAATTAACTTCTTGCCTCATTGACTCTTTGTATGTAAAACCATCTAGATTGTACCTCAGGAGCAACACAGGTGTGCATATAACTGCTACACAGACTGAGTGATGAAGAATGGCATGTATTTCTTTGGTTTCTCTAGAATACTAAAGACATCTTCAGTCTGCTTAAATGAACTGTGAGAAAGCTGTTTTTTCCATAGTCAGCCTGTATAGGACTCTTGATTTAAGACTGTGATGAAGAGCCTACATGATGTTTGGATCACAAGAGACTTCCTCCATGACCTAGATTGCTCTATCATGCTGGGATGCAGATGCATGATGGGAAATGCCTACATATGTACTGCCTAGTGGCTATTTGTATCTAGAGAACTAGAGCAATGTGTAAGCCAAGAATCTGAGTAGATGAGAAGATCTAAGAGCATACTTCATCAAACCTCAGTAGAGGTCAAAGACACACAGACTCTAGAGGCCCATCCCCAAACGCTCCTGTGGTGTATATAATAAAGTGCTTAATTTGTCAACTGTTTACTGAAGCGTGCCATATGCTAGTAGTGCGCTGAAAACAGGGTTACTGATGTATTCAGAACCTGCGCCACAGTCTCTATGGATTGTCTAAGAGAGCAGGCAGAGTGCTGGTTGGCCTTGTGGATAAGTGATGAATTTTACTCCCTTTGCCTGCCACACTAGTTAATAGCTCCTGTGGGTAAGTTTAGCAAGCTCTGATACATTGGCGCAGTGCTAGATATTAATAAAGCAATATAGCAAACACACACACAGCAGTTCTGATGCTGTAGTATAAGGTTTGGAAGAGGGATATTCAGAGAGATAGAGCGCAGATGAGTAGCACCATTTTGAACTCTTAATAGTGCTCATTGATCTTGTTGTCTATTAGGAGTGTACGATATAGCAATTGTATGGTAACTGTTTTAATGGTGTGAGTGGACATTGTTTGGAACAATTTTTTTTTTTTTATAGGCAGTGACAAAGCGGAGCAGAACCATTGTTGCGTTTCAGAACAGCACAAAGCGTGTTTTGTTACAGGATGAATCTGCAGTTTTTAACAACTCGTTGAGTGAATGATTCAATGACCCATTCATTAAGACAGTCACACTTAACTTCTGAATGAGTCAGCTGATTTAAATGAATAATTTGAATGATTCAGTGACTGGCTAATTTTGACGGACTTGCCACTGTTTGCTTGTAGATTGATTTAGTTTAATCTTGAAAAATATCAGTACTTTATATTTTAATATTCAATTTGATTTTTAAAACATTAGACTCATAGTATTATTAGTACCTCTGAGCTGCTTTAAACAAGTGGTTCTCAAGTCCAGTCCTCGGGACCCACTGCTCCGCACATTTTGTAAGTCTCCCTTATTTAACTCACCTGATTCAGCTCATCAGCTCGTTAGGAAAGAGATCCATGAGCTGAACTGAGTGTGTCAAGATAAAACCCGAAACACACTGCACAATTTTTGGCTGTCCCAGACGAAAGCCTGGTATCATGAGACAACTGTAGCGATTTCTGATTCACCACGATTGTTTCACGATGACAATCTTTCATCTGGGACCGAAAATCGTGCAGTGTGTCTCGGGCTTAAGAGACACATACTAAATTTGCAGAGCAGTGGGTGCCGAGGACTGGAGTTGAGAACGACTGCTTCAGAAAATTTGTGTAAATGCATCTAAATTACATTTCAGATGCAGTAATAATATAGCTTTTGTTGACACTGGTTTCATTTGATAGGCAACATCCCTATAGTATCTTATTATTTTAATGTGATGTAAGAATAAATTTAAGAATTTGG
Source organism: Barbus barbus (assembly GCF_936440315.1). NCBI lineage: Eukaryota > Metazoa > Chordata > Actinopteri > Cypriniformes > Cyprinidae > Barbus > Barbus barbus. Next base: position 13,624,298 of record NC_136752.1, read on the forward strand.
CATTGAAGTTGACACCTGCTTTTAATAATGTTAGAAAAAATTGCCCCTAGGGCAGGGCTCGACAGTGCGAGCATTTCACTCGCATTTGCGACTAAAAATAGATGTGTGCGAACTGGAAAATGTATTTAGGAGCACAAGTGCGAATACAAAACAGCCTATAACAAACGTAATAATTTATTCTATTTATGGAAAAATTGCGATGCAGCCTCATATGATTACAGAACTTTAAAAAGGCAACGGTTTAATTTAAATGAGCACAGATGAGAAGAAAAGCGGAGCGAGTTAAATTGAAGACGCGCTGAATGACGCACATTCGCCACTAGAGGGCGCTGCCGTTACCCCGGTAACCCAGTAAACAAATCAGCTGCGCTACTTTCCTAAAACTGTGTAAATAATGTTTCACACTCACAGTCATTTAGATATTTATATTCGCTTTAGTCTTCACAATAGCATCAAATAATTCTTACTTAAAGACTTAATGAGCTATTTATTTTCAAACATTGTTTCTAAGCTACAGTGGAGAACAGTGGGCCTACCTATATATCAACGACTGATTCGTTATTATTGTTCAGTAACACAAGTTCCATTAGTTAACATGAAAAAAACAATGACTGCATTTATTAATAATGCTATCTTAATTTCAACTTTTAATAATACATTATAAAATCAAAAGTTGTCTTAATATAATTCAATGGAGCTAACATTAACTAACATAATTGTATTTTTTATTAATCAACATTAACAAAGAATATTAACTACTGCAACAATTAGCTATTGTTAGCTATTAAAAATTAGCATTTTTAGTTAATGTTAACCTGCTTTAACTAATGTTAACAAATGGGACTTACTTACCTATTGTTCTTTCGTTCATTTGAACAATCTTTTGCACTCTAATCTTGAAACACTTGTTTACTTTATATTTTTATGTATTTTTTAAAAAAGTATTTTAGTAAATTATCTTTAAAGTTATTTAACCTGTTAGGAGGACAACACTTTTTTTCACTTAGAAATTATATATTGTGATTTAAAAACAAAAACATATACCGTGACAAAAGTTTCAATGATTATTGTGAAAATTTTATACCGACACAGTTTAATAGGATTATAACTAATAATTAGCCTATTTAATAGTGTCTGAAGTAAAATTATTTAAAAACCTTGTGTACTTTCTGTATTCTGATCAATTAAATAATTGTGCTTGTAAATGTCTCTTTGTATCCCCTTATTAAGCTAAAACACCTCATTTGAAAAATTTGCGTTGCGCCCCTAAATTTTTTTAATGCGCTCCTAAATTTTTTGACTTAGGAGCACATGTGCTCCTTGGGGAAAAGGTAAGCGTCAAGCCCTGCCCTAGGGGGATATTTCCAGGGGGATATAAGTTATTTCTCTCACTGCTGTAAACTAATGATCACACACAATATAAACTTCCATCTGTCCATGACAGGCCTAAAGCAGGCAGGGTACACACACACACACACACACACACACACACAAATAACATGTATAGCATGGTTTAACTTAAGGGAGTGTAAATGGGTGTGTCTGATCGGGAAGGAATGAGGATAGTCTGTTATTGCAGCATTGTGTTGCATAATCAATAAGGGTAATATCCTTTAATGTCATCCTGTGCTCGTATCTTTTCTTTCCGGTATGACCGAAAACCCTCTTCAGAGGAATTTCTTTTATTAAAAAATAGTTTAGCTTCTTTGACTTTATTAGTTTAATATTTTTTCTGTATATGAAGAGTTACAGGGCACAGTCTTTACGAAAGTAATATTACAACATAAGCACACAGGCACTCAATTTTATTTTGAGTGAACATAACAAAAACAAGGTATGGGTAACACTTTACAATGACTTTTATTAGCAAACATTGTTAATAAATGAGAAGTTCATTAAACATTCAAATATGGATGAAACCACATGACTTTCATGCCTAAACTCACATACGTGTTTTAACCTAATGATCTGTTTTACATAATAACCAGCATTATGTCATTATGTCTGTTAATGTTATGCAACAGAACATGCATTTACATTTATGCATTTAGCAGACGCTTTTATCCAAAGCGACTTACATTGCATTCAAGTTACAGTTTTTACATTTTATCAGCTCTTGCATCTCAAGACATGTTCTTTAAAGTTAAAACTATTGCCACACTGTTAGACATTTCAAAGGGTTTTTGCAGTAAACTACTAGCAACACTGTTGCCAGTAAGTTACTGTAATATTTACAGTAGCAAACTGTATTTGATACACAGTAGCAAACTGTACTGCTGTACACTAAATTACTGTAAAAAAATCAAATTTATCAGTATACTGCTCTAATTCATGCATTTTAATATAGATTTTATAATTTTTTTTATATAGAATTTATTTTATTTTTATCCTACTGGCATTCAATTAAAAAAACAAAATTATTACAAAATACTTAATATGAAATTTTTATTTAAAACATTGCATGTATAACACTTAAAAATACAGTGTTCCAATGCTGGAACCGTGCATCTTCACCATTTCTCCTGTCTCAGGACCTTTTGCAGCGCATTATGTTGTATCCTCTGGATTTATCCTCACAAAGAGTCTTTAGGCAACAGAAACATAATGAGGGAAAAAAATACATAGCCATCTGCAAAACCAAGGTGCTCCTCCAAAACGTGGCCACCACCTTTGCTCACCATCCACTTTGTTGGTGACAGAAATGTCTTCTCTGAAAAACAAGTAGAAATGACACCCTTTTAAAAGGCAAACCCCATATAGAATACACAAACCTCTCTAAACCATAGAGTTCTCTTACCCGAATTATCAGTCACAGGCTGTCTGTCATGCTCATGTCTTTCTTGATACTTCATTGCAGTTGCCTTTAAAACACACATACAAAAATGCAGTTAATCCTAAATTCCATTAAGAACTATAGCAAACTAATTCTAAAAATAGAAAGGCAGCTAGCCATAAAACTAGTTTAACCTAGCTAACATAAGATTTTATTTTCTCAGTGGGCTACTGACCAACATTAATAACACCTGAACAAAATTTCACATTAGTTAACTTAATGTTAATATAAGATGAGCACTGCTCGTTAAAAATAATTTTAATTCGGTAATTCAATAAGCTGACAAAAGTCGTTTGAAACAACAGTGCGGTTTGCCATAGTAAAGTTTTGTTACCACCATGTTAACGGGTAAATGTTAAATGTTACTAGATTAAACTGGTGTGCGCACAGTGCAGATGTTCTCAGGAACCCTTCCACTCTCGCTGGTTCATCCCCGGGCAAAACCCGCGGCACTGCCACTGCTTCCGTGTCTTCCTCGGACGCGAGCTGCGTGGTGTTTCTGACATGAAGAACAAGCGATGTAACACGTTCAGTATAGTCAGTTCCAAGCTGTTGCGGCGTTGCAGACACGGTGTAGGGCAAATCTTGTCAAACCAAATGTAAGAAATGAGGAAAATTAAACAACCTCAATGGAATGGCGCCAAAGAGGTCGTTACAGCAAATACAGTAGCATACAGCAATTTTAAAAAATACAGTAAGTCTCTGTATGTGGGGTCTGACTTCAAAGAAAATTCCCATGATGCAAAGGGTATTACAGTTACTTACTGTAAAGGGAATTTGCAGTATTATACTGGGGGATATACAGTAAATAACTGTAGAATCTACACAAATGTCTAACAGTGCAGCTGAAAACTGCAAGTTCATGGATCAAGCTTGCATCATTCTAGAAGTAAATTTTTCTATTTGAATTGACAGCCTTGTTGTCCATGGCCAAACCTCAGCTGAACCCATTTAGTCTTCTCTGCTAGATAGCATTCCTATTAGGAGAAAGATTCATAATGTGTCACTTTAGTGCTCTACTCACTATGAATTCAAAGCATTGGACTGATCCACAGTTCCTCAATCTGCCGTTCTGCCTTGTGGCTCTCTCTGCACGTGTGTGTATGCACATGTCCTGGATTTGTGTTTACTGGGGTTTGACATCTAATCTGGAGTGTTTCACACAGTAGGTGTCTGCTTTAATTAGGGCGTATTGATCATGATGCTGCCCCTCTGCATTCTCATTTACTGCTCTCAGATGCAGCTGTTCATTTTCTTTTAACTTGGTACTGAGAGTTTCCAAGCTGTAAAACTAATTCTGGGTCATTATAATGATTGTTAATATTGTGCTGTTTAGACACGTGGCCTGCAAGTTACAAAATCAAGGATGTGAATGGTCAGTTGTCAGCCAGATTATTACCAACTAGTTACTTTTTGAAATTTGGTTTCGTGTTGTATCTGGTAGTTTCCTAGAACAGTAATTCATCCTGATGCTGTTTGATACATAGTGTCTTATTAAATCTGGTCTTGTCCACAGCCATTTTAGGTGTTTTTAGGAGCTCTTAGAATTGTTTTGACACTTTCTGTTGGGGCATGAGGACACATTCGTGACTTTTCCTTGAGTTGGACTAACCAATGCTGATCAAAAAGAGGAATCGACCTCAACCAATGAGCTTTCATGTTAGTGGCACATGAATGTGCTGTCAGAAATGTGAGGTTACCCTGCATGGCGGGTTGCCCCACAGCTCTGTAATGGCATCAGTGTCACAGCCTCAGTCAGCGAGAGAGCGTGCCCTTCTCGTCTCATCTCATCCTCTCTGTGCGTGTGACTCAGGCAGCCAATGAAGACCAGTGTATTGAGCTGCTAACACACTGTTGTTGGGGCAATTTGAACTAGACACAACCTCATCTTCCTCTGCCTCCCGTGGCTGTAGCTTCTCACTTTATTTTTTGAAAGGCAAGTGTGAGCTAAGAACATAAATGACACCCAGAAATTATAGGGACAGACAGCTTGCACTGATTACGTTTATTAATGACTGGATTTGATTAATATTTAACAAATTTCTGACATACAGTGTGGAACTTGACACAGGTCTGGCCTTAAAAACAAGATAAAACAATCAGTCCGTAATTATTCAAAAGCTGTTGTTGCTATTTCATGTCATCTTTTTTTGTCTCTCTTCCTACTCCCTCTTTTCTTGCCATTGAGCTCTTTACAAATTCATTCACTTTCCTTGATGCTTCCTGCTTAACTGTCATCCTATGCATAGAGGAGCTTGTCAAATATGAATGGTGACCGTCACAAGGGGTTTTAATCGGGAAGGACCGAGGAGCTAGATACTGTATGACAGAGACAGTCCTCTTAAACCCTCTTGAAGAAGAACCTCCTAGTTCTGTGCTTTTAAAAAGCCTTTTTTAGGAGACTGCCTATGATTTATCAAGCACCTTCTCTGGAGAGGCTGACTTTCTTTTAGCTCTCATGAAACCCGTTTCCTCTTGCATAAAATTAAATCTCTCTTTTTCTATGTTAAGATATTCACCAGACAATACACTTGATTAATTACATAATTAATATAAACTTATTTTTTGTTAAACTTAATTATTTAAGTATAATTAGGCCTACAAGCATGATTTAGACCTTATGGTGAGTAACTGTTTTCATGGAAGCACTTGGTATTTCAGCTTTGGGACAGAGCTGTCTTGCAGGAACATCATAATTGTAGTGTTTACTGGAACTGTTATCAAAACTGTTTTTTAATCAGTTTTGGGTCTTATTTGCAGTGAGGGACTTATAGTTAGAGTCTCATGGCATTACGTCACTGATGTCAACAAACATCCAAGATTTTAGTCCACACTACCTCCATAATGGGCTGATTACAGCACTCCATTTAGGTCTCAAGTTACAGTTTTCTATGTAATATTTCTTGCAGTGAACGTTGTAACTGCGATGTCATACTGAGGGTCCCCACACAAAAAAGTATTTTAATGTAAGGTCTACTGATTAAAATTTTTAATCACAACTACAACATAAAGGGAAATGATCAACATATTTAATTTATATAAACATAAATTTGCAGCCGTATATCCTGTTCATGCCGCCAGCGGCATTGAATTCATGATGTCATGTCATCATACATTATGCATTGTCCACTTTTTTTCTTTTGAGGGGGCGTTTAGATTACTGAACATTTTATTAAATGTTAAACATATTAAACATGCACATGCAGACAAATGAATTTCTGAATAAACCTTAAGAGCGGATGGTTCTTGAAGGAGCAGTTCACCCAAAATTGAACATTCCGTCCTTGTTTGTTTTTTTTTTCTCCACCCTCATGTTGTTCCAAATTTTTATGAACAAGACATTTTGAAGAATGTTTTAACAACGGTTGGGCCGATAAACAATGCCATTGTCCATCGCCGATGGCTGACAGACATCACGATGTTGAGCCGACATCGTGATTTCCCCCCTCCCCCTCTCGCAATCCGCCGCACCCCAATTCCATGTTCGGGAAGAAAATTAAGTGTACAATGGGAGGATAAAACGAGATGGGAGGATAAAAAAATATATATTTCAATACTTTCTCTCGCAATTATATCGTTGGGTAATTATTTTGTAAATAAATTGGAGAACCGCTATTAATATGCAGGGCATTGAAAGTGATTTTGAATGCGTGCTCTCATTTTACTTTCACTTTCACTTCTGAGATTCACGATCACCCAGACTCTATAATATGGAGCGGCAGTACTTACCACACATTTTTACAAGATGTTTGTCAGTGGTGCTCGGGGTCTGCAAATCATTCGTCATCGTCCTATCAGTCATCTCTCCTTACTTTGTGTATGTATTAAGTGAATTTTCATGTAGGCTATTGTAATGTAACAGGCTACTGCTATCAAACGGCTAACCATGTCCCTTTAGTGGCTCCGTAGAACGCATTATTTGTTTTCCGTGCCTTTCTGAATACGGATTCATGCTTTGGGCACACCCCTTACCCCGCCCCCCGATGTCATCGTCCATCACAATGTTTCACTGTAGACATCGTCCGATGCCAATTTGGTAGACATCGCCCAACCCTAGTTTTAACCATTTTTTGTCTGCAATTAAAGTCAACAAAGTCCAAAAACTCTTATTTATTCTATGGAAAAAACAATGAAAACTATTCCTTTGAAGCAGATTGAAGTTAAATTATATGCATGTCAGAGTTATTTGCCTGTATAAATATAAAGTTAAGCCAATCTTAGGGTTTATAACAATGTCTGTCTCTCGAAGGCTTCATATGGCTTTTGAGTTTCACAGATTTTATTCTCAAAATAGGATAACTCCAGGTAATAAAACCCACTTTAGCATGTATTATTAAAATTTGTCTGTCATTTCATTTCCATTATTTTTATCTTGATGTTTCAACTCTTCCATCTTTTCATGGTTTTTTTAACATGGCAGTATCAATAATACATAAACGCATTTCATATTTGAGAGTAGAAGATTGTTTCGGTGCAGCACAGACCGACCAGTGGTCCAATTTAGTATGTTCATGAACTGTTAGTATAAAAATGTTTTTCTTGCAATTTAGAGTCCTGCAAAAATTTTATAATTCACTTATACTTTATCAAATTGGTCAATTGTAATCTCAAAAACTCCCACATATGTTTTATGCTAGTAAACCTGTATCTTTCCTGTAGCTCAAATAGTAGAGCATGGCGCTAGCAACGCCAAGGTCATGGATTCGTTTCCCAGGGAAAGCAAGAGCTGATAAAATGTAAAAACTGTAACTTGAATGCAATGTAAGTCGCTTTGGATAAAAGCGTCTGCTAAATGCATAAATGTAAATGTAAACCTGTTTAGTTTAATCATGGGATTATCAGTGTTCTGTGCTGTTTAGTTGATGTAGTTGAACATCTCACATCTCACAGTTTTTACAGGTCATGATATCCTTGTCTGATCTTTGTTCCATCCTTTACGGCATGCACCCATCAGCTGCCTCCGGTCTGGGGTGCAGCCATCTGCTTTCTCGAGGGAGCCTTATTCTGGAGGGGACCTGGTGACGCACCCTTCACAATTCTGATGAGAGAAGCACCCTCCCTCCGTCGTCTTCCTCTGATTTTTCCTTTTCTCTCACTCACACGCTCTCTTGCTCTCAGCAGTCACACAGCTAGCGTGACTACTGAAGGCTTTTCGCTGCAGGGAACCCTTGCCTGCTACTGTTGCTGAGTGGGTTTGAACGAGACACATTCAAATGATGTGTTTGCTGTAGCGCTACGAGCGATTCCTGCGACATGAAGAAGTTTGTGACTATTGTTCTTCGAGGCCTGGTCAGCTTGTCTGTCAAACCTGGAGATAAAACCTGGAGCAAGGAGCATGCCCGGCAGCTGAAGAGAGAGGCCAGAAGAAGACGGACTGCATCTAAGTGGGGAAAGGTGATGCAAATAGATGTCCTGCTTAGAGATGAGAGGGGTAGAATGTTAATACTAACCTGTGCCTCTCAGATGCGGCTGGACAGCAAAATCATTTAGGTGTTTTCATGAAGTCTTCATTGCAAGTAGTTCAGGTAGTGAGTCAGTCAGTGCTAGTAACATGTCTGTATTTAAATTTAGTGAGAGATTTAATTCTTCTCAGAACTGCTGACCTTATGAGCTACTTTCTTTTATTAATCCAAAATTGTTGCTGACAGTATTGTATAATACATATAGTACAGCCTTTCAATGAGACTATAACTCTAATCATAAAAATGTAGTCTAGTCTCCTGCCAAAAAGTAACCAATCTCTTGCATGATTTCATACACACTGTGCCAAGACGGTCATTAGTTTCTGTTCTCCATCTCTGTCTGCTAGGCTTTGTCATATTGCCCTTAATAGAATTGCTTCAGCATTATGGATCTGATCGGATATATTAAGATAGTGACAGGGGAGGGGAGTTGTGGGGCCTGCAAAGATTTGGGGGTCTAGATGTTCTCATTTCTGCTGGCAGAATTGGTCATTATTAATTTTCATTGTTCAGATTAATCAAGTAAGAGTTGACTGTCTGGACATCTGAATTATATATGCCCTCTTCCTGTGCTGAAAGGAAGAATTCGTTTTTCCGAGGTAACATTTATTAACTTTTCAAGAGAATAAGATTGTGAACTGTGACGTGCAGGTTTTCTCGTTTCCGCTTCATTTGCTGGAGTGCTGCAGTGTTGTGAGATTTTTGACCCGCTTGAGCATTTCAAGTGAAATCAGCTTTAGTATTCAACATTTGAAGACATTTTTTATGAGATTTGAAACCAGTAGGCTGGATGCTTACTCGAGCAGATCTCTCCGTTACACAAATGCAAGAAGGCGGCTGGCGATAATGTTGCAGGACTTGGTTCTTACAGATACTCACAGATGAACGGTTTAGTGTAGCCTAGAGCTTAAAAGTTGATGTGCTATGCATAGCTTTTTAATAAAATGTTTAAATTTAGTGGTTCTGAGGGTCCATATTTATATTTCTAACTAAACTAACCTCAGATGTACCTTGGTGCATCTCTCGTCACATTTCTCTGATTTAAAGTTTTGGTCTTTTGGTGCCACCAAGAGGATTTTTAAATTTAGATACTGCAAACTGATGCTTTTTGGAAAAAACAAAACCAAAACAGCATCTTCCTTTTAAAATGAAGCTTGGTGTATTGCGTGGCAAAACAACAGGTCATATTCTTTGACTGGGTATTAACACATTTCCTGTTTATATTGTGATGCACAAGCTTTTATTCATTAATCGGTCGGAATCATTAATTGGTAATATTGGTCAAAGCTATTATAATATAACACAACTGAACAGAGGAACTAAAGTTGCCCTTCATTCCAGGTTAATAATATTTGTTGTTTTCGGACCAAAAGTGGAGAGTGTTCTGAAAATGTTTGTTCCAGGTAGGGATGTAACGGTATGAAAATTTCTTATCAAGATTATAGTGTGACAAATTATCACGGTTATCAGTATTATCATGGTATTGTTAAATGTGCTGGAGATGTTCAAAAAGTACCGACACAAATCACTTTACCAAGTTTTATATTTAAAAATCACCAAACATCAAATAAAATGACTTTTTATTTGCATAATCACTTAAACAATAACATTACCGATGATGTTCGGATTTTAAATGACAACTTGACTGACACCAGTTTAATACCATGTTCAAATATCTAATGTAAATTTTCAAATAAAGCTTTGAAAAAGTTTCATATAAAGGTAAACCTCACATTTCAGCCTTTAAATAAAGAAACGTGTTATGTCAAAATGATAATTTATTAATAAATGATTATGTATTTTATCTGCTCCATAAATAATTCTATATAGCTTATCTGAATTGTTTAATTTCTAGCGAAGATCGTCAATTTGATTTCACAGATATTATTTAAACTAAACTGAGCTAAACAATGACATCTCTGAATTCAATAATGAAATGCATTTAACTGAAAATTGAGGGTTTAATCTTATTATACATTACTGACACTCTATCCTCCAATTTGATACTGTTAAGTGCTTTGACACAATCTGTGTTGTTAAAAGCGCTATATAAATAAAGGTGACTTGACTTGAAATGTGTAGAATTCACAAGCTTGTTTTTCACTAACTGGTCAAAATTTACAGCTTACAGCAGGGCATGCAAATTCGGTCCGTTTCTGGCGAGACAGAAACTGCACACAGGCTGAATGTAAAAAATAAGTCTCTGTAAATCCACTCACTGACACTAGGTGGCGCTGATGGAAAAGCGGAGTTACAAACTCCGTGGACAAAGCAGCATTGCGATTAAGAACACTTCCTTTAGGTTTAACATGGAGCAAAGTTGAAAACACAATGCAATCGAATCGTTTTTGAAGACAGTCAGAATCTTCAGAGTTACATTCATATAATTAATTCATTCATATATTAATTCGTATAATTCCCTTAGCACTCTTTTAAAACCTCCCAGCTTTTCTGCCCTAGTTTCACTCAAAACGAAACTACTCTGCGCACTGTGCGCACGTGAGATTGTTACTTAAAACTGTGCTTTATGTTGGACAATATTTATTTATCGTGAGTTATTCAAATCGTGGTAATCGAATACTGTTTTAAGTAAGGAATAATTGACGACGGGCCGTTGAATTATTAGAAAAATAATGCACTTCGCGGAGTGGCCGTTACACCTCGGGTGTGCATTATTTTTCTAATAATTCAACGGTCCGGAGTCAATTATTCCGCTTATACTACGGTTGCCACACCTCAAGACATTGATCAGATTATATATTTCAAGGGATTCGTCCGGTTTTTCTACTTAAATCGCTATTGTGAGTAGGATTATTTCTTCCGCATCTCATCCAACGACTCTTTTGCTAGTTCCAAAACGTCATTTTAAAGCTGGCAATGGAGGCTTGAGCCGTTGATAGCAGACTAATGCAGTTAATAATGAAGTTATTAGAAAGAGAGCGAGAGACACAGAGAAAGAGAAACAGAGAGAGAGAGAGAGAGAGAGAGAGCTTGTATGAATTAGGCTACCTCTGTGTGTCCCTCAACAGTGTTCTGAAGCACCGTCTCTAAACTGTAAGTCTGCTTTAAGACGCAGCGCTGTTATTACCTCGCTAGTGAGAAATGTCATGTGTAGCCTTTAAGTTGCTACACTAGGCTAACTGATAAAATCGTCAGGGCAGCGCTGACAACGATGCGAAGTGATATGGAACTGTAATGCGGTCAAGAAAGCTGCCTGGAACTACGTTCGCCGTGCGTTTCCCTGAAAATAATTGCACACCTCAGAACGTTCGTCAGCCAATCAGATTCAAGCATTCAACGGCCCCGTAGTATAATGATATTTAAAATATGAAACTGTAATACTAACCGTGGGGAAATTGATCATGATGTCAAACCGATAATCGTTACATCCATAGTTCCAGGTAAATATAATTACTAGAGCAAAGTAAGCCTATTATTATAAATTAATAAATACTTTTTATTAATTTAACAGACTTTAATTTGATGAGTCTGTTCAATAAAGTGTTATTGTTATGCATTTCTCCCACACCTTTGGTTTCTAGCAGGTGAGGAGACTTTTCTCATGGCGGAGGAAAGGGGAAAGGAGGTATATCACGTGACCTGCTCTGTAAAAGTTACTTTCTAAGACACCATTTATTTTCAATGAGTTGCGAATGGGGACAGAATTCAGAGCAGACGCAGTCCTGTAAAAGCAGGAAGAGATTGAAGTAGACAACTTTTTTTCCCCTCTGATGAAAAGCAGAAACCTGAGCTGTTGTGAGGACAAAATGCTTGAACTTTCTTTTGTGTATCATACAGTCACTGGCCAAGAACGGATGCTCTTCTTCACACTGACTGAGATGGGGATTTCTGCACCTCTGTTGATCTTGCTTGGATAACAGATCCTATCACTTAGCTGGAAAGATCAGACTTCAGAACTCAGCTGATTATTTTCATTAGAAAACCATATGAGACCATTTTTCTAATCATGATTTCAGTTCTTTTTTCGGGAATTTTCATATCTACATCTGCGGTCGTATTCAAAATGGACATCTGTTCATTACCTCAAACTTGGCTGTATGAAGGTTTTCATACTTCTACCCTAGACCTTCCTCATTCTGCCTGTTTTGTGCTCAGTATCCAAAAATTAAGATCCCTCCATGTACTGTATGTCTTTCACTTTCTACGTTTGTTAATTTTAAAGAATGTTTTTAAAATATGATTAAACGTGTTCTATGCACTGTGAGTGCTGCACTCTTGTCTGTATTTTACCCAATAAATATTTAATAGACGTGGAATGAGAGATGTGTAGAACATTGTAAAGCATGTTGTTTTAAATTCTGTGGAAATCTGCTGTTTTATGCAGAATTCTAGGCTGCAGAGTTCGATCAAGTATTTTTGTGTGTTTCTCTTGCCATAGCTTCCTGAATCCAATCCATTTCATCCAATAAAACTTATTTATTCCAATTAAAAACTTTAATTGACTTCATCCTCATTATCAATTATATTTTAAAACAAAACTTGATCTCAATGGCATTACTTTAGATCTGTGGAGCGTATATATTAAAAAAACAAACGATAAACCTCAGAACACTCATGATGAAAGATGTGCGCATTTATTTAATGAAATCCCTTTTAACAATATACAATGCCCTCCATAAGTATTGGAACAGTACAGTGAAAATTGCTCTGTTGGCTGTGGAGTCAAGACATTTGCAAACATGATTAAAAGATGAATATGAGACAAAACTACAGAATATCACGTTTTATTATTAGTCGTTTCAACACATACATATTTTACCAAATAAAAAGAACAGCACTTTTAGAGTTCATCCCACTCATTGATGTGAGCATAAGTATGGGGACAGTTGATCATAAGTTTGGGGACAGTTGAACATAAGGCAGATATAAAGATTAAAAGCTAGTATCTAGTTGCAGATCTCTTGCGCACAATCACAGCAGTGAGTCTGTGACCCATAGACATCACCAGACTCTTGGTCTCATCCTTTGAAATACTTTTCCCAGCCTTTAATGCAGCCAATTCCAGTTGTTGCTTGTTTTGGGGAGTTTCTGCCTTTACTCTCCTCTCCAGTTGGTGAAATTCATGTTCAGTCGAATTTAAATCTGGAGATTGACTTGGACAATCTAAGACTTTCCATTTCTTTGCCCTTATAAACTCCTTGACTAAACTGGCAGGGTGTTTTGGGTCATTGTCCTGATGCAATATGAAGCACTTCCCAATGAATCTGGTGGCATTTTCTTGAATATTGGTAGGAAAGATGGTTTTGTACCCTTCCAAATTCATTCTTCTGCTATCATCATACATTAAGTCATCAGTAAAGTTGAGAGGGCCTGTTCCAGAGACAGCCATGCATGCCCAGGCCATGACAACACCTCCACCATGCTTTACAGATGAGGCTGTATGCTTGGGATTATTTGCAGTTCCCTTTTTTTTCCCCCCACACTTTAGCTTTCCCATCACTTAGATAAAGGTTTATCTTTGTCCATAAACACAGTTCCAAAACTCGTCTGGTTCACCTTCGTGCTTTTTTGCAAACTCTAATCTTGCCTTTCTATTTTTGGTGCTGGTCAGAGGTTTGCATCTTGCTGTGTAGCATCTGTAATTCTGTGTCAAAGTCACCCGAGGACAGTAGATTGTCAGAGCATCACCTCAGCTTTCTGGAAGATGTTGATTTTACAGACACCTCTTTTAGGATTCATTTTCACAGCTTTTATGATTTGTCTGTCATAAACTACTGTTTTCTCAGCCGATCAGGTCGTTATTGGTCGCTGGTGGTTTCCAAACTCTTGATTTCTCCATGCCCTTTGTTTTTGCTAGAGCTCTAATTGACTTCCTCTTTTCTTTGAGCATCCAAATTGCTTGCTTTTCTCTCAAAGTCAGCTTCCTCATCTTCATCCTGGTTTGTGTGTCATCATCGAATGCACGATTCAGAATACAGAAGTAATGGATATAACTGATACGACACATTCCCTGCTTTTAATATCTGAAGAATTAATGCAACAGGACACAGCTGATCACCTAGAAAGACCTGTGAGGCAACTGTTCCAATACTTATGCTCACATCAGATAGAGGGATGAAACTCTAAAAGTGCTGATCTTCTTAGCTGGGAAAACACCTGTGTTTTGAATCACCCAATAATAAAATGTGACTTTCTGTGGTTTTGTCTCATATTCATCTTTTAATCATATTTGTAAATGTCTTGACTCCAAGCCAACAGAGCAATTTTGTCTTTACTGTTCCAATACTTTTGGAGGGCACTGTAACAAATTGGGACTTTATCTAGCACTCTGTGTGCGTAACTTCTGCAGAAGTTGGCTGTGGTCAGTGCCGGTGCTCAGATAAACGCGTCACTCTGTTTGATGCAGTAACGGTGCGAATGCTTTTGTCTCTTGCACTTCTCTGCACCGCTTGAGACCTTGACATAATCACAAACCTTACGTTATCTGTCAAGCATGGTGAATTTTTAAATAAGCTGAACAAAAGTGCCTTTCTCTCTCACACACAAGCTTTTGTAATGCCAACTCATTGCTGACAGGTGTTTTCTACATTATTGTTTTTGCAGCACCTGCGCCTTCTCTTTCTTCTGTTGGTCCTTACTATATACTTTATTTCTATGTATGTTTGTATATTTTTAGGGCCCAAACCACTAAGGCGCAGGGCCCTATTGTTTTTCTAAGGATTATTTAATTTTTTTCAAGTATCCAGGGCTTTTTAGGAGCCTTAACATGCTCAAAAACTCTTGAAAATTGGCACACACATTGGAATCTGCGGTCATTAGGACGCCGCAGAGGCTGGAACCTGGGCGTGGCACAGAGGTTCTACAGTGACCCCTGGAACACAGTCTGAAATCTTGCTGCATAGTTCATACATACTTGCAGGTATACATATGAAACTTGGTACACACACAGATCTCATTGAGCCGAACAACTTTTGCTCTGCATGTCATAGGCTCCGCCCAACAGGAAGTGAGCTATTCAGGGCTGTGTGAAAAGTGCACGCTCTGGAATTTGCGACTCGTCTTAGGATTGTCCATTGATTGCCACCAAACTCGGTCAACATGATCTCAAGACATTTGGGATGCAAAATTGCAAAGCGATTTTTATTTATTTTTATTTAGTTTTTATTTTTTTTAATAAATATTACGAATAGGGTTGTAACGATATACCGGTATTACGGTCTATTGCGGTTTGAACGTACACGGTTATCATACCGCAAACATTTGCATATCTACGGTTTTAAAAAAAAATTAATGGAAAAAAAATATACATAATAATCTCACCTGCGCATATGCAATTTATTTTGGCTGCTTCACTCTGCTGAAATGACAGAGACTGTATCTAATCTCCATCCCCCGCCGAAAAAAGTTTAAATTTGCTGTATGGGAATACTTTGGACGAATCCAATTTGCTAAAAATGTGGACTCAAAGTGGCTGCTAAAGCAGGCAATACTTCCAACATGTTCGCTCATATTCGTGGACATCATCCCTCCGTGCAGATAAAGGTATGTCGCATTTATAACAAGTTAGAAGGCTGTATAATTACCATGATGCAGAGGGAATGCCGGTGCAGTCGTGAAAATGGGATTTACAGTATAACGTTAACGAAGTTGTCACTTAAAACGCGAAATCTGACGGATGGATAAATCAAAAGTAGATATTTTTTCTACTTTTTTCACGCCGTTTTATCTACTACATACTGAAGTATGCATGCATGACACTAATGGTGTTTTCGGCGTCTACATAAACATGAACATCAGCAGAGCTGCTCTGAGAGAAAAACAGTTTTATTTGAGAGAAAAACATTGTCAAATACACTAAACTCAAAGGTCTGCTACAATGCACATTTGCACACTGCTACCTGTCAAAATAAAAGTTCAATTTAACTTGAAGTCCGGGACAGAAATAAATTAGCATTGTACAAAGTACTTAAAAGTTATGAAAACAACAATATAATATTCTTTATAATAATTAATTTAAACATTACTTTTAAGGAATATCATGTTTGTCCATGTTTTAACTTAGAATACCTCTGTTGTGCAGCACTTTGCCAAAAATAAAATGTTAAAGTGTGATATAGATGTACATAAGGCTTATGGCTTTATTTTGTAATTGTTTTTTGTTTTAGTTTTTTTTTTTTGTTTCTCAGAAGGGAGGCTTACTTTCATTAAAATGATTTCAAGTTTGTTGCAATAAAGGATTTGTTCACTCAAATAACTTATTCTTATTATTTTAAGAGTCATTGTTACTGATAAGAATTATTGTTTAATATATACCGTGAAACCGTGATATTTTCTGAGACTATTATCATACCGTGAGAATCTCATACCGTTACAACCCTAATTTCGAACGGTTTGGCCGTGGGAAGGTGACAAAGTTATGGTGAGAAATGAGAAACAGGAAGTGTCTAATAACTTTTGAACACTTTGTCTGATTTTGATTGAACTTCATCAGTTTGTTCGTTATATAATGCCGATCACATAGATGTGACTATTAGGAGTCAAAGTTATAGCGACACCACCTGGCAGCAGGAAGTGTGTCATTTTCAAAATGCTCTGAAACCAGCCTCTTATTTTTACTAAATTTTCTTCAAACTTCACCGGAATAATGTCAAAACATGGCTGATGTAAAACTGTGAAGGGATTTCTGATAACTTAAAGGCTGTTGCTTTAAGTGCCACACTTTAACACGCTAAACTTTAATATTCTCTTCTGGCGTTTTTGAGGCACTTAACATGCTTAGAATTTCATGAAACTTGACACACTCATCAGTATTAATGATAGTTAGACACTTGCAAAAGCTCATAAATGAATGTGGAAGAGGCACTCTATAGCGCAAACTTTTGACAAAAGTTGGGGGGTTAGTTTTAGCTATAGTCACCAAACTCGGTACATATATTGTTCTCATCACCGGACAACTTTCTAATTTACAGTCATTAGATATGACCAACAGGAAGTCGGCTATTTTGGTTTGAATGTGATTTTTGGAAAAATCAGGCTGTGGAATTTAGCATATTCTGACCAGGAGAATAAAGTAATTCACACCGAAATTTGTCAACATGATGCCAAAATATTGAGGAACCTAAATTGCAAACGGATTTTGGATATCTTATAGGTGTTGCCATGGTGATTTATTAAAATAACAGTAAAAAAGGAAACAAATATTTGATCAAATCTTTAAAGTGCACAATCCAAACTCTTATGTAGAACAAGTAATTCTTAGGAAACATGCTTAGTTTCATAAATGTGTTTCATGCTCAGGGGCCAACAAAACATTTAAATATTAAATATTAAATGCCACCAGATATTAAATCTTTTAACCCTAACCTTGTTTAGCTCATTTTTACTGTATCAGAATGAAAAATAATGCATAGAATCGGTTATGTACTTTACTGTCCGTATACGTTTACATAATTATTTTAGAAACCTTTCATCAAAGTTGTCCTAAAACCAAAACAATACCCATTCTTGTCTTGTAAGCTGTTGTAAGGTAAGCTGTTACCAAAGTTTTATATATTGTTCTGTGTGTGTATGTGTGTCTTGATCTTGTAGTGTAACCCTTTCACTGCTGTAACCTTTAAATCCAGACTGCCAGAGGGTTACTGTAAATGCATGTGCCCACTGGGCACCGTTTTCCTGATGCCAGCAGGGTGGCTTTTGCACTGATGGCTTGGCCTGTGTCAATGTTATTTATTTATATTTATTTAATTTTATTTTACAAACTCTGTAACACTTTACAATAAGGTGTCATTTGTTAACATTAGTTAATGTATTAACTAATATGAACAATACATTTATTACACTATTTATTAATCTTTGTTAACGTTAGTTAAAAAATAGTTGTTCTTTGTTTATTCATGTTAGTTAACAGTGCATTAACTAATGTTCACAAGCACAACTTGTGATTTTAATAATGCATTAGTAAATGCTGAAACAAACTGTAGAAGTATTGTTCATTCTTAGTTCATGTTAACTAATGTAAACTAATGAACCTTATTGTAAAATGTTACCACAAACTCTTTTGGGAATGGGAATCATTAATTAAATTTAGTTTTGAGTGAGTCATTCATTCTGATTCAGATCAAAAGATTGCGTTTGTTAGAATTTCTGGTCAATTTATTAAAGGCAGTACATAAGTACCATTTGTTTGTGAATCAGACGCTAGTGTTGTTTTGCATGCTGGCAGTAAGGAAAGTGCAATAGTCTTGTTGTATTTATTGTTTTGTACCATTTTGTGACAAAGTCATTTCACATTGATCTTAGACAACAGACTCCATTCAAAATACATGTTTGTTTTGCTGTAGATTTAGCAGGTGCACAGCATATTCACTGAGTAACGGTACAAGGAATCATTGTTTAGACCAAGTTAGACATTTTCTTCGTAGATGTGTGGGTTAAATTGTTTTTAGTTGGTGTTTAAACTCCGTTTAAACCCACATAAAGTGATGGTCCTGTTTGACTTTTTCTTGTGAACCCAATATCCATGTTCCCTGTTTGTGTTTGCAGTGGTTTAAATCTTCTCTGAGGGGCTTTCCTCAGATTATCCAGCTTTTCCGCAGGTCACTTGGACCCATGTGCACTTTTGTTTACACCTTTCTTTGTCCTTCACACACATTCTTTGTGCACGTCCTACATATTTCCATTCTAGTGTTGCAGCACACACAAACCATTGTTGCGTGAATACACAAAAGAGTCATTTTGGTGTTTCGAAGAACCTTGTGTGTGGCCTAAATATTTCGGTCCTAGTGTTGCTCCACACAGAGTTCGCTGAAACGGACCTGATCCAATTGTTGCTTTCAACTCTATGCACAAAAGAATGTCAGTATGGTGTTTCTAGATTTGACAGGTTTGCTTCAGCGCAAGAGCTTTTTGTTGTCATACTCACCTGTGGTTTGAACTGCCTTCCATTCAAGAGAAAATAATGTAGGGTTGGCCTTCCTGGATGCTTTGGGGAAAGAGGGGATTTACATGGGTTTTGTAAGAATTGCCGGTCTCAGGCACACTTAGGGTATGAAGTTACCCTAATTTTATCTCACATGTGACTTGTGAAGAAAATGAAAAGAGAAGGTAAATATATGTGAGCCGAATATTTGTAGTGTTTTCAGGCTGTAAATGTCAAATTATGCTAAAAGTACGAATGTGTATATTTAGGATACATGCTAGATAGCTATAAAAATTAACCTTGACTAGACTGACAGATTAGTCCACATATTTAAAATGCAATTTCCATTACAGTGTGTTATTAAAAACACTACATCATTTGAGATGTGATGGAAATGGTACCTGACTTAACCAGTAATATATTACTTATATTAACTCTTTTAAAACACTTTACGACCTCGGGGCCAAAATCACCCGTAGCTAAAAAAAAAAATTATAATACCCATTTATCAAGTTGCCTTGGACATACTTGCTTCTCTCTTAAGACTCAGCACCACATAAAGGTCTGGCTTATAGTTCTCATTTAGAATTATGTCAGGTAATGTGATACTTTAGACTTATATAACACACACAAAGGTTTCCCCAGCCACGTAATCCTGATGCCCTTTTGTCTATCTTGAGAAATGTCGTCGTGTGTCATACTGGCCATATCATGGACCTCTGTTGTGACCGGTTGAGATGATTGCGTGATGGTTGACGCACCATCGAGAGCGTCCTGACGGGCAGCATCACTTCCTGGTTCGGGAACTGCACTATGCAGGACAGACGAGCCCTCCAGAGGGTGGTGCGTTCAGCGGAACGTACCATTCACACCGAGCTCCCTGACCTGCAGGAGATCTACAGCAAGCGGTGCCTGACCAGGGCCAGGAAGATAGTGAAGGACCTCAGCCATCCCAACAATGGACTCTTTTCTCTGCTGCGTTCAGGGAGGCGCTTCCGCTGCATGAAGGCGAACACAGAGAGAATGAGGAGGAGCTTCCTCCCGCAGGCCATTCGGAGTCTTAACCTCTCTCCACTCTAAGCACATCACCCCACACTTCCACTTTGCACATTTTCATTACATCTGCACTAATTTGTAGAAGGTCACGTAAGGATAAATGAGTGGGACTTGCATACCATTTGTCCTTAGTATTCCTTTTACTCACTTAAACACTTTACTGCACTGCACAGCACACAGACACTTTATCACTGACATACACTTTACTTTTACAGAATCTATATAGAATCATATTCTATTTTATTCTTCATATCTATTTTTATTCTCATATCTATTTGTTATTTTATTTTATTGCTAGTTTATTTCTATATATGTTTACTGTACTTTTTCTATTTGTATTTTGTAAACTTGAGGTTTTTTTCTTAATTTTGTTGGACAGTCGTACAATACATTTCACTACATGTCGTACTATGTATGTATATGTATGTGACAAAATTTGAATTTGAATTTGGTTGACGTAATGAATCTGGTCTTCTACTCTTTGTCAGGCAGCACAGTGACGCATTTCATGAAGTGTCCTTTTTTTAGTCCATACTCATAATATCAAGGATGGTAAAAGGACATTGTTTGGAATAGTGTGTTTTATTTAAATACTTGCCTAAAAGTGGCAGTGCAGTACCGTATAGCGGACAGTAGACGATCATGCTCTCCTCATTAGGGAGCTAATGTTTACATCACCCCTCTTTATCTTCCTTTCTCGCTCTCTCTCTCTCCGTTTTGCATCAAACCATCCATCTCTCCTCTGTCACACTGTACTTAGAGCAGCACTAACCAGCTCACCACACCTGTCTGTCACTATCAATCTGACAGGCCCAGGCTCCTCCCTCTATCAGAGGGCGTTATAGCTGAGGGGAGGGGCTAGGAATCTCATCAACATGCACAGTGAGCTGTATTTGTGCTATATGTGACCCTGGACCGCACAACCCTGTATTTGTGCTATATGTGACCCTGGACCAGTCAAAAGGGTCAATTTTCTGAAATTGAGATTTATGCATGATCTGAAATCTGAATAAATAAGCTTTCCATTGGTGTATGGTTTGTTAGGATCGGACAATATTTGGCCGAGATACAACTATTTAAAAATCTGATGGTGCAAATAAAATCTAAATATTGAGAAAATTGCCTTTAAAGTTGTCCAAATGAAGTTCTTAGCAATGCATATTACATATCCAAAATTAAGTTTTGATATTTACAGTAGGAAATTTACAAAATATCTTCATGGAACATGATCTTTACTTAATGTCCTAATGATTTTTGGCATAAAAGAAAATTCGATAATTTTGATCCATACAATGTATTTTTGGCTATTGCTACAAATATACCCCAGCAACTTAAGACTGGTTTTGTGGTCCAGGGTCACATATCTTCCTGTATGCAACTTCTTAAGAGGTAAAGCTCTTAAAAGCAATGTTTTAAATGTAGACGTGATGTTGTGTGGGGAAAAGTAACTGAATAGCAAATTAATACATGACTTATGTTTAAGTTGTTTTTGAGCAATGACACTGCCCCCTAGTGTTCTTATGGGTGAGTGGGAATGCCTGCTTTTCAGTCTTTGGTATGAAATATTAAAAATATTCTCTTTTTTTCTCCCAGATGATTTTAACGGTGTATTTGAGTGATGGGGAGCAGGCACTGACGGAGGTGCCCATCACTCCAGAGACGACGTGTCGTGATGTGGTGGAGTTCTGTAAGGAGCCAGGAGAAAGCGGCTGCCACCTGGCCGAGGTTTGGCATGGAAATGGTGAGTTCCCCATTACAAAAACGTTTGTAACCCCATCCCTCTTGTCCTTATCCGTTTGTAGCAAGTGAAAACAGTAATTGTAGGTAATGACTGTTGCAGAATTAGTCTTTCATTGACTACAGTTCTTAAAAAGTGAAAAATATTGACAATGTGAAAGCACTCAGCTTTACTTGAAATCATTTGTACAGACTCCAATATCCTCTGATTTTCTCACCTTCCCACCCTGGCTGTTTCTTTCAGTAAAAAACATTCAGTGCTTTTTATTCTCTTAAAGATGCTCACGCTCAGTATTTTGAAGAGTCTGGCTGCAAAGAAAAACACGCTTAGTTCTTTCAGACATAACTGCTTCTTCTGTTCTGACAGATGGGTCCATTTTTTTTCTTTCATTTTTCCATTTCCCTTGATGATAGAGATTTGTATTAACAGCTGTGTGCCAGAAATGTTATCTTTGCTCAGGGAGCCTCCTTTCAAAAGGCCTTCCATCAGCACTGTGTCCTTTCATCTTGAAGTGCATCTGTCATTGAAATCGTGATGAGCCCAGTTATTTTACAGCTGGTAATGGATTGCACAAGATTCGTCGTTAGTGTCTGGTTACTAAGTGGATATTTTGCCTCACCAAATCTTTTATTGTTGTGCTCAGTGGCTCAGGCTATTCTATGATACTCTCAAAATAATTATTTTAAAATTAGTAATTATTGATAATTGATATTTATTTAGGGTACTTAATTGATCATTAAAACAGTCACAACTACATTGAACTGTTCATCCAAAAATCAAAATTCAGTCGTCAATTACTCACCCTCATGTCATTCCAAAACTGAAAGTCCACACAACCAAAGTTTTGTTTCTTCAAAAAGTTAATAAATAGATCATAAAATTAATCCATATGGTAAACGGAAACTCAACCTCATTGGTTGTCACCGGTCAATCAAGTATGGCTGAGTTTCCATTTACCATATTTGATGTGCTCTATCTATGTGAATAAAAGCCTAAATTAAATCTGTTTATCATCAAATCAATCGTGTGCCTTCCAAAAACTTTGATTTAACTGCTCTATTCATATGGATTACTTTTACAATGTCTTTATGAAATATTTTGATGCATCAAAGTTTTGGTTACATGAACTAATAAGCAGCCACCTAGCAACCACCTTTGCAACTATTTTGGAACAACCACCCACAACATCTTAGCATCATGGCTGTGACTTTTACACGAGTCATCAAACCAAGTTATTAGGGCCGGGACTCGATTAAAAAAATTAATCTAATTAATTAGAGGCTTTGTAATTAATTAATCGAAATTAATCGCATTTTAATCGCATATAAATATTTGACCTGAGAACAGTGAGAAGTAAGTTTTTTTATATGGATTTTTAAATTTCCCATCCACAGGGCCAACCAAAGCGGTCTCATCAGCTTCTTTGTCCATGTTCACTGTGGTTTGTTTTTGGCTGTTTCTCAATATGCCTTCTTCAGCGATCTTGCGTCCTTGTGTTCTCGTTCTACGTCATCATTAACCGTCGAAGTTCAGTTCCAATTCTCAAGAACGCAAGTACAGAGGATGCATGAAAGTGCCCGGATATGTTCTTGAAACTGAGGATGCATCGAGTGCAGACTTGAGAGAATCGAGCCGTTAGAAATCCCAGAAAACGCTGTGGGTGGCCAGTGTACGGAAGCCTGTAAGCTTTAAAGTCGCTCTCACAAATACTTAACGGCTCTTCAAGTTGAAAGTAAACATTTATCGTTTTGTTTTGGTTAATTTTAATAAAGTTATAAGACCCGGAGAAA
Source organism: Barbus barbus (assembly GCF_936440315.1). NCBI lineage: Eukaryota > Metazoa > Chordata > Actinopteri > Cypriniformes > Cyprinidae > Barbus > Barbus barbus. Next base: position 13,648,056 of record NC_136752.1, read on the forward strand.
GTCTGCATTTTTATTGGCATATTAAAATGAATCTTAACAATAAAACATATAACGCTGTAAAATAAAACAATACAATTATATGAAAGTAATATCTATAATAGTATGAAATGTTTTAATAAGTTATGACATTTTGTAATATTTATTGTTCATTGGCCGTTTCTTATGCTGAGACTATGCGGCCAGTTAAGCAGGAATGCAGTAAGTTACAAGCAGTTTTGTGGTGCTTGGAATTCTTTATAATTAATTTAAAAACAAATATTGCCACATTGATGGCTCAAGAAGGTGTAACTGTTCAAATAACATTGTTTCATTGTAAAATAAAAATAATTATTTTTATATATTCAAGTGTAATATTTCTGTAAAGGCTAGGGACAGAAAAATGGACATTTCCATAGAATGACACATTTATTTATTTATTAATTAAATTGTGTCATGTTTATCAAAATAAAGTGGAAAAATATAGACCCCATTTTATTGATATTTAAATAGTACAGGCTTATGTTGAATATTCTTGTACACACAGACGCTGTATTAAGCAGTACATAAATTATTGAATGTATAGTCTTTCTGTTACCACATGCAAATATCTAAAACGTATTTGACAAATATATCTAACAGAAATAAAGACAGCAAACACTGCGCAAGAGTCGCGGAAATCAGAAAGTACAACTTCTCCGTTCATAACTCCTCCCTCGACTTCAAGCGGCAAATCTCGCTGATAGGTATTCGGTAAGTTCATTTGAGATGCCAGACGCCTCGTCTTGAATGAGGACGAGAGTAGAAAGCTGCAGTCACCCTTTAATCGTATTTGTGGCAGACGTATAAGTGTCTGGTTGAACTCCATACTGGTAGCGATAGCGCTTTACTATGCGGGCGGAAGTAAAAATACCCTGCTTCGACTCAAAACGGACGTTGAGTGACGTCATGTGAAAAGGGCCTACTCTCATAAGTGTGCGTTCTGTGTTCTCGCGTCCTTCCGAGTTAGTTCTTCCAAGGAAGCTTGGCAAGACCGGTCTCCACGAGAACGCAAGTCCGTTCTTTGCGTTCTTGGAATTCTGAACGCTAGTTGGTGCTCCAGTATAATCGGTCCGCCGAAACTCATCCAGTGACGTTCCGCGGTGCAAAAATAAGTGCGATTAAAATGCGTTAAAAAAAATTAACGCGTTATTTTTGTGTAATTAATTAATCTAAATTAACGCGTTAAAGTCCCGGCCCTACAAGTTATATAACGTTTTTGTCCATATAGTCTGATTTTTTTTTTTTTTTTAAACCTTTAGCTGAAGCGTCTGGCTCCAGGTTTTTTTGGGGTTAAATATGGCTACTCTCACTTTCTTTTGTTAATCTCCCTGTCTCCTGAGCCCGTGTGCTATTCTGATTTTCTCCACTTTCATACTTATTCCCCTTTGGATGGCTGCCAGGCTTCCAGATGTCCCTCCACCTGTTAGCAATGTCCAAAATGTTGTTCCACATTCCTCTGGCTGGACGCCATGTTTGATTCAATTTCACATCTTTGTTCTCTTGATCCCACTGTGTCTGTTCCTCTGTTCTTTCTCTTCAGGTATGACTTTAAATGTGTAACATTGGAATGAAATGCTCCTCAGCAGGAGAGGATATCTCTCTCCTGCTCTCTCTGTGAACACATCTCCTCATCTTTTTACAAATGTTTTTTCCCAGAGGAACAAAAAATTATGATTCTGACCCTTCTAAAATTAGTGGCTTGTTGTTTTAATGCCATGTCTTATATTTCCCCTCTCCAGAGCGAGCCATACCCTTTGACCACATGATGTATGAGCACCTGCAGAAATGGGGGCCCAGAAAGCAGGAAGTGAAGTTCTACCTACGCCACGAAGACTCGCCCACTGAAAGCAGCGATCAGGGTGAGAACACTCCCACCTGACTGGCTACAGGCCACGTCTCGCCCACTACCGCTCTCCTCTCATTGGCTGACAGTGGCTGTATGAATTCCATTCCCTTTTCAGTGGCCTCCAGCACGTGAAAGAAAGAGACAAGCACATCCTGGCCGAACAATGCAGGGTTCTGTTCCTGATTCAGTTCTGTTGTGCTTTTCACAAAACGAATGATCTCTAAGTAGCTTTGAAAGTGTCAGTGCCCTCTGATTACAGTGAGCAAGGCATTGTCACTTGGGAAAAGTGTGCTACAGTAAAGTCATATCAGATACCATCAGAGTTGTGTATAACGCGTTACTCAGTAAGGCGTTACTGTAATCAAATTACTTTTCCTGGTAATGCAGTAAAGTAACGAGTTACATTTAAAATTTATGTAATTTGATTACAGTTACTTATTAATAAAATTACGTTACTTAAGTTACAAATGCAGTGTTAAAAAAAGTAAAAATCATGTTTTGCGCGTCAGTATGCCCTTTAATAATCACCTGAGAATGCGAGCTAAAATGAGAGTCCTACAACATTTAGATGCAATGAAAGGTCATCATATTTCATCATACATCATATTTGATAAAATGTTGCACTCAACATATTTTAGTCTTGCATTGTAGTTTGGGAAAAGTTCAACAAGTGAATGTGTACAAGTTTGTCACAGTAAAACTAATAAAGTAAAATAAATAAATAAATGACTCCTCAGAATGAGATCAACCGCTGGATTAAACCGCGTCGGCATCACAATTCAAAAACGAAAAGTAGCCAAGATGAACTTGAATCTTTCTACAGAGGTGACATGAGGGTTTACATGTTTGCACGCTAAGCTTGGTTTTGCGTGGATGATTATCTTATAGTGCACGATGTGCGTGGGCATGATCACATTATAGGTGAGCTCAGATGTGAAAGACTCGCGTTGGTTTCATATGGATTATATTATCAGAAAATATTTGTTTTCGACATGACTTGGCCCACTTCATTTAACAATAGACACTTCAAGCTTTCTTTAGATATACTGTATTTCTCATGTCATTTTCGTTCATTCTAGTGACTCGTTTCAGGAAGATATTCACGGAGACTGAGAATGCAGAAAGCACATCCTATTTGTTTTCTTTATTTTACAAAACCAAAAAAAGGAAAAGTTTTGTTGATATTGGGAGTGAATCAGGATATACAAATAATAGGCCTACTTATGTATTTTTTCAGTCAATATGAAATTAATGAAATAACTATGAGTTTCTCTTTGTAGTGTATTTTTTAGGTTTGATTACTTTCAAGTTTACTTTACTTTTCAAGTTAAGTAATTCGTAATCTGATTACTTTTTAAATGCAGTAATCGGTAGTGTAATCAAATTACAACTTTAAAGAAGTAATTTGTAGTGGATTACTTTTTTTCTTTTAGTAACTTACCCAACACTGGATACCATATTTAAGTGATATAGCTGAAATGAACTCGAAGCATATCTTAAACTGAGCATGTAAATTGAGCAAGGCTACAAAAATGCACAACTTTGGCAGCACTGCTGAAGGGATAATGTGTTACTGGTTATATAATCAAGCGCCTTGCCTCGCATCTGTCCACACTTGCCTTTACTGGACAGGTACAAACACACATTCAGAAAAGAACACAATACATACAACTTATGTGTAACTAATTACTTTCAAATTGAGACTATTGTAAAATAATGAATCTATTGCAAAATGGTAATTTAGAAAATGTTAATTGTGCAATATTTCAGGCTCATTTTTGATCATCTGTGTATTTATTTGTTTAAGTGGATAAAAATGACCGACGGTAGATGGATGAATACAGGTTATACTATTGTACATTGTTTAAAATATAAATGCATGGATACATTTAAAAATATAGTTACATTTCTTTTAAAAAAAAAATTATTATCCACTACTTTTAAAGCAGAAGGACCGATTAAATCACTAAATTTATAAATGTTAATAAAAAAATGGTTACACTTTATTTGAAGGTGTCCTTTTTACAGTGTAATTATACAATTAAGTACTGATGAATATTAATTAACTGCGTGTTCTTACTATATGGTTAGGGTTAGGATTAGGGTTTACTTGCATGTAATTATGCATAATTTATTGTTATTATAATAGTAAGTACATGTAACGTGTAACAAGTGCACATAAAAATAAAGTGTTACTGAAAGTGCTTTTTGTTGATAGACTCATTGTATTTTATTTCTCCGCTCTTAGGGAGCCAGCAGTCTCAGGAGCAGCCCAGCAGGAGAGGAGGAAGCAGCTCAGACATGCACGAGAACGGGGTTAGTTCATATCACATCCTCCATCAAAATGTGGGCCTTCTTTTCTAATCTTAGCATTGTGGTTATTCCAAATGCATCCTGGGGGGGGGTTGAATTCCACATGCTTATGTTATCTTTTGCTTTTCCGCTTACTGTAATGCAAAATAGCAACTGCAAAGTTCTGGCTGAAATTGACACTCTTCAGTACCGAAGCGTTTCGATCATGTCACGTTATTCAGTTCTTCTCTCTTAACCTGAGCCAAACACAGCTAGACCTGTCACGTCCCAGAGTCATTCACCATTTTCTTTCATATGAGCATTTATCACATCACTCATTCTTTTTGTGATCGGCTTCCTGCAAAGAGTGGTCCACTGCGCTCGTCTCCTCCAACCATCTGGCCCAGATTCCAACAGGGGAAAAGCCAGGCTCCAGAAAGCGGAACTAATTCCACCTTTATGGAGAAAGATGACTGTAGACCATCACCGTATGGAACAAAATGACACATGCATTTATGAGGGATAAATGCATTTGTTTTTTTGTTTTTTTTGTACAGCCGTCTTAGTCTTTAGAGATGGAGTGAAGGCACAGGTAGTTGGTCGGTGTGGGAGCTGATTAGTGATGCTGTTGCCACCCAGACATGAAGTCTCTCCAGTCTCACAGTGCTTAGCACACACTTACTTCTGACAGGCACTGCCTTCCTTTAGGGACTATTACACAACACACCTGTCTGCCTGTCTTGTCAGGTAGCCATATGGCTCTCATTTTTACTTTTTTTGTTTGTGAATCAAGAGGGTTAACTTGTATAGCCATGGCATTTGGCTGGTTTGGCCAATGATCCTGAATGTTCTCAATATAATTTGATTAAATGGTTTAATTTGACAACTGAGGATTAATTTGCCATCTGCACTGAAGAAACAGAGGGTGAGGACAGAATGACAATTGCTCTGCTATTATAATAGTTGACCTGAAAGAGATAGCTGATTGTAAAATCATTTTAAACATTTTTAAATTTCTGGTTTTATTGTTGTGATTTATTTTTTTATGATGATTTTACTTCCTTTTATGTAAAGCGCTTTGAATTACCATTGTGTATGAAATGTGCTATATAAATAAACTTGCCTTGCCTTGCCTAAAAGATAATGATTGAGAAGCTAAGAATGCTTGCTTCACATTATCATTTCTTTTTTGAGATATTTGAGTGTAACAACATATATAATGTAATATAATATACCGTTTTACCGTTGCTGAATGAAATTTTGCCTTGGCTAATGTCAAATAATTCTCCTTGAATGTGACGACGTGCTGTTGTCCACCCTCAGACAGGACCGGCTTTTGGACTGATTCTGAGCCTCGGAGTACAGCTAAGACAAAACTCCTGTCATATTTTGCAACTGCTATTTCCCCCCCCCCCCCCCCCCCCCTTTCTTGTTTTTTTTTTTGGGATGTTTAATCTAATTTCTCCCTCTGGCCTCATCTTAGTCTGTCTGCTTCTGAACATGAACAATCCCAAAGAAGAAGCCCATCCCTGTACTTAAAGTAATATCCCTACCTCCCTACCCTGGATTCAAGGCAAGTTTTCACTGGCACACTGTGCTGATTCAGCAGCATCTGTGTGTGTGTGTGTGTGTGAGTGTGAGAGAGAGAGAGAGAGAGAGCGAGAGAGAGAGAGTAAAATTCTTTAAACCTCATAACACGTTCTGTTGTGTTGTTCTCCCGTACGTCTTTATTATTTTGTGGATTACACCAGCTTCATGACATAACCGCATTTAAGACGATCATCCCCGTGGTTTTATAGCAGGGCTGTTTTCTCTGTTCTGACTTCTCTGTCTCTCTGAAGATGTTTCTCTCTCACACTCACACACACACACACACATCCACGCCCAGTGTTCACAGAAGGGTAAATCCTTGAATGTGTGGCCAGCCTGTAAAAGGGAACATTTTTCTTCTTATCAAAGAGTGGGTGGCCCCTTTTCTCTCATTTCCTCTCGCTGTCACTCCATATGTTTTCTTCAGCGAGAATCTCCTTTTTAACCGCGTGCCGTGTCAGAGGGTCACCGTGGCCCTGTCTGCAGTGGAGCGTGGCGGTGCATGCAGGGACCTTCAGTCCTCTTTGTCATTCCCCCTCTACTTGTTCATTTTGTCTCCTCTTTCATCCCACACTTCGTTCATCTACACAGCCGGGGCTGATTTTGTGCTCCAGGGACATTCTAAAAGGTAAGGATGCCTCTGCTCTCAATGCATAAAGAGACCGTGCTACGCAAGATCTCTTTTCAATAATACATTTCTGAACATTCACAGGCTTCTAATGCTTTGCTATGGTTAAATCAGCTGTTGTTGAATCTGTGTGTGGTCCATTGTACTTAGAAAGTAATAAGAGCTGTCAGTCTTTTTCTTGTGTTGAGTCTTTGTGATAGATTAAGTGGGTAATAGGTTGCTCTATGTGTATGTAATAGAGCTAGAGCCACTGCTTATATAGGAAGACTGTCTGTCCATCACGCATACAGAGTTATGAGCTCCAGAACACTGAACTGTGTGGGCAGATCATGCTTTATAAAGTTGAAGCTGTTCTTGTGTGTGGGCAGATACTCTCTCCAGGGCTTCACATGTTCCAGGTTTTGCTGTTTCTTCGTTCATTTTCATGCTTTTCATCGTGAAGTTTAAGTATTTAAAATGTCTCTGGATCTTTTATTCTTTTAGTTTCTACCTTATTTTTTTTCCACTGAAAGAGTTATGCATTGAAGGTGTGAACTTGAATGCAACGTTATGATTTCAGGTTTATTATGGATTGCTTGTTAGTTGTTGGCTTTTCTCATGAGTTCTCCTATATGTACATACATACACATACACACATATACAGCTGCATCTCAAAAACTTCTTTCAAAATATCATGAAACTTTTCCAACAGGACTTTAGCACCTGCCCACAGTGCCAAAACCACTTCCAGGTATATACTTCATATATATATATTAGTGCTGTCAAATGATTAATCGCATACAAAAGTTTTTGTTTGCATAATGTGTGTTCTGTGTATATTTATATTCATATAATTTATATTATAAATAAATGTATTATAAACAACATTTTTCTGAAATATATACATGCATGGGTGTGGATTTATATATATATATATATATATATATATATATATATATATATATATATATATATATATATATATATATATATATATATATATATATATATATATATATATATATATATATATATATATATATATATATATATATATATATATATATATATATATATATATATAAATATAAATCAATATACAAAAATAAAGTATATTGAATTATCAACTAAGATGTTATGATAGTGTTTGGTTCAATGCATATTCAAACTAATGAATCCTTAACTTTGAAATCAGTACGATAAACTTTATGCCTTCTACAAAGAAAGATTGGGTTCAAAATACATTAAATCTCATAAATTACAATTACAATATTATTAAAATTATAATCTTTATTGATTTAACCTGTAAAAATATTTTTTAAAAATAGAACAAATATATATTTATAAGGTAGATGTAAACAAAATCTTAATTGGTCATTATAAGCCTTCTTAATAAATTATTTAATATTGTGTTTCGGTAGTGACAAATTTGGGGAGAAGGAAAATATTCCAGCATTTTCTGAAAATACAATATGAGAATGAACTGCACAATTACTAGAAAAGCGCACCTTGGATATTATACTATTTGCATACATGCAAAATTTGTGGGAAAAAACTAAAAAATTTCAAGATGTTTCCAACTCTGACTTTGCACCAATTCTGTAGAATGTCTTTTCTGTCTTTTCCTCCATGCTTTTCTGACATGTCTTTGCTCCCTGTCAGATAATTCACTGATACTCTTCAACTTTCCTTCTTCCCTTCGTTTCTTATTTCTTTCTCTTTCTTTCCTTAAGTATTTCTCGTACTTCACTGGGTCTTCCCTCAACCTTTGTTTGTATTCTCTCTGTCTCTCTGCTGTAGTTTTTCTATTTTTTTTAGGCATGTTGGTGTTTTATGTCATTCTCCCTGTCAAGTTAATCATAGAAATTAACATTACTGACAACAACCTTACACCTAAGCTAGTATCATGGACTGCAACCTTAAGTAATTGTAACCTCATCACATTACAGAATTTTAACAGAATCTCGCATACAAAAACACTACTAAAACATACTACAGTAGTAATTATTTGCATAACTGTAATAAAATGTAGTTTATTCCTCCAAATAAAGGATTGTGTTCCCTTTTGTCACTACCAAAACAATAATGTCACAACCGAAACTTCAAGACATGTTTCGGTTGTGACTGTTTTGGTAGTGGCAATTTTAGATACTTTTGAGTCTAGCTTGAAGATGCTAATCAGCACATGGTTAGCAATCACTGGTCAGAACAGTTGAACACATATAACAACTAAATTTTATGGAATAACATCCAAAAACGTTTTCTCAATAGCAGAAAAAATGAGTTTGGTAGTGACATTCCTTAAAGTTACACACAGATTTTTAGACTTTAGAACACATTTACCTCAAAATGATGGGATCAAATCTACTCACCATATAGCACATTAGAGAGAAGGACACAGGAATATTTCCTGATCAAAAATGTAGGGGTGTGGTTAAAATCAGTCTCAGCCAATGGACTACAACATTCACTGTTTTGGTAGTGACATGAAAATGCAGGACACGTTTTTTTAGATAAAGTTTCATGATTTAAATATAAAATAAATATATTTTTTAACTTCATTTTAAAAACAAAAACAAAAATATATTTTTTAAAACAAGAATGGAAAAATTTGCAAAAATGTTTTCAATATCATTTTCACAAGTTTAAATTTAGGGGTTAGGGTTTGGGACAGCCACCTCCCAATTGAAAGTAGCCCATAAATGATGATTTTATATATATAAAGCTTGCTGATATCTTAAATATTATTGTGGGTTTCAATAGATAATTGAAGGATCTTAGTAAACATCTAAGATTTTAATAATTAAATGCTTTTCAAATCTGTTTTTTGGATGAGGGACAGCAGTTTGCACCAATTCTGTAGAATGGCCCATATACACATAATAAATATACACATTATGTAAACAAACTTTTATTTTGGATCTGATTACTCGCTTGACAGCACTAATATATACATATATATATTTATTATGAGACTTCGGGAGAGGGCAGATGAGAGCATTTTCAGCAATGATTCATCTGAACGCCTCTGATTTGCCATTGCATTCATAAACTCAACGGAAACGTGTGTGATTGGTTATAATGTGCAACACTGAAACACGTAAAAAGAAATATGATGGAACAAATAAGCCCTAATATTAATTAGATAAGCCTGATAATAAAAAAAAAACAATTATAATGATCTCTTGATATAGTCAAAGGCATCAGCCATAGGTGATATCCCTGACTTGCGTTGATACGCGATACTATCGTCTATCGGCAAAACCATATAGAGCAATCAGTGTCAATACCCAGTCCTGTTTAGTGTGTATTGTTGTGGATGATGTGGTCGTGGTAGAGTTACGTCTTCAGATTTTTATGCTTTAAATAAGTTAAATAAGAAAACAGCCCTGGTATTCTAATGTATACTTATCATAACATTGTTTGAATGTCTTTTACATCCTCTCTTAAGATTTGTACAGCTTTCAGGCTAGTGCCAATAAATGTGCGCTGGTCTAAATCTTGGTGTGGAAAGCGGATTATGTGTGTACTTCCTCCATGCCAAGAGTCACAGCTGAACATACCGTTCATGTGGGTGCAGTCTGTGAAGTGATGAAGGATGGATGCTTATATCACTTGACTTGTTATAAAACGTCTTGGTTGTGCACCATACCATCCAAATCATATTTCTGTCAAAAGATGAGCTCAACTTTCATCTGATATTTCACCAGCCAGCTTTGGCTAATGTGCTTTGGCAACATGTAACATTGCACCAAAGCGGCTTTGATTGGGAAACGCTGCCCTGCAGAGATGCAGTATTTAATGCCAGAGTTGTCCTGCGATTCAAGCTTGGGGCGTATGGAGAATTTCTTAAAACTAGTCTAAATCTCTGCAGTTACTTTCAGACCTTTATTTTATTTATTTTTTTATTTTTTTTATTTTTTAAAAAGCACGCATAAAATGTCCCTACTGCATGACAGGCACCACTGAAAAGGGAAATGCACCTATTTTTAAAAGGCCATATGCATTGCAACAGCAAAAAAGTGTCCTGTAGAAACACTTTCCATTATTTTGCACTTTCAGGATTGCTCATGTTTTTAGGGTTAGTGTATTTTGGAGTGTGGTTATTAACAAAATGTCTAAATTGGCTTTTTAGGAAATAGAACTGTCCCAGGCTTCATTTACTCCAGATTCGCAGCGTCTGGAAGCTCTGTAGCACAAGATCTATAGTACATGGCCCTGGAGTCCAAGTTATTACACCTGCTTCCTTTGTCTTCTACTGAAACTGCTTTGCAGAAATTGTTGTACTGCCTACCTACAAAGCAAGAAAATGGCAAGCAAAGTCTTGGTGGTTATATTTAACAGAGGAAAAAGACATTACCTCCCTTTCTTCAGTTTGGCCCCCCAGGAAATATGAAACCTGCTCTTTAAATAAAAACCGTCTGTCTTACTTGACCTCATAGGGCCGATTATTGTTTTAACAAGCATTGCGTTTCGCCCCGCTGTTGAATGATCTCTTACACCTTCCCTAGAGATCCACGGCCATATTTGTACAACCGTGCTTGGTTTAAAAAAAAAAGGATAAGAGCAGGCAAGATAATGCCATGCAGTCTGACTGAAGGGCTCCCTCCACAGATATTCAGAGACGACCGAGGAGTCTTTTTCCTCCCCAGAACCACTTCAGAAATGGATAATCAAATCAGTCTGTTCTGTTGTATGCCGCTCCTTGTGCCACATTGCCATGGAGATGGGCTCTTTACAACCCATGTGATGTGTCCATACGGAGTCGCCTGTGTGGGTAAACAGAGGCTGACACAATTGGCCTTTAAGCCATGAATCATTCCCTAGCAAACTGAGTCAAGTCATTTTAACTTTAATGAAATTTGGAGATCTGCCATGGAGCTCGTGCTTATGGGAACTGCTCAAAAATCTTTGTCGTTATTGATCAAGCCAAGAGCATTTTGTGCTGTGGGAAGCTGAACTAAAAAAAACAGGTAAGTGTTGAGCTTACGAAGTTGTTTCAAAGTTGATCATTTACTGAAATAATGTTGTTTCTAAGCGCATTTGAGACACATTTGAGCTATAGGTAAAACCGGCGTTTGTAATGTTGTTTGGTCTTTCTGACATATAGCCTGTTTTAGTCTCAAGAAAAGCGATGGTAGTGGGGAAAAAGTTCAATCCCTCACCCTGATTTGAAATGAGTTGATTTGATCCAGACCTGATTGGGTCTTCTGCCCCAGGCAAAGCCCACTTTTTTTCTTTTTTTTTTCACAGCAATCGCTAATAATTAATTGAATGTAAAGGACAGTTTTGTATTGATACAGAGCACAAGCACAATCCCTTTGAACTTGAAGAACACTTCCAGTGATTCCAGTGTTTGACTTTGTTTATTTTACTTTTTATTTTGTGAACAGAAACTTGCTTATGAGATTAAAACACATGTAATTAGAAAGCCAAAGTTAAATAGACAAATATCAATATGTACTACCATTCAATTTTTATTTTTTATTAATAATGTAAGCATTATTATTTGGTCAAAAACAGTAAAACAATATTTTTATAAAATATTACAATTTAAAATGACTGTTTTCTATGTGATTATTAAAATGTAATTTATTACTTTAATAACAAAGCTGAATCTTCAACAGCTATTACTTTAGTCTTCAGAGTCACACAATCACTCATTCCTTCAACATTTATTGTTATCAATGTTGAAAACAGTTGAACTTATTTGTATGCAAACAATGCAATTTTTCAGGTTTCAATGAATACAAAGTTCAAAAGTTAATTTTCGAAATAAATTATACCATTATACTGACTTTTTTAAGCCATTTTTGTCCTCGCTGAACTAAAGCGTTAATTTCTTTCAAAAAAATATAATTATTATTAATAATAATAATCCCTGTTGTTTGTACTTAGTAGTATTTATGTACAGGTCCTTCTCAAAAAATTAGCATATTGTGATAAAGTTCATTATTTTCTGTAATGTACTGATAAACATTAGACTTTCATATATTTTAGATTCATTACAACACAACTGAAGTAGTTCAAGCCTTTTATTGTTTTAATATTGATGATTTTGGCATACAGCTCATGAAAACCCAAAATTCCTATCTCAAAAAATTAGCATATTTCATCCGACCAATAAAAGAAAAGTGTTTTTAATACAAAAAAAAGTCAACCTTCAAATAATTATGTTCAGTTATGCACTCAATACTTGGTCGGGAATCCTTTTGCAGAAATGACTGCTTCAATGCGGCGTGGCATGGAGGCAATCAGCCTGTGGCACTGCTGAGGTGTTATGGAGGCCCAGGATGCTTCGATAGCGGCCTTAAGCTCATCCAGAGTGTTGGGTCTTGCGTCTCTCAACTTTCTCTTCACAATATCCCACAGATTCTCTATGGGGTTCAGGTCAGGAGAGTTGGCAGGCCAATTGAGCACAGTAATACCATGGTCAGTAAACCATTTACCATTGGTTTTGGCACTGTGAGCAGGTGCCAGGTCGTGCTGAAAAATGAAATCTTCATCTCCATAAAGCTTTTCAGCAGATGGAAGCATGAAGTGCTCCAAAATCTCCTGATAGCTAGCTGCATTGACCCTGCCCTTGATAAAACACAGTGGACCAACACCAGCATCACTGACTGTGGGTACTTGACACTGGACTTCAGGCATTTTGGCATTTCCCTCTCCCCAGTCTTCCTCCAGACTCTGGCACCTTGATTTCCGAATGACATGCAAAATTTGCTTTCATCCGAAAAAAGTACTTTGGACCACTGAGCAACAGTCCAGTGCTGCTTCTCTGTAGCCCAGGTCAGGCGCTTCTGCCGCTGTTTCTGGTTCAAAAGTGGCTTGACCTGGGGAATGCGGCACCTGTAGCCCATTTCCTGCACACGCCTGTACACGGTGGCTCTGGATGTTTCTACTCCAGACTCAGTCCACTGCTTCCGCAGGTCCCCCAAGGTCTGGAATCGGTCCTTCTCCACAATCTTCCTCAGGGTCCGGTCACCTCTTCTCGTTGTGCTGCGTTTTCTGCCACACTTTTTCCTTCTCACAGACTTCCCACTGAGGTGCCTTGATACAGCACTCTGGGAACAGCCTATTCGTTCAGAAATTTCTTTCTGTGTCTTACCCTCTTCCTTGAGGGTGTCAGTGATGGCCTTCTGGACAGCAGTCAGGTCGGCAGTCTTACCCATGATTGCGGTTTTGAGTAATGAACCAGGCTGGGAGTTTTTAAAAGCCTCAGGAATCTTTTGCAGGTGTTTACAGTTAATTAGTTGATTCAGATGATTAGGTTAATAGCTCGTTTAGAGAACCTTTTCATGATATGCTAATTTTTTGAGATAGGAATTTTGGGTTTTCATGAGCTGTATGCCAAAATCATCAATATTAAAACAATAAAAGGCTTGAACTACTTCAGTTGTGTTGTAATGAATCTAAAATATATGAAAGTCTAATGTTTATCAGTACATTACAGAAAATAATGAACTTTATCACAATATGCAAATTTTTTGAGAAGGACCTGTATAGTAACATGGTTCTGTGTACAAAAAAGCAGATGAGCTTGACAAACAAAACTGTTTTGTATGATGTCAGGTATAATTTTTTTTGCACCTTATTTTTTTGCCTTTTTCTAACCTCCTGTAGCTAAAACCACTCTTATCTTAATCCATTTTTAAATTATATGGGACTGTAACAACAGGTGATTTTGGAGGCAATTTTCACATGTAGTGATTTAAAGCAGATTAACAAAAACAAGAAATTGTGAGACATGAGCATTGATGGTCTATGAGATAATTACAGACATGTTTTCAACCATCACATCATGGTCGAAAAAATACTACCCATGAATTATGGAAATAGATCATGGTATTAACTTGGATAAGAATAGATGTAGCCATAGGCTGTAGGTGACCTGGCACAAACATCACCACAGTATCTTTCTCATGCTGTACACTCATGCATGTTAATGTTAATGCTGATAAATTGCCATTGAATTCTGTTCCATGATGCATCGATGTGGATGTCAAATTTTGTCAGAAAAGTTGTTCATCAGAGGATCCAGAAAAAAAAATGTAGCATGGTTTCCAACAAAAATATTAAGCAGCGCAGCTGTTTTCAATGTTGTTAATAAAATTACAAATAAAAATTCCAAATCAGCATATTAGAATGATTTCTGAAGGATCATGTGAAAAAGAAGACTGGAGTAATGTTGCTGAAAATTCAGCTGCGCATCACAGGAATAAATTACATGCATATTAGCAAAACAACATATTATGTTATGTGCCTGATTGTCCCTAGTCCTTACATAACCTTAATGACTGGCACAGCTTCAACCTTAAACAGTGTGTGAGTGCACTTGTATGGCTTTTGCTTAGGACAGCCCAGAGACAAAACAGACTGCTGGCTTTTTAGGAAATGGAAGCATTGCGCTATTGCCACAGAAAATAGAAGATTTGAATTTCAAGGGAACCTTTGCACAGCATGAACCAGGTTGTAAATGATGTTCTGCTTCAGGTTTGAGTGAGTCATCCTACACGCCTTCTCTTTATTTCATAAGTGTTTTATATTCCATGTTCACATCATGTACCGTGCCGCCTTGAATCGACCTCAGAACTGCTTGATTGCTCTAAATGCCAGTCTATCACGGCAATTGCCATCTGAGTATTTTGGTGCCTTTAATCTTCGCTACACGGCAGTTCTGCTCTGCTGCCATGGTGACACTCTGGCAACAGCTGCGGTGACAGACAACTTGCTCTTATCTTCCAGAATGCAGAGTGACAGAGTGGGATTCTGGGATGCATCTCCGACACAGGCCTGTTTTAGACCCTTTTGGCTAAAAGCGTTGCCATTCCGATGAGCTTAGCAGGTCTACTCTAACATTAGCACTCCTGCTATAATTAAGCTCCGAGTGTTTACTTGGCCACAGGTCATTTCACACCCAGCTCTCACTACAATGAGCCCTGCAGATACACACTTGTCTGTTTCTCACAGTCTTCTGTGTCATTTATGGCTCTTTGAATCCTTGTTTGTTTTGTTTGCGTATATATTTTGTTTTTGGCCTGACTGCCCCTCCTTTTTTTCCCTCTCTCTCCACCCCCCCCTCGTGTGTAGGTGGGAAACCCTCGCGTGGAGCTCACTCTCTCAGAGCTGGAGGAGATGGCCACTCGTCAGCAGCAGCAAATTGAGGCCCAGCAACAGATGCTTGTCGCTAAGGTAACACGCTCAGATGTGTCCTTCGATGGGCATCTTTTTATAGATCATTGTTTTCATCTGCAAATATTTCTTCCAGTTTAGAATTTGCAGTTGAATCACAGTGCCATTCATTTATTTACTTGCGTTGAAATGGCATGGTTTCTATTTTGATTTTATTGCTTTTATGGTCGTTTTATTTAGCCCTTAAGCAGATTGACTATTTGTTTTGATTGTATTGTGGCATTTACTAGTAACTGGCAAATAATTTGAGCTTTTTCATTGCTCATTGGTCTACATTCATCCTAGATAGAACTGACCTTGCAGTTGTGAAATGTACAAGTACTCTAGCTAGGAGGTGAACAGTAGGATCATTATACACTTTGGTGTTATTTTTCAGATAGAATGTAGAATTCCCAGAGTATTTAAGAATCTAGTTTGTTAATCAAATGACAGTAAATTTATAACTTTATTTAGTACTATTATTATTACTATTAGAAAGTGTTGCGAAGTCATTTTCACTAGTGGTCTCAGGCTTTTGTACCCCACTGTTTTGTCAGTGGTATTTTTGGCATAATGCAATTCATCAACTAGTTTGTCACCAATTATAAATGCGAATATTTTCTCCAGTTGCTATTAATCAAACATTGGCATTAATTAATTGATCTTATGGGTGTTGTGAATGTTGAGCATCATTTTCTTTAGCCTTTGAGCAGAGTGATCATTTATTTTGATTGCATGGTAGCATTTACCAGAAATTGGCAAATCATTTTAGCTTTTTCTTTCAGTCTACATTTGTCCTATCTTGATCCAAGCTTTCAGTTGTGTGATGCCTGAATAGTTAGCAGGTAAATAGTAGGTATGTGTCTTTGAAAAAGGTGCTTGAGTACTATATATAAATGTTGGTGTTATTTTTCAAATAGAATGTTGAATGACATCTTTTTGCTTATAAAATGGTCCAAGTCAGCAACCATTAAAAGGTGAAGCGTAAGCCTGCTTTTATTAATTTAAGACAGCAGGCAACTAAAGTTGCCAAATGGTCTTCCGATATTCATTCTGTAAACTGTAGATGTTCTTTAAAAAAAAAAATAGACATCCTTAGGAAATAGGAAGAGCTGTTGACAAATAATTATATAATTTAGTGGTGATTTAATTCACATTGCCATTTCTGGGTGTTTACTCATAATTCCACCTGGAAAGAGCACTTATTTAATTTAGAGCACTTTAAGGGTGCTTTCACATCTGTAGTTCGGTTCATTTGGTCCGGACCAAAGGCAAAAAATGGTTTAAGTATCCCTGTAATTATTCAAAACACAGCTGCTTGTGGGGTAAACCTCTAACTTTGTTTATGTAGCAGCTTAAGCTCTTTATTATCATTTTGCAGTGTTATTAGTTATTTTAAGTTACTGACCTCATCTTTGTTTTCCTCAGTGCCATTTATAGGTCATTACAGCAGATTGTTCTGACCGTTATAGGGGCGTTAGTCATGGGAACCACAGGCTGAGGCGGGAAGCTGAATGAGACCAAAAATGCCAATTATGCAGCAGACAACTCTGACATGCTTTGTATGCCGTGGCAGGCATTTTTCCTCCATACTAGCGCTAAATAGCTTTGTTTCTTCATTCAACAAAGAGCAATGTGGAATCTACAAGTGGTCACACTTGCAGACTGTTCCGGGATCAGATCCAGTGAGAACACTGATCTCAGAGCTGTTTGGATTAAAATTGCTTTGAGTCGATGTGCTGTGATGACTCTGAGCCTCCAGTCATTGAAAGTCCACCATGTGCTATTTTTAGTTTTCTCACTCACTCAGAGACACTGTTTCCATTTCGCTGCATCTGTTTGTGTTCCCTGCAGATAAAGAAATGACTCAAAAAAGAGCTTAATTGCTTTTATTTTCACTTAGTTACTCAATAAGTCAGTGCTGTAAGTAGCATATTTTCCCATAGGTACTACTGTTGCTCTTAATAGCAAATGTCTCCATGCTTGACATTGACAGTAAATCACTAGATTGTCTATCTTGTGCTGTATTTCAACAAAAAGACAGGATCGTATCATGTGGTCCTGAAAGCACTTTGCTCTGTTAGGGTACTGCAGATGCCCCGGGCTTAAACAGGCTGTGCTCCACTAATGGCACTGACCCTACAGGCTCTTTATATAGAAGCCCAGTAAGTTGTGAGTCCAATGGCATTGACCTTATGACAAAAATTACTTGACCACACACAACACATCTACCCAAGTGTCAAGAAGTCAGACAATCAACATATCATAAATACTTACAAAGGAAAAATGTGTAATAGACACAATATATGTAGTTTTTGCATTTAATGAAGAAAACACATCACAGAGTTGCAAAATAAAGAAATACAGTAGATTGTTTAAATGTCCCTGACAAACACGGTTACTGTTTTATGTTTTCCCCAGTTCTTTTTGTATGCCCATGTTCTGTATGTATTCTGTCCGTAGGAGCAACGGTTGCGCTATTTGAAGCAGCAGGAGCGACGGCAGCAGCAGTCTGTGTCTGAGACTGAGAAACTACAGAGGTTAAAGGAGAGGGTGGAGAGTCAGGAAGCCAAACTTGAGAAGATCCGTGCCATGAGGGGCCAAGTGGACTACAGCAAAGTCATCAATGGCAACCTGTGTATGTGCAGTACTTGCTTGACCACTGACTTCAGCAATCATCCGAGTAGAAACACTGCTAGCGATTGTGATGTGGCTTTTTTGCACGGCTGTATTAAGCCAGATTGCTTCATGTAAGCGTTTGCATGTGAGAGAGCACTGAGCTTCCAACTGCAACTGCGATCACATGCACACATAAAAGTGAAGTGAAGGGACATACTGGCAAGTATGGTGACCCATACTCGGAATTCGTGCTCTGCATTTAAACCATCCAACGTGCACACACACAGCAGTGAACACACACACACCGTGAACACACCCGGAGCAGAGGGCAGCCATTTATGCTGCGGCGCCCGGGGAGCAGTTGGGGGTTCGGTGCCTTGCTCAAGGGCACCTCAGTCGTGGTATTGAGGGTGGAGAGAGCGCTGGACATTCACCTACAATCCCTGCCGGCCCGAGACTCTAGCCCGCAACCTTTGGATTACGAGTCCGACTCTCTAACCATTAGGCCACGACTTCCATAAGAAAAACACATGCCATAAGGTCAGGATTAGGTCTTTGCTAGTTTGTGAATTGTAATGATCTCACATAATGCCAAATTCTTCCACACACGCAACTCCAGATGGGATTGTCCACTCCGCTGGAAATGAGTCTTTTAAGGGCTGTATTTAAAATTAGATTTTTGTGGATTGTTATCAGTACTTTATTGCAGAATGGTGAAGATTATCTTTTTTTTTTTTTTTTTTTTTTCCAGTTTTAACCCACAGCTGGGTGGTTTATTTATGTTGTGCCAGCATTTAGGCTATATTATGTTGGTGAAAACAAAAGTCAGTTTTACGGTATAGAATATATCTGTTCAGCCTGCTAGTTTTGCATTATGCAAAAGCTCCTGTACAACATGTGCAGCCACACATTACATTTTCATTGAACATTAATAATCCTATAGTAATGGAGAAAGTATGTCGGCTCATGTATGCCTGTGTTTGCCAGCATGTTTGCGTGTGTATAACTCAGCTGTGGTCTGTTAGCCACAGAGATCGAGCACATCAGTGGGCTGTTCCAGGAGAAGCAGACAGAGCTGCAGACAGCCGTCTTGAGGGTGGATCAGCTCAGCCAGCAGCTGGAGGACCTGAGGAGAGGCAAACTAAATGGCCTACAGACCCTTGGGGGTCAGGTCACCGGCACCGCTGCCCTGGAGCTCCGCAAACTCTACCAGGAGCTGCAGGTATGAGCACGCACTCAACTCGAGTGTTTAATTTCATTTAAGAGATTTGTTGTGGTGATTTTTCACCATAAATTATTAAAAGAGCCTTGACCACTTTTAATAATGCAGTTTTTTAGTATGTTATATATTGCAACACAATTCTGCTGGTTTTGATATAGGGCACTTTCCACAAATAGGGTGTGATATATTATAAATGTTTTTGGGCCAATTAAAATTAGTTAAAAACTTATGACGTTTGTGGTATAGAAACATGGAGTTAGCCATATCCATAGATGTTGATTGTTTATTACTCTGTGTATGTCTGTGTTACTAGTATGTGCCTGTCATTTCTATCAGTGATAATATTGATCATTACTTTGCTGTGTTTTTTCCCAATCAGATACGCAATAAGCTGAATCAGGAGCAGAACAGTAAACTTCAGCAGCAGAAAGAACTGTTGAATAAGAGAAACATGGAGGTGACACTGATGGACAAGCGTATCAATGAGCTCAGAGATCGACTATACAAGAGAAAAGCTGAGGCACGTCAAAAAGAAAACCTTCCAGTAAGGCCAGGAGTTTGCATCACTCACTCACGCTTCCTAGTTTAATTTTAGAATCTTTTCAGAAACCAGACATCTAGAGACCAAACGTGGAGCTTGTGAAAGATTTTTAATTTCAACTAAGCTAAATAATTTTTTTCTTTTGTTTCCTTTTTGCCCTTTTTTCCTTTTCCCCCTTCCTGCAGCTGAATAGAGTAAACGGTCCTCCCTCTCCCCAGCCGGCTTCCGGAAACACCGGCCGTGTGGCTGCTGTGGGACCCTACATCCAGGTCCCGGTGCCAGGCAGGCAGGAGGGTTATGTAGTGCCCCCTGAACCTCTCAAACCTCAGTCATTGGGTGTTAACACCCCAGCCAACCACGCCCGTTCCAAATCAGGTCAGTCCATAAACACTGACATCTGCATGAGAACGTCAAACATTTATTTGGAATGAAATGGTGCCAAATAAATGGAACCCTTTTTGTCTATGTATTTGAATCCTATATTGTGAATCAGCATACAAAATTTGCAGTATATTAACACTTTATCCGCAATTATCACTGCTTTGATCCGTTTTGATCAGTCTGTGTTCAGGTCTACGTTTAGTCTTGCACATCCAGACTTAGCCAAGTCAGCGGATTCCTGCCAAGAATGCTCACTTAGCCATTTAAAGCAAACAACCACATTTTATTTTGTTCTCACTTAAGTTCAGTCAATTATGTTAATAGACCCAGCAAGCAATGAAGTGTATGCTGCAACAATCTCTTAGAGCATTTGATCACTCAAAAGTAACAAGCACCAGATATTTGACAGACACAGCAATAGTTATGCTTGTGAATGTCTACTTCACTTCCTTAACTTGCCTCAAACACAAAACGTTTTGAAGAATCTGATGATCTTTTGAACTTGTGATGGACTGTGTAGCAGCCAGGCAGTAAATCGGTTTGAAAGCGTGATTTGTGTCTAAAACCCAAAGTATACTTAAGTTTTGATGTGAACACTGATTGATGTGTATGCATACATCTAAACGCCATATCCTTTCGTAGTATATTTCATTTTATAGCTTGCATGAACATAGGCACTTGACACATAAACATTAGAAAGTTTCATCTTTGTCTGCCCTGTTTCTCTCTAGAAGTTATGACTGATAAAATGTCTTTGTACACTGTTAAACTAAAATTGCAGGTCTCTCTTGGCCCCCTCAGACAAGCGTTCATCAACACAGGCATCTGTTGTTTTTGCAGTCTCAAGTAGTTTGTTGTTGTCCTGACTCTTTCATTTCTGTTTTGACTGTGAAACAATGGCCAGGGTTAGTATTGCCACCTTGTGGACCAACTAAAAAAAGGGTATTTTGAAGTATGTACAAACTATGCTGATAACGAAATTTACGTCATGCACGCTACCTAGTGTATGAGTTAAAACCAACGTATACTTTGGGCTTAAGACTGAGACTAGCTCCTACAATGGTGTTCGGTTAAGTGCTACAGTATTCCTATTGCTCAAACAGTAGAGAATGCTGCTAACAAGTCCAAGGTGATGGATTCGATTCCCAAGGAATGCATAAGCTAATTAAATATATACCTAGAAAGAAAGTCACATAGGAAAAAGCATCTGCTGAATGCATAAATGTAAATAAGTGGTTTGGTACTTCTCTTAAAGACCACAGCATGTATCCTATCACTTCCTGCTGTGAGTTCCCTCTCTTCAATTGCTGTTTATGAAGTTGAGTTCTCGTTTTCTTCACTTCTAACCTCTTGTGTCGTTTCTGCTCTGTGCTGTGCATACGTGTATGTGTGTGTGTGTCTTTTCTCTTTCCTGTCCCTGTACTTTGATGTTGTGGGATTTGTTGGGGGGGATTAGATGGAGTGAGAAAGCCTCCCGGCCCCTGGAAGGTCTCTGATTTAGACCTCATAGTGGACCTGATTGCTCCACCCCCTCCAGAGCCCCGCCCAGGCCCTGGGGCTCCACCCCCAATCACCGGCTCTGCAGCAGGGTTGGACGGCTCTTCTCGTGAGTGGGAAGGTGTCTGATAGAGGGCAGGAGGAACGACCTATGAACCTTATTCAGTGTATTGAGCAGGATCAAAGCAGTCAACCAAGTCTTAGTGTGGCTTGTTACTGTCACCCATATGACTCTTGCTTCCATTGAAGTTCAAAATGTTCCTTAGATCATCTCAAATCATGCTGGAGAACATGATCATCAGGTTTAACACAAAATTGTGGAGTTCATGCAGCTTGATTGCTGCTGTCATTTAAAGGAAAAGAAGGACAAACCAAATACGAAGACATTTTGAAATTCATGTTTTTTTTTTTTTTTTTCATTTAAATGTTACTCCATTGTTATGCTAATAATATGCACTACCGTTCAGAAGTTTGGGTTGGTAAGATTTTGTTTTTATGCTCACCATGCTGCATTTAATCAAAAATACAACAAAACCAGTAATATTGTAAATATTTAAAATGTATAGAATTGTTTTCTATTTAAATATATTTTAACATGGAATTATTTCTATGATGGCAAAGCTGAAATTTCAGCAGCCATTTCTACAGTTTTCAGTATCACATGATCCTTTAGAAATCATTCTGAAATGCTGATTTGGTGCTAAGAAACATTATTATTATTATTATTATTATTATTAACTATTGAAAACAGTTGTGACGTAATTATTTTTTTGTGGAAATCATAATACTTTTTCAGGCTTCATTAATTAATATTTGAAGATAAATTGAACATAAAAGAGCAGTATTTATCTGAAATAGAAATATTTGTAACATTGTTAAAGTCTTTTACCTTTTCAATTTAATATGTGCTTGCTGAAAGAATATATTAATTTCTTTAAAAAAAAAAAAAGAATCTTTGAAAAGTAGTAATTCATAATGAAAACTTTATTAAACTAAAATTTATTTTAACCAAATAAAATTTTCCACTGTTCTCAGACTTTGGTCTCCAATGTATCTTGTTCTAAGCAAACTGAATATTGTTGTGGGTCTCTTACAGAGATTATTTAACCAACTTTATTTAACTAAGCAGTAGGAGTAATTCTGTTAAAGTTCCTATCCACTTTTAAAAATTGCAGAGTGGCAGTTTTCCAGACAAAACATGTCTTAAGGCAGAAGTTTTTCATGAGCAACAGAACCTTAATGATATACTAGAGCCCTCTGTCTGGTCAATTATATTCACCCTTGTTTATTTGCTCTTTACTGCAATTCAATACGAGTCAAAAGCTGCTGATCCTCTCTTTTGGGAGTATGTGTGTATATGATTGTATGTGTAAGAATGTAATGAGGTAGATTGTATGAGGTCTCATGAGTGAGAGTGAATGTGTGTGCTGGGATGAGAAACTCTACCCTGATAAGGTTCACTGGGCTCTCTACCTCTTCCTCTGTACATTTAAACTCACTAAATTACTGGCTCCATTTCATCATTCTTTAACATTCAGCTAACTTGTTGACTTAATACAAAATACACACACATAATAGACAGAGAAGTTATGTCTCTAGAGTGGTGGCTCAAGTCAGTTTGCTTAAATCAGTCTTTCTCTTTGTTTGGCTTGAGTTTCATATGGACTGGCTTTTAAGCTCTGTTGAAGTAATCAATATATCATGCAGTTGACTGAGCTTACAATTAAAGTAAAATATAGAAGTCATCTGAGCTGTTCTTGTAGATGTGAGGAGCCCCTCTCTTTTCTATTCCAGACAAACTTTATTTTCATATGCAAGACTGTTATACTTCATGTCTCCTAACTCAAGAACATACCTAGACATCTTTAGAAGTCATGCCTATTATATTAGCAATGCAGTTATGTTCTAATAATAAATGTGCTTGTGAGGGGTTCTGTCATGTCTGATCTTGTATTAATGCTTCCTTTCTTTCCATTTTCAGCAAATGTTGCCAGTTGGCCCACCCTCAACAAGAGCAACACATCAGTCAAAGCACCTGACTGGAAGGAGTCTGGAACTGACACGACCAGTAAAACAGCATCACCTGCAGGCACTCCTGGAGATAAGGTAACTTAGACGTCCTGCGTACACAAATAAATTGCCGTCTTATAATTTTACAGTGATTTTTACAGTGTCTGTTTTAAATTCAGGATTTCAGTAAAATGGGCTCAGCTCCTCTCAATAAGCCCCAGCCTCCCCCATACGGAGCCCATACCAGCAACCACCCCCTCTCGTCTGCCAACTCGGGTTCCACCAGCTCTTTGGACCGACGCAAGGATGTTCCTCTCAGACCGGTGCCCAGCCTACCCACCAACCCACCGCCGCAGCTAGCCTGGCCCCATGTTCCCCCTGCACCCACCGGCTCTTCCTCTCAACAGATCCAGCAGCGCATTTCTGTGCCCCCCAGTCCCACCTTCCAGCCCAGTCCACCCTTTTTCCCCCCCAGTGAGAGGCCAGACCCTCCTCTGGCTGTAGCGGTAAGGCCATTCATCCCAGATAAGGGCTCCAGACCGCAGTCACCCAGAAAAGGCCCAGCCACTATGAACTCAAGCTCCATCTACCATATGTACCTACAACAAGCAGCCCCCAAGAACTACCCTCTGAACATCAAGCCTTCAGTCAAAGCAGGTATACATCAGAAAATTATTAAATATTAAACTTCAAATTTCTACTTATCCTGACAGTATATGCTCACCTTTAAGTTAAAAGAACCTTCAGTCTTTTGTTACAGGGAGTTAACATCAGGATTGGGTATTGATACAGACCTTTAGTGTAAAATTATTCAGGGAGACTTCATACTAGATACTTCGTAAAAAAAATATACTAGGTAACACTTTATTTTAAAGATCAATTCTCACTATTAACTAGTTGCTAATTAGCATGCATATTACTAGCATATTGGACGTTTATAAGTACTTATAAAGCTCATATTAATGCCTTATTCTGTATGACCTTGTAGGTACCTTAATTCTACCCCAACAAAAACTGTTACTAACTATTAATAAGCAGTAAATTAGGAGTTTAATGAGGGAAAACTTAATTGATATTTAAGTTATTAGTGAATATGTGTTCCCTAATCTAAAGTGTTGCCAAATATTATATTAATAAAAAGTATTATTCTTTGAAATATTTAAATTAATTATATAATAATTGATTTTAAATGTTTACATAAATATATAAATATATTTTACTTTAATTGTAAATTAATGTACATTTTTATTTTGAAATATAATGTTAATTAAAAATATATAATTCTATATTTATGCAATTACAAATATATAATTGTGAAACACAAAAAGAAAATAGCTGTGCAGTTCAACAGATAAAGTTCTCAGCATAACCAGAAACAGCTGTGTAGATAATAAATTAAGTTAGTTTAAGTGTTTAAAACGGTTTATAATAATTTGTAAAATTGTTGTAAAATTATAAATTAAAAATAAACGCACATTAAAACTATAGGAGAGAAAAGGTCTGGATCCACCTATAAATAAATATGCATAAAGTAAAAGGTTGCTCTTGGCATTCTAAGAAAGTATTATTCGTGCAGTAATAAAATTAAAATAAATCTGCGTTTTTACACAGGCAATGGTCATTTTGGACCGGTCTCGTGTTTTTAAAAAAGGCTAGATGCAGTGCGACAGAATGGAGCAGAATGCTGGTGTCTCACAGCACATTTGAACTTGACACAACGTCTTTAAAAATGCACCACTCACAGCAACAAAGATTGAAAAAAAAAAAACAGCTAGAAACATTGCAGCGGTCAACAATGTCCTTGTAGCAAAAATAATTTAATACTGCACAGACAGATGCAATAGAGTGTACTATAGTATGTGAATGAAGTGGTTTATTTCTTAAGTATGTTTTATTTGTGAGTGCAATGTAATAGACTATTTTGTTCTTCTTTTTCTCTCCAGTATATGGTAAGCCAGTCCTGCCTCCCAGTTCTACGCCCCCCTCTCCCTTACTTTTTGGGGGCTCTGGGGCCTTTCCCGCCCTGCAGGGTCCAGCAGGAGACATGTTGGATGTTGAGCTGGACCTTGATGGTCAAATTATGGGTGTTTCTGAGCCACCCCAACCCAACGTGGACCACATCCCACGACCTCTCAGCCCCACTAAACTCACACCCATGGTGCACTCCCCTATGCGCTACCAGAGCGATGCTGAGCTGGAGGCCTTGCGCAAGAAACTGGCCAATGCTCCACGACCGCTTAAGAAGCGCAGCTCGATTACGGAACCAGAGGGGCCCAATGGGCCCAACATCCAGAAACTTCTCTATCAGCGGTTCAACACCCTGGCTGGAGGGATGGAAGGAGGAATGGGCGGTGTGAGTGGAGGTGGAGGAGTGATTCCATTCTACCAGCCCTCCGTGGCCACAGGTGAAATGCTCTTTGACGCAGACAATGGGAATCCACCTTCAGAAACACCCATCGTGCCCTCTGAGGGCGCTGTTGCTGAGGATGTTGTCCCGCAAGGTGATGCCAATGATAATGAGCCCCTAGAGCAAGCGGCTGAGACGTTGACACCTCCAGAACCAGAACCGTCAGAAGACAGTAACAATAATCCTGCAGAAACATTAGCGATTTTGCCGAGTCCTGTAGCTGAGGCCAGCACACCTGAAGAAGCAGACACCTGTCCCTCATCCCAGCCCACGGTCAGTTTACAACTCAACCTTGTGTATGAATCATTATTAGTTCTAAATCCATTTCGATTTAATTTCCTGCACTGCAGTATTTCCCTTTTAGCAATATTTACTGTTTAAAATGTAGTAATAATCATCATCATTATTGCAGAATAATATATTACCAGTTATATTACCAGTAATATAATATTAATATACATACCAGATTAGTATACTCAAAGTACCATTGCAGGGTATTTTTAGTAAGCAAATAAATATGTAAATGTATTTGCAGTATACTTAGCATGAAATAAATGTATTTCAAATATAGTTTTGTATATTTATTTTTCACTATGGACTACACTACTGTTCAAAAGTTTGGGGTCAGTAACAGAAAATAATACTTTTAATCAGCTAGTATACATTAAATTGAGCAGAATTTGCTATAAAGAGATTTATAAGCTTACAAAAAAATTATATTTCATTTAGATTATATTGCTTGCCACAGTGTGGAGGACAATCAGTCCTAAAGAGCAGATTTGAAAAGCAAATCAGATTGTGTGCTGTGTGAACAAAGCTTAATGATCCATGTCCTCAACAGGGCAAACGCACGAACCTAAAGAAACCTGACTCAGAGCGGACGGGTCACGGCCTTAGAGTGAAGTTCAACCCACTCGCTCTGCTGCTGGATTCCTCACTGGAGGGAGAGTTTGACCTTGTACAAAGGATAATCTATGAGGTATGCCATGTGAACATACTGCTTTATTTTGCCCATTTTTAATTAATAAATTCTCATTTAATTCCTCTCATTTTAAAGGTTGACAATCCCAGCACCCCTAACGATGAGGGCATCACACCCCTCCATAACTCGGTGTGTGCCGGACACCACCACATCGTCAAGTTCCTGCTGGACTTTGGTGTTAATGTAAATGCAGCTGACAGTGATGGCTGGTGAGGACACTTTGTTGGGTCTGTTAGTGTGAAAGAGATTGATCAGTCTGTTCAAGCTAACTGGGTTTGAGCTGACACCCACTGACTTGTGTCTGTATGTGTAGGACGCCCTTGCATTGTGCCGCCTCCTGTAACAGCGTGCACCTGTGTAAGATACTGGTGGAGTCTGGTGCTGCCATCTTTGCCACCACTATCAGTGATGTGGAGACAGCAGCAGACAAATGTGAGGAGATGGAGGAGGGTTACATACAGTGCTCACAGTTTCTCTATGGTAAGAGTGCCTTTCTTTTCCTCTGAGGGAATTTTGACAGGCTCAAGTCTCAATGTATGAAAATATCTGTATAAATTGACAATTTCAAACTAAATAGCTTATTTACTTACTTACTTTACTTTTGTCATTTAGCAGACGCTTTTGTCCAAAGCGACTTACAAATAAGAAAAAGTAACTAAAACTAAAAAGTTACAACTCTATAAATACTATCTACCCACATATTTAAGAAAATAAAGAAATTAAATAAAATTAACACATGCATATAACAACAACATTTCAATAATAAACATATCAATGAAAAAATTAAATAAAAAGCTACTACTATCCCTTGCCGGTGTCCCTGCCCGGTGGAGTCGCACGGTAGAGTCGATGGTCTTTACACTCTTTGGTCTTCACACTAAGAGGGCTTCACACGACGACTGCCGCGACCGCTGCCGCGGTATAATAACCTTCATTATACCAATCTAACAAATGATCATTTCAATTCAGCTGGACCCACTTTCCTGTTTATCAACTACAAATGGCCAAGCAAGTGCACACACTGACAAGATACACGATACAGTACGAGACCAAACGCGATTTCAGCAACTCTCATCCTAGTAAACAAAATAAGCGTTTCCTAGCAACGGCAAATGCGCTAAACACTGAGTCAAGTAAATACACTTACGAGCTGATTTTAAACTTCCGCTGATAGACTGCTTCTCTTAAAGACCACTTCCATTACACTGCCATTACATTTATTTAAAGAAATAAGGACCAAAAATACTTCTTTACAAAAATAAATAAAGCTACAAATTTATGAACAAATCTACATAATATCTATTTGATATTTGTTGATATTATAGATTTGTTTGTAGAAAATGTCATTGAACGTTCTCATTGTATTTACACTGTTTTAACCAGCAGATGTCCTCAGAGTTTAGAGTGCTTAGAAACAGGACTATTTAAACATTTAAAAAGCCTCACTTCTCCCATCACTATTTAATCGTTGTCGAGCTTTTAGGCATAATCAATGTACTGTAAGAGTTCTAGAAAGGTCCTATTAACATATTAAGTACACTATGATTCAGATGTCTTGGGTCAGTAATGTTTTTTTTTTTTTCTTTTATTCAGCAAGGACACATGAAATTTATAAAAAGTGACAGTAAAGACATTCGTAATATTACAAAAGATTTCTATTTCAAATAAATGCTGTTCTTTTGAACTTCCTATTCTGAAAGTAGTATCAGATTTTATACATAAATATTAAGCAGCACAACAGTTTTCACTGACAATAAGAAATATTGCTTGAGCAGCAAATCAGCATATTAGAATGATTTCTGAAGGATCATGTGACACTGAAGACTGTAGTTCAAAATTCAGATTTACCGTCACAGGAATAAATTACATTTAAAAATATATTAAGATAGAAAACAGCTATTTTAATATTTCACAATATTACTGTTTTTACTATGTTTTTGATCAGATAAATACAGACTTGGTGAGCATAAGATACTACTTTTATAAATATTAAAATATCTTACGGACCCAAACTTTTAAAAAGTAATTTCTGTTTCTCAATAGTATTACTCAGCATTCACTAATATTTGTGTGTGGTGCTCATGTTAATGCTGTAATGTCATACTGAATGAGATATTGCCTTGCCTTAAGCCCTTTTTGTCTGTGTGTGTTTACAGGTGTGCAGGAGAAGTTGGGAGTGATGAATAAGGGAGTCGTGTACGCGCTGTGGGAGTATGAGGCTCAGAGCGCAGATGAGCTTTCCTTTCAGGAGGGTGATGCCATTACTGTCCTACGCAGGAAAGACGATACCGAGACAGAGTGGTGGTGGAGTAAACTCAATGACAAAGAGGGCTATGTGCCACGGAACCTATTAGGGGTAGGTACACACACAGGATATAGCAATAGAGTATATTTTATCATGTATTCTTGTGATGCAAATCAGAATTTTCAGCAGCCATTACTCTATTTTCAGTGTCACATGATCCTTCTGAAATGATTCTAATATGATGATGCCCAAGAAACATTTGTAATCATTATCAATTGTGCTGCTAAATATTTTTGTGGAAACCGTAAAGGTTTATTGATAAATAAGTTAAAAAGAGCAGCATTTATTTGAAATAGAAATCTTTTGTAACAATATAAATTTATTTATTTAATATAAATATATATTTATTTATTTAATTTTTAATTTATTCTTTTTATTTGTTTCTATCTAGCTTTACCCCAGAATAAAACCACGTCAGAGGTCTCTGGCGTGACCGACCGGACTGATGTCTCGAGGTGTTGAACCTCTGTCTTTCACCTCTATGTGCCACTTGGACCACAGCGGTGAAGCTGCTAAACCCTGAACCTGGAGGCACTATTAACCGCACTACTCAAACACACTCTTCAGCGAACACCAGGCCAAACAAGCAGCCTCAGGTTTCTCGGCTTGCCCCCATCAGCTCAGCTACCAGGCCTCTGTATGTCCCACTCCACTCCTCACACGCTCTCTTGTATCCTTGTAAAATGTATTATAGCTGTACATCTCACCTTGGGGATCAAGCACTAATCACTTTGACGAGAGCTTTTCCTTATTTGTAGTTGCTTACCCATGACGCTTTGCTGAGAAGACCAGGGTCAGATCTTTGTCAGAGAGAGATTCTGTATACTTGGAATTGAACTGGATGAATGAGAGCTGAGCTTATATAAGCTTAAAACAAAGGACTTGTGTGTGAATTTTATAGCTCATCTACAAAAATGAGTGTATAAACTGGAAGTATATGAGAGCAGAGAACAAAATATACATAGTTTCCAATTATTCTGATCTATGACTGAGGAATCCCATATACTGATGGGCTTTATTCATAAAGGTGCATGTAAGTGAGAGTGGATGGTTAAGTTGTGAGTTTTTATTTTAATTTTTTTTCTTCCGCTGCAGTGAGCATTATACAGAAGTGTGAAGTGCTGAGAAGAGTTTTTCACAGCGTAAGAGTGTTTTGAAGAGTGTGTGTGAAGTGTTAGAAAGATTGAGATGAACCATCATTATAAAATCAGCAAGTATTTAGCTTACAGTGACTGACACTATACGTTTTTGTCAGTTTGTTGGCTGCAGAGGGTTTGGCTAGAGTGCCACAGCTCCGATGAATTAAAATGAAAATTTTCTCTGCTTTTAAATTTATTTTAAACTTTTTTTTGTTTTTAAATGTTTCTTTATATTATACCAGCCCATTCCACTCCACTCCAGTTTCTAGTCATGTGAAATGATTTTTATATTCTGCCGTTAAGGCAGTGAAGAGCTTTATTGTGGAGTTTAACCTTGTAAATACTGTGATGAGGACAGGACAGGAGAGGAGACATGCTTGACTTGATGCTGTTAGACTAAACTGCCCGTGTGGGCTTCTGTGAAATACAGTAACTCACACCTTGTGTTCTATACATGTGCACAATAAAAAGAAATGAGTCGTAGCAAGAAATCGTCTCACTTTGTGTTGTTCATTGCTCAGTCTCTCCCTCTGTTTTTGCTTTATAAATTGATTTTAGCATCTGGTTTTATGCTCTCAGTGGCCTAAAATGGCCAACGGTGTAGTCATACCTGGTTACTAGAAGCAACACCCATTGACGGCTGATGGGAAGTATATATTGAGGTAAGATGAGGTAAAAGTTCTCTAGGTAACAGTAAAGCACTGTATTTGGGGCACATCAAATTCAGCCCAGCTCTCAAACTCAAATAAAAAAAGTTCCTTTGTTACTATAGAGTTTAGTGGAACTTGCAAACTGTAGTTAATAATGCTTTTGGGAAATGCAACCCAGGAGTAACATCATGCTGTAAGTCAGGGGACCAAATCCTGTTCCTGGAGATCTACCAACGGAAGAGTTGAGTTCCAACCCTCCCATCTGTAATTATCAAGTGCTCCTGAATGTGTTTGTTAGCTGGTTAAGTGGTGTTTGATCAGGGTTGGAGCTGAACTTTGCAGGAAGGTAGATGTATTAGGCACCCCTGCTGAAGGTTGTTTTCATGAAGGGTTACGAATCAAGATCCTGCTAGAGAGATACTAGAGAACCAAATAGAGATGAGCAAAGATTAATTTGCTTGCATGACAAAGACCCAAGATCAGAATGATTATAATGACGATTATTTTAAAATGCAGTCTTGAAACACAGTTCAATTTAACTATTTAATCCTGCAGAATTTGAGCAAATGTGCAGCACAGAATTAGAAATGGATTTGGACCCGATGTTGTCTTTAATTAGATTCAACAGTTCAAAAAAATAAATTATACTATTAAGATTATTCGGGTTTTTTAATATATTTTCTGTGTGTGTATGTTATCGTTCAGCTAATATATATTTTGACACGTGGTGAAGTTGTGACGGTGTTGTAACATGGTGCGTATTTTCTCTGCGCGGTCACAGTCTGGCCAATCACAGCAGTGTATTACTGGATACGGTTAATTTTAGAGATTGACGGGCTGTTTTTCGTTACCTACCTAAAATGTAATTAAAATATCTTTGAGTTTACCTTCGTTGTACAAACGTCTTGGAGACAAAAATTGGATGTTCTTCGTATATGGAAGACTGCAGTAATGAATGTTTGTAAGGTAACGTTAAGACTCACTTCATGGTTTCTGCAAAATGGTTTTCCCTTCAACTCGGAACAAAAACATTAAAAGCAATAAATACAAGTATAATTCTTTTGGATGTATATCCCATTATGGACACTAGGTGGCAGTACAAGACAGTTTTAACAGCGTTGAAAGTGTGGAATCTTTGTTTCTGGCAACTGGACACATGCAGAACCAAAGAAAATGAAGTGATAAGATTGAAAACTACAGCAAACAAATTTAGTTGATCTTTTAGCAATAACACATGCACAACAATCTCCATGGGCCAAAGAGACTTTATTTCTGGTGTTAAGATCCATCTTCAACATTGCAGGACGTTTGAGATACAAAATCCTTCACACTGATGGAAGACTCGTCTAACTTTAGTGCCACTACCGCTTGGGTGGAGTATGTTCCTTGATGTAGTTAAGATTATTGGTACTGGAGGAAGGGAGGACTGGTGGAGGCAGGGAAGGAGTTAAGTTAGGAGTCACGAAGTGTTCACTTCTGCTCAGGCATAAGGTCATCAATTGACTGGCCTGCCTCCAAGCGTTTCTCCATCTCTACAAGCAGCTTAACTCCATCCACTACCATCTGAACCAGCTCAACCTCAGAGAAGCCCAGACGGTCTGCGTTGGAGATGTCAAAGACACCACCTACTGCAGCGGTGTCAACTCCACCTGGAGACGAGAGCAAGTTTAGCATTTCAGATGACATCCTGTACAGGTAACAGAACTGCAGGTGAACATACCTGTTCCACGCTTTTGGAGCCTCAGTCGCTTGAGGATCTCGCCAAACTTCTCATGCTTGCTGACGTTAGGAAGTTTGACATGAACGCCACCACGCAACCCTGTGCCCAGGTTGGAGGGGCAGGTTAGAACGTAGCCCAAGTGCTCGTTCCACATGAACTCATGGCCCTTCTCTTTGAACAACTCCTCAATCTGCAGGACAAACATGTTAAGATTTAACAATGTGCCAACACCGGAGATGCTGGCAATGTTGAAGAGCTCGGACTGATTAATAACCAACCTTTGTGAGGCCTGTGCAGAAGCGATTGAAGACTTCCTTCATGTTGCCACCTTTCTGCATGGAAATAACACGAAGGTGGTCTTCCTCATTCACCCAGACCAGGAATGTCTTGTTGTCGTTGTGCCTATAAAGCATTAAGAATCATATTTTAGTCATTTAAAATACACTAGTCAACATTTGAAGGGGATCAAAATCTTTCATCAAAGTGGTCCAAAAACCAAAGTGTGTTCTTGACTTAGGACAACTTCAATTAACTTTTTTTTGATACACCTCAAAATGTTGACCGCATTATATTACATACATATTTTTTTATTTATTATTATCTTAGCACCAAAAGTTTCATGTTGAGTTGAAATCATTCATTAAATTGTTGTTAGTAAAATAAAAATGCAAAAACCAAATAATCTTTATACTAGATAAAATAATTTTTTTTATGTTATATTATATTAAGATGGCGCCCAAACTGATCCATTTTCTTAAAAAAAAAAAAAAAAAAAAAAAGAAACCCATAAAATATATTAGCACCAACATAGCTATGTTTTCTTATCAATTAAAAATCTTGCTCAAAATAAAAATAATCTAAAAAAGTAAAATTATAAAAAACTACTACAAACCAAATAAAAATAAAGAGTAAGTGTAATAGAGAAAAATGTATACATTTTATAATATTAAAAATAAAACCTAAATGCATACAATAAATAAAAAAGGTACAAAATGTCAACATTACTTTTCATATCAACCTGGGATTATCAATTAAAAAACACACGATTATTATTTAGTAGTAGTAGTAAATCTCCATTTAAGAAAGTATTAAGATGGCACCTAAATGTATCCGTTTAGGAAGGAAAACTTCAATATTCCTTTTAATGAAAAGAGTAATGGACCCAAAAGGCCAGTCTCTCACCAGATCCCTCTGCCATCGGGCCAGTCACGGGCCATCCCAGAGGCCAGCAGCAGTGGGGACACAGGCTTATCAAATAGGAAGTGGTCATCAATCAGCTGCTGCTGCTCCTCCTCTGTCATGTCCTTGAGGGCATAGTACTTTCCTTTAAGATCGCCATCAAGGGCTCCCAAAGCTGTGAAAACCAAAACACAACTGCATCATTACAAAGTGGACGCTCAAATCACTCATTTCTGCCCACTTCTCTTGAACGACCAATTATGAATCATGTGCATCCTATGAAAACCGATGCCTAGACGAGCTCACCCTCAACGGATAGACCCTCGATGGCCCGTCTCTCCCCGCGGCTGCAGTGAGGAGGGAGGCAGAAGCCACGGATGCTCCTGCCAGTTCGCACTCTGGAGCTCAAGACGTAATTGGGGTCAAGGTCGTCTCCACCCTATTAAAAACACCATCAAATTAACAGCAGACTATTTTAAAATGTTGAACCCAATTAGATGCACCAGACGGTCGTGGTGTACCTGGAGGTTGTCTGGGTTCAGGTCGGTCTTGTGTTTGTCTGTGGGTTTGTATCCCCCGTGGCGGTCCTCAATGACGGGGTCCAGGAGATCTTTGAACACTTCATACGTCTCCTCATCTCCAGCAACGCAGCCTACCGTCATGATGAAAGGATGACCTGGAACACAAAAAATCAGCATGGAAGAGACAATTTTTGGAAACTTTCACACCAACGGCAAACAGATTGTCACAGGCAACTGCTTAATATAGCCAGACGTCCTGTTTATTGCATGGTTGGTCTTGCTCCAATCATGAGAGTCAAGAAGACAGTTCCTCTTTTGTTGGACTTCACAAATATAACACCTTAGACTGCAAAAATGGTGGTAGAAAGTTGCAATGACAGCTCAAATGCATGGGGCTAAAAAAAAAAAAAAAAAAAACCCTTGCAATAGCCATAAGGAGGCACGAGGAAGCCGCAAAGGATGCAAATCAATGTTAGTAGCAGAAGAGGCAGACTGCAACTAGGTTCAGAGTCTAAACATTTTGGACACATCAGGCCAAAGAAAGCTTTGAATAAGACCATTTCGTAATGTTTTTTTTTTTTTTTTAAAAAGCACTTATCCTAAATGTGCAAGAGTCTCAGGACTCCATGGTTCCTGGCAGTTCTGCATCTCTACTATGATTTTACTAGCTTTTTCAAAGACCAGCCAACCAGAAATACATTCAAGCCATTTCATCTCAAAAGAACTTGAAAGCATAACCTGTGCCACCTTTTTAAAATTTACTTTCTTTGATAACTAGTACTGAAAAGCACCATTTACATGTACACTGCAGTCTGAAAAGTGCACTTGTTCGTTATTCATGGCAGATTTGTGATAGCTTGTCGATTACAAAATAAAACATGCTAGTTGGCTGCAGGTGGTATTAGGGGGAGGGACAGTCTCATTCGAGATTATATGATTGGTCAAAATCAAAGTAGTGCAAGATGAGTCATCTTTTTTTTTTGGACACTTTCCCCCCACTTTCCTAACACATGGACTAAAAGCCGCGAAACTCAAATTTGCAAGTCAAATCCTTCGATATTTGGTCACCCTGCACCCAAGCACCGGTTGAAACAAGGGCACACTGGCATTTTGAAGACGGGTCGTTTACCTGGGTTGTCCACCCCGGTTTGAATGACGTCATCCAGGGTAAATCCGCTGGGGGTTTGTTTGTCCCGAAGGTTTGCGTACATCTCGAGCGACAGCACCTTCGCCATGTGGTTGTTGTGCTGGCTGAGGTCGGGATACTCCTGCTCAGCGGTGAAGTTCATCTTCAGCTGATTGTGAGTGTTACCGAAAGGCATGGTTGCGTCTACCTGGTGCAAGTATTTGGAAACAAAGACGCGTTAAAGGCGAATTAAAATCCGATTCAAGTACAAGGACAAAGCCAGCACCTCAGCTGCATTAACAGTGACGTAACAGCATTAAAGCGCATTTTCTAAAGCGGAGAAGTGTTTAAATTCGTTAAAACTGTTCCAGCAACAAATATGCTCCGTGACGCGTTCTGTCACGCAGGGCAGTAACGTTAAATATGATGGAATGCGGAGCGCGCGTCCGATAAAGGACGCCTTGTTACAAAATGCATTCAAATGCATGCAGATATTGCACGTTATGTAATGCCTTCGGTGCATTACGAATGTCTTGTATGGGAATCATTTGTTATTCTTGAAGCATGCGAATGCGTAATGCGCAACGTCTCCAAAGACCTTGCAGAGAAGGAGGCTGACTGCAAGGTCGTTGATGATGTTTGGGACAAAAGCACCTTGTCATGCACGTATCCGCTTTCTTCTTGGCCAGCATATCATTTAAACTGTTTAAATTGACGTTACTAAGCTCGCTACACGTTTAAAGAGTTTAGGAAAACAAACAGCGCATTGCAAATTGTCAACAGAGCTTAAATACGCGACGTCCCTTTGAATATCTATGCATTCCTGATCATACTTTAATCATTAATACAGCCCACATATGTATGTTTTTGTAAATTGATCTGGCAGCGTTATTACATTTTCTGAATATTATAATAATAATAATAAAGGCTTGATTTAATGATCTCAAACAAAATTCATACCTTATACTGATTTTTGGGAAAGCGGAATTAATCCCTCCTAAAGTCCACCAGAACCCACACAAAGACTGATAATGGTGTCCAGAAATAAGCGGCTTTGTTGGGTTTTTATATCAAGCCCGAGCTCTCCTCTGATTGGACGCTATTTGAGTCCATTCATTCTATTGGACACGGCGTCGCATCACATCGACAGCATCCAGTATTTGCTTACATTGGTCACATGATGTTTTTCCTTGACGGCTCTCCTTGTCATGATTGACAACAAAATTGAGCAATGTGGAATTCGATCACATGCATTTATCAGACTCTTGTCTAGCATCTTAATAACTGCGATCATAAATATGTCTAACCTGTACCTACAAACCAAGAGACCCCAATATATGCTAGGTTTTTAAAGTTAGATTTATGTAGCCTATTATTTTTTTAAGAGAATCAACTTATATTAGTACATTATTAAATGCTTATCAGATTGTGTGAGTATTTATTTATTGCTATAGTCTTCTTCACAGACTCCCTGGAATACTTTGAGGGACCCCCATAATCTGGTTTATTGTTCTGACTGAAGTCTTTCTGTCTGTTTGTGTTTGTGTAGTTTTTAATATACATCACCATAATGCACCATTACTTTGATGTAGTGTTGAAGTGGTTTTGTTTTCCCAGGAAATGAATTTTGGTTAGCATTTGTTTCTGGTTTCATGTGTTCATCTTGTAGATTGCCTTATGAAGCAGATCAGAGTTTATATGCTTCTGTCTCCTTTTAAGCAGTCTCCAATTTTGCTCTGTTACATGATACATTTGGCAGTATCTGTATACAAATGAATATGAATTAACAAAATGCTTTAGTCTGTAAACAAAGGCATCAATCTGCTGTGCATTAAATTTCAGTGTAACTCAACCCTAAATCAAATCTTTCAGTAACATAATATTCTGTTCAGTTCAGTGTATCATTGGGATTTTGTATATGCACTACTGTTTTACATTTTTGTTGTTGTTGTTGTTGAAAGAAGCACTTTTATTTAGCAGGGACACATTCAATTGATCAAAAGAGACAGAAAAGATTTATAGTGTGTTATATTTTGTAATAAACTATGTAGACTGGAGTAATGGCTGCTGAAAATTCAGCTTTGCCATCACAGGAATAAGTCACTTTTTAATATATTACAATGTTAAAATTTAAATTGTAGTAATAATTTATAATAGTTCCGTTTTTACTGTATTTTTAATCAAATAAATGCAGTCATGGTAAGCATAAGATACCTCTTTCAAAAATCTTACTGACCCCACACTTTTAAACAATAGTTTATCTACCCTATAGTTATAGT
Organism: Barbus barbus; assembly: GCF_936440315.1. Lineage (NCBI taxonomy): Eukaryota > Metazoa > Chordata > Actinopteri > Cypriniformes > Cyprinidae > Barbus > Barbus barbus. The sequence goes on from NC_136752.1 coordinate 13,686,158, forward strand.
ATTGCATATGGATTTTGCATGAATATGTTACCATAATTTGGACCTTTCCTGTTTGTTTTAGACAGACTTTACTTCAGCCTTCTCTATATATTGCTAATGAGGACCTTCTGGATTTCCTGGATTTAAGGGACCACCTGCTGTGAAGGAAATGATACACTGCTCCTGTAAGTGTGAGGTTGTTGCCATTGTGAGTCTGAGCTGTGCTTTTACTAGAGACACATCTTTAACTATAGTCTTCTGTGTACAGTAAGCTCACCTAGGAGCTTAACCGTGGGCTCATGGAGAGACATCCATGCTGAGAAGATAATGCCATCTCCACAGTGCTTGACTTCTAGTGTAGTTCAATGCTGTTAGTGCTGCCTCTAGCTCATGCTTTATCAGAAATCACATAACGTACTACTGTATCTTTTTGTTTGTCTGTAGTATCCCAGAAGGCCAAGCCCGACCACACCCCTTTTTTGTGAACGATCAAATGCTTTACTGAAGGTACGACACACATTCACACATTTCATGATGTCTAGTTTCCAACTTCGCATTAGCATAACAACTGGCATGCTTGCAAATGAAGGCACTGTGAAATTTTCTTTTAATTCTTTTACAAAGAAAGTTTGATTTGAGAAAGAGAGAACATGTCTCCGAATGAAGCCTAAGTCTGCATCTGATGAGTATTCACGATGGCAGTGTTTTTCCCCCTCAACCCCATGGACTGTTTTTTTCTCCCCGGTTCAGGGAGTGCACCGTAGTGTGCAGCAGTCACATTTTGACAGGGTGAGACAAACGCTGATGTCATGGAGGGTCTAGGGCAGAATATTTTGCCTTTAGCTCGCTCGTTTTTATAGATACAAAGCATTGGGCAGAATACTGATAAACGAAAACAACACCACATGTATGCTAAAGCAGAAGAAAAGAGCAGCTATAACAGCATGTCATGCTAATTATCACCTTGAGAAGCTCACAAAGCACTACTAGAATAATGAAGTCCTTTTCTCAGATCATTTTATCTTACACAGAAGTCTAACAGCCTACAAAGTCTCTCCCCACAGCCGCGTTGTCTGTCAAGCCCTCCTGACAGGGAGCTGTCAAAATCACCCCTTCCCTCTCTTCAAATGTCTCATTTGCATCGCTCTTGGGAGCATTTAATCCGTTCTTCCCCCCTCCTCCTCTTCCTCAGTCACCTCTCTGAAGCTCTGTGTAGAGGCCGAATCAGCACTATTTAATGATCGCAGACAGGAAACCAAAAATTATTCAAATGTATTCAAATCTCTTACTTATTCAAAACTCCTTTGGAAGGTGATTTTAATATAACCGCACCTCAGTGCTAAGCTTATGTACACTACCATTCAAAACGTTGAGGTCAGCAAGATTTGAAAAGAAATTAATACTTATATTTAGCAAGAACACATTAAAGACATTTACAATGTAACAAATCTTGAAAAAAATTCAAATTGTTTTGCTTCCCAGTTGTTTTCAATATTGATAATAACAGAAATACTGAAGAGTAAGCTTTGCCATCACAGGAATGAATTACATTTGAAAAAAAAAAGATAAAAAAATGAAATGTTTATTTTAAATAGTAATAATATTTCACAGTATTACTCAGAGTTGGTTTTAAACGTGCTATACAAATAAACAAACAAACAAGAGTTCCCGCAGATACTTAAAAAGTAGTTGTATCAAATTTAAGGCCATAAAAAGTCTTAAATTGTACAAGAAATTCTTCAAAAAATGATTTCAAGAGGTCTTAAATTTGGGAACGGAAAGTCCCGAATTGCGATATGGCTTAATGTGACGATTAAGCTGCAAAAGGCTATGATTTTATTCTATAAACATGAGCGCTGCATGTTTCAAAGTCCGGTGCTGCGCTGCTTTGTGTACTGCTGTTATGGGGATATTTCTGATGTTCCCAAAGCGACACCTGCTGGCAGAGAATGAATATCGTTTTCGTTCGTTCAGACCAATGCGAGAATCGACCCATGTTTTTACCTTGCAAACACACAGAGCTGTAAATGTGAACTGGTGGATTGATAAGAAGATAATGCTTTCTAAAAATCTAAACAGTAAAATGTATTTGTTATTTAAATAATATAATAATTTAATATAGTAAATCATAATATAGTAATTACTATTTTTGACTCATCCATCTTCTTAAAAATGGTTTAAAGACTGAAATGTGAAGTGTATCATTTTATAAAACTTTTTGTTTTTGTGAAAACTTGTATCTGAACTGTAAATGCTTTTTACAGTAATTTTACGGTTTAATATGTATAGACATTGCCCTACCCGCTCACATGGTATTCATTTTATTTGTGCAGGTCTTAAAAAGGTCTTAAAAAGCCTTAAATTTGAGCTTAAAACCCTGCTGAAACCCTGATTATTGAGTATTTACTGTATTTTTGATTAAATATAGCCTTGTTGAAGGACTTCTTTCATAAACATTAAAAGATCTTATCAACTTTTGAATGCAGTATGAAGTTTGTTGGAAAAAAGATGTGATAATCTTAATTTAATTTTAACTGTAACTTAATAAGCATGTCTAAAATGCTGAATGCGATGTCTATGCAAAGGCTTTTGCATAATTTTTGCATGTACACACTGCCAGGACTGAATGAGAAAGAAATAAGAGAAATGAGAGAAGTCAGTGCAGAACATCAAACATTATATATCACCTTCAAATGATCATATGTTCAAGCCATATCTATCTGGCCTGCCTCCTAATGCTCATGCGTGTAGTGACATTGAGCTGAAGGTCAACAGGATTCCTCAGCTGTTAAACTGAACTACTTCACAATGAAAAGACACTGTATATGGAATAATAAATCGTTAAAGATGTGCAGAGCTAGTGCATGACGTAATGTAATACTGGAAAACAACTGCACAACCATGGCAGATTGCCCGAATCTTTCGAGCAAAATAGCAGGCACTATTGTACGCAACAGCTTGATGCAACCAATTTTCCAGCTTGTCCATTCAGCGCCCAGTAAAGATTGGCTTTGCCATTGCTCTCGACCTATTGTGGTCACAGGCTGGCAGTAGAGGTCATTTAAATTTTAACCAGTCAAATGAATTTAGGTCAGCATCGGCTTTCATAAGAGCTCAATTATCTTGAATAATAAATCTAGACTGCTGTCCCTCCTGCTGTGACAGAGCCCATCCATGAGTGGAGAGCCTGCCCTTCAGACGCTGCGCCAAACAACAGTGTATTCAGCTGAGAGACTGAAGCTGGACAAGAACACACTGTAGAGTTCAGCTCTTAACTGTTTATGGGGTTGCTTTAAACTGCCTCATGGGGGTTGTTTCAGAACTGTAGGTATATGGTATGGCTGTTCAAAGGCTTTGCATGATTGTTAACACACTTGCTGGTGTGATCTTGAAGGAATATTTATGGTTATGAAAATATGATAATTCTATCATAATTTATATATTTATTTGTTTGTTGTCATATTTTATGTCATAATTATGATATTTATCATAATTATGACTTAGTTTCTCATAATTTTAGCTTTTATGTTGTAATTTATTTAGTCATCATTTTTACATTTTAGCTCATAGTTGTAATTTTGCTTGTCATAATTTCAACTTTTGTCATAATTATGATTTTCTTCAACATAATTTGTCATTTTTATCCTAATAATTATGATTTAGTATCTCATTATTTTGACTTTGACTTATCATTTTGACTTATCATTTTGACATTTGTCACAATAATTTTTTTAAATCGTTTTTACTCTTGTCATAATTGTTTTTTCATAATTTTTTACTTTTTATCTCATAATTATGACTTAGTATTTTATCATTTTGATATTGTCATAATTATGACTTAGTATTGAGCATTTAAATTTTTGTTGTCATTTTGACTTGATCATAATTTTTACTTTGTATCTCATCATTCTGATTATTTATTTATTTGTTTGTGCATCCCTGGTGAATTGTTTTATCAAATATTATTAGTTTCTTTAGAGATAAAACTTTTAAAGATTAAAAACCTGGAATATTCCTCACAGATGGGACTGATTAAAGCATGCTTTGCTGGGTGTTGGTCTCTTTAGTACCAGACTCGCATATTAAAAAGCACTCAGAAGCACTCTTATAATGGATCTCAAGTGAAAGTAAGACTTTCAGCCTTTCTGTATCATGCTTGAGTGGGATTATGCTTAAGTGCTTGTGAAGAGCTCTGTGGTAATGTTTCCTTGTCTCAAAGTTAATAACATGTACATTGTTTAGAGTTATAGAAAGACATGTTTTGCTTAATGTAGTGCACTTAGCTGACTCACGGAAAAACAGCTCTCAGCTGCAGATGGGATGGAGCATGCAACAAGCACACTGCATTACATAACACACTCACATATTGTCTAATTCACTAACATTACACACACACACACACACACACTGAGTCACACAGCATGCAACGTCACAGTGATGTGCATGGGCTATGCAGCGGGATTGGTGTGTGTATCAGAGAATATCATGTCTGTAGCAGGTTTATACACAGATGAAAGGGAGCAACCGCTCTACCCCAAATCTGTATCGATCACACTGATCAGGTTTTACTGCGAGATGTGAAATATTATCTGAATTTCATAAGGAGTGGAGTGGGTGGGGTCTTTCTCTCTCTCTCTGTCGTTTGCTGGTGTCTGTGCTGGTCACATGTGGAGGCATGCATATGATGCTGCATGACAGCCCAGCTGACTCAGCTCTACTGTGTAGCATTTAGTTCTGCAAATTGTTTATTAAAAAAACAAAAAATAATCATTTCTGTTATTTTGAATTTAAATAGTTATTGTAAAATTGTGGTGGAGCATGTCTAACATTGGCCTTTCCTCTATATCTCTCTCTCCCCCCTCCTCCAGCTCCAGTGGTTTTGTCTAATCTGGAGTGGGTGAAAGGGAAAGGCTCATTTCTCCCTTAATGCATCTTTAAACACTGTCTACAGCAGTGATTATGCGTTCAATTCTTGTTCCCCAAAACCACTTATTAGAGAGAATGATGGAGAGGGAAGAACCCAGTCACCTTCATCTGTCCGCTCCTTGTTTGGTCTGCCCTGCGGCAGTGTGGCCCTGTCAAGACTGCAGAGCTATTTTTCTTCCGTTCTCTGCACTGAAATTGATTTCTGGGCTAGGAGACAAAATTGGACCTTGTGCCTGTGGCCTACATGTCTCCGTGGTTCTCGCTGTCTCCTGCAGACGAGCTATCATTAGACCAGTGCAGAATAGCTCTCTCCTCCCTTTTCCACCTGCTGGACATTCATTCACAGACGCCCATTTGCATATGAACGCCATGGCTACTGTATTAATGAAACATTGCCTCCATTGTTGCCATGAGAACAAAAGCGGCGATGATGTCATGGCGCTCCTTTCACCTCTCCTTGCTGGAAGATTAGCTGAGAGGACACAGCAGGCTGTGTGGAGTGGCTCATTATGAGTGAAGGCATGGTTCCCAGCCTCTGCACTGACTGGATGCCCACGCAGTCTCCCTGCCAACCGTACAGCAGAATGGAGGAAAATGCCACATTAAACCGATTCATTTCATTGTTCAAAAGGTCTTGAAAAGGCATGCGATATAGAAGCTTTCTGGCTTGGTTGCCCTGTTGATTGCCCTGCTTAGATGTTTTCATTTCTGTATTGAGTTTTCTTGCAGTTGTACAAGACTGAAATGCTTTTGGAGGTTGCAACTTCATGCAAGTGAGGGATGCTGGTGTAATGTACTGGTAGTAAATTGGTTATTTGCTGATGTTTGTATTGTTGTTTTATTTATTTAGGTCTATTTATTTAATTTTATTGGTTATTGGATCTGATATTGGATTTTTCATGTATGTTTCAACTATTTTACAACTATTTTTACATTTAGATTACCTTTATCATCTAACACTTAAATTCTTGAGTCTCATTTTTGAGACTTTAACTCACTTAAAGTCTCAAAAATGAATAAAGAATAAAGAATCAAAAAGAATATCCATTTATGTTAAAACCATTTGATTTTAGTATACAGTGTTTGATTTTTTAGATGAAACCCTGGAAGTTTGTGAAGGCATTCATGGGTTGATGAAAAGCTAATATCAGTAATATTACATTTAAAATAGATAAACATTATACATTTGCATATTTTTCTACTTTGCAGTACAATTGTGATTTTCAACAGTAATATATTTCGGTCTTCAGGTTTTATAATTAGTGAAAAAATGATATAATAATAATTCCATATTTTCATTTAAATATTTTTGTAATAAAAATACAGAAAAATAAAACACATACTAAAAACATTAAATATTTTAACAGTTTACCTGTATATTATGTGGCCATAATCATCAGAGAACCATGAATGTGTCGTTAATTTACTTAAACATTAACTCAAAATCTCAAAGGTGCTTCAAGTAAATATTTTATGGTCATACTTTTTTTTAAGGCCCAATTCTCGTTATTAACAAACCATTAACTACGAATTTTGCCTCAATAATTTTTGCCTAATTTGCTGGTTATTAATAGTCAGGTAATTGTTAAGTTTAGGTATTGGGTGGGATTTGGGATGTAGAATATGGTCATGTAAAATGTATGCTTTATAAGTACAAATAAACAACCTGTGTTTTAATAATAGGCATGCTAATTAGCAAGTAGTTTATAGGGAGAATTGGCCCCTATACTAATGTGTTACCTGTTTTATGTCTGAAGGGCTTGGCTGACAAAAAAAGTTTGGGATTCCCTGATTTAGACTGAGTAGTATTTATGTTAATGTTATATAAATATACTGGCCAATTATCAGTTACTGACCGGCTACATTAAATATGATTATAAGAATTTTGTTATTTGTGTATTTATAGATGCAGAAAACTGCATGAGAGCAGACCATACCGAAGACAGCCATGGCTTTACAAAAGCAGCACATCTCTGGGATTTTGTGCAGTATTGAGCAGATTTCTTCCGCATCAGTGAATGTGCAGTGTAAAGCTTGCTTTTATCTCTTACTTATTCTGTCATTCTCCCCATTCCCCTCTCTCATCCAATCATGCAGTGAATTTCACATCCATAAGAGTGTTATATAATCATGTTTAATGCCAGTGTCCTTCATCTCGGTACGGAACGAGCTCAGAGCTCTTTGCCAACCCAATGCTAAAATGCTAACAGCAGATAATCTGTTTGAGCATAACATGCAAACAGCCCCAAAATGTTTCTTTTCGTCTGTATTTTATGATACATTGGTCTACAGAAAGTTGTATAAAACATAAAAAGGTCCTTCTTTATGCTATAAGATGTTTTTCTGTCATAACCCCCACCATCACCTCCACCACCCCCTAGTTTCATTCCCTTCATGTACTCAATCTCTTCTTTTCTAACAACTTCTAGGACATTTATTACCTAGAATCCATCACTGTCAGAGACATCCTCCTCTTAAACATCCTTCTATTAAAAAACACAACTTGATTGGTTCTCTTACGTTCATTTATTTTCACAGCCTGTGTGAATGGTGTATCTTGTCTCTGTGAAAATCAAATTAAAAGTTACTAGTTGGCTTAAACTACTGTTCAAAAGTTTGAGGTCAGTAAGTATCTCATGCTCAAAAATACAGTAGAAATCTAATTAAAAATACAGTAAAACTGTAATAGCCAGAAATATTATTACCGCTTAAAATAACTGTTTTCTATTTTAATATATTTTAAAATGTAATTTCTTCCTGTGATGCAAAGCTGAATTTTCAGCATCATTACTCTAGTCTCCAGTGTCACATGATCCTTCAGAAATCACTCTAATATGCTGATTTGCTACTCAAGAAACATTTTGTATTATCATTTTTATACGTTTAAATGAAAAATTACATTTTTCAGGATTCTTTGATGAATAGAAAGTCCAAAAGAAGATCATTTACTTGAAATATGAATCTTAAAAAACTTATTCATGAATCTTATTCATATAAGATGCAATTTAGTGCATCTTATATGAATAAAAGTATAAAAAAAAAAAAAACTTACTGACCCCAGACATTTAAAATACTTTTTCTTTCAAAATGGTAATTTTATATTGACCTACGCTTCTCATATTGGAATTATGCCTGCATACCTTTTAAATGGATTGCAAAATTCATTATATTTATAATAATCTGTGTTCAGATGGTTTCAATTTGCCCTTTTTCAGACCCTCCAGCTGCATCCATACTTAACTTTTCATCCCAGCCAACATCACCATGGCTTAATTCATTGTAATGCAGCATCTAGATTGGGTTATGATCATGATTTATGGTTTATAAATTAATAAAGGCATGACCATCTAGCCAAACAATTACACTTGATCATCATTGTTTGGTTTGGCACCTGCCTTTAGTTTTCAGAGACCGCTGGACCCTGTTGGCATTGCTTAACACACGGGAACGCGGTGGCTTTCATGCCCACACGAACAGTCCATGTGACAATGCCGTCCTGTGTTCTTCTCAAAGCAAGATGCACATCAAATCTCTCTCATCTGACACCTGTGTCTGCCACCAAGCCATGAGAAATGCAGAGGATTTCAAAGCGCTGTTGACAAGATGCATTCACAAAGACTTGCAAAGTGTTTCAGTGACATGGGGAGCAGTGTCTGCTGACTGTAATTATCCTCTTGCATGATAGTTTGGACTTGCCTGCTCTTAGCTGTTTGGTGCTTGTGCTCAAACCTGCACACTCTCTGCTCTCTTTCTCTCTCTGGATAATGGGCCATGAGGATGGAGGGAACTGAGGAACTGGGACAGAGAAGGGAAGGTTGTAGCCCACCTGAGTGTCTGAAAGATTGAGTGTCTTTGCTCATTTTCCACCTACAAGCACTCTCATGGCTTAAACTGTAAGCTTTGCTACATTACATACATATTGTATTTAGTGCATAACAGCAGTGTAAGAATTACATCTGTAAAATAACAGAAACAGTACTGGTAACTCATCACCAGGACATTGTCCATTACATTTACAGACATTCCTGTTAACTCTAAAACACAACACAATCCAGTGTGAGATTCAAAATACATGTAAAATGGCTGTCAAACATAAATATGGAAAAAAAGTTTTCAGATGTATTTTAAAATATATTTCAAAATTTACAAACAGTAACCAAAAATGTATGCTGTTATATATTTTGCTCTTTTAGTATTTTTATATAGATTATAGTATTTAGATGCTATAGTATACTGTATAGTTTTTAAATATACTTTTATCTTGCAATAATTTCACATTCAATCTTTAAATGAATGTAGAAACAACATAAAGACAGTATATTTTTAATATATTTGTTTATTTGTGCATCTTTTTTATGACTGAAGGCGAGTATCACTGACACAATACTACTAATGTCTCTAGGAAATTCTTTCTTTTCTAATATTTAACCGTTCACTATAGCCATTCAGCATTACAGTATACTTGAGAGCTATCGATTTTAACATTTATTAGACTTTTTAAAAATAACTTCTAATATGTCAAATTAAAACAATCTTCATATAAACACATTATAATAAATGTCATATTTACCTGTACCCTTCAGCAAGTAGGAAATATATAGAAATTTAATAAAGTTATCAAACACTAAATTCAAAATTAAATATTGATGAATCTTTAAAGCTACAAAAGGTATTGATATCCTCTTTTGTTCTTTTATTCAGCAGCTGGGTTATTAGGTTATTTGGCTGCTATTACTTTAAGAGCTGCCGCTGCTGAATGTTACTCAGATTTGACACGCATGCTCGTGATTTCATTTGTTTGATGTGGTCAATGTTCTGCATCTAAATAAACACAATTCATGTCAAGAAAAAAGAGACAGAGGCAGCAGTTGTGCATGGGGTGGCCAAACCTGGCCCCACCCCTGCGTTAAATATATTTAACGCTGTTAAACTGGTGCTAATTTTGACAACATTTGACAATATTTTTTTATTTTTTATTTTTTTAAGCTTTATTTTTATTTACTATTCATATTAATTTTTAGTATTTTTAGGGTTAGAAATTGGGGTTAGGATTAGGTTTTAACTTACCTTAAACTTATTTAGTTTTTAAGACAACATTTCAAATTTTCATTTAAGTTTTAGTTTTTCATCTAAAAATTTGATCTAAAAATTTTATTTTTTTATTTCAGCTACCAAAAATATTACAATTTTAGTTAGCAATATTAACACTGATTTAAATAAATATATATTTTGATACGTTTAGATACTTATTTCTCATATATTTAAATTGAATTTTTTTAATTTTTTTTTTATGCTTTTTGCATAAAGCTCACGGTAGAGTTTGACATTTGCGTGCTGCTAAGCTAATTGCATTAACACACACCATGTACTTATGTTAAACTGACTATTCTAATTAGATTTAAATATTTTTTTATCAATACTTTTTAGTAATGAATTAAATTAGACCCTATTAGTCTACATTCCTAATGATTTTTCTTTTTTTTTCGCTGAGCATGTCACAGTGCTGTCCTAAAATGTTCATTAGGTTTTGGAATGGAGCTAAAGGCTCTCAGTTTTATTCAGTTTTATCTCTGATAGCACTATTTCCTGAAAGGGTTGAGGCACTGCATGACACAGAAGGCTTTTTTCTTCAGAGCAGAAGATAGAAACAGCAATTAGGCACAGTCTGCCTTGAGTTATGAATGATTTAACATCTCATCTACTAGGCCGCATGTTGGATTTGTACATTAAGAGTGTGTCGCTGTCCACTCATGCCTGTTCCACGTGCCTTTGAGACTCCTCCCTCTGTGATGTTTTCTCCTCCTTGTGAATGTGCGAAGCTGATAAGGTGAGTCCATATGTGCGAATCTTTGTGTGTGTGTGTGTATAAAACACTAGGAGGAGGAGCCACTGCAGTTACCACTGCAGTGCTGCTTTCTCCCATGATGCACCTGGGCATCTAACACTCCTGTTATGACTTTTATTTACCTGTCCTTTATCCTCTTCTCCTTTCTTCAAACAGTTGTTCTGTCACTCCACACACTGTTCCACTGCAGATGAAGGAAGATGTTTGTTGTCATACGGAGTCCTTACATAACCTTGACACAGAGATGGTTAATATGATATGCTTTGGAGAAATATTACAAAATATATGTTCATATAAGAATCTTAAAATGTACGTTATGCTAACATTTCAGTTAATGCTCAAAAATCATTTGGTGCAGGATTATATATTAAAGTATTACATCTTATAATACAAGGCCATTGTATGCTATGAAAATGTTGGGAGAGTTCAGAAAATCTGTCCGAAAACAGCTGGGTTTTTTTTCTTCCATTTGGTGAAATTAGTTGTGCAGAAATTAACAGACTTCACTTTTTCCAGTCTGAGTAGTTCAGGGTCAAAACAACCTTGTTACATTCAAAGGAGGCATTGGATGCAAGTCAGCATTAAAGAGGAACAGGGAGAGTGAAAGAGGAGACATGGTGTCATTTTTCTTCTGCTATACCTTTTCCTGTATTACTCCATTTTATCAGTCTCATCTCTGATGCATGTCTGGGTCTAAGGCCATTCACTGCCGGCCGTGCCACTCTGATTACATTAAAGTTTAATAGCAATGTGACAAGCAAGAGAAGTACTGCAGCCACTATCCCGTTACACATATAACCCCTCCTCCAGCATCCTCTTCTGCACAGCTGCTGCGGCGCACTTCATCAACTCACATCTGCTCTACATCTTTGGCTCTGTCTTAAATATCTTCCTCTTTGCATTTTCAGGTGATCTATTCCTTTAAAGGGAAATCCTCTCATCATTTACCCACCCTCATGTCGTTCCAAATATGTATGGATTTCTATCTTCTGCTGAACTCTAAAGAAGATATTTTGAAGAATGTTGAAAATCTAACAGTTTTGGTTCCCATTGACTATTCTATTTTTGTCGATACAATGGAGGTCAATGGGAACTGAAACTGTCTGGTTACCAAAATATCTTTGTGTTCATGAAGAAAGAATGTCATACAGGTCGAGGGTGAGTAAGTACATTTTTAATATGGTTGGGGGCAGGTATAAAGTAACCCACAACAGCAGTGGCTGATAATACATTAAACTTCATAATCGTTGGCAAATATACCCCTAAAGCTTGAATCCTTAGCCTCAAAAATATCGTTTTTAATTCTGTTACACAAATGAGCACAGGAAATAACCTTAACAAGGCATTATCTTCCTTGGCCTTCCTTTCATGTAACATATCTTCAAATAGAAATACAGAGTGTATTTAAAGGTTAGATTCAATCCTGTGAAAATTCAGCCAGTTCTTACAGTGATGCTGGAGCTGAGTCAAGTTTGTTAATTGAAATGTAAGATGTAGTTTATGGTGTAACTGAATTGCTGTCAGGTTGCGGCAGGACTCTGAGAGTCATTGCAGCACATTGTGGCCTCACTGCCGCACTGCAAGGCTCATTAATTCATGAAGAACAGCCACAGCAGCAAAATGGAGGCATGTGGATGGAGCAGCACATCCAGAGCAGGAGGGGTGTGTGCTCCACACGGCCTCACCTCAGTCGAGGGGTCACCCACCACTCTGAATTATTACCTTACATAAACATACTTACATAAAAAAACTGAACAGGAACGGCTTGTGCTCAGAGGAGCTTTACTAGCCTTGTAAAAACAGATTGTGATAATATTGTTATTATGTGTGTGTGTGTGTGTGTGTGTGTTTGTACATTTAAGATAAAAGTACACAGTACAAATTTCTGTTTTTATATTTCTGTATTATATTTATATTCCTGTATTTTCTGGTGCTGAGGGAGGGACAGTCTCATTGTAGAGAGCATCTGATTGGGCAAAAATCTATGTATTGCACTGTGTATCTGTGTATTGAGTCGTTCCATTTTTTTTCCTAGAAGAAAAAGTACATTTCAAATATTTATTTGAAACAAGTGAATACTGTCAAGCTGAAACTAATGGGGTGTTTACATGAGACTGTTTTCAACTAAAAAGAGTTTCAAAGTGAGTTTTGAAATGTTCAAAGTTTTTTTTTAAAATTGATACGTTATCGTCTGTGTAAAAAAAAAAAAAACATGAATTAGTGAAAATGATGTCATGAGAACATATTTAGTAGTATAAAAGTAATATATTTAAAATACATTTATTTCATTCAAGAATAGTTCAAATCTATTAAAATATTTGCTGACATATGCATACAAAAATTTGAATTAAACTTTATTTGGAGTACTACTTATGCACATTGGACATTTCTTCATTTTAATCCTAAAATGTGTTTTAATGTCACTACTGATTAGGATTGTATGATCTTTGAATAATATAGATCTTTGCGAGATATTTAAAGTGTACCTGAAGTGTACTTGCAATGCAATAGTTCCACTTTAGCACAATCTATTTTCTTAGAATTAAAGTGCATTGAGTACAATTCAGCAGACTTTAAGTACAGTCAGGTCCATAAATATTGGGACATCGACACAATTCTAACATTTTTGGCTCTATACACCACCACAATGGATTTCAAAAGAAACGAACAAGATGTGCTTTAACTGCAGACTGTCAGCTTTAATTTGAGGGTATTTACATCCAAATCAGGTGAACGGTGTAGGAATTACAACAGTTTGCATATGTGCCTCCCACTTGTTAAGGGACCAAAAGTAATGGGACAGATTAATAATCATAAATCAAACTTTCACTTTTTAATACTTGGTTGCAAATCCTTTGCAGTCAATTACAGCCTGAAGTCTGGAACGCATAGACATCACCAGATGCTGGGTTTCATCCCTGGTGATGCTCTGCCAGGCCTCTACTGCAACCATCTTCAGTTCCTGCTTGTTCTTGGGACATTTTCCCTTCAGTTTTGTCTTCAGCAAGTGAAATGCATGCTCAATCGGGGATTCAGGTCAGGTGATTGACTTGGTCATTGCATAACAGTCCACTTCTTTCCCTTCAAAAACTCTTTGGTTGCTTTTGCAGTATGCTTTGGGTCATTGTCCATCTGCACTTTGAAGCGCCGTCCAGTGAGTTCTGAAGCATTTGGCTGAATATGAGCAGATAATATTGCCCGAAACACTTCAGAATTCATCCTGCTGCTTTTGTCAACAGTCACATCATCAATAAATACAAGAGAACCAGTTCCACTGGCAGCCATACATTCCCACGCCATGACACAACCACCACCATGCTTCACTGATGAGGTGGTATGCTTAGGATCATGAGCAGTTCCTTTCCTTCTCTATACTCCTCTCTTCCCATCACTCTGGTACAAGTTGATCTTGGTCTCATCTGTCCATAGGATGTTGTTCCAGAACTGTGAAGGCTTTTTTAGATGTCGTTTGGCAAACTCTAATCTGGCCTTCCTGTTTTTGAGGCTCACCAATGGCTTACATCTTGTGGGGAACCCTCTGTATTCACTCTGGTGAAGTCTTCTCTTGATTGTTGACTTTGACACATACACCTACCTCCTGGAGAGTGTTCTTGATCTGGCCAACTGTTGTGAAGGGTGTTTTCTTCACCAGGGAAAGAATTCTTCGGTCATCCACCACAGTTGTTTTCCGTGGTCTTCCGGGTCTTTTGGTGTTGCTGAGCTCACCGGTGCGTTCCTTCTTTTTAAGAATGTTCCAAACAGTTGTTTTGGCCACGCCTAATGTTTTTGCTATCTCTCTGATGGGTTTGTTTTGTTTTTTCAGCCTAATGATGGCTTGCTTCACTGATAGTGACAGTTGACAGCAACAGATTCCAAATGCAAATAGCACACTTGAAATGAACTCTGGACATTTTATCTGCTCATTGTAATTGGGATAATGAGGGAATAACACACACCTGGCTATGGAACAGCTGAGAAGCCAATTGTCCCATTACTTTTGGTCCCTTAACAAGTGGGAGGCACATATGCAAACTGTTGTAATTCCTACACCGTTCACCTGATTTGGATGTAAATACCCTCAAATTAAAGCTGACAGTCTGCGGTTAAAGCACATCTTGTTCGTTTCATTTGAAATCCATTGTGGTGGTGTATAGAGCCAAAAATGTTAGAATTGTGTCGATGTCCCAATATTTATGGACCTGGCTGTATATCAGTTTAGTATACTAAAAGTTGTAGGGTATTTTTATTAAGCACAAATATTTTATGTATTTGTAGTATACTTAGCATGAAATAAATGTATTTTAAATACACTTTAGTATATTTATTTTCACTAGGGCAAATACTGACATAGTACAGCGGTCGTTTTCATGGATCCATGTAAATGGGGGTTGTTGTGACAAATTCTGTACATGAAACTTCTCAAAAACACAAAGGAAAAACTTTTCTGTTTTTAGTACAATTGTTGCTTGTAAACATACCCTACATACATGGAATAAAATCCACAAAATGCAAATTTTCTTTGTTAAAATATAAGTGGGAAAAAAGCTAGGTTTGGTGTTTTCATTTGTTTTTGGTAGGAATTAAATGAGTTTCTGTCCTGATCTCAATGCCCAGAGAATGTTTTCCTCACGTTAATGATTTTGCTTTGCTCTCTCCTTGCTGAGGCGCCGGTGTATCTTAAGAGAACGCAGGGTCTCGCCAGGTCTCCCCATACTTTATGGCCCGTTGCAAAGCGACGTGCAGCCCATGGCTATGCCTGCATTGAGTAAGATGTCAGTCCCCTTTTCAAAAGCTGCCCTGTTACCGCAGCAACAGGCTCAGTGTCTCCGTCACTGCCATTCAGGATTTCACAGCCTCTGAAAACGGCGGAAGCAGGTCCCACACCAGCATCATCTCTCATCTTCCAGCCTTTAACACCAGACAGGTTGTGTTGTGCTGCGAGGACTCGTGGGCCAATGTTTCAGATAAAGCTGCTTCGTTTACTCTGCTGTAAATCTGTTTAGTTAATTTAGTATCTTTTCTGCCAATAGGCTACCATGCAGTGACTTGAGTATGAAATAGGTTCTTAAGGGAATAGTTCAACCAAAAATTAAAAAAATTCTGAAAATCGACTCACCCTGAGGCTATCCAAGATGTAGTTGAGTTTGTTTCCTAATTTGAACAGATTTGGAAAAATGTACTATTACATCACTTGCTCATCAATTGATTCTTTGCAGTGAATGGATGCCGTCAGAATGAGAGTCCAAACAGCCAATAAAAACATCACAATAATTCACACAACTTCAGTCCATCAAATAATGTCTTATGAAGCAAAAAGCCAGTACCATGAAGCAGGATTAGCTGGTTGGTCAGGTTAGTTTCAGTTTAGTTTGCACCATAATAAGCCAGTAATACCTGTGAAGTAATATGTTAGCGTAGCACACAATTTTATACAGCTAGTCAGCTAACTGTGTTCTGTAGCATCTGCGCTGTGTTTTGGATCTAATGTAATTATTTCCCACATCCAAGTTCCAGGTTATAATATGCAAAAGTCTGAACATTAATCTCTTAATTTTACAAATTAAAATTAGCACTCTAAGTAGAGAAACTTACCCAAAATAAAGGCTTAAACATCTAAAAAATGCACATTTAAGGGGCTCCTCTTGTAGTGACAATTTTTAGACAGCTTTCAATATGGCCGCCAGACATTGTGATATATGGAGAGCCATATCTCAGTGTGCAATGATCCGATTGACTTCAAATTATAGATGTATAGTAACAAACATATCAATTGGTTAAGACATCAATTAGGATAATAAATAATTATTTATTTTTATAGTCTGATCTCAAAAATGGAAGTGTGCTTAATAGGTACGTTTACCCTAAATGTGCCTCATTTATTTTCAGCCTACTCATTTCCTTTCTAGTCTTTCAAAGTGCTTTGTCAGAGACTTTGATTTATTGACTGTTGTGTATGTGTTTCCCACTTAACGGATATACAATCCCTTTGAAGAGAAAGATAATGAATAGCATTGCAATCATGCAACATTTCTCTCAGAAAAGGACTAGACAGTTATGACAGAATGCATGCTTTTGATCATATATCTATCTCTGCATATGTGTTAACATATTTCTATTATGACAACTCTTTGAAGATTTTAGCACGGTAATGGATATGACAATTTTAATGTATTTGGTCTATCAATCTGTTACACCACTGCTGCTGAATTGCTGCTGTTGTTGTAGATATTGCTGCTGCAAAGCAAGTACAGGAAATTGCTACTGCTAATACATTCGCTGATATGGTGCTATGAGTATTAAGACATACAGCTGCTGCACATATAATAACCCGTAGCAGATCTATACAGGTGGAGCTGGGGAAGGTGGAGGATTTCAGATGTACTGAATTGGCTGCATATGCAACATGAACCAATCATCTTGTGCCAAGTAGTTTAACACTGTAAATATCATCAGTTTGTTCTAACAACCCATCAGCCTGCGTCATCTAGAGTTTCATGACAGAACTTAGACATTAATTAGGGCTTTCAGGTGTGCATGTTTCATACTGATCTCATGTTGCAGTAATGGGATTAGAGTCTGGAAATGAATGTGTTACATTTGTTACATCTGCACAATGCTAACTCTTAGCCTCACTCAGCACCTACCTTTTTCACTTCCCTGTCTGTCTGAGAGACACTTCCTGTCTAAATGGAGATGATAGCAATTGATCAGCTGCACATACTGTCTTTAACTGTGTGTGTGTGTGTGTGTGTGTGTGTGTGTGTGTGTGTGTGTGTGTGTGAGAGTAATCGTGCTGGCAGACAAAAACAGTGGTCTTGAACTTAAACTGACACTTAGAGTTGTGAATTTTCATTACTAATGACATTGTGGAAGTGCACTATATATTGCATTTATTCTGTGAGAAAAATTGTTAGATAACAGTGTTAATGTTATTCATTATTGTTTATTCATGTTTTGAATTAGCTTTTATTTTTTTGATATTTTCATTTTTAAATTTTAGTTTAGGTTTTAGCAATTTTGATGTATTGCTTTTTCCATTTTTATTAGATTTACTTTTGTTTTAAATATTTGTATTTAGCTTTAATTTATTTTTAATTTCTGTTCATTTTATTAATTTTATACTTAAACCCATGGCAGTCATGGCAACAGTTGTAATTTTAGTTTTCTAAGAAAGTTCGGATTTCTATATTAACTTTACATTGTTCATCTAATCTTTATATTTTATTTTATTTCAGATTTATTTCAATTACCAAAAACATTTTAGTTCAGGTCAACGATTACAACATTGCTCGATTATCGAAAAAGAGAAAATGTAGTTCAAGGGCTATGGAGCAAGGTTTAAGCAAACTAAATGATTGTAAAAGTCCTGCTTGTATCACCAGAGTGAGGGCTTAGTGAAAAAAATCTATAATATGCATTTAGAAAATAGATTTTCATTTATTGTTGACTTTAGGACAGGGCATCTCTTTTAACGTACATCTCTTTAAACGTATGTTGTTAGTATTTAATTGCCGATTAGCTTGCTAATCAAGCTGTTTGGCCATGGGATTAGAAGGAATGCAATCATACCGCTTCTCTTTCCTACACACTCACTCACAACGATGTAAACAACCTCTCGGTCACACATCATGGCTAATCCACGGATGGCGTGTGGCAAGTTGGGCACACCTGATCTTAGTCACTTTGATATGTGACACGGTAGTGTTCAGGTGAGAGTAAAGTGGATTGGGATGTCTGCAGTGAAGCCAGGAGACAAAACACTGGTCTGTCAGCCGCTCTGCACCCGCTCACCTTGCCTTATCTTCTTACATAAAGCCTTGCTCCATCAGTGGATACACACACACTAAAACAGCACAACATGCTATATATGAAAACTGCATATATTTCAGATGCTTGCTGAGTAATGACATGACCACTGTGATTATTTTCTTGGCCTACAGTGTTTTTTTTAAGACACACAGTGTTTTGTCACACAGAGTTCATGTCACATGACAGTGCACAGCTCTCGCTGTAATCCATAAGCTGCTTTTGTGGAGGATGCAGGGGGAGGTGCAGGGATTCGACTGTTGGCACAAATGTGGCTTGCCGTCGGGCACGCGATGAAAGGTGACTCTGCACTCTGTTCAGGTTAATGTATGAGCTGAATTATGTCATGACTGGAAATATCATCTTTAATTATGCATTAGTATTAGTCTCTCTCGCTCTCTCTCTCTCTCTCTCTCGCTCTCTCTCTCACTCATTCACCCAATACTTATATATACATATATATATATTCATACTGTATGTGTGTGTGTGTATGTATAGGTAATTTAAAGCCATTGATCTCTCTCTCTCTATATATATATATATATATCTATATCTATATGTATGTATATATATATATATATATATAATGTATATGTTGTATATTAAATATATATATGAAGCTGTATGATTTTTTTTATAGATATCTCATGTTCAACTATAATATGTAAATAATATCAAGCTATAAAAGTCTTAATATGTTTATTATGTGCTTTTCTTTAGGCTATTAGAATAGAATAGAATAGAATAGAATAGAATAGAATAGAATAGAATAGAATAGAATAGAATAGAATAGAATAGAATAGTGACACCTGCCTTTTCTTCCTTTAAAGAATAAGATTCAGAAAGCTTCCTGGAAAGGACTAAGTGACAGGACATATTAAAGAGTCATCAGCGATGCGCGTTAGGAAGGGATGCCAGAAATAGCTCCCTGGATGCAGCGCTGTGAAGCTCGCCTTAGTTTCCAGCCAGCTGAAACAGCACATTCATCCACAGAGAGACAAGACTCCTCTTTAATGGTACAGATGGATACTACACACACTTCTCTAGACTTCAAGGGCTTTTATAACACTATAGTTCTCTTCCACAAACAGAATGGATGTTTGTAGTCCTTCACATGTCTTAGAGTGGGGAAACAGATTGAAAGTTGGCTGTATATGATGGACAGATGGTCAGTGTACGTCTAAAGATCACAGAATACTGCTTTAATACTATCTGATTGTGTGTACAGATGGACTGGCAGTGGGGTGGTTTGTCAATTTGGCATGACATTATTCATAAATCATCACACCAGGAAGCACCAATGCAGACACTGCTATGGTGCTATGGTCTAATGTTATTATCTCTTAAGCTAAGCTAGTTTATATATATATATAAACACACACACACAGTAGACAGAATAGTTTTTTAAAGAAAAACAGGCAATTAGAAAATGAATAGAGATAGCAAGTGATAGAGAGTCAAGTGCTTTTAAATAAATAAATAAAATAGAATTAGAATAGAGAGTGCTAGAGTTAGAGGGTCAAATAAACAAGTTAAAATAAAAATAAATATAAAATACATAAAATTGTTTGAGTATCAGTAACATTTAACAGATTTCTTAAGCCTAGAGATCAAAATGAAAAGCTCAGAATTTTATGATTTTTATATTCTCTTGTAATTTTCTTTTTATCCAAACTCTCACTTTAGTTGTTTTTAATGGAAGTAGCACTGATAAGAAAATAAATGTAAATGAAATGTTAAACTGCACACTTGGCTTTGAATGCTTTGATGGCCACACACAATTAGCACTCATCACATACTTATCAAACAAAGAGAGCATTTTATCACCCTCCTAAAGAGCTCTTATCAGTTCTCGCCTGTCGCTGTGTATATAGTCTTTATCATGACAATGCTGAAAGTTGCTGCTTTCCATCTATACACTTTTCGGAAACCTCCAGAACTTTCCCCATTTGAGAAATAAACACATATAATATTTTGTATTGTTTTTTTTTTAATGTTGTTATTCTTCACAAACCTTTATGGACCGTGGAGGAGGAAAGTGGAGAGAAGTTATAGAGGACACTGGAGAGGTATCTGTATGGGGAAGGATGGAGCCCTGACTGAGGATGTGTGGGCCTGTCCTGCTGGGCACCCTCTGTCAGCCCCTCTGTCCCCATCTGGACAATGTTTATTAGTCTCAGGGGTCAGTACACAGAGTCACAGTTCTCCTCCAAACACCTTTCCATTCTCAGATAGAGGTGAGATGCCAGCATCAGGGAACGAGCCCATGGTCCATTTAGACATCAGCATTATACTGAACTTGTTTCTATACTCTATATATTCTTTCTATATTGATTTTCTGTATATATGTTAACTTCATTACTTCTTTGCAAATGCAGAGAAGCATTTGCTACACATTTGCCAGTCAGCACACCTGCAAACTGGATTAGTCAAATCTGATGAAAAGAAAATGTTTTATCTGCTTTATTTTTATACTGCTCATAGTTGTTGTTTTTTCCGCTGTTTATCTGAGAATATACATTTGTATTATGTTCAGTATCCTATAGCACAGCTTTCCTGGGGTGTTAAAGTGAGTCAGACACAGTTGCATAATATCAGAGGTCAGAGGTTCAGTCAAACCCACATACCCCTTATCAACGCTTCAGTCAAACATGAGAGTGATATCATGTTCTCATGTTAAAAATACACATATAGTACCTCAACATCCACTTTCTTCCTTCCCTTCCCTTTTACTCTCCTCATCTAAATGTCTCTGACGTTTCTTAATCCCAGTGCAGTGTGGTAAAAAATAAACCACTGATTCGATTAACTCTTTAAAGCAATTCAGGGAAAGTGTAGCGTATGACTTGATCTTTGCCTTAAAACCATCTTACTCAATCAAGTCTTTGTTCTTATAAGTCAGTCTTGTGAATATTTTCAAAATGTCCTGAAGTGGAATAAATGTCTTACTATTTTTAAACTTTTGTAAATGATTGGAGTATTAATGCTGCAAAAGCAGCACATGCTAAAGAATTGTACAGACCAGTCTGTTCCTGATTGTGATATCCAGACTGTCTGCTTCATTCCCCCCTGTGGCTCTCATTCTAGACACAAAGGATTGTTCTCACTTTTTCTAACAGCTTGTTGATACCTCTCCACACGCATGAATAAACTGATAGATGTGAGCTGAAGAACAGATTCTGAGCCTGCGAGTGTGTGAACACTATGTGATGGAAAAAATATTGTAAGTAAAAGGCAGCTTTTTGTTTTTTTGAAACTTTATTCTAGATGCTTAACACTCCTAGTGTTCAGTCAATGAATAGCATTAATGTCTTCCTAACCTGCATTTGGTCCCACAACTAGTGCTAAAACAGACACACCCTGCATCCCAATGTACATACTATCCACCCTATCTGCCCTAAAGAGTATTGAAAATTACTAATAACACATAGAATTTAGGATGGATAGTATGCATATTGGGACGCAGGCACACTGTATAGCAAACACCCTCATTTGGCCTCTGCTAAATGGGCCGTAACAATGTAAGACTGGTACACTGTCATCACTACCCAGACCGTATTGATTTGACCCAGGATGACTGATGAGTGACTGGTTACCCTGTCTGGTTTGTCTGCCTGTCTGCCTATTTAACACAATTAAATGGAAGTATGCATATATTAGGGCCACTGTGGTTTTAGGACTGAACACTATTGTTCAAAATGTCGGTGAGAATTTTTTGATGTTTTAAAAATGACTTAAATTACTTCAACAAGACTGCATTTATTTGATTGAAAAATACTGTAAAAATAGTAAAAATTTGAAATAACTGTAAATAACTGTATTCTATGTAATATATATATTTTTTTAATTATTCTTGTGTTGGCAATTATATATATATATATGTGTGTGTGTGTGTGTGTGTGTGTGTGTATGTGAATATAAAGTTAAAAAGAACATAACTTTTGTAACAATTTTAAAGTGTTTCTGGCCCTTTTGATCAACGTAATACATTATGAATAAAAGTATAATTTCTTAAAAAAAAAAAAAAATTAAAAGTAGTGTACATATGACATATCTTTATACAGGGTCACAAAATAATTTTGCCACACACATGCCAATAGAAAATTGGACATTTTACCAGTTTATTTATTTATTTTTCCAATTTAAAAAATATATTAGCCCAGTGGTTCTCAAACTTTTTACACCAAGTACCACCTCAGAAAATATTTGACTCTCCAAGTACCACCATAATGACCAATATTAAAATACAGTAGCATTGTAGGCCTAATTTACTAGGCATCATGTAGCCACCTTGCAAACTTTTTAAAAGTGTTTTAACATTAATTTATATTTAATTCAGTGATTCCTCTCCATACCACTAGAGTGAGCCCGCGTACTACCAGACTTTGAGAATCCGTATGTGCATACTATCCATCCTAAATTCTATGTGACAGTAGTAATTTTTAATACTGTTTAGGGCAATTAGGGTGGATAGTATTGGGATGCAGGGAGTGTGCAGCCTATATAAAAAAATAATGTTGAATTTCCTGAATTGCAAGTAGTTTCATTTTTCACTAAAAACTATTTTTACTCATATTGGGTGCTTGGCAAGTGCAAATTTTGGAGCCTGAGTCTGACATTAGTTTAGCCCATTACTTCAAACTGAAATGCTGCTAGAGGAGATTTGTTGTCTGGTGGTTTATTTCTGAGTCAGGACTTGCAGTCATCGTTGTGTCCTTCTCTCTCACATATATAACAGACTGCAGTGATGTTTCTGTTTGTAATTGTGTGTAATTAGGATTATGAGAAACACTTGAATCTTCTCTTGAATGAGAGCGTAATTATGGGGAGGACGGCCAGTGCTTGTAAACATCCGGTTGATGGTTTAGTCAGATGTACTTAGAGTCTTTGCAGTTAGTTTGGTGGAATGTCATTCTATTTGGGGAGTTGAGACAAGCTCTTACATAGTTGGGATAAGCCTGAATCAATGTCTAATCGTGGTGACTAGGTTAGGAAGTGTTTTACTGCAGCGGTAATTCTTCCTCGTCTGGCAGGTGGCACTTTGATTCAGTGTAGACTTACATAATCAAACACAATTCTTTCATGGAACGCAACAGGAATGTTTAGCAGATTGTCTGAGCTGTGGTCACCTTTCAATTTTACTGTATGGAAAAGATCAACTTGGACATTCTGCTAAACAGCTGCTTTTGTGCCAATGAGGTTCTTTTAAAAATGTTGGGTTTGTTTTTCTTTTGTTTTTTTTCCAGAATTGTTCACTGAAATCTTCTTTGGGGAACCCAAAATAGTTCTTAAATGGGATCGCTGTGAAAAAACAAACAAAAAAACCTTTTGGAACCTTTATTTTTAAAAATGTAATGAGGGTGAATAAACAATGACAGAATTTCCATTTTTGAGATAACTATTCCTTTAACAGGACCTTATGCTCTAGATATAACCTTCACCACGCATAATAATATACATAGGACTCAGACATCACAGATGGTCTCTGTTGTGTTTGCAGTTTTTGTGCTCCGTCCCCAGGTCATTTTGAACAGAAGGTATTATCTCAGGAAGAGAGAACAGAAGAAGGACAAAATGGGTATGAATAAAAAAAAAATGAGAAGAAATGACATAACACTGGAGCAGATACTCTCCAAGGTTACCTCAGGTCATATGAATATAAAGCATGATGGGTTTGTCAGGCTCTACAGAGAACAATCAATCATGGACAGTGCAATATAGTAAAAACATAAAGGACGCTGGCCGTTTAATTTGGAGCGCTTTTTAGCTCATCAGTCATCATGTTGTAGTATGATACCCCAGTGTCTTTCAGTAATGAAATGACCTTTGAAATCCTAAAATGGCCTCTGTGCAGTAGAGTCAGTGGATAATTAAATACATGATAATTAAATACCAAAACCATATGTTTATTTTTTACATTTATCATGTTGAATGGGCTGAGTGTGAGTTACTGTCCTGAGGCAATCTTAGAGGTGTATTCCTCCAGACGGCTACTCTTTGGGTACCTCCAAATATTTAAATATCAGGATCGCTGACATCCCGCCCTCCTAATGCCCTTTTGATATGTGAGTCAAATAAAATTGCATAACTGGTACATTTCAGAGGTTTACATAACACTATTGGTAAGAGGAAGGAGGGAGTCAGTCAGTCTAGGACAATGCTGGCATTGCTAAAAACAAGCACTGATCTGAAATGTACTTTCAACTTCTGCTGTAATTGTCCTCTGCATAGTCCGGTTTCCACAAATGAGCAGCATGTGTCGTTCTCACAAGTGTTAGAGCGCTAACATTGTTCATTTTCAAGAATTTCATTCTTTTAATGAGGCTTATTTTTGGACTATAATATCTAAAGAGGCTTTTTGTCTTCACTATGATATCAGGACAGTTGTATCACCTTGACATTTTGCTTTATGTCCCACAAAAAAACCTAAAATAATTTTAATTCTAATTTTTTATTTTTTTTTAAATAATAATTTCTGATTTGAATTCATTGTTCACACGCCAACAAACCCCTCTCTACGTATTCTCACATTCACCTCCCACTGCTGCTGACTATTGTGTGTTTTTTTCCAGCTTGGCTTTCTGTCACCATGGAGATGCCTCCCTGCCACAATGCCTCTGTCTCATTACGGATTCTTCCCAAACGTCCTGGAAGTGATGTCTGGTCTTGCCTGACAATGTGAGTGTGTGATAGAGAACAAGATAGAGGGCTAAGTATTCAATCCATTCTGGACTATCGAGCAGTGCTGGTACTCAGCTAAATCAATTATTTCTCCAACATGCACAAGTTGCTGACAACGTTGTTTGTTAATTTCTCTTTTCTTTTCAATGAAATTCTTTGCTTTCACGACAAAGTGTGACCTAGTTCAGTAAAGAGGGTCTCAGAGTGCAACCCCCCCGTTCTACAAAATCTGCATAATGGGTCAACCCAGCCTGTTTTTCTGAATAAAACTACTGTGTATCTGAATCTGTTTCATCTGCCACTGGACAATACTCTCAGTCAGTCGTTCACATGCTGGCATGTGAGCTGATCTGGAACCAGTTTATTTGTTTGCTTTCTAATAAGAAAAAAAGAAAGCAGCAGAACAGGTTTATTTTAATGCAGACTTCTTTTAGTCCGCTTGAATCTTGTCTGGATGGACACAGTATGCTGGAATTGCTTGTTTGTCAGCTCATAAATGTTTTAGCCATGCTAGTCGTGCTGTTTCAGAGACAGATACTGTGTATAGGCGATAGTAAGTTTACTTGAGTGGTCTCTTTTCAGCAATTTAAAGCCTCTAACAAGTAACATAATATAGGATGAAAATGCACTTTTAAAAAGGATCTGGCAACTAAAAAGTTCTCCACACTAAGAAAAAAACAGTTCTTTTTAAGAACTATCTATTGAAAGGTTCTTTGGGAAACCCAAAATGGTTCTTCTATGGCATCACTGTGAAAAGACTTATCTGGAAGCTTTATTTTAAGAGTGTAGCTTGTCATCCCTCTCAATTCAAACGCACTGCTCCCCCTGTGGCGGTGTCCTGCTACTGCACCCTTCTGCATCACTACTGATGATGTCATACTCTAGTGTCCTTCCCTCTCCTTGTTTGTTTACATTTGCTTTTTCCTGTTACAGTGTCATAAATGATTGACATGTTAAACCGACAATCACTTTTTCTCTCCTCTCATGCCAGACATTGTGTTATCTGCGCTCTGTTTCTGTAGATCAATAGTGTTAACAAGCTGGCTTTAGGTATAGTGTGCACTATCACATGAAACATGTTTATTTTGACAAAAATACTAGGATATAAATGATGATTTAAACCAGATGTGTTGTAATCCAGGTGGGATGGAGTTTAGACCTGGAGAAAGAGTATGCGGCACAGCTGAGGGCCAATGGTGCAGGACTAATCCTGATCTGCTGATAGAGCTGCTGCCTGTCTCCCGCCATAAAAGCCATTCAGACTCTCATTTTTCTTTTGACTTTTGTACTAATCACAGTCTTTTCATATTCATCACACATGATGTACTTTATGCCCTCATTCTTGCACATCTGGTGTTTTGGAGAGGTAATCTGAGTGCAGCTGTCACTCATTTGATAGGAGCTGGAACGTGATAATATTCTGCAATAGGAATAACTCAGATTTTCCCAAACCCCTCAGAAATGCTCTGTTAGTGTCAACATTTATATATACATTTATATGAATGTGACGGTGCACAATCAACTCCTTAAAACAGTGGATTTTTATTTTTTATCTATGAAAAATTCCATGAGACATTTTTTGAACAATAAGTAAAATTTAATTTAATTAAATTAAATAAATAAAAATTTACAAAAAAAAGGGATGGATGGATAGATGGATAGATTGTCTTCTCCTGTTTCCCAAGATGGCCGTATATGCATGTTTAAATGAGAGAGAGAGCGTTGCAGCCTACAGTCACTGCATCCGTCTCTCCGATGCTCTGGCTGAGACGAGTAGACGTGGGATGCATACTAACAGATGCCTGTCTGACTAACTAACTAGAGTCCGGGTTAAGACTGCTCGATGTGTGAGGAGCTCTCAAAGCCCGGCAGTCATTTTGAAGACTGTGGCAGATGTGGGCGGTTATGCATGTATTCTGAAAGCCCGTCTGTGTGTAGCCTGTTAAGACTGGTGGAGTTACATAACAAGGTTTTCATCAGGGTGGCAGTAAACAGCTGAGTGGAAGGAGGAAAGTGTGTGTGTGTGTTTACAGAAGGGGGTGGAGGGGGGTTGAGTTTAGGTTGCAGTGCGATGGATGGAGAG
The DNA here is from genome assembly GCF_936440315.1 of Barbus barbus. NCBI lineage: Eukaryota > Metazoa > Chordata > Actinopteri > Cypriniformes > Cyprinidae > Barbus > Barbus barbus. The sequence continues at coordinate 13,713,478 of NC_136752.1, forward strand.
GGTGCTTGTCTTGCCGAGGGTGGGGGTGATCAAACAATCTGGGACAGACAGCCCATGTGATCATCACCATGGTGACAATACGAGTTCAAAGGCGAGTGTAGTTGCTCACAGTACTTAGTTGCATATGAGTGTGTTTGTTTATGTGCACTAGCAGTTGTTATATTTTGATGTTGATAAAGAGATTTGCTCAGTGTGTGTGTGTGTGTGTGTTAAGTAGCTTCACAGGATTATAAGCCTATTCAAAAACCCCTTTCTGGGTAGCTGGACTTTAATCACAGCCAATCATTTTTGCTTGTTTGCACTTTCGTTTGGAGAGACATCTTGAAATGTGGAACTGAAGTGGATGTATACGCTGCAAAATCCTGTTTTAAATGTACTGTGAAATACAGTGTGTATAGAGTTGGATGACTCAGGGGTTTTTCACAGATCTGCAATATGGTTTGGGCCGCAGTGTTAGGCCAGTACTCTCATAAGACCCAGCGTGTCTCATAAATCAATTGATGTGATGTGAAAGGCAGTAGAGAGGAAAAACTAGGAGCTCCATAAACAATCTGTATGGGTGTTCCAGAGAGCAGGGTATGTGACATACCCAGGTATATTTAAGTGGATAAACTCAGCTTTCGGTTCCAAAAACGGAGGCAAATGTTAGGGTATGAAAGTAGCCAAACATGTGATAGGGAAAAAGGCAAGGAAATAAAGACTTTTTGTGACAAAGGTCAGAACTCCTGTTGTGATGTAGATTTATCATAGGCTCTTGATGCACTCTTGTCGTAAATGAAGCTATTACTGTTCCTACATAATTTGTAACAACAGAAAATGGTAAAATATCTATTTAGGAGACTTAGACCTTTTCAATGATATATAGTTTGTCATGATTACTTTAGGATTTAATTGTAATATAGTGAAGTAAAGTTAGGCGTCCCGTATACGGGACGGTGACAGTTAAGGTTAAACAGCTCCCTGTGCACTGTTTGCCATCTGTTATATATATATTAGAAAGCTTTATCTGGTTTGCTGTGGATCAGTCATTGATATCATTGTCCCTTCACTCCAGTGGCAAGCCAGACTGTCAATGAGTTCCATCTATTAGGGCAATCCCATGTGGCATGTACACGATGAGTTTTGTTGGATCTCAGCTCCCTCTGCTGGAGCTAATGGCTTTCAACACATCATAAATAGTCAAATAGAGACTCATAACAGGTCCCAAAAAGATAGAGGTAGAATGATAATTACCATAAAGCAGGTAATCTGAAAACGGGTGGTGCTGTTTTCCCTCTTTCCATTTAGTGTTTTGAAAAATCACTAAATATTTATCTTTCTCTTTTGCTCTTTAACTCTGTCTATATACATTCTAATGTTTGACCTTCCCCCAAACAGAAAACACTGATTTCATGGTAAGAAGAATCATGTGCACCATTAAATAAATTAGAATTTTACATTGTCACATGATCATTTTTGCAACAGTTAGGGTTTACCGCTGGGGCACACCATGGCATGAAAGCATTGTAGAAAACAACAGCTTTTCTGAAAATTTTCTGAAAATTGTCTGTATTTGCCTTTCTGTTTGAAATACCATAGCCTAGACTCAACTAATGCTATCTGTCCTTATTTTGAGTGTTGTAGGTCGGTAGATCGATCAAAGAGTGATTGGACTCTAAACAGTTCTAGAGCAAATTGAATTTGCTTTGTTTTCTTATATGAGATAACAGAATAACCCGTTCTCTTCAAGGGCAGGTGTGAGGTAACAATTAGGCTTTATTCACCTTACTTATTGCTGCTTGGAACTATATTTATGTCTGAAAACTGTGACAACGTATATCTAAGGAAAACATTTATTCTGTATCAAATTCAAAATAATAATAATAAAAAAAAATATTATAAAACTAGGATTAGATTTGACAAAATTATTTGCACATAATACCTGTAAGAATTGTGTATTAAAAATAATGTGCATTAATTTCAATTGGTTTAAATTTAGCCATTCCTCACAAAAGATTCAAATGTCCTTTATAAAGATTTATGTCCATTAGCAGCTGTTAACTGCCATGTTGTGTTTTAAGTAGTCCTGTCCATCTGCTCCTTTTGCAGATAATTCATCATGAAGGGCCCTGTGGCTGCAGGTCTGAACGGTCATCAGGGATCCCTCTCACTCCTTCTTCCCAAACCCCACACAGGCAGCTCGCTCGAGGGAGGTGTGGGGCGAAAACCACTTCTAATTTTCGGGGAGCAGTGCTTCGGCTGTCTGATTGTACTTGCCCCGCCAGTCTCCTGAGCATGAGTCTCACCATCACCTGGTTGGCCCAAGCGATGCCCAATGCAGGAAGCACTTTACTGCCCACCAGCCTGTGTATGATAAGTTAAAAACAACTTAAAATAGTGCAACAGAAGTTTTGTAATTACACCAAACCTTCTGAAATGAGCTGAGCTTTTGGAATTGGTTAGTATTCTGCATAATTAAATGTGATTTAATCTTTATCAAATTCTCAAGTATATAAAATGCACAATATGCTAAGGGCACTGTGAATATTTTCTGGGATTTGTTCAATAAAAGACATGAAAGATTATAGTTTAGTTGTAGTTCATGTGTCAATAGCTTCAGCACATTGTGTTTTTCTATACTTTGGAATTTAATGAAGATCAGATGATAATGCAAGAATAACTTAATAATAATGCAGAAAACCAACCAATTCCAGTAGGTTCACATATTTTTTTCTTGCCACTGTATAGGTGCATCTCAATAAACTAGAATGTCGTGGAAAAGTTAATTTTTTTCTTGTAACATTTCAAAAAGTGAAACTTTCATACATTTTAGTTTCATTACATATAAAGTGAAACATTTAAAATGTTTTTTTGTTTTAATCTTGATGATTAGAGCTTACAGCTCATGAAAGTCAAAAATCAGTATCTCAAAATATTAGAATATTTACATTTGAGTTTCAATAAATGACCATCCCTACAGTATAAATTCCAGGTATCTCTTGTTCTTTGGAACCACAATAACGGGGAAGACTGCTGACTTTGATCTAGAAGATGAACATTGACACCCTCCACAAAGAGGGTAAGTCACAGTGGGTCATTATTGAAATGTGTGGCTGTTCACAGAGTGCTGTATCAAAGCATATTAAATGCAAAGTTGACTGGAAGGAAGAATTTGGGTAGGAAAAGGTGCACAAGCAACAGGGATGACCGCAAGCTTGAGAATACTGTCAAGCAAAGCTGATTCAAACACTTGGGAGAGCTTCACAAGGAGTGGATTGAAGCTGGAGTCAGTGCATCAAGAGTCACCACGCTCAGACGTCTTCAGGAAAAGGGCTACCAAACCACTTCTGAACCAGAGACAACGTCAGAAGCGTCTTACCTGGGCTGTGGAGAAAAAGAACAGGACTGTTGCTCAGTGGTCCAAAGTCCTCTTTTCAGATGAAAGTAAATTTAGTATTTCATTTGGAAATCAAGGCCACAGATTCTGGAGGAAGAGTGGAGAGGCACAGAATCGATTTAGCTTGAAGTCCAATGTGAAGTTTCCACAGTCAGTGATGATTTGGGCTGCCATGTCATCTGCTGGTGTTGGTCCACTGTGTTTTCTGAAGTCCACAGTCAACGCAGCCATCTACCAGGAAATTTTAGAGCACTTCATGCTTCCTTCTGCTGACAAGCTTTATGGAGATGCTGATTTCATTTTCCAGCAGGACTTGGCACCTGCCCACACTGCCAAAGGTACCAAAAGCTGGTTCAGTGACCATGGTGTTACTGTGCTTGATTGGCCAGCAAACTCGCCTGACCTGAACCCCATAGAGAATCTATGGGGTATTGTCAAGAGGAAGATGAGAGACACCAGACCCAACAATGCAGATGACCTGAAGGCCGCTATCAAAGCAACCTGGGCTTCCGCACCTCAGCAGTGCCACAAACTGATCAACTCCATACTACGCCGAATTGAGGCAGTAATTAAAGCAAAAAGAGCCCCTACCGAGTATTGAGTACATATACAGTAAATGAACATACTTTCCAGAAGGCCAACAATTCACTAAAAATGTTTTTTATTGGTCTTATGAAGTATTCTAATTTGTTGAGATTTTGGTGGGTTTTTGTTAAATGTGAGCCTAAATCATCACAATTAAAAGAACCAAAGTCTTAAACTACTTCAGTCTGTGTGCATTGAATTTATTTAATACACAAGTTTCACAATTTGAGTTGAATTACTGAAATAAATGAACTTTTCCACGACATTCTAATTTATTGAGATGCACCTGTATATGGGCCGTTTTGCTGCTGGCTAAACTGACACAAACACACTCACCCATAGTCACACCTTCCTGGGTTTGGTCCGTCCACAACATCTGTAACCTGGAGCAGAGAAATAGCATAAGAACAATTTATATGTTATTTCAATTCAAATGATAAGATCTATATTGTTCTCAGAGTATATTGTATAGTCTTTCTGATTAGGTGTTAGAAATGAGATGCTGGTTTAACCTGGTTGACGCAGACTACAGGTGCACCATATTCATGACTCAGGTGGTGAAGTGTATTGGAAAAAGCCAGCAGGTGGCGTGACCTCTGCACAGCCTCATCAGCCTGGAACTCACTGCGAAACGGAGCCGCCACAGAGTCCACCACCAGCAGTCTGACCAGCCCTCGCTTCAGCAGCATGGGCACACGCTGAGACAGGCACGCCTGCAGATCCTCCTGCTCACATATCAACCAGCATTAAGTGCTTTCTGATGGTTATTATCTGTAATAAGAACAATATTTGCCATTCTTACCAGGTCAGCTGCATGCTCGATGTAAATTTTGTCGCTAAAACGCTGACTGCGGATCAGAGCTGGTGGCAGATCTGGTCTGAGCTGGGGCTGCTGGGTAATGAGTTGCCGTAGTCGTTTGATAGGGAAAGAATCCTCAGTGCAAATATAAACAGCTCCTGTTAAATGACCATATAAAATGTGATTTAATACAGCAGTTAAGCAGACATTTGTTAAAATGATTACTTTCTTCTCAGCTCTCCTTCTACCCCAGTAATCTCAATATGTCAATTTCAGAAGAGATCTCAAACTATACTCGACACTTTTCTGATAGTTGAAATTTCAGAAATCTATGGTCCTCAATCAGGGGACCGAGGCCCATTGGGGGACCTCAGAAAACTTCCAAGTAGGGTTGGGTATTGTTTGAATTTCATCGATTCCTATTCCGATTCTTATCGAATCCCAGTTTCGATTCCAATGTGGTTAAAAAGAAATAAAGTCAAACATTTAGATATCAAACATATTTATTCTGTGTCTCTTTTTGCAAAACATTTAATTTCTGCTGAATACCATGAACAAAAATCAGCAGGCTACATAAAAACTGGACTCGATTAAGAGCAGTTTGTGTGCAAAATAGAGCTGTGTGATTCTGGATAAATTGAGACTTTTTTTAATGGAGGCTGTAGTTCTCTCACAATTCTGAAGAAAAAAATATTAGACAACTAAACAAAATCTCATGGAATTTATGAATGGAATGATTCAATGACTCACTCAAGATTTACTTGTTTCATTACCGGATGGATCCGTGTTTTTGAATGAATCTCTTGAATGAATGATTCAAAGACAAATACATTTTTAACAGCCCCTTTTCACCACCTAAAAAAAAAAAGATGTGCACACAGGTGGAAGTGAAATTTTAATTTCACAACAAGTGTCTGATTCCTGACCTTAAGTATCCGATTCTGGAATTGGAATTGATTTTCGATTTCCAACCCTACTTCCAAGGCGGCCTCAAGATGACTTAAAATGATTTAAAATAAAACAAGCTTTAAAATAATCTAAAACAATTAAAAAAAAAAATCAAGATATTCATTATTTTCCCTCAATAATTATTTTTTAATTTAAGAACCAGGATTCCAAATATCTTGGAAAACCTGGATAATTCAGGGCATTCTAAAAGTGTGAATTCTACTGAATTTGTGTGTGTGTGTGTGTGTGTGTGAGCTTTCTTGACATCATGGAAATTAATACAGTTTTTATTTTTTCGGATAGAAACTGCCTAAAATACACATCCAGTAAATCATAAACAACTTGGACTCAAGTTGAGAGCTACTGCTTTATAATGGTTATATGTTTAAATTTCATTAGTCGGGGGAAATTCAGGGGGGTTCATGTCCCCTTACCAGAATTAAGCCCTCCGTTTTCCTGCGGATACTGGACAGACAGACAAAGCTGCAAACAGAACTGAGTTTTCCCAGCAGCACTCTCGCCTGCCAGCTCCGTTATTCCTCGTAACGGGAGACCACCGCGCATCAGACCGTCCAGAACGGGGCAGGCAAAAGAGAGCCTGTGTCCGGCCTCCAAAACAGGACATTCTCCCCGTATCAGCTGTAAAGCTGAGAATATATTAAAACAATAGTTAAGCTTCAGAAAGACCTGATTCTCACACGATTATTGCATTTATTTAAAATGAAAAGTAGTAGTACAACGAAGCCCACCTGTGACCGGCTTGGACCTGCGGACAGCAGCCGCTAAAGCACAATGCAACCTCTGAATATCAGTCTTTGACAAGCGTGTCAGTCTCTGCAAATCCGGACCAGAGACACAGAGGATCTCCTTGGCTGATCTAAAATTGGCTGAACAATAAAATAAAGTAACATTAAACAATTCAGCTTAAATCTAAGTGTGCTCAATGTGGATTTTCTCGCCAACCTTTTTTAACAGCAGCAATAATCCTTGGATTCAGATCAAGCTGTTCCCACTCCATCAGCTCTCGTGAATCTCCATTTAAACAGTATAAGGTTAATAAAATAACGTTTAGTTCTTATTTTAACTCACTAAAACTATCTACACACAGTTTGAATTGCACAACATTTACTTCCCGGTCAGCATGTCATAAACTCTGTCAAAATCAAAGTCTTAAATTCAATAGATTGCCGATTTTAATATTTTTAACCTAGCTGTGTAATTATATTTCAAGGACAGACAAGCGACTACAAATATAACGAACAATACTTTATTTTATCAAATCAATACGAGAAAGAGTGTGAAAGCGTATGGGACACACTCCCTTCATATTATCGCGCTTAAGACCAGCGTCCGCCACCGGCCAAGTCCATTATCAAAATGGGGGTTTCATGAATATAAGTCTTTAACTAAGTAGAATAACTACGATTATAATAAATATATATTTATCATTAATATTTGCTAAATTGTATTTTTCCCTAAACAACACATATTAGCTAAGTAAACTAAGCAAGATAACTTAAAGAAGAATTGCGGCATAGCGGCCTCCCCTCTGTATTCAGTTTTTAGAACAGCCCTCAGTGTTGTATCGCAGTTGGGTAGAAAGTCACAACAATAGTAATGGTGTTATGAATCAAATGAAATATTTTACTATATAAAAAAATGAATTTAGTCCTTTTAAACATCAATGAGTGCAGTTTAATTAGTTTATAAAACCTAATAATAAATAGGAGAGGAGGATACTGGAGATTGCTTTAAAGTGATCATAAGTCTTTTCTTCCTTTGACTGGTGAGTGGTTAGCTTTTATGTCTTATATTTATGTGAGACGTTATTATATGAAATAAAGAATGAAACGATAACAAATGCGCTGTTTGTATTATGTTTAACGTTACATAGGTCGTATGGAAGCTAACATTAGCTCTTTATTTGGTAGCATATGTGCACGTATCAAAAGATTAACGTTAGCTTAGCAAGGTTTATAGACACAAGAGATATAAGTTACATTAGAAATAATTATAATATAAAGGTAATCCAAATAGGAAAAAAAAAAACATAAAATATGATTCGTGAACGACAATGAAGGAGGCTCAACTGGGTTTCTAAGTTTCTGTAAAAATGTTAGTATTTTGTTGTAATGTCCAAATAACAGTAAACGGACGCTGCCTAGTGGATAATGTGTTTAGTCAGATGTGTCTGGTTCAGGAATGGTGTTCATGTTGTCTTCCTCAGGTCAGTATGAGTCGTCTGTGTAAGAACTGTGGTGGAGCAGACATCGACACAGACCCAGCCCGGGGGAGTGCGGTCTGCACAGCCTGTGGCTCGGTTCTGGAGGATAATATCATCGTATCTGAGGTTCAGTTTGTGGAAAACAGTGGAGGGGTGTCTTCAGCTGTCGGCCAGTTCGTGTCTGCTGATGGTAAGAGCTGTTCACTTGAACCTAAACACAGTTGGGTCCAGTATCATTCATGTTTTGAGGGGCACCAGTGGCAATGGTAACGTTTTCAAAACTTTTTTAGTTCTTGGAAATTTAACTGATGTAAGGTATTCCTTCTTTCGTAAAACAAAACAAGAGCTGTCTAGAATTGAAGTCTTTGGATCTGTGAATGAGGAATTTGGCACCAGAATCAGATTTAATACATAATGTTCTTTTTCACATTAATCATAATAAGCAGAGGGCAGTACCACATCCTTTTAATACAATGAACACTCATAAATTTCACTCCTAAGAATTTCTGAAATATTTTTTTTCTTTAATGGACAAATTAATCCAAAATCAGAATTACCACAAAAATATCGACAGAAGATATCGTTTATAATACATTATAAAATATCACTTTTTCATGTATTGGATTCCATGTTAGCACCAGGTTAGCACACTCCAGGGTAGTAAATTATTTGCATAAATATTTATTTGTAGTTCTTCATATAAATGTGAGATGAAATAGCATTTTGGTTTAGCATGCATTTGGACTTAATCAGATGTTTTGTTTTGTTAACCAAGAAAAATTGCAACTTAACTTGACAGTGATCACAATGCATTTTATTTGCAAAAGCAGTATGTTATACAGTACACCCTCAGTTTGAATGGACTTGATTTTTCCACCTGGGGCTGTCATGTTATTTGCCAAATCTCATTACACTTTCCTCAACATGACAAAGTTCATAATTTGGACTCCCCATTTAACAGTGAAATCCTATTTTATTTTATTTATTTATGTTTTACAGCCTCCATGGTCATCCTAGAAAAGAGTGTGTGGTTTCAGTATTAGAATATGTTAGCTTGAACATTTGAAAAATGTTAAAAAATAAATTGCTTAAATTTACAGTTGTATCATTATGCATGTTACTTAAATGTATTGTACATAATTTAGCAATGGAAAATACCTCTTATTATTCCTTTATGAATGCTGGAACCGTAACGGCTTCTGCTACCAGGGAAGAACAGTGTCCCTCTCAATTTGTCATATGATGGTTTACTGCTAAAAGCTTATGATCAGAAAGAAAATGCCCATCTTCAACTTCTTTTTGCTGGTGTGTATGCAAAAACGCTAATTTCTATATTTATAAATTTCACACCAGATTCCTTGAAGGGTTGGGTACGTCTGTGTGGATAGGGAATATTGCTGGTGTGGTAACTGTCTTCAGATGTCTTCCTGCCCAGATTTGATGAGGGCTACGCAGAGTGTGGAAGTCCTCTTTGCACAAACTGTGTCTCATGAGGAAGTTTATTTGGCCATGGTTTAGGGTCAAAAACAGGCGGCCTGAGAGCTGATAAGATTTCCTTGTAGTCCTTGTAGGTTGTGCAGATATACAAAGAAAAAATTAATTATAGCAATTATTTTGATGGATTTTCCTGTAATAGAAAGTGTTAGTATTAACCTATTACATCTGTAGTGTCTGTAAATTTGACTGTACCAAATTCAGGTCCTTTAAACAATCTGGATATAAAAACCTTCTTAGAGTCAAGTGGATAGAAGCATCTCACAGTGAGCCTGAAATATTCAGAGGAAAAAAAGAGAGCTGATCTTTTTCTACAAGATTCTATCATGTTTAATTCAATGTTCACATATTTACGAGTTTCATATAATGACAAATACCTACATTTTGATTCATTTAATGGCTGATTCCTGGTCAATTATGGCACCTTCATCAGAAATGACCTCGTTTTCATACACAATGTAGCCATCACCCAGCTACACAAGGATGCAGATTACATATCAATCAGTAAATAGGTATACAGTTTAAAAATATAATAGATATACTGTTTAAAACTTTTAGGTCAGTAATTTTTATTTTATTTTTTTAAATACTTTTATTAAGCAAGGACAGTAAAGACATTTATAACTGCAAAACAATGTCCTTTTGAATGAAGTATTTTTGAAAAAAAAAATGTTTCTGCAAAAACATGGTTAGTATAATCATACAGTATTAAGCTATTTTTAAATTTATAATATTTCACAATTTTTTTTCACAATTTTTGATCAAATAAATTCAGCCGCCTTGATCAAAGTACACTTCTTTTAAAAACATATTTAAAAAGCCTTATTGAGCCCTGACGTTTGTGTGGTGTGTATATATATGAATTAGGTCAATGAATGCATTTACCATTAATCTTGTCCCACATGTATCCACACCAAAAGAAAACATGACCCTTGTCTCATCAGTTGCCTTGGGTCTACATCTTCCATCTAGGAGGTTTATGCTGCTAGGTGGCACTGTTGGCCAGGTTTTTGTAGTGGTTGCCACCACAGTCATTATTCCATCTGTGGAACACACTAAAACAATAGAAATTATTGGTTATTAGTGGGGAGGTAACATTTTAAAGCTTATAAACCCTGTTAGCATTTTATAGTAATGCTAATGTATATTTCATATATATATTTATAAGTCAGATGTGAGAGCTTGATGCCCCACACAGACCTCCCAAAGTCCAGCTTGCCTCGCATGATTCATTCTGAATATTATGCTCTGTGCTGTACAGAAAGCAGTGACATCTGGTGGGACTGAATGAGAGAGAAACAAATAAGACTCTTAGTCACTTGCATGTTATGTAATTTAAGGTCATTAAGATTTACAAGCATCATTAACGTGTGCCACAACAGAGATGTGGTGGAAAAATGTGTCGTTTTGCCTGATGATATTTAGGGTGTAGTTCATTTCCACAGAGTACTGGAGAAGTCCTTCACCTAAATACTGTCATTTAGAAAAATAGATTTTATTTTTAATAATATAAGATGTATATAATACTGGGGGAATGACAAATAAATAAAACCCCTCACCAGATTTATCTTCAAAAGGAACCTTGATGATGAAGCCGTGGGTCCCATTGATGTGAGGAATTTTTGTAATGAAGTAATGCTGTTGAATGGCATCTGTTACGATAGATAGTTCTCATTCAACTTGACTGCAGTGAGCTCCACATCTGAAGCAAAACTACCAAGATATACGGTGAACACCTCTTCATTTGGCAAAGTTTCTGTTACAGGAGAGTAAAAGCTCAATATCAAATGACTAAAATAAATTTGCTATCATCTAGATCAAAGAAATGTATTATTGTTATTATTGTTAATAATAATAATATAAATTAATATTAATAATCCCCCACACATCACATTTAGTATTTTATAAATATAATTGTCAAAAAGCTGAAAAATACTTTTTAAAAATTGGTTTTGCATATTGGTTATCAGAAAAATAACCTGCATCAGTCAAAAAAACAATGTCAGTCTATTGTATAATGGTATGGTAATAATCTCTCCATCTATAGCGAAAGGAATCCGAGAAACTAGTGGCGTCTCCATAACTCGTAGCTGGCGATGTCTGGACTCTATTTCAGTATCATCCGTAAACACATGCGAATAGATGTGCTCATAGCACAGGAAAGTCATGTAATTTTCTTTATAGACATTATTTTCGACTACGCTCTGCAACAAACAGCACAAAATATTTATTTTCTTTCTTTCTCTTTTGCAAAAATACACAACATTGGTTGCTGGTTTGTCTAGCACAGTGGTTTTCAAACCGGTCCTGTGAGCACCCCCAACACTGCACATTTTCTGTGTCTCCCTCATCTGTCACACCTGATTCAATTCATCAGCTCATTAGTAGAGACAGCAAGACCTGAAATGGGTGTGTCAGATATGAGAGACCTACAAAATGTGTAGTGTTGGGGGTGCTCGCAGGACTGGTTTGAAAACCACTGGTCTAGCACATACCATTCTGTAACCTCCTGGTGCACCAAAAGGCACTGAGATGTGCACCACCTGCCCATCTTCTCCCAGCATGTAACCCATGGCTGTCCTGGTGGTCTCGTCCATGAGCTGAGCATCCACACCTAGCTCAATACTCCTGCTTACAAACCCAGAGAGGTCCAGCACCAGAGGGGTCATGACTTTAGGAGTTCTCCAGTGCAAAATCACTCCATCAAATGAGCTAGGGGCTGATAAATATGCACCACAGAGAGAAGTACGGCCTATGACAGCTTGAATTGATGGTTTACAATAGAGGTATTATATGTGCATTTAGTTCAATAACAATCAGTTCTATAATGTATCAGAAATTGAACTTGGCCAATGAGATACCTATCGTACATGCTGCAGACGAGTCAAGCATCACTACCGCCCATTTCTGCCTGAAAAACACTTGCATGAATCACTTCTACAGCAATGCCATCAATCTGAGGAAACAACAGGCAGGTTTCAGCCTTCATGTTAAAAATCCTGAAATACTATCATAGTAGAACCTGCACAATTAACATTTAAAGGGATAGTTCACAAAAAGGTGAACATTTTAAAAATCTTACAAACTTTTGAATGGTAGTATATGTACACAAAATACACAGAGACATTTTTCAAAATCTCTTTTGTGTTCCACTGACTTCTTTTTTGGTGTGAACTATCCCTTTAATTTTAGTTTCACCTGCCTCTGTGATTGTTGAATGTGGCTGATTGTAGGCAGAGCGAAAGACCACCCTGTTTGGAGTGGAATCCACCATGTATCCCATTCGCCTGGCTTCAGAGATAGACATCACATCCAAACAGTCCTGATTCAGGAACATTATCTGCCACTCAGAGATGGCAGATCTCTGAGAAGAGATCATGCTTCTTTATTGGTGCGTTTATCGGACATACAGGGTGTATCTCTCTCCACTGTCAATAAAAGCCATAATCAAGACTCATACATCTGATCGTTCTAGAACTTATCAGTGCAGTTTTATATTTGGACTTAATAAAACTCTTGCCTGGTTTTCGGTGTGGCAGGAGAAAAAGGAAGCCCTCAGAAATGCCCGTCCATTCAAGTTCCTCACTGTGTAGCCACACATGGATGCGTGATCCTCTCTAATAATATGCACTCCATTTTCAACTTCAAACCTACCCAAAGTAGAAGCTATCATACATGATTCGACAAAAAAAAAAAAAAAAAAAAAAAAAACCTATATATAATTGAGCAATATGCTACTGAAAGGCAATCCAAATAGTGTTCATTGGTATTGTCCTGTCACTCTCCTCCGAAGTTACTTGACTTGGTTATCAGTCTCAGGTGTTTCAATCAATCTCTTTAGGTTGCTACTTGTGTAGCGACATCGGCACTCGGTAGGTGTCACTGTAGTACCGATACAATAATAATGCTGTTTTTACACACACAACCACTGGAGCTTTATTCAAAGCCTTAAATGCCTCTGGTAAATTATAGGATTTTATTTGTTCACCTGTTTATATATTATAAACCAAAACTATTCCTATTTGTTGTAATTGTCTGTTTTCAGCTTTGCCTTTATCTTTAACATTAATGATTGTATTTTTTTGTGTTATTTTCAGGTACTTCCAAAGCTCCTGTTCTGGGCAGTGGGTTCCACACAAGTCTGGGAAAAGAATCGCGAGCTCAGACGCTCCAGAACGGTAGGCACACCTTTATATTAGTTAGCAATGGTGTGTAGGTGCAGTCAGTGGATGATCAATCACCAAAAATAAAAAAAGGACCATAAGTGTTAAATAAAATAGCCCATATGGCTCTTGCATTATATTTTTTTATCTTCTGGAACAAAGCCATATGATAGACTGTAATTTAAATTCATATAAAATATGGTGCCATTAGATGCATCACGTATAGTATTCCTGTGGATGCATAGTCCTTTAATATTACGTTTCAGTAAATCATCTGCATTAATTTCTGACCCAGTTACATCTCAAGTGCTAATTAAATTTACATCAGTTGCATCTGCTCTTTTCTGAAAAACACACAAGATGCAATTAACTGTTGATCCTTTTCATAGAGCTCCATGATAAATGTCTTTGGGTTCCAGGTGTTGATTTAGCAAATATAAGGCAGGGCATTGTGTAAATATGTACTTGTGTGTGTGAATCAGAGGGGCTGTGAGAGCAATGAGTTTTGTGGTATTATATTTATACATTGCTTGGTGCGTTTTCAGAGCTTTAAGAACTGAGAGCAAAATACTTCCAGAATCAAGGTTACCAACTGAATAAACACGTAATTCAAACTCATTACTCAGTTTCTCACAGAAAGTTCTACAAATCAAAACCTTTTTAAATGAGTGACACATACTAGTGAATATGATATGTCTGGCAGGTAGTTTTAGTTTATATAAAAGATTCTGATTTATGAAAGTGTCCCTGTGGTCACAAACACAAGTTTTTATTCATTATAAAAAGGTGTCCCGTGTCCCTGCAGTGTTGCATGCTGTTATGTAATTCTGCTGTCATTCAGAGAGGTCACCGCAGACCTGTCTGATAATCCAATGGCATGTGCAGCGTGAAAAATACTCTGGGAGTAGACAGGTCTGGAGCGTGTATCGGAGGGTTGGCACACGGTGCTTCCAGAATAGAAGGATTACGCTCTTAAAAGCTTTTAGAGTTATTTTTGGTCTTGGCCTGCCAACATGACACTTGACACTGCAGCTTCTGGGCTCCACAGTTGGGGAACAAAAAGTCAAACATCCACTTTAACAATAACATCTGTGGCTCTATCTATACTGTTGGCAATATAAACAAATTATTAATATATTATGTGAAAATATTAAAGTCGTATATTAAGTTGACGTTGTATCTCATACCCGCTGTTGAAGTAGTAACAAGCATAAACCTGAAAGGAAAACTATATAAAACTATATGCACATTTGTGTTCATTTATAAACGGTCAGTATAAAACAATAATCACAATTAATTTTATGATGTCCAACCAGTAACTATAAAAGCAGAACAAGGGAGAAATAATAAAACATTCTCCCCCCCTAAAAAATTCTAAGGACCCCATCTCCACCCCATGGGGATCATCGGTTTCCAGAATCCCTGGGCTAAATAAAAAGTTTGATGCTTCTATGCATCTGCTGAACTAATTATCACATATTTGCACATTTAGAGGACAGATTGATGAAAGCTTTTGCTTCTTATAAACACGTCTACATGTGGAATTTCAGGCATAATAAATGACTGGAACATGTCAAATTCATCAACTCCGTCACATCTGCCCCAAAAAAAGCTTTGCATGTTATGACATGGTGAAGCAGCCTAAATCATTCTCATTGTTTACAATGTGGGAAACTTTCACTGTCTGGGTGAACAAGGTTTTTTGCTAAATAATGTGTTAAGTAAACAGAAATCTGCCAGAGTGTTTTTTTGAATGTGGATTTGAATATGTTAAACACATCTTAGCCCAACGTGGGATTTAAGGACAGACTGATTTATTCTGTGTGTCCAATGAATTATAACTTGGCCTGTTTTGAGATCATCTGTGAAAGAATAGAAAAGAGGGACATGCCTCATATGGGACGTAAAACAGCTGTTTCTCTGCCCATTTTCACTTCCAGGCTCCATTAAAAGCCTGCCTGGCTGTGCACCGTTCTCATGACATCAGTGCTACTGGAAAACCAAACACCTGCGTCTGAAGTCATGCCTTGGTGCGCAAGCGTGTATGTGTGGATCTGTGTGTGTTTGTTCAATCTGATGCATATGTGTGTCCTGTCTCTAGGGAAACGACAGATACACAACCTCGGCAGCCAGCTGCAGCTGAACCAGCACTGCCTAGACACAGCCTTTAATTTCTTCAAGATGGTGGTGAGCAAGCACTTGACACGAGGGCGAAAGATGACACACGTCATAGCCGCCTGCCTCTACCTGGTCTGCAGGACAGAGGGAACGCCACGTATCCTTATCACAGTGATCCCTAGGGTGGGAAACCCAAGTTAAACTCTTTGTGAACGGTAATCCATGGAGAAAAGTGTGCACAATCAAAATTAGGTTACATTAAAAAAAGAGTAAATCTCAGGCTTTTAACAGCAAGAATCCTGTAGTCATGGATTCTACATATCTATATATAAAATGTGAACTTTATATATAGTTCTGTGTGTAATAAAATGTTTTGGTTGCTGTTATAAGCAACTAGCTTTTTTTTTTTTGTTGCAAGATTTCTTTGGTTAGCAGCTTCATCACAACCAGAACCAAATCAGAATAAACCAATCTGGACCATCATAGAAGTTCATGCTGGTCTGTGATTGTCTCTTTTATCAGTTCATACATTCCCTAGGGAAAACCTGGTTTAGGGTCTGAAGGGACGTGTCAGGATGTGAAAACAATAGTGCTGCAAGAGAGGAAGAAGAAGAGTGTTTACTGCACCTTTCAGAATCTCAGAGGATGTTCCCTGGAGTAAATAATGGAAAACAGCCCAGATTTTTTAATTTCTGTCCTGGTTGTGTACAAAAGCTACTGAAGTGACACTTATTTGACCTAAGTTGAATACCTTGTGAATACTGAAGCTCAGTCATAGAGACTGAAGTGGAATTCTGAAGTGATAGTTGAGGGAAATATCATTCCCCTGTTCCACATTTTAGTTTTTCCCCCAACCTGTCATAATTCTGTTCCCAGATTATGTGCGTTTGAGACTCGCCACACCTGTGTTACAACACAGCACGTCTGGATAGTGTTACACCACTGCTTTCACTCTCTGTCTCATAAAAAGACAGACTCTTAGTTACTCACATTGACAAGCACCATCCTGTGTCTGCTTGAGTCACACCCAGATCTCCGCTCTGCTTTTGTGAAGCGTCAGGCCTGACTGGGTACCTGGTCTGCCATTTAGTGTTTCCAAAGTAGAATTGTTACCTGTCTCTGGGTGGGGCTCTTTCAGTTGGGTGCTAAGATATGGTACTTCATGCTAAAGAGCAGAAACACAAAGAGAAGTCGTCCAGCACTTTACAGACTGCCAAACCCATTCCAAACATTGTCCTATTTTTAAATGTGTACCGTTCTTTGCCTCATCAAACATGCATGCAATTATCTCATGCATCATTGTGATATGATATACAGAATTATTTGGACAACTGTATTATCTTTAGATTCCACTATTTATGTATTTTAAAATAAGGTAATTCTCACCTAAAGTCAAGTCAAGTCACCTTTACTTATATAGCGCTTTTTACAATGCAAATTGTGTCAAAGCACTGCACAATATCAAAAAAAAAGGAAAATAAAGTGTCAATAAGTTTGAATAGTGTCTTTGCAATAAGGTCGGCGATATCGCTGGAAATGAAGTGTCCCCAACTAAGCAAGCCAGAGGCGACAGCGGTTAGGAACCAAAACTCCATCGGTGACAGAATGGAGAAAAAACCTCGGGAGAAACCAGGCTCAGTCGGGGGGCCAATTCTCCTCTGGCCAAACAAACCAGCAGTTCAGTTCCAAACTGCAGCAAGTCAGATTGAATGGGCTCAGCTGGTTCCAGTGGTCTTTTCCGATGGCTGTCTAAGTGGCGGGGTCCTCAATGGGGATCTGTCTCTGGCGTTCATCCAGGTGTTTGGCCTCTGCCTACGATCAGGGACACACTAAAGTATTTGCTTTTATCTTAGAATTCATTAAAATATCTCAGCATATATCTATTTTGTTCATTCTTGCAATTTAGCAGCGTTTTAACATTTTTGAATGTTTTTAGCAACATTTTTGAATGTTTTTAGCAACATTTTTAAATGTTTTTCTTTCTTTCTTAATTTTTATTTTTTAATTTTGCTTTACTTTACTTTACCCAGTCAGAAATTGTTGGTCTTGGAAAACCGGGATTTTCCAAGGGTTTTATTTCATAAGTTTTATTTTAGTGTTATAAAATATTAAATATTTTAGAAGTTAAATAATAATTAAAAAAAAAAGTAAATCGTAAATGACTGGAAAAATCATGGGACCCTCAAATATTGTTGTGGACCATGGGGGGGCATTGTCTTGGGGTCAAAAAGGTTGAGAACTTATGAACATTTATCAATAAACTGGTTTGTTAGATACCTAGAACCTGAAGATGTTGGTATCCACTTGGTGTTTCAGGAAAAATAATTAATTTCTTTTAACATAATTATTTTCAGAATACTGAACACCTAAAGAATACTAAACACAATTTTTATTTTTTTGCTCTTTTGTTTCACTGTTTTTAGAATGATGCTGTTGTCAATATAATTTTGACCCCCTGCAGTACATCTGCAGTTTTGTCAATGGTTCTTATCTGGTCTTGTAGCATTTAAGAGATAAGACGGTTATCAATATCACTGATGTCAGTCACAGAAGTATGAATACTCTCTGTCTTTCACGGCCGGCCGTAATTAAGGCCGTCGGACTCCTGATAAAGTGGGATTAGCTTGTCTTGTAGTGATGCTAATCTCTTTGCTAAAGGGGGCATTAGTCACCATAGAGACACATGCCTCAGGTGTGTGTGCCACTCAGGTGAGCAGTAACAGATGGTCAGGGATAATCTCTTGCAGAGATAAGGAGATCCTGCCCGAAGCCCGTCGATGTAGAGATGATCAGTAAAGTCAAAACTCCCCCAGTGACAATTACTGAGCTGTCCGATGCTTAATTAATCACTGTGACCAGGATTAATTTAGGAGCAGGATTGACTTCTTATTTTTAGCTGTGTTGTTGGACAAAGATGTTTAGCTCTTTATCACACTTTCAACCCTTTTTTATGATATAAGATAGCTGTTTTGGTATTCCCTTAACTGATATGCAGACATGCTCCTGGACCTGAGTGATCTTTTGCAGGTTGGCTTTCTTTCATTTCAATTTCTTTCATATTTTTTCCACAATACTTGATCTGAAAATATGACACAACCTAAGCGGCTGTGCTAAATTGCATGATGTTCAACCTTGAAATAATCTTTTATACCCTCCATATGACCATATGAAAGTAATAGTATATGAGGCATTGCATATGACATAACAGGTAAGCAGATGCCAGTTTTGGGTAATAATGTCAGAAATTCTGTTATATTTCCAGCTTCAGTTCATCAAATATTTTAGCATAGTTTCTCTTCATTTAATAGGCCAAACTTGTCAACATTTCAATGATTTGCACAGATATAAATGCTGGTAGATGCCATATAAAATGTTGTAACTCTGAAATCTTGCAAAGCTATTATACTTACACACATGACTGCATATGAGATTAATTATGATTAATTATTTAATAAACCCTAAGCCATTCAAGATTTTGCAATAAGAACATAAAACCTTTGCAACACACATCTTTTAATGCCTTCTTGCTGTATTAAACAGCAAGTATAGGATATGAGGCTACATTTTGTTTGT
Source organism: Barbus barbus (assembly GCF_936440315.1). Classification (NCBI taxonomy): domain Eukaryota; kingdom Metazoa; phylum Chordata; class Actinopteri; order Cypriniformes; family Cyprinidae; genus Barbus; species Barbus barbus. Next base: position 13,732,758 of record NC_136752.1, read on the forward strand.
AAAACAATACACAGTACTATCTTTATGACAATATATACTCTACAGTTTTTTAGTAGCTATTTTAGGGTTAGACACTTCTGTGCTTAAGTACTGGTGTAATGTTATTTTTACTCTCCAGCTGTCCACTGAGCTGTATCTGCTATAGAAGAGACATTGGACGATTGGGGCGGAGGCTCAAATATGTCATGAATCTTTAGCAAGTGTAGCCACACCCAAATCCAACAAGATCCCAATTTATCCTGCCTGGATGCCAGGCTAACTAGGGGCCTGGTGCTCAGGTCATAACCCCTCGTCATTATTAGGGGGTCTCTGAAGTTCACATATTACTACCTGAAAAACTATGCACAAGTGCACCTAGGGCAAAAGCTGTTTTAAACACAAAGGATGGTCACACCAAATGTTGATTTAACTTAGTTAATTGATAAAGAAAATCTATTTATAACATTATTTGACAGCATTTTTACACAAGTGCCTAAAACGTTTACCAGTACTGTAGCTTTGCAGGTAGGTCTCTTGAAGCATATTGGAGACATTGCTAGAGTTCTTCTAGATTTAGTCTGTCTCAGTTTGTTCTGTTTCTTCATGTCATTCCAGACAGACTGGATGATGATGGTGAGATCAGATCTCTGTGTGGAGCACTGGATTATTACAATTAATGGCATTAATGAATGTTTGGAAATGTAAACTAATGTTTCCTACTGACACTACAGCAAAAAATAGAAATAACTGACTTAAAACCATTATATAGCTGATGAAAATACTAGTGTTTTAATAATTTTGGCCATCACTGTATGTGTATATATATATATATATATATATATATATATATATATATATATATACACACACACACACATACTAAATGTATATATTTATATAATAAAAACACAACATCTTGCCCCAGAATATTTGAACGGTTGCATGTGTCTATATATGTACGTGTGTTTTGTGTGTGTATATTTTGGGGCAAGATATTGCTGTATTATTGTTTATGCCTTTGAGCATAAGACGCTGCAAACCGACTCAAACCAATGCAAACATTAACATGCAAAGTTGAACCTATTGAATTATTCAGACCTTTCAGTTCTTTTTTCTTATTGTTGTAGGTTAATGTTTACATTCTGGGAAAGACCTTCCTCCTGTTGGCTAGAGAGCTCTGTATCAACGCTCCGGCCGTCGGTAAGTCTCTCTGTAATGACCTCTCTATGACATCTCTAATGTAATTCAGCTGACCGGAACAGTGCTTTTAAATGAACCTCATTAATAAAGCAGGCAGCATCTCTCAAAACAATTCATTTGCTAAATTGGTTATCAATAATACACCGCACCTGGATCAATACAAGTATACTCAATCTGTTCGTCTGATGTGGCCTATGGATTTCTGGTTGCATCAAAAGGGAGAAGATTTGCTGTTGTTGTACTCTCATCTACTTTACTTTCTGCAGTAGTCTGTAATTCAAACTATTGCAGGCACAGGTTGAAAATGTTTTACCCATCTGGAAATTATATTCATAGCGAGTTGCAGTCTAGCCGGATGTAACTAGGGGGCACTGCGTCATGTCAAAAAATCCATTACGGTCCATCATATTCACCGCAACCCTTTTTCACCTTCTGCACACACTGTGAGGACAGAACAGGCCTGCAGTTTTTTAAACAGACTCATCAGATTAGAAGCAGAGACAAAATGTTTCAAATATACACCAGAGAACATCCCAATGTTAAAGTACTGGGCATAATCCCAAGAATGCATTCTGATTAGCAGCTCTGTGTGTCATAATTCCATATTCATCTGTTTTTGTGTGGGCTTTTTTTTTTTTTTTTTTGGTCAGAAATCTGCTGTTTTACCAAGCTGCATCTGCTCCATGTTTACTAAACCCTCAATTAGAATGCAAACGGTGGAGCAGCAGATTCTATGGGCTCAATTCAAACAGACTCCCTTTTCAGTTCCTCGTGCAGCCCGCAGGGGATAATAGGTTCTTTATGTGGCCTTTCAAGATGAATATTTCATCCACACTTAACAATCACTGTCTCATTTATACAAGCCCATTGCTGTTGTGGTGTGTTGGTTAATTTTTTTTTTTTTCGATTTCAGTTTGAATATAATGCATTTCATTACATAGAAAATTTACCATACCATATTTACCATACACTTTTAGGGCATCGAAAATATAGATCGAGTTCAACCTCTCTCTCGTTTCTAAAATAAGGATTGAGCTGAATAGCATCATTCTTTGATGCATTTCATGAGTGCCTAAGAATAAGTGAAAACAACTTTGGATTTGAGTCACAAAAACGTTTATAATCTGCAGTTCATGGAAGCTGATCACTAATACAAGACATTTTATTTGTCAGTCAGCATCAAGCTGAAAACAAATAAGTTATGTACAAAACATGACACACTAGTGGCTTCCGTCCACTATCAGAGCAGTACAACTATCTTCATATATATATATATATATATATATATATATATATTTGTATAGAGATCTGCTTGCTGCAGCGTCAATAATTAAATCAAATATATAATTTTTGCAATAAATAGAACATTCCTTCCATCTGAGTCCACTGTGGTTCTGAAGCGCCATTACCATCAAGTTCACTGCTGCTACATAATAAAGGCAAGAGCCCCACAAGACCCTGTATTCAATCCATCTTAATTCCAGTGAGCGGAATGCACTGCAATATGAACGTCCTGACAATTTTAGGCATAGAAGACCAGCTCTGGGATCTGACCCCCCTGTACTCCAGTTCCGTTGGTACTGTCTGAGGAACACTGGAACTGGAAGGTCACTTTTCCACATTGCACTTCCGTCATACCCTCCTGTCCAAAGTAGCTAAGTTCATTCCCATCCAATACGGCACTGACTGTGTAGAAGGTGTCCTGCTCCACTTGGACCGGGTGTTCAAACCATACAGAGAAGGTGTTGCTGGATCCATCTGAAACAAATTTAGCTAGGTTCTGGGCCAGGGTCACGCCTTGGCGCTTGAGTTCAATCTTGACGCTATACTCTGCCTTTCCACCACTGGAACCGTACAAGCCGAGCCCTGCAATGAAGATCCTCTTATCCACTGCAAACTGGATGCTATCGCAACGTCCGCGGTAGCGCCACTGGTTACTACGGTAAGCCGAGGACTGGAAACGATGGCAGCGCTGTGGCATCAGACCCTTTCTTTTCTGCATTGGGAATTCCAGCTTGGGCTTATTGGCTGCCGTGTACCACAGGAAGACATCATGAGTCTCTTCCAGCGTTAAAACATCTGACTGTGCGGCTCCGTTGGCGAACTCCTCCAGGGTCATGGTTGGGATGCGAACCAAGTAGAGAGCCTTGCCCAGCACTGCCCTTTTATTACGAGAGGTCGCTCCCAGTCCCTGCCTTTTGCATTCAGCCACAGCCCAATCGAGAGCCGCCTGGAAGACCACCGCCTCTCGGGTGTTTAGAGTCTCTCGTTTTAGTATGATCTCCAGCGTTTGAAGATCAATCTCACAGAAACCCTCAGAGCAAAGCGCCAGCTCGGCCTGAGCATCAATGACCTCCCAACACCGCTGGGTCAGCTCAGGCTCCTCGAACAATCGACTCTGGGACAACAACACACAGGCATTTTTGGCCTCCAGGCTCGTCTCCAGAAAGGTGACACAGGCTTTAGCCAGTGCAGGCACTATATACTTTTTGGCAGCGTACAGAGTGGCCAGCACTGTGTCCGCTTCAAGTTCAATCTCATCACTGTACATGTACCTGGAAGTGAATATAAAAAGGAGTTAGAAATCCACAATGTCTTTCCAAAAGAACTTATACAAGCATTAGTCTTTGCACTGATTGAGTTTAGAGTTACATAATGTAGGGGTCAACAACAAATGATGAAAAATAAAGAATCTAGTTAAAATGCATCTTAGAGATCCACTCTTTGTAATATTATGTTTTTCAAAACCATATGAATGCAACATTTAAGAAAATTTGCAATGTGAGGTTTCTAAAAAATATCATGTGGTGTAACCATGTAAAAAAATTATATCATTTTCCTTATTCTACACATGGTTTACATTATATATTCGTAAAAATATTAATGGATGTGCATTAAGAAATTGAGTTTCACGTCATTGACACATTCATTAAAATTAAGTGTTGAACTTACTTCAAAAGAATTAAAAAAGCAGCAGGCTCCACGTCAGGAATATGAATCTCAGATTCTCCTTCCGCTAGATCTCCGTAAAACATGGCACCAAAAACAGAACTCCCCACTGCCAGCACATACTGGAAGCACAAATGCCACACAAGAGCAGTTAAGCAGAGCCTGATGAAAGAGACACTTGAGATGCGTTTTGCGGGAGGATGCGCTCACCTTGTGCGCTGGAACTTTTTGGGATGCGCCAGGCGGACCCACGACAAAATGAACATCTGCCATGAGTTCGTTATTGAACATCAAAGCATTCCTGAAGAGAACAAAATGAAACACAATATTTCGTTTATGTACCCATAACAGTGTATATGACTCGAAAAGCAAGCCGATTGCGCCCTTAAGTTACCTCTCTCGCAGCGTCGGGTGAGTGGACTGCCAGCTGGCGGTCTCGACGTTATTATTGTTGATGTTCTGCTGAGTGGCAGTTGTAGTCGGCGTTGTCACCGTTTGAGTGACTTGGACGATGGTCTTTTTGCTGGCAGCTGTAACTGCAGTGCTGTTACTGTTAGTAAGGTTGGTATTTATGCTGGCAGGATAGAGTTCTGCAGCCATCTTCTTCCTCAAGGACAAAGTCACGATTTCATAGCATACTGGCAGTTTGCTGAGCTGTTTCCCACTCTTTCTAGTCCTCTTTAAGGTTTCTGGAAGCAAAAGGAAAAACGTCAAAAACTTCATGATCCTGCCATATAGGCAATCTGGCGTTGTTGGCATCAGCAAGTCTATCCAGTAGTCTGCAGATTAATTAAAAGGCAGGTGTAGCGGGAAAACAGCTCCTTTAATTTAATTAGAAACTACAAGCCTCAGTTAACGTTACTCTAAATACACGCGCTTCCGTTGCTTTTTCTTTCCATTTTGGACACATTTACAAAACTACATCAACGTATCCGTCCAGCGGAAATATTCCAGCTCTTAGACTTTTTCCTCTTTCTCATCTCATCCTCGCGATCCTTGATCTCGCGCCAGTACGGACTTTATGCAGTGAAAGTAATAAGAGGCAAGTAAAAGCAAATGGAAAATGCTACTTGGTCCTTCTACATATCTGTGGTGTATCCCCTCTCAAGCGCCTCTACTCTGTATTGTAAAGCCCGTTTTGTGTGACGGGAGAGGACGCCCAGCTCTCTGTTGACAAATCAAACTACGAGTGAATCGGACGTCAGTGGCCCAGAGGCGCCTCCCTCAGCCAGCCTCTCTCTCGCCGCTCTCACGAGCACAAATTAACCCTTTGCGCTTTGTTTATTAGGGTTGGGAACCGAGAGCTGTTCCGTTAAAAAAAAATAAACGAATCGAATTACTTTTATTTAACACATTACTAAAATACTCTGCAACACTGAACAGCATTATTATTGATTGCCAAACTAACGAGTCGGTTCTTTTTAGTGAATCAAAAACATCCGTGACCAGGGTAGTCCGACTAACGTTACATTTGGAACGATTCTTATGAGTCGGCTCTTATGCATCATAACATTAATGAATCAATCGTAGCGTTACTGAAATAACCTGACTGGCAAGTTATTAATTTCATGTAATGAAACACGAATTGCTAATCTGTTATGTTTAATGCTTGTTAAACCTAAATATGTGTATACTGACTAGTTGTTTACATGACAACGTGTAGCTAGATACATACACAGTGGTATTTTATTAAAAAAATATGAATTAAATATGGTACCTCATATATTGTACTACTTGAAGTGGAATCCAATGTAAATACTTGTAAAAAGCCTGTGAAAAGTCATTAAAAAGTCTGCGTATGCACGCCTTCTGGGAAAAAAATGTAGGCTACTGCATTTAATTATGTTCTGTTGAATCTGACATTGTTATCATTTACATATTGTAGGCATTAAATGTTATTTCTTCCTCAAAACGTAGGCTACTAAAAGAATAATGGAACCGTTAAGCAACCTGAATCTTTAACAAGAATCGCATCGGAACCAGAATCGTCCAGGTATACATCTCTATTGTTGACAATATATGTTCACGACACCACTTCTACCAACACGGGAATTTAAAAATATCCCAATGTATGATATCTTACACTAGCGTTATTCATATCATCACCTGAGGCCAGATTTGATCAGCGTTATATGAAAATGTGAAGGGATTTATTATTATTTTATTTTATTTCATAAAGTAACTTTTTCCATCAACGCGCAATACAGAACTCAACGCTTTACAACCATCATCGAGCCTCAGTTTCAGTGTTTCAACTTCATAGGATCAGTCAATTTGCTGATGCAGCCTTAAATGTCTCATAAGGGGATAAACATCTGCAACGAAGAGCTCAACCTACTAAGCAAATCTTTGATGTGGTCGGTGGAAATATCGTCCGCGTTCACCGATAACATGTCCGATCAATGATTATAGCGCGAGCGTTCTTTACGAACCGGTTTAAAAGAGATAAAGTAGCAGCAGAACAGAGCTACCGTCAGCATAGACTTGTCCACCAAAACCGACTCTTCAGTCGAAGTAATATGAATTCGCGATTCAATAAAGCAATAACCGCAGAGGAACTTAAATAGCACATCATTAGTCGTTCTTTACCTTATTGAGCCGACCGAAGCGCAGCTGCCAGGAAAATACATTCAGGTTTGATGTTTGAAGGCTCGCTGGCAGCCAAGAGCCATGTTAAATCTACAGTGTGCTATGAGAGAGAGAGAGAGAGGGGGTTGGGCTTGCACAGCTTTCCCGGATCTCCAACAGAGGGCTCCGGCGCTGGAAACTGGATCCTTCGCCTACGATAAGCGGCTTATCTATCTCATACAATTTAGACAATGATGTTTTTTGCCAGCCAGAGTGTGTGAAAAAGGCACACAGAGAGTGAAATGTACTAAATGGCACTTTAAGTAAGTCACGTCTAAAAGGTGCACTGAGTAATGTTTTGCCAATTAAAAAGTTTTATGTTTTACTGCATTTAGGCCCGGTTTCACAGACAGGGCTTAGACTAAGCCATAGTTCAATTAGGACATTTAAGTGATTTTTATAAATGTGCTTAAAAAAAAATATATATATAAAAAAACCTTACTGGTGTGCATCTTGAGACAAAACAAAGAAACAGATATATTTTAAGATCAGTCAGTGCAAGTTTCTTTCAGTTAAACCAGCTCAGATTTACATTTTAGTCTAGGACTAGGCTTAAACCTTGTCTGTGAAACTGGGGTTAATAATCCTTTGAGAAAGTATGATTAATATGACAAACTCACATAAGATGACTGCTCAAACCATAATAAGCTTCAGTCATGGAAGCATGCCATTTTGGTATTAGCATGGTAGTGTATACTGCAAAAGATAAATAACTAGAAGAATAATAAAGTGCATTAAATGGTGAAACTATATGCACAAATAACGGTGTTTACGATTACAGTAATAGATTAAAATAATATGCTAAGAAATGCCAGTTTGCATTATCAAGCAGCATTAAAGGCTGTTTTTGTATAGCTAAAAATAACTGAAGCAGACACTAGAAGTCTTGCACATTCAACGTACTAATGGCTGCACCCACTCTTACATTAAAAATAAGGTGGATATAATGCTGGATCTAAACAAATACGCAAACCAAATCAGTCAAAATGCAATACAGTAGGCAGCTGTGTACCAGCAGAAGCCATTAATGTGACACTGTTAGCAGATACAACAGAAATTATTAATAAGTACTGTAAATCTCACAGTAAGTAGTAAGTCATCCAGCTACTTTTTGCCTACTGTTTTGTGAGTACTGTGAATTAGTCACTACTCATTTCACATACTGTTTTTCCTTTACTATATGCCATAATCCTCACCACCATTTTGAAGTGCGTTCCATTCCATCAAGTGGAAAAGGGAAGTAGACCTTCAACCTCTCGGACACGAGTCTACACATATGTACACTTCAGGCAGCTGCATATACCACTACACCCTACCCCACACCACACAACTCTAATGTATGATATATGAACTATTTATAGAGGTTTAACACCATAATACTTGCAGTTTCCTTAAGGTGACAGTCGTTGTTATTTAGTATTGCGGATTTTTATACATTTCCACTTTGTTGGGCTGCAGAATTAAGTGTATTAAGAATACAGTTACCACTTCTGCTATGTACTAATTGCAAAAGGTCTTGATTAGCACTTTCAATTTAGCACTCCCACTGTGTCAAAATCAAGCTTCCCCCCAAGCAAGTGATGATTTTAACAATTACAGACACATCAGACAAATGAAAGACAAGGTCAGAGACTGAGTTGAGGCGTCTGATCCCTCAGTGCATCTTTTAAGGCATGTCTTTGTTCAATCTAGATCAGAACCCATTTTAGCACCAAAATTACAAGGATCATCCATAATTTTTGATTCAGAAGGGCTCTGTTGTTGGAATATGCAGCATGTGGCTTTCTTATAAAGAATTTTCACTTTCTGTAAAGCCAAGTTTCCCGTCCCCACCAACAATTCTCACAGATCTATTTGATTATTTCTCCCTGTATTCATTTATCACTTTTCCCTTAATCAAACTCTGACAGCTACAGTCTCACAAATCAGATAATTTTACAGCAATGACTGAAATAGAATTCTGAAAATCAATTTTATTTTTCAGCGCAGTATGGATCATTCCAAAGAATGTTACATGAGAAAATAAAATTTTTCTTAAAGGACTTCAACTATTTCCTGTTTCACAGATGGTACTGAATATTTGTTCTGTCAGCCGCTCTGCTCTACTGCATTAATATTATATTTTAATATAAAATTACCAAGCTGTATAAAAAGGCCAGTGACAGACACAGTCGGCAGATTTCAATGAACATAGTCTCGTAAGTGCAGGTGCAGTCCCTATAGTGTAGCCTAGATAGGATCGTGGATTGTGCCTTTCTTAGCTGAGCTCATTTCCTTCTTATTAGGACAGCGGTGATGTTTGTGCTTTATTGGGCCAGCAGAATGAGTTTACCCAAGGACTTAGAAGTAGGGGGAGGTGAGGGATATTTGCTTCCACAGAGTGACTCTAAGCCAAGCCTCTTTTAAAGATTCCCATAGGAGGACCATGTTCTAGATTCAACATGAGAGAACAACATGAGTCATGGAGAACAATAAAAAAATTATGCTTTTTTTTAATCTTTTGAAAGGGCATCAGTTATATAAGGTACACAAAGATGTGAAGACTTGATTTGTAATAAACTCAAACTCAGTTTTCAATCCAAAGTTACATATTTAGGTTATGTTCTCAGGTTGGTGTCCAGACACTGATTACAGATCTGTATATTTCTATCTGTAGATCCATGTCTGTATATTCCACGATTCGCCCACATGTTGGAGTTTGGTGAAAAGACTCATGAGGTTTCGATGACTGCTCTCAGACTGCTGCAGAGGATGAAAAGGGACTGGATGCATACGGGACGGCGACCATCAGGCTTGTGTGGTGCAGGTAGATTGTCTAATGTTCAAATGATAAACAGCGCCTAGTGAATCTTTTAACAACTTGGTATCTAAAGATCTCTTGAAGGTTTTGTTCACCCAAAAATGAGAATTCTGTCTTTGTTCACTCACCCTAATGTCGTTGCAAACCTGTATGATTTTCTATCTGGGGAACACAAAAAACGATATTTGATCAAACCACCTGGTCTTTTGGACCCCATTGGTTATTAATGCATATTACTGCACATAACAGCTGACACATTCTTCAAAATATCTTATTTTGTATTCCACAGAAGAAAGAAGCACACATGTTTGGAACAACATGTACTATGAATCATAACATAACCTTCAATTTTGTATAAACTATCCCTTTAAGCCTCAGGCCTTTCTTTGTTTTGGATGAACCTCCAAGTTGTTAAAAGATTCACTAGGCGCTTCCTTTGTCAGCTCGAAATGAAAATAGTCTACGTGTTTTTCTCAGTCTTCAGTTCTGCGCATCTGTCAGATTATAAAGCAAATCCCTTAATGTACTAAAAGTTTGAAATGGGAACTGGAGCAGCGAGTTCCATAACAAGGATAAAAACAAGATCAGGGCAAGTGCTTTACCACCGCACAGATCTTGGTGCCCTTGATCTGAAGCAGAGCACGTTGGTCTCTGCACTCTGTCGTCAGCAAGATGCTTCAACCGCTCAGGAATAGAAGGCAGACTTCCTGCTTGCGTCTCTAGTTCAGCCTTCTCTTGCTGTCTCACTTTTCCCATCTAACATCCGCTGCTGCAATATCTGAATAATTAATAATTCATCATTAATCATTCACAGTATTCAGGGGAATATGGTAAGTGTAAATGTCAGTTTTCTGTATTGAGGTTGATTGTTTTAGAGCGAGGGGAGTAAACACAACTACACTACACCTTCTGGCTCAGGGTGAGAACACTGCAAAAACAAAGATCAAGATAAAAACAAAAAAGAAAGATAATGGGGGTCACTCACTATGCATATGTTTGTGGGAATGTTTTCACCCAGAAATAATAATTCATTAGTAAGCTTGCACTCAGATTTTTGCTGAATTTAGGATACAATTTAGAATATACATATATTTTTACTTTTATTTACAGTAGCAAAGATGCATTAAAATTGATGGCATTGACAGTACATACTGTGTTTCAAATAAATGCTGTTTTGTTGTTCTTTTAAACACTGCAGCACAATTTACATAATGCCTACTAACTAATTTACTGTATCACACAACACACCTCAGCATCTGCAGAGATTCTGTTTACAGATGCTCCACTACTATAGAAAATGCACTCTCGACACTTTTGCATGATACATACATTGTATATTTGCACAGCGGTGAAATGTCACACAAATTGAGAACAATACGGTTTGGGACAAAACATTTATCCTCATTTTCTCTCCTATGTCCCCCCAGCTCTGCTTGTAGCTGCTCGTATGCATGAATTCCGTCGTACAGTGAAGGAGGTGATATCTGTTGTCAAGGTGTGTGAGGCCACGCTGAGAAAAAGGTGAATATCATGGCTGATCTGAACATATTTTTAGGGAAATTGTCTGCTATTATCAAAAAAAGTAGTGACCCAACTTTGATGTTTGATACATAATGCTTAAATACCCTACGTTTACATTGTCACAGTAAAACTAGGGATTTACATATATATCGGTACCATATCAGTATCAGTCAATATTGGGTATAGCTTGTCAATATTATTAAATATAATTTAATTACTGTATCATCCAGACTGACAGAGTTTGAGGATACCCCCACCAGTGCCCTGACCATCGATGAGTTCATGCGAGTGGACCTTGAGAAAGAATGTGATCCTCCATCTTTTGTTGCAGGAAAGAAAAAACTCAAGATGCAGCAGGTACTCATATGGGGGATACATTACCATTGAGACCAAGGAGACGTTAAATTGATCAAAAATGACATTATAAATACATTTACAAAAGCCTTCTATTTCAAATAAATGCTGTCCTATTTAAAGAATCCTGAAAAAAATTATCAGTATCACTGTTTCCCCAAAAATATTAAGCATCAACTGTTTCATGTTCTATGTTCAACTGTCTTGAGCAGCAAAGCAGCACATTAGAATGAATGCTGAAGGGTCATGTGACACTGAAGACTGGAGTAATGTATTCAAAAACAAGACAGTTGTTTTAAATGATAATAATATTCCTTATGGCTGTTTTTACTCTATTTTTGATCAAATAAATGCAACCTTCCATAAGAGACTTCTTTCAAAAACATTACAAAATCAATAGTGTACAATAGTGTGTGTGTGTGTGTGTGTGTGACCAGATATGAAGCTATGAGTATAATTTTCAGCCATATGAGACTCTGGATAAATGGTTCTCTTAATTGAAATGTCATTGTTTCAGATGGAGCAGGAGTTGGCCAAGAAACTTGAAGAATATCAAGGTTAGTCTGTCCTTCTGGAATAAGATATTGATTCTCTCTTATTGACTCAACATGACATCTGAATGCTCTCTGCGGTGCGTTATCTCAGCTACACTAAGCATTTCAAAATGTTTCCAATGATTATGAATGGCAAATTCCCTTATGGTTTGAAGTGCCCATCTTACTGACAGCAGCTGTTTCAATAAATGTCTCCATATATTAGGACTATATGTTATTACTTGATGTTCCATTAGCATACGTAATCTGAACACACTCTACCAGGGAATTCATGTTGCATGCTGAATATGTTTCAGACGAAAAATCAAACTGTCAATCAGAGACATCAGGCTTATGTGTATGTTGTCTGCAGGTGAGATCAACTCATACCGTGATGAGATTGAGACACAGCTGGCAGCGAGCAGCAGAACCAAACTGAGAGGGATTTATGCCTCCTACGCAAGAGAAGGTAGATCAAATCAAGTGCTCTGCATGTTTATTTAGTACCCCTAGGCTCATCTGAGCACAGTCCGCTGATGATATTTGTTCTTAATAGAGATTATTGTGTGGTTTTATGCCGATTCACGTGCAGATATTGGTTTTTGATTCATGCTGTAACACTCTTTCAGATGATGACTGTGCGTCCTTGGCCTCTGGGGTGACTGGAGACGAAGACCCAGAGGATGAGGAAATGGAGGCAGCAGCTCAACATATCAACCAGGAGTTCATCAGTCAGGTGCTTGAACAGGGAGACCAGGGAGGAATGGAAGATCAGGAGGGGAGTAGGGATACAGTACCGCTCGCCAGTCAGGCCACACATGTGCCTCTGACAGCGCTCTTCGGCCCTTTGCCCAGTGCAGCCAGTCTTGGTCTAACAGACTCCATTCGGGAATGCATCACAGAGGAGGACACAACAAACGGTAAGTGTGCCAGTTCCTCAGTACAGTATGATGTTGTCTTTGGCCAAACAAAGCATTCATTACTGCGTCTTTCTTTGCTGTTTTATGTGATAAATTGTGGCCTTGTACTGTAGACACTCAACATTCAGCATTCCCTTTTTACTAGTGATGGTACCTTTTCTGATAAAATGTGTTAAGTTAGTCATTTGTAGTTCCAGATCAGTGGTTCTCAACTGTTTTGATTTAAAGACTCCCAAGACAAGATATTATTCAAACTGATGAGTATTACCTCTCTGGAAATAAAATAAGTAAGTAATGTAATTTATCATTTATTTATTAATAAAAAAAACTCTATCTTATCTCTAATCTTTATTTTTAGTGTTTTTAGCTAAATTCATTAAGATTTTATTAATATATTAATTCAAAAACTTATATTAATTAATAAATAATTTCTATGATATTTGGGTGCCTCTAAAAGTCTGGAACCACTGTTCTAGATGGAATCTGCAAACCTTTCACATTTTCTGTTGGCATTTTAAGGGGAAATGTGGTAAAAGGTGTTGATTAGGGCTCAAAGTACCAGGGTTCCCACAGTACTGGAAAACTTGGAAATATTAGGGATTTCCATGGCTTGATTTCCAGGCTTGGAAAAGTTACAGCAATTATTCCATTTTTAGAAGGTCGTGGAAAAATCTGGAAAATAGACCAAATGAATTCTGGTGACAGATGACTGAAAATGTCTTGGAACTTTAGGGGTCAGGAATCATGTATGATTATTGGTATGGCTGAATGCATAATCAGATTAGCCACAGTATTTAAATTCATCATGAAAGTAAAACTGCTGATTCCTTATTTATAGAACTTACTGTCTTATTGTAAATTTATTGTCAGTGCATATTATGATTTTTTTAGAAGAAAATTTGAAATGGCACTTAGAGGCTTTTGCATCTGAACTCTTTATATTATTTTATGAATGATTTGAATTGCTTAATGAACTATTTCATAATAATATTATATTATTTATAATATTTTATTCCATTTTTAACTCTTATTTCCTGACTATATCAAGCAGACTTTGTTCTTCAGAGCCACCGGGTTTCTTTGTTATAAGATGTATGACTGTAGGAAGTGCGGTGAATGTTTAATCTTTAGGAAAGCTTTAACCCTTTGCTATTGTGAAAGTCAGCGCTCCGATGGAGGGTCTGTCAGACATAATCACTTAGAGCTTTTTGAAATCCTTTTAAGACATTTAATAAGAGCTGCTCCAATCTGTCTGCTTCATCCTGTACAGCAGAGCAAAAGCCACAGATGTACTCTCATTATAATGTTTTTATGCTGATCTCATTTCAGTTTATAGAGAACATATGATTTCAGAGATGGGAAACGTATGGAGCTTTACTCCGAGGTTATTAAATGCTGTCCTGTTTTACTTGCACAGATGACTGTATTTGGTATTTGACTGTCGTTCAACATGAGTGGGTTCAGTTAAAAACAATGGACTACTGTTCAAATATTTCTTATTCTCACTAAGGCTGCTTTTATTTGCTCAAAAATACTACAATTTAAAAGAACTGTTTTCTATATTAATATATTTTAAAATGTCATTTATTCCTGTGCTGACAAAGCTGAATTTTCAGCATCATTACTTCAGTCTTCAGTGTCTCATGATCCTTCAGAAATCATTCTAATATGCTGATTTTATGCTCAAGAAACATTCACTATTATTATCAACTTGTGTTGCCTAATATTTTTGTGAAAAACTGTGTTAGATCTTTGATAAATATAAAGTTTATTTATTTGACTATGTAAAAGTCTTTACTGTCAACTTTAAGCAATTTAATTCCTTGCTTAATAAAAGTATTAATTTATTTAAAAAAAACAAACAAACAAAAAAAACCTTTTGAATGTTAGCGTGGTTAAGCAGTATTGATCCACAAACCATCTTTTGGTAAGAATGCATTGATTGATGTGGCTGTCTGCAACAGATTACTTTATTTACCAAGAGCTTTAGATGACTGGAATTCATCAAAGACAACTCTGAAAATATAATGTCACAGGACCCAACAGAATATCACAAGATCAGCTCAGCAATACTTCTCTGACCTCAGCACCTGCTCGCTAGCTGAACTCGGGCCATTCCCTTTTAACCTTTGACCCTGACCCTTGACGACTCCTCGACCTAGGTGTTCCCTGCAGCTCTGAATGACGAGCAGCAGTGGTTTATCTGGACGCAGCATATGTCTCCTGAGGCCAGTCTTGGAGATCGGAGCCGAGCTGCTTTATTTTAAAGCAGTTCAGACTGTGATTTGCTGTCTGAGCAGCTTTGCGTGGACTACATGTCAGTTTGCTGATACATTTCCCTCGTCATCATTGTACTTTTGCAGGAGAAGGTGATGATTCTGCAGGAGTGAAAGCCTCTTAGAGTCGCTCATACAGACGGCTTTATGGGGTTCCACTCAGTATGGATGACTCTCACTGCTCACAACAATACATACAGCAGACTATGAAGGCCAGAGATGCATCACTGGTCACTCTG
This sequence comes from Barbus barbus, assembly GCF_936440315.1. NCBI lineage: Eukaryota > Metazoa > Chordata > Actinopteri > Cypriniformes > Cyprinidae > Barbus > Barbus barbus. Next base: position 13,748,157 of record NC_136752.1, read on the forward strand.
AATGTTGGGTTGTGAATATGTGTTTGTGTGTGCACTGAAAGATGAAGAAAAACAGTACAAAGAGCAAGAAATATAGAGAGTTATGAGAATTGTTTAAGCACAAACCAGAATGTAGAATTAAAATAGGCTCTCAACAAAGCACAAATTATTAAAAAAAGGCTTATTAAAATAAATATTTTCCACAGCTATGAAGAAAATGTATGTTAGAATTTTATTTTATGTCATGTCATGTCACAAGGATGCTGGAACCTCAGGCAAGGAAACACTTTGTATAGTTGTCCGTTCCTGTTTTTATTGTGTTATTTTATTTTACTTTATTATTTCTTTATAAGTATTTATAATTGTATTATCAGACATATTTCAGTGTAGCAGGGCCTGAAATGCAGGCAGTGAAAGAGCAAAAAGCTGCATTTTTAAACTGCTGCAGTATGCAGGTCTGCATAAATTTTGTGTTATCTAAATAGGGAACACATGAGACAGACAGAAACAAAGTGAGAGTGAGTGAGAGAGGTAGAAAGCAAGTGACCAAGAATGTGTGTGTGTGTGTGTGTGTGTGAGGTCTGGCAGATGCCTCTCTCACTCTGACAGGCTGTCGGTACTGAAGCGTCTCACTCTTTCAGACTGTCTGTCTCTTCAGTTCTCTTGGGATACATGAGATTCACTCTCTCTCTTTCGTTCTCTCACTTTCACTGCAGTGAAGGGAGCGACTGGCCACTTCTATAGCCTTCTTTCCATCAATAGCATCTGTTTTAATGCAGGTATATTTTTCCAGACCAGCGAGTGCAGTGAAATATGAATTTTATCTTATGATGATAAAGGGGTTTGGGAGTCCATTATCAATTTTGCTTTTTCACTATTCAATATATCCAACCCCATACAGAGCTGGCCACCAGATCCTGGGTAATGCATTTCAGATTGACTCTGTGTGTGCGTGAGAGAGAGAGAATGTAAAGATAAAAATACGGGAAGGATTTTCCCTTGGGCTTGCTGTGGTTTTATGAACCTTGTTTGAACTTTGCCGTTTCAAATGCCAGGCATTAGCCAACATATCCACGACTGAGAGAAGAGAGGAACTTTCCTCAAAGGAGAGGCCTGCCTGTTCTTACAAAGCATCCTGTAACCCTCCCTTTCCTGAATCTCTTTGGTATCAGGATATTGTGATGCTCTTGTGTGATGAGCAGCTTGCAGCATTGAGAATCTCAGTACCGGCATCACAGCTTTACCGAGAGCATAGACCACTCGGGCTTTAAAAAGAATCTCAATTTCCCCAGCATGGACGACGTGTTTTTCATCAAATTTTCCAAATGACTCTGAATCATCAGTGTGTACTGTTACTGTTTTGGAACCAAGCAGTTAGCACACATGCTTTTGTGTGGTGACCTATGGTGCTCATGTAGGCGAAACAGTTTGTATCCAGCTTGTGACATTTACCAATCCCATTCCTCATTCCTTTTCTTTGCTATGTAAGTGGAAAAAGGCTTAATATAAAAAAGGCGCATATTGATCTTATTGAAGACAGTTATGTGACTCTATAGGTTTAAATCCAATTAGTATGTGGCACACTAATGATTTTATAATGAGCATACTAATGAGTTTCCTCATCCCCTCATGGACTTATAACAACAGGATGTTCACACACAATCCGTTCTTACTAGGGGAGTATAATATATTTATACCATAGTGGTTATCAGCCATTATTAGAGTTTTTTCTGTGTATTGGTTGATATTTGTATATTTAATTGTACATTGTACAATCTGTGCATGTAGATTGCCTTTCTTGCAGTGTTGTTCTTGTTAACTAAAACTATTAGTTATTGTTAACTAAAACTAACTAAGACTATTAAATAGGTTTGTTCATCTCAATAAATCTGAAATAAAGTATAAATATTAGATGAAAAATGGAAATGTTGCCTTTACAACTGACTTAAGTTGAAGTGTTAAAATTACTAAAGCAGAAATAAAAATAGATTAAAGCTGAATAGAAATATTTTAAACCTAATGATAATGACAAAAGCAAATTTACTAAAAATTCAACTAAAATTAAAATGAAAATTGAACAATAAAAGCTTATTCAAAAAGTATTAAAAAGTACTGTAATAATAGATAACACTAAAATAACACTGCTTTGCCATCATTTAACACTCAGTTAATGTTTATAAACACTAATATACAGTATAAATGCTAATATTTTTTTCATACTGTACATTGTACATACTGTAATGTTGTGATAAATTTGAACTTCTTTTAATAGACACAGCATTTAAAAAATGCAGCGCTCATGCTGTGAGTCCCTGAAAAAAACAATAAAAAAACAGCACCAAGATAACCTTATAAACGGCCCCTAAAGCTTACAGTTTTAAGTGCCTATTCCAGGGGTAAAAAAGTGAAATTGTCCTGTCTGTATGTATTGAGGGGGCATGTCATGAGTGTCCTGCAGCATGGACACTGATTGATTACACCTGCTTGCAACTCCTCCCATACTGCATTGCTGCACCGCATTTCCTGTTGTTCGCTGAGCTTCGGCTGTGGTGATGCTGCCTCACGGTCCAGTGCGCTCTGAGTGCTGTCCCTCCCTCTCTCTGCTGTTAATGCCACTTCTGCTTGCATGTGTAAAGTATTGATCTAATGGCCTGCATGTAGTCAGACAGCTGTGCTTGATTCAGAGCAATTGACCAATGGCTTGGGGAACGAGAGAGTGATGGGAGACTGCGTGTAGATGGAGATGACAGATATCTAGTAGGACATTCACGGAATGACGCATGGGAAAGCACAGCTTCTGCAGGCAAATACAGAATTTAACCTTTCAAGCAGATGTGTTTGACGTGATCAAAACATGCTGAGGGATAGCGGAGAGCAAAAGGCTCTTTTATAGTCCGTCCACATCTGTAGTACACTGCATGTGCAGAATGTCAATGTGGAGTCTGATTTAAAAGATACTGTAGCTGCCTACTGTAGCTGACCCTCAGACAAGAATATACACACACATACACACATTTATTCTTCACTTCTTGGCCTGCTTGCCCATGGCACAGACAGTGTGAGCAGGTGGTGAGGTTGGAAAAGGCCCTCGGAGGTTATCGTGCCATATTGCAAGAGATTTTTTTTCCACCTTGTCCTCGTTTTTGTATGAGCATGAAACTCTTAGTCCTCAAGATCTTTTGATTCTTTTTCAAATTTTGAGCAAAAGAAGCTAGTTTACATCTAGAGTAAATCTCAGTGGCTCTTCATAACATGGGCGTCTCTCTTGTTGGCATTATGAGAAATCTAATAATTCATCCTCAAAGGATTACACCAGTTGATCTATAAATTGATTTGATTCAATGGAAACAAACAGATGGAAGGTATTATTATTTTTTACAGCAAATCACAGGTTGTAGTTTATAATATAATGATTTATAAAATACTCTACAAACATCCATACTTTCAGTCTCAAAATGCAAATGTTGCTCCCAATATTCATTCATCTCTGTGGCATTTCACAGTGGAGCATCAAGCTGATCTGTTTATTTGCATAATGATTCATTATGTAATCTGGATTATGTTCAGTCAAGTGCATACTCATATTAGAGGCTCGTTTGTCATTGAAATATGTTGGAGCATATTACATTGAGCATTTAATCATGTTTTGTGTTCTTAATATCATCATGCAAACAACGTGCCACATTTTCGAAGGCCCAAAGGCCCAAAAATGAGTAGACTTTAATCATTTTCTCAACTTAATGTTGTGGCTAACCCTGTTCCTCTCTCTGTGGAACACAAAAGTAGAATTTTGAGGAATTGTCACAGCTTTTTTTGCATACTCATTGACCCTTCGCAAAGAACTGCCCCCTTCGTTACTGATGCTATGTCCACTCTCACACTATACATGTTCTCACACAGTGAAAACACACCTACAGACATGACAGAGTAGGATAATTTAGTTATGAAACAAAGTCTCAGCTTTCAAATTTTGCCATTTTTTAAGAAATTCAACAATAAATACCATTTTGTGGCTCTTTAATGTGCTGTGACAGATTGCTGTAGAGCCTCAGTTCAAGCGGCACATGAACCGATAATCTTCTCCTCCTCACTAGCATGACGTAAACATGAATGAACACCAGAAGGTATCTTTTTTTCAACCATGGAAATCTGTCAATACACACCATTTGAATGTTTTGTTCGACGGACAAAAATGGCAGATTCGGTGTAATGATTGGTCAGATCACCTGTCAATCAAACTCCCTAAAAAAGGGTAAGTTGCAAAATCAAAAATGATAAATGGCATCTCAAAAGTTGAAGCCAGATTTCAAATCAAATATGGTGCCACAGGCTGGATGTCAATAATATCAAATTATTGGATTGCACATGAACAAACATCGTTTGATTTGAGAATCAGTAATGACTTAAATTTTGGTTCATTCATCACATAGCTACTTTGAAATTCACAAGTACTACTTTTTAAAAACTTTATTTATTTATGGAGTTTGACATGGTGCTTTATACTGTTGTGCTAGTTTAGAGCTATTGAATGGAGAATTTTAAAATATTCATATATTCTTATTTATTTCTTGCAATTAAGATGAGAAGACAATTTGAGTTAAATTTAATGTTTATTGTTTGACAAAAGCTGCATTATGCTACACGCCCTAAAGGTGCAGTCTAGTCATTCCAATAGGAATCGAGAGTTTCGTGGGAGGGCAAAAAGTTCTCATGCAGATTGAGGTCATGTTCAAGTTGGACTTGCAAATTCAACACACTGACCAACAGAAATCTGCTTAGTTTGAAAGTGACTTTGTGTAATTTATCTGTGTTATTATATTCTGTTGACAATTTATTTTACAATTGCCTTTTTTTTGTCTTCAAAATGTTGCTAAAATTGGTGACTTGAAGCTGTATACCATTCCCTGCTGGTTGCATAGCTTGTGTGACCTTTGGGTGACTACTTTCACATTTTTCAACCCCCTTCGAAACTGGAGCTCCTTGTGAGAGGCTACCATCATCTATCCAGCCCCAATCAGCCACACGCCAGCCTTCTAAAGAGCAGAAACCTGATCGTGCCATGTTGTTTTTCTTTCTCCCTTCTATCCAAGCCGGCTGTGCAATCGCTCTGGGGAAACGCTGTGATTTGCTCCACTGGGTTTGATATGTGACAGCCACTCGTAGCTGCCTGCAAACAAGCCCAATTCCCTCATAGACCAGTGTGCCCACGTTGGTCCATGCCTGAGCAAGTATCCTATCTCCGTCTTATGGACAAGATACCTGGATTCAATTACAGTCCTGCTAAACATTTAGAATTCACCTACCCGTTGAAAACCAGGTGTTAGAGGAGCAGGCAATTGGAGATAGTAGAAGATGTAGTAGACGGTGTGAAGAAGGTAGTGAGAACAACCACAAACATTTCATATGAGACATCTGTACACAATTGCTTGACCCACATAGCACCCAGATCTCTTGAACAAATTTACATTCCAATATCTGTGCCATTGCACTGAATGTGTTGTTGTCAAGGAAGCTAGTTATACATTTGTCAGCAGTTTAACTTTTTAAGGGGTCTTTAAACTATTTCATAACCAGGACCTTGCAAATATTATGCTCCTTTTGTTAAAATAATGTTAGATATATAAATTAATCTATTTATTTTATAAAATTATAAAGATTCAATAGAATAAAATAATCATGATTAATTTAATGATGTCCGGTCTATAAAAGACAAAGAAAAAGTAATAATTACTTTTTTTTCCCCTCAAATTTTCTTTGGACCCTCAAGCATTCCAGTGCGGACCCCACGTTATATAATGTGGCTTGTTTTTCTTTCCATTTTCCAGTTAGATTCCATTTTTTAGAAGGTGCCTCTGATGTTTGCATCTCAAATGATACTCAGTCAAATGATACTGGACACTACAGCCTTTGAAGTAGTGTGATGTGTCCTAAACCTCACACATGCAAGTGTAAGAATCTGAGATTGGGACAGATTGTGACCTATTTTCTTTTGTCTCAGTTCAGATATTTAAATCTGTTCTCCCTGGCCAGTCTCGCTGAGAGAACGTCAGAGCGCATGAATGTGAGTCGGATGGCCACAGTAGAGACGGCATTCAGATCTCTCTCTGTTCAATTAATGAACATCTGGTCTTGATCCACAGAGGCTCCACCAATCCAATCACACTTTTCCCAGGCCAGATTTTGCTGCTCTTTATATTTGAAGAAAGACGTTTCGTCATATGAAAATCAGCTTTATAGTCGTTTACAGAGAAAGGTTGGCATGTGTCGTTGTTTGTGTTGGTTAGGCTAGGTTTTTAAAGGATCACGCAAAACTGAATACAAATGGTAATCAGAATCAGAGTGTTTCTTTTGTGTTATCTTTATAGTTTATACTTGATCCATCTTGAGTAAACACTATTATTACATTCCAAATGTTCACGTTTATAATTCTCTAGCTATTAGATTCCCATTTACAGGAAGAGATGCTGCTTTATTGTGATTGATTTCTTTCATCATGTCTATTTACAGCTCTCTTTTCTTGCTCTGATCTAATTTATATTTATATATTCTTACAGACACTTGCTAATTGTATTCAGGTGGTGTTTATAACACACATTTAAGTGAATCTGAGGTTACATCAGGATATTGTATTAGTATACAGTAACATTGCTGTTCATATTTGCCTCAATATGAGATTTTAATTTAGGGATTAATAAATGTGACACTGTGGATTTTAAGACAATTTGGGAAAGCATTTGAGGAACACACAAAATCCTTTCATATCACTGCTAAGCCTATTAATGGCAATTACACAACAAAGAGCTGGCAGTGCGTGCATTATTGGGAGAACGCCACCAAAGTACTTCCTGTGTAGTGTACCATCTCTGACAGCTGCAGACTCCAGTCAAGCAGGACGATTTTCTTCAGTTTCATTCTGAAATGGAGAAATTCACCTGAAAAGCCTGCATGCTATCTGATGGGAATTACTTCCTCAGATATCACATAATCAGACTCCTTTGTCATCATGTTTTTCTCACTTTATTAATTGTTATGTCTTTGTCTTTCTATAGTGGAAGATAAATCATATAATGGGGAACTGGATCTGGATGGGATTGATGAAGAAGAAATTGGAAAGGTATGTAGTTTCATTAATGGATTTATGGTTAAACTCTTATATTCACTTGACTTGCACTGCTTTTTCTGGTAAAAAATATCTAAACATCTTTACAAGAAGATACATTTACTTAAATCAAAATTCTGTTAGGTAATAAGACATAAATCTCACAAAATGTTGTTGGATTTATGCTTATGCTGAAAGCATGTGTTATGTCTTATGTGTAAAAACAAGACAAAAATACTAATTAAGTGAAAAAAAAAAGATTTTGCTGTGTTGTTCTCTGAAAATGGAGCTTGAAACTTTTATTGAACTTTAGCAGGTCATGTGAAGTTCAAGAAACTGTCTGATGTTCTGCATCCTGGATTTATAAATGATCACCTCTTTGCATTAATTATCAGCATAGGCCTGTTATCTTCTCTGCAGTACATTTTGAATGAGATAGAGGTGGAGGCCAAGACAGAGCTGTGGATGAAACAGAACGAGGAATATTTGAGGGAACAGAAAGGTAAGCGAATAGGAAAAGAACAGCTTAATGCATTTATTAACACAAGCTCATACACTCGATCTGTGCTGACTTCAGAGGCAAGGGACTGCTCAACCACAGAGATAAAAATTCAGTGAAAGGAAGGATTTTATTTTTAAATACTGGCACAGTGAACTGCTTCCTGCTATTTCATCCCACGACTGAACCGTGTAAGATTAAGTTTGATTTTTTTTTTTTTTTTTTTTTTTAAATATTGACCTCCTAAAATTAATCTGCTCAACATTATAAGAGTTTGTTGAGTTTTTAAAGCCCTTTATTTTTTTTTATTGATTTTTGTGTCTACTCTAAAGCACTCCATTTGATAAAGCCATTGTGTCTCTCTATTTTGCTTTATTTTTTTTCAGAAAAAGAGGAGAGAATAGCTAAAGAGAAGGAACAAGGGACCTATAAGGAGAAGGTGAGTAAGTTGTGAGTGTGTGCGTCTGCCTGGGCTTCCCTCACATGTCGGGGTATTCAGACACTCGGCAGCTGCAGGTCCTAGGAGACTGTATACTTTCCATTTTAACTTCACTTGCTCCTCTGGTTTCACCCCAGGCTCTCAGTGTCGCCTCTCCTTAACCTGTCTGCTCTGACATCTGCACCGTGACTCCCAGTCGGGGTTGGATTAGCCGGCCCTGCTCTGCACCTCTAATGAGTTGCCTTGAGCCTAATAGCAATTTCAGGTACAGTAGTCCACTTGCTGACTGTGAAGAGACTTGTTCCACTTTGCTAATTGAGGAACATGGTCAGCGGTGACTAGATCAGATGGGCTTGATAGCTTTTCCAGACTACTAATGGGATTCTGTCACTTTGCTGTTGACAGCTGTTAGTCTGACATCATTATATCAAGGCCCAGTGGGGAAAATGCACTGTTTAAATGAGACCCAGATGCCCAAAGAGATATAAATGATCACTTACTTAAGTTACCAGTATGCTTTTAGCCTTCAGAAATGTTTTTAGAAAGCCAAAGGACTCTATGAATAAGAGCCATGTAAGCACTGACTCCAATGTTTGCTTTTCACTGTAAACAACTCCTATTCCAATTTGTCTAGCCAAAGAAGTCGTCCAAGAAGCGAGAGCCCATCCTGGCCAGCACTGCAGGAGAGGCCATAGAGAAGATGCTGGAGCAGAAAAAGATCTCCAGTAAGATCAATTATGATGTTTTGCGGGACCTCAACAGCAAGAGCAGCGGGAGCAACGCCACCCAGCAATCCGAGGATGTGCCTGCCGTTGGCTCTGGGCGCAAAAAGCTGACCCGCCGCAAGAAGCAGCCAAACAAGAGCGATCTTGGCCTCGCTAAACCTGCAAGCCTCATGGGCAAGAGGTGAGGATTTAATGAAGAGTGAATCTGTTGTTTATTTTTAGTTTTTTCACTTGGTTACTGTTGGCTCTTGGTGCGCTTTGCAACTTTTTTCTTCTTTTTCACTCCCTGAAACCACTAAGTCTGTCTTTATGTAGTAACAGGGACCTGCTCCAAGAGGCAAAGAGACTCTTTTGTTCCTCAGACAAAGGACATGATCAAAAAGGCTGTTCCTTTGCCCTTGGAGGACTACATTTTTCTTCTTGTCAGCTTCCAACATTTTGTCTTTGCTTTGCTCCTTTGGCTGACCTTCATAGTCATTTCCACCAGGAGAAAGCTTGTCATCAATTCAGTGCCAGGACTGTCTGTCTGCCATCACCTGGCACCCTGTAGTGCATGCTGGGAGCCTGCCCCTTCTCCAATTAATAGTCCTCCAGGGCTCCAAACGTCCCTGTGAGAGAAGTAATGAATATACGACAGACGGAGCGCAAGATCACGACTTCTACACTTTGGCGTTGAAAGATAATTTCTCATTGTGTGATGTCTTTCCTCCAGTCCATTTCGTTAATGATAATTACTAATTTCATACTGAATGGCGAGATGATGATGAATCAGACATATGAACGCTGTCGGAGACTCATATCCTGAAGCTTCGAAAAGGCAATTTACTGACCCCTTTCTTTTCAATCTTATATTCATGAACGTGTTTGAAACAAACTATACATCTCTCACATTGCTTTTATTACCTTTGCGTTTTTTAAAATCTAAATATAGTGGATATCCTGAAGATATAAAAACATAGCTGACTAGTGTCGTCACTCTTTGCCTGGTGGAAATGCAATATATTTTTTTAATTATTATTTTTGCTACACTACCATTCAAAACTTTGGGGTTGGTAGGATTTTTAAATGTTTTTTAAAGAGAAGTCTCTAATGCTCACCAATTCTGCATTTATCAATAAAAAAAATGTAATGTTTGTTCAACTTTATTCACAGTTTAAAACAATTGTTTTCAAGTTGAATATATTTTAAAGTGTAATGCACTCCTGTAATGGCAAACAGAATTTTCAGAATCATTACTCCAGTCTTGAGGACCTTCATTATCTTTCAGAAATAATTCTAAGCGGATTTCTTATTATCAATTCTAAAAACATTTGTGCTGTGTAATATTTTTGTGAAAAATCCAATAATTTTTTTTAAACTGTAGAATAGACTCGAATAGTTTTATATCAATGTAAAAAAAAAAAAACTGACCCCAAACCTTTGAATGGTAGTATATGTATTTTCCCTATTTTATCCCAGAATTCCATGTTAAATTATATTTGTATGTCCTAAAAGCCATTTTCAAATTTACTTACTTCATTTGTTAATTTAATACCAATATTTGTTCATGAAAATTCTCTAGTTTTGCAAGGCGTGATGTAAGTCACCTTGCTTGAACTGTTGTTTGCCCCATCAGCTGGCAGAAAAGCAAAGGCCAGTGTAAAAATATTAAATTATCATAATCTGATGACACTGTGGAACAAATTGGATGATAAACTTGAATTTAGTTCCAGCTCCAGTTGAGAGAGCTTGTTGAAACATGGGAACATTTGTAATGAGCTGTCATGGGAGGGCAAAGAACTTTAGTTTTGTTGCCACGAAATATCTGTCTAAGATATTTCATGCAGTACTTTTAGAGATAAATGGTTCAAAAGAGCCAGTAGCCACTTTTCTCTTCTGAATTGACTAAGTCTGCAGAAATGTCTACGATTGCCCAATTGCTCATTGTTCACAATGCATGCAGTGCTCTCTGTCAGAAAACTTGCACTCCAACTGATCAAATATTTCTTCAAAGATATTTTCTTATATGAGCTGTTCCATAAGTCATTTTTGGGCCTGAATAGATCTATTTGTCATAGATCTATTTTTCTAGGGCCTGTTGTTACTCTTCTTCACTGCCTTGAGTAGCTGACAAGACCCCCTTGATGCTCTGCTAACCAGGTAGAATTGGTAACATCCCTCCCCCTTTACCAGCCTCACACACCAGCTGCCAGATTGAACCTCTGCACGACCTCCAAACGCACAACAGTGGTGAATCACTCCTAAAGGATAAGAAGATAATTGCCCTCCAGTTCCTTTTCTTTAATTTCCTTCCTCCTTTTTCACCTCTTCAAACCTTTTTCCTTTTCTACCCTTGTCTTTTAGTAAAGGCTTACTGTTCTTAAAACTGCTGGGATTTGCTTTTTGAAGTGTAAATCTGATCTCGGTGCGCGGGGATGACCTGTCTATGCCTCTCTTCTCGGCATACCTCAGAAAAAGTGACAGCCCGACAGAACGCTTCACCTCCCAGCTCCAGCGTGCTGCCTGATCGTGTGTCTGATCCTCGTTTTACAGTAACAGCTCCCACTTTGAAATCAGACTCTCGATTTGAGGTGCAGCATCAACCCTGGGGACTTGGGAGTGAAGTATATGTATTTCTGCTCTCTACCAGATCCAGTCTGGTTTTTTAGCTCCATGACAATGTGAGTGGAGATTGATTTGTAAATGTTAGCTTAAGGTCAGACGATGAGAGTTATTCCTGAGATGTGCTTTCTACCAGGCCTATACTGTCATTTATTTTGCCTGGCACATACGGAAATGGCCAATGAGCCTGGGTTCCCTGATGCGTTTCGCAGATACCTCCCTTTCTGTGTGATCCGACTCAGTTTCCCACACTAAAATGTCATTGTTTCCACCCTAACGTTAATCCACTTCCAGCAGTATGGCTTTTCGCTTATTATTTCTGCGGGCTTTCAATGTCCATACTGTTAGACCCCATCGACTTGCGTTCTAGAGGGCAGGAAACCAAGGCAGCCGACTCTGGAGTGTGTCATTCGGTCTGTCTCAATGAAGCTCCTTGTCGCCAAAAACCCTTCACCACCTCCTAGCAACAAGAGCAGCAGAATGAGTCATTTTGTTTGTTTCTAGCATGGTCACATTGACCCAGGACCAGCGTGGAACCGCTTGGCTGTATAGCAAAGTCGTTCTCTAAAGACTTTTGAGACAGAAAATCTCTTGTGGTTGTACACGTAGGCCTAAGTGAGATAAGGCAGTAGGAAGGAATTCTTAGGATCATCTTGTGCCTAGTTCTCGACCTCTAAGCTCGGTGAAAAGGTTTTAGGCCGGGCCTCTCAGCATGGAGGGCTCTATTGTTCGAGGATGCCATTTATCAGTGGGTTGAGATCTGTTAGTCCAGAGGATGTCTGGTGGTGGGAGTAAAGGAGCCACATCCTGCTGATGGGAATCATGTTTAGTCGAGGTAAAGCAGCTGGATTGTTTCATTTAATATAGCGAGGTCCCTAGAAATAACTCTGTATTTTAGAGTGGCTCAAATGAAATAACAATAAGGGAAGGAAATCCATAGTTGGTCATAGATCTACAAGACAACCCAAATATTAGCGTAACTTCTGCTTGTAATAGCTGTAGTTGATCATTTTGGTGCAAATATTTTGGCTAAAAATCGACGAGACCACACTTTTTTAGCATTCGTATTTTCCCATTCATTTTCTCAATTGGGAAAAAAACATGAGCTAAAATGCCCAGCTCCAACTTTTTTGAAGCAAAAATACTTGAAAATCAGAGAAAGTGCACTAATGTTTTTCACAACTTAATTAACACTGTGGCCCATGAAGCATTGCAAATGACAAACTACTATTGAATTATCAACATTTATTATAAAATATGTAATTTAAAGGGCACCTATTATGCCCCTTTTTACAAGATGTATTATTGGCCTTGGGTGTCCCCAGAATGTGTCTGTGAAGTTTCAGCCCAAAATACCCCACAGATCATTTATTATAGCAGCTGGAAAATTTCATTTTTTGGGGGTGTGTCTAAAAAAGAGCTGTATGGCTTTAAATGCAAATGAGCTGCATATTCCCGCCCTGTCTCCATAAGAGGGCGTCGCGTATATGTCTCTCTGCATTGCATATCTACAGCAATAAACAGCCGGTATAAGCAACGTAACTGAGAGTGAGAGAACCGTGGTCAGCCGTACTTATGGGAAGTCAAATGCACTGAAAGTGGGACGAAACAGCCCGATGTTACAGAGCTTGCGCGGCGCTGACCTGTCATCGGCATCAATGAACCGAACTGTGCTTCCGAACGAATCTCGCGTTACGAGCGGTGCAAACTAATCTCACAAGCACTGCGCTGATCAGTTAAAAATACTTAATGTACACACACAAATATGGTTAAAAAGCTAAGCACTATAACGTTGAAATTCACACAGGAGTCTGGAGTGATACACGTATTTAGGTAGATTTTGAGGCGCATTACCTTGAAAAATGAAAGTAATCCAGAGTGTCCTCAGCAGCTCAGATGTTGGGAGAAAATGAAGACTCTTATGTGCAGGCTTACATCCAAACACAGAGCACCGGGATTGCTTGCGAGACATTGTTGACGTTACATCTGCTCGAGCACAGAGAAAATTAAGGACAGCGTAACCGCTGAGAGCGGAAACTATAGCAATGCAGGGCTGTCAATCAACCTCTGTGGGTCCAAAATGTGACGTCACACTGCGGTGAGAATCAAAACGGCAGGCCTAGTGAGACTGACTTGGTTTAAATGGGATTAAAAAATGAGGAGTGGGTGGATTTTTAATATCGTAGGGTGGTTGTGTTCACACACTGCCAACACACATTTATGTCCAAACATAAATACATAATAGGTGCCCTTTAATATATTTTAAATGTAAATTAATTGCATAAATAAGTATATATAAACATCTAAGTTGTTTGTTGGACAGACTGATTTGAATATGTCATGCATTTATGGGTGTGGTTCTTTGGCAACATCGACTTCTCTGATTGGTGAACCCAAGGCATTGACTGCTTCAGGATTGTGGGTAGAAAATTTGAGTGTTATCCACAAAAATAAAAATTTCATAGACTCTTGCATTCTACAGATGTACATTCCCATTCAAACTTTGGGGCTGAAAATACAGTAAAACCATAGTGTGAAATATTATTGAAAATAACTGTTCTCTATTTGAATATATATTTAAAATGTAGTTTATTCCTGTGATGCAAAGCTGAATTTTTAGCACCCTTACTTCAGTCTTCAGTGTCACATGATCCTTCATAAATCATTCTATGCTGATTTGATTCTCAAGAAACATTTTTTATTATCAATGTTGAAAACAGGTGTGCTACTTAATACTTTTGTGAAAACCGATACATTTATTTTTCAGGATGTTTTGATGAAAAGAAATGTCAAAAGAACAGCATTTATTTGAAATGACTTATTTGACCTCAAACTGTTGTATGGAAGTGTATATATTATCATAACAGTCTCATATCCCATGTCTTGAAAGGTTTGTACGTTACTGTTAAAATATGGAGAAAATTAATGAGATTTTTTCTTCCAAAACTGGCCTGTTGCGCTCTGTAGACCTCCCCACCGACTCTCCTCTACACCTGTCACTCACTTCAGCAGATGTTACAAGGCCAGAGATCTGCAGGTGATGCCGAGAGGCCATCTTGAAAACCTTGCGAGGTCTCTTACCTTTCCCTTCCATCTGCTCTAGAGTCACAGAGGGAGGTTGACTCAGTCACAGCACACTTCTCAAGCTGTGTCAGCAGGAGTCTTCTCCCACTCATCTTCCCTGACTGACTCCAAACCGTTAATGGAAACTGCTCTCTCTCCTGGTGGCATGGGGCAGATATGCATGTACAGATGTTATTGTGATTGCAGGTGATTGAACCGCCTGTGCACTTTCCTTGCCACTGCAAAGTTTTGATCGGTTTGTCGAACACAAAGCGCTACAGGTTTTGGGCGAAAGCTGTTACTAAGCAGCAGTCCCTTTGATGAGAAGAAAATTGCTACTTGCTCCATGGAGGCTTCGCGGCATGTCAAATTCTCCGTGTGTGATCGGTTCAGGGCGTTCTCACTCCCACACAATGTTTTGTTTGGTGGTAGGCAATGATCAAGAAGTCGCTTCAACAGCGCCATGGTTGGTGACTGTGAATAATATGAGTGTTGGAGGCAGTTTACAAGATACTTTTAGTGTATTGCACATTTGTGTGTGCATGTATTGTATATGTAATTTTGGGGTGTCTGTTCAAAATGTATACACTATGGTACAAAATTCTCTTATGCTCACCAAAGTAGCAAGTGAAATATTTCATGTTTTTAGTAAGCGTTTTATTTTGATGGATTTTATAATGACTTATTTTAATTAAACATTTGTATGATTTAATTAATTATTAGCTTTTCATTAAACTCATTAACCCCCTGCAGTTCCTTCACAAACCTAGGTTTGGGAAACCCTAATGGAGTTCATGTTGTTAATAACAATGAATGGATTATATTTTCTTAATCTTTGTATTTTTATGTCAATATGGTACAAGTTTATCCTATTTAAATCGATGCAATAAACAAGATACTCAAATGCAAAATGCAAATGACAAACACCTACTGAAAAGTAATCTAAATGTAGTGATTATATTATCCAGATGGTGTTACATATGTTACATTACTAACTACATTTTTTGTCATATAATTTGAAATCAGTAATGGATTACAATTTGTAAGTAACCTACCCAGCTCTGATTCCATAACATATGCAAGTCACAACAGTGAAATCGGGGACAAATCCCACTTCCCATCTGTTGCTCTGGATTGCTGTAGGGTGAGATATAAGTAGGATAATCACACCTTTCTTCTCCTCCATGGATCTTTATTTCTCTCGAAGCCTTGTCCCCGAGTCAGACCCCTGGGGGCCTTCCTCAGTGGCCTGCAGGAAGTGTGATAAGATGCCTTGTCACCACGAGGTGTAGAAACCACTGGGCCCTAATTGTTGCCTCCTCCAGGCTCAGATTGCATGTCTTTCCTCTGTATCTCCTCCATCATGCTAGATCTGAGAGGAGCTGAATGCATAATGGCTTTGTCCTTCAGGAAGAGGATGCTCTGTAAGTATTAGTGGGGAAGCTTTTTTGCTATGTGTTGCTGCTGTTCTCAGTGCAGACAGACTCTGTGTAAGCTTCCCCACTGTTTTAAATGAGTTCAGTGATATTTGATGGTTATTATTGATATTTTGCTAGCTGTGCAACCACTTTGAGATGGAATGAGGTCCACTCCCAACGAGGTAATAGTGGGTTTGGCTATTATAGGTCATTGAAGACTAGCTGTAAAGTAGTTTAGACACTGGTTTGAACACCATTGCCTGATGTTTTGGTTTTGTTTACATTCCTTTTATCCTTCACCTTTTCTTTGACATATTTCTCATGTTTCTGCTTGAAGATATTTTTGAAATGGTTAAAGACTTGGTTTATATTTGTTTTGAGCATGAATAAGTGCAAAAGGGACGGAGTAATCTATATTAATTTTGAATTATTTATGAATATTAGCATTTTATGTTTAGACCTGCCCCTCAATCTGATCTCCAACTGCCCCTACAACTTAAACGCTTATACCCCCAGCTGGAGAGCAGGGATTACAGCTGCGTAGTGGCACCCAAAGCTGGTGGAGAGCCTCTACCCATTACACTTCTCTCCCCCCTTAGATTTATTTACACAAAGCCAGCTGCCGTGTGATATTGGCTCAACAGAATTATTACTTCCCCCTGTCAGATTTCATCGACATGCATTATTGACAGACTGGCATATGGGCCCGGCGGAGCAGAAGTGCTCCCTCTGAAATGGCTGGGCCAGTTTTTTTTCCCCTTTTTTTTAAAATGAGATCACACTAAGAGCCATTTAAATGTGTTGCCTAGCTACAAAGCCCATAAGAACACATCAGTAATAGTGGAAGTGTTTGATTTCCGTCCTACAGCATTCAATGTGTTATATATAATCCATATGTGAATAGACTGTTAGCTTTGGTTCTCAAATACATGCTTTGCTGCTAGAATTACATATATGTAGCTGGAAGATGAGGAAACAACTGTATAAGTTTAGACTAGAAGCACCAAAGCTTTTATCAAAAAGCCATGAGAGGCTGTGCATGAAATTGATTCTATCTTAAGTAGGCCATTCTATGGTATGATTATAGACATCAATGTTCAGTAAATACTTTTATTAATAATCATCATATGTATTATATAATCTTCCACCAAATAAAATAGTTTGTTAGCTTCAATGTTGGCTGTTTATGGTTTCCAAGCAAGCATTTTTATATAAAATGTATGGATATAGTTTTGAATTTGTGGTTGCACCTCATCCATTTGGAATTTAGTGGATTTTAATCATTAGTGCATTGATATGCATTCATATTTATGAATATGTTTTTATATCATATATTTATGATTATAATTATTGTAATATTGTAATGGGTATTAAGCATAGTATTCATTTTTGTTTGAAAGAAATTGAATCTATTTAATCTAATACATTAATCGAAGTCCAACCAGGTTCAGTTATGTTTATATGCTTATGGAAACGTGTTTGGATTGCATACTGAACAACTCTATATGCTTTTGTTTGCTCGCTCATTTATTTAAAGCTTTGTCTGTCACAGACCTGATGGTGTTTACATCAGTGCTTCATTCTGCCTTTGAAAGAGTCCTGGGAGATCCTAGGAAATTATTGATGACAGAGCAGTGTTGGGATTGATTGTTAAGTGGGCAAATTTGTCTTGCATGAATTCGCTCCATTAGCCAGCTCATTCACCATCTGGCCCAGGGTGGGAGTGGGCTGCCGGGGGGTGTGTGAAGCCTGGCGTAAGGACTGGGCGTCCTCACCAGCTTCACCCATTCAGCCCTGAGGGCACCCTGTCTGACCTGTGGAATGGCCCATTTTTACCTCCTCCTAAGAGGTCACGAGAGGGACACCCAAAATGTAGCACTTTCAGTTAAGATGTCACAGTTCCAGTTCTGTTCTGCAGATGTACCGATTTTGACTTCACACTTTCGCCTGGTGCCAGGCACCTGTGAAAATCCTGTGAGAGGGAAGCAATGCACAGATGCTACTTAATGTTGCAAACTGTGAATGTACTTCAGACCTCCTGTGTACAGTATATCTAAAGATAATTCAGTGTTTAGCCACTATGGTTTTGCTAGGCTGACAGACTTTTCTCAATTTAATGAAATGCATTACTCAGTATATTTAACTCAGATTCAGCTGTTTTGGTCCTGCTGAAAGATCATCCTCTTTTTAAGTTGGAGATAAAGATTTCTTTAGTCTTAGGGCAAATCTGGAAGCTTTGGTTTACACATGCAAACTGATTAATCGCCTTTATGATATCTTAGTCTCAGATGAAGTTCTGACAGTATCACAGTCATCATTTAAATTTTGTATGTAAATATGTCAGAATGAACAGTCTTAAATGCCAGTCAACGCTGTCAGTCGTGACCAAAGTCTTAGCTATATGTATATCTCACAGACTGACATAAAAGATGTTGATGTAGCACAGTCTGTATGTTCACTCCAAACAATTCTCAAAATACATATGTTCAGGCTGAGAGCATATTTCATAATGACACTGTACTTTATCTGTTACAGTGATGCTAAATGATAAACAAAAATTGTCCCAGAAGCATTTTGTTATTTTATACTGTTGAAAAGTTTGTGGTCAGTAAGATTAAATGAATAAATAAATAAATAGACTTTCTTTTAAAAAGTGCTTTTGTTCAGCACAAATGCACTAAATTGATCAATAGTAAGAATAAAGACATTTTTTACTAAGTTACAATGAAAAACAATCACAAAATTTCTTTGAGCAGCAAATCATCATATCATTTTCTGAAGGATCATGTGATACTGAATACTGGAGTAATGATGCTGAAAATTCCGTTTTGGAACATTTTAAGATATATTAAAGTAGAAACTGTTATTTTAATTTTTAATAATATTTGACTTACTGTTTTTACTGTATTTTTGATCAAATAAATGCAGCCTTGGTGAGAATTAGAGACTAAAGAAACATTAAAAAATCTTACAAAGCCCAGTCCTTTGAACAGCGATTTACAGTGATGTTGCTGATAAGTGACAGTGACATTTTAATGTTTAAGCCATCAGTGTCTAAAAGTTCAGAGAATCAAGACCCTTTTCTGTAACCAAATTTATATTCACAATGCACTAATTCATACTAATGAGAAACGGCATACAAAAACTGAAGATCATTTAAACAAAAAGACTGTGTAAGTTCAACCGACCTTGTTCACAATCTCATGTCTTACTTATTTGGTTTGTGGCCTTAATGTGACCCCTGTTTTTGGCAGGCCAGTTGCCCAGCAAGATGCATTAGCAAACGCCACTGCATCTCACTCCACTGTAATTCACACTTAGCTCACAGAGCAAACACACACCTACTGACATCATCGGTCTTTTACGCTTCGCTTTTCAGAGTATACTCACACAACACTGAATGTGTGCTTATACGGGACCCACATTTTGACCTGTAACCTCCAAACACATACAGGACGCTCACGGTTCCCAGCGGTCCAGGTCACATGCCAGAGGCCATTCAGCTCAGTGTCACTCTCAGTCATGTGTGTAATATGTGAGTGTGGCACCCAGGAGGCTTATGGGGGATTGGGTTGTGATGTGGTCAGCCCCTGCCGGGCATGAAGGGGCAGTGCTGTGGAAACAGAGACAGAGAAGACCAGAGTTCAACAGTCATATTTAGAGCTTGTCCTGAAGATACACATATCTGAATGGTCCTGTTGTCTGTCTACATTCTCGCATTTTCTCTCTCTCTCTTTCTCTGCCGCTCACTGATCTGACATCTCTGGGCTGCAGATGCCCGCTATTAAATGCATAAAAGAGCTCTTGAAGAATAATTGGATGTGTTTACAGTGTTTTGCCCATCTGACACTGGAGTTTAGGCTGATCATTCTGCCTGGTTAAAGGGCCTCGGTGCCGCCCGTGAGCCGAGCCAGCTGATTGTAATGTGTTTAGAGAAGAGCAGACGGTCTGTCATAAATTGCATCAGTGATTTATAGAGGCGGGCATGGGAGGGTCAGTGTTCACTGTACTCCTGAGCCGGTGGATGTCTGTGTTCGAGCGAGAATGTCTGACGTGCATCAGATTGAGAGCTAATGGCTCTGATCCAAATCTTGATGAGCTGCTGTCTTCATAGGCTGCCTCCTTTAAAAACACTGTGTTCTGATGTCTTCCATTTAATAGCATGATCACATTAGCAAAACTTCAGTGAAATTTTATAGACAAAGTGGTTCTATTGTCAATAGTGTAATGATGCATTAAACACTGCTTATCATGTCAACATGTCATCAAGAGTCTGCGAAAAAGGTCCAATGCTAAACTAACTGAATACTATAATAAAATTCATAGTACACACAAAATAATGAGCGAAATAGTCTATTGTTGTCTACGTTTTTAGTATGGAATAAAATATATATAAAATGTTTAGTGCTGTCTTAGATTTTGGCCTAATTGAGTCATTATTTTACCGGGTTGTCAGCTTTGTTATGGGGAGTTAAGGAAAGTGAATCTTGCTGTATGGACTACCATGCAACATGGACACATAGTACTGTCTGACAGAAATTACTGAAAGCTGCCTGATATTCTCCTTGGCAGCCCATGTAAACTGCAAAATTGAATCTGACCACAGGCAGCTGTTTTAGTCTGAGCACTTTGAGGCGTTCTTTACCTGTCAGTCATTTTGAGCAGCCAGGTTAGCTGACATTGTGTTTGGAGGACAGGACTTGTGGAGACGGGCGGTCTAATTCAGTAGCAGAAGTTAGTGAAGCAGCTAACATCCCCCTTAGCACCTTTAAAACAAGGTAAATAACAGTAATTACTTTACTTTTATAGCAGATGCTCTTTACTGGTAGTGTTTTGAGGACCCACTTACAGCTCAGTCGACTCCACACAGTAAAATTATATAAGAAAGGAAGACTTGTTGTTTACAGAGAATATATCTTGAATTAGGTTTATTTTCCTTATCTTTGTGATAAACAGCTTTTTTTTTTTAATTTTTAACATTTCGGGCCCTATCATACAGCTGGGGCTATGCGGCGCCAAGCGCGACGCAAGTGTTTTTTGCTAGTTTCATTTTCACGTCCTGCGCCACGTTGTTTAAATAGCAAATCCATTTGCGGCCATTTGTGCGCCCATGGGCATGCTGGTCTGAAAACGAGGTGTGTTCAGGCACATTGTTGGCGCGTTGTTATTTTGAGGCAACTGAAATAGACTGCACCATTGGCCAACTAAAACCTGGTCTAAAGTAAATAGCGCAATATTCTTTTTGTTATTTAAAGAGCCTGTAATACGCGCCTTTAGAGAGAAATGCATCTTTATTGATTATGATTAAGATTATAATAAAAGAGTTTTTGTTTAAACATTTTTTTCATTAAGTGATAATTTAAAGCTTTCTATAGATATATTTATCATGTCTGTGAGGCATGTATTCACTCAGCTTCGGTTCATTTTTGTGAAGCGCTCCTGTTCAAGACGGCAGAAAGCGCATCATGTTTGTTTTCTTTGTTTTATAAAAGAACTACCTTTTGTTGGTATTGTGAGTGCACACAAATACAAGTAGACCCTTTACAGATCCGAATGATGTATTACTCTTATCAAAAAAAAATAAAATGACGGCGTAGGCTATTTTAATTTGCTTCCACTGAAAAAAATCCAAAACTGGTGCCTCCATGTCCTGCAGAGCGCGCTTTAGCTTGCACTCTCCGCACAAACTTAGATATAGGCTAGCGCACATTATTATTATAGCAGGTTTAACGTTTAAACATTGTTATATGCTTGAACTGTTTTAGTATATCTATAGATTTTATTTTAGGCAAGTCGTGATGATATGAGAAGGCTAAACTGATCAAACATAGGCTATGATCGCTGGCCGCTTGGTCGTTACTTTAAAAAAAACTAAAACTTATAGGCTATTTAACAAACAAAAATACTCCAAACGTTTTTCTAAATTAACTTAATAAAAAAACAAAACGAAATATAATAATTTTGCCATTACACCCAAAACTGAACTATTTTAATAGCCAAAACAGTAGGATAAACTGTTTTAGGAGAAGAGGGAAAAAAAGACGGGCTCGGGTCGGACTCGGGCCGGTAATTCTGATAAGCTGTCGGACGTGGGCCGAGCTAGGGCCTGAGCGTCTCGGGCCAGGGCCGGGCTAGGGCCTAAATTTGAGGCCCGTGCAGAGGCTCAATAGTGCCTCAGCAGAACCACAGGCTGATCGCTTCCATGCCATTCCTCACTGATGCTGGAATCTGTGCTAAAGGAGCCCTGACAAAGTATTGAGTGCATAAATGAACATACTTTAAAGAACTTGAACTTTTCTGCTTTGCAAATCCTTTTTTTGATTGATCTTAGGAAATATTCTAATATTTTGAGATACTGGATTTTGACTTTCATGAGCTGTAAGCTCTAATCATCAAAATTAAAACAAAAAAACTTTTGAAATGTCTTACTTTAAATGTAATGAATCTAAAATAGATATGAAAGTTTCACTTTTTGAAATACAGTTTTTCACAATATTCTTATTTTTTGAGATGTACCTGTACTCATAGAATTTACAAGTGGCCGCGCCCATTTTTACGGCAAGAAAAAGGTAGATAGGCGGGTCCACAACACACATACACTCTGCTTATTTCACACACAGAGAACGTGCAGCAGCACACAAACATGCCAAATATAAAAAATTTAAAGATTACAATGTAAAAGATTATTATTGTTTAGGCTACATAAATATGAAAATGCCTACATGCCATAATGGATATTCATTGCATGTATAAGAATTCAATCTAAAGGCTACCTATTTGCTTGCACATGAGCAGCTACTTTCCTCTCTGGAGACGTGTTCAGTCTGTGTGCTTGCAAATTCCACCATGTAAATAGCGAATCCACCATGGTGCAAGCGCAACTGGCTCTTAAAGGGAATGGGAGATGACAATCTGATTGGGTTATTGCACGTTATGCCCAAAACACACCCATTACTCATTAAGAGAATAGGGACAACCCCTTTGGACAATGCGCTGGGCACACTGACTGTTTTTCCTGTCGTGAAACTAGCAAAAGTGGATTCAGACACGCCGTAAGTGCACCTGCACCGTGTGCTTTAGACCATGCGCTTAGATCGTTAAAATAGGGCCCTTCAGCTTTAAATGAAAAAAAAAAAAAAAAAAAAAAAAAAAAATATATATATATATATATATATATATATATATATATATATATATATATATATTATAGGGAAAGAAAGAGAGAGATTTTTTTACTGGAAAATAATTTTTTTTTCTGGAAAATTAGAACTTTTGATTAAGAAAATTATTTTTCGGGCCCTTTATTTGCCCTTGAAGGAGGAAAAACAACCTTTCTGAACCTTCTGCTCAGGCCTTCTGCCTGGCTCATTTTTAGCAGCATCCTCGCTCACTTCAGTTGAGCTGGTGCATTCAGTATTGTAAGATTATCTACGTTTCCCAATCCCCACAAGCAGAGGCATCCGATACACAATATGCTCTAGATTTAACTGGAGGCCATTTCACTTCCATGGCTGAAGATTTGTAAGTGTATTAGTCACACTTGGGTTGTAGATCTGTGCCTCTTCCCAAGACTATTCACTCTGCGAGGCCGCTCGGGGGTGATTGTGTTTTCCAGTAATGTGTTGGATAATCCTAATGCTGGAGTTGTGTTGAGGATATGTGCCAGGGCCAGGACACTGGTGCATGGAGCAGATCTGGCCAGAACAGACTCGAGTGGACTCTGTCTGGCCAGCATGCTGCAGATGGCTAATGTAGGCCGCCACTCCTAATGAGTTACCACAAAGGAAGCCCCTTTCTCAGCATGTACTTTCTCTCTCGCTCACTCTTTCTGTCCTCCTCCTCTCTTTCTTAAGCAGATTAATTAGCAGCACTTGCCCTTATCGGCCAAGAAAGTGCTCTCACTAAGTCCTCGGGGAGATCTCACCAGGGAGGGAAAGTCGCTGCCCAGCTTTTCTGCACTTTATTTTGTGTTTATATGCCTGTGTTAGTGTGTATTCGTGTGGGTTGTTCTGTGTATTTTGACAATATTGAGACTATGTGAAACTGCTTTTGCATATGCAGTGTTCAACAATACTTTTGCAAGTACACAATAAATGTACATGCGACATAACAGAATGGACAGTTTACACCATTCATATTTGTCCTTTGGTACAGCTTTCCAAAATTTGTGGATTTTTGGCTTACATCTTCAGTGGTATTCATTATAAAGTGCCTTAAATCTTTTAGAGGAAACTTTCTATAGACAGTCAGTGCTGTTTTGCATATTACTGTGTAAATGCTTTCCTAGTTATAATGCTGTTTTTATGCACAGTCATTCTAGCACATTCAGGTGAAGCTCTGGGCATTCAAAGGCACCTTACTACGGAAGTTCTAAGCGGCCATGCATTATTATAATTTTTCTGTCTTGTTTTCTCGTGATCACGACTTAATTTTCTCGTGATCACGACATAACGAGTTGTTTTGTCGTTATCACGACTTAATTTTCTCGTGATCTCGACATAACGAAAGTTGTTTTGTCGTTATCATGACTTAATTTTCTTGTGATCTCGACATAACGAAATTTGTTTCGGGTTATCTGGACATAACGAAAGTTGTTGATCTCAACCTAAAAACCGTTTTCTCACGACGTAATTGTAGCTATCATGAGAAAATCAGGGTCGCTATATTGTCTTCGACGATAAAGTTGCAGACCCGACAGCCTCCTTCTCAAGTGTCGAACACTTATGTGTAAGTCGTCAATCACTGACAGACACAGAGCTAAAATGTCCGAGTATGAATATGCATGACAAGTATTCTATCATGGATCAATGTAGTCGGTCACACACACAACACCTTCAATATTTGGGATGGTACTTATACCATATTTTTATTTTTATTATTTCAGTTTGAGTGAGTCCCTGATCAAAGTAAAAGCGAATACGATCATCCATGATGCTGCTTCTATAGCATTTTCTCATGCCGAATAAACAGAGAAAATTAAGTCGTGATAACGACAAAACAACTTTCGTTATGTCGAGATCACGAGAAAACAAGACAGAAAAATTATAATAATGCATGGCCGCTTAGAACGTCCGTACCTTACACAACAAACCACACACTGTTTTTTGTAATGTGAACCGTATTGCATGAGATCGGGCAAAACTGCTTTTAGCCATTATGCCCAAAACTTTTCCAAGTTGAAATGAGACAAGCTCCAATGAGACAAGTGACATCAGTGGTTCAGCCTTGATTTTGTGAAGCTATGAGAAAACTTTTTTTGGAAGTGTGTTTGTAAATTTGTGTTCTGAGGATGAACGAAGGTCTAACAGGTTTGGAACAGCATGAGGGTGAGTAATTTGACAGAATTTAAATTTTTGAATGAACTATCCCTTTAAATAACTCATCTATATATTCTTCTTCTGTCTTATATGTATAAGAATGTGTATAGACAAAACCTTTCGCTGCCATTGTAGCACTTTAAGCTCTAAACCAGTTAATCATAATTGTGACATAAATAGCAGTCTGTCTTCACAGTTTTCACTGGACTAACATGAAGCCAGATCAAGGTCATTCTCATTTCAGGAAGTTCCCTTCTTTCTCTCTCGCCTTCCCCATAAAACTAATTAATGTTTTATACTGGTCTCTTTAATATTAGCCCAAAATAGTGCTGGTGTTTGATGTTTAAATCCAGTCGCTGGGAAGTGTAAGCTAAGCATTTCATCAGCGCCACAGGGCTTCTTTAGCCCCAGTAGTGCAGGTCTCAGTGTGAATCTATTGCTTTAGATATGCCTCAGTAATCTGCTGTGGGGTGGGAGTAAAGAGGGGGCAGGAAGTATGCTTCATATTTTCCTATTTTTAAAAGGAAAATTAGGCCGGTTATGAGCTCTTGAGCTCTTATGTCAATGTATAAGCTGCTCCGAAGAAGGTTGAGGCCACTGAAGATTCACTAAATAATTATTTTATTCTTTCTGCTTTTCTTTCTTTAGACTCCGCCCCTTAATATCATCTGCACCCAAGAAGAAGAGGACAGTAGCCACACCGGTAGGTTGAACGAGTGCCTTGTATTATTACTGTTAATGTTAATATTTTAATACGTTTATTTTAAGTGGTAATCCAACATTACTAAAATGTATTCTTATGCTTGAAAAATTGTTTCAAATGTTAGTAGGCTCAACAATATGCAAAATAAATCTCAAATTTTGATGATTTTAGCCAATAATTCACACAAAACACACATTAGCACAAACCATCGTTAATCTTGTTGCAACCAAGTAACCACCCTCAATACCATGACTGAGGTGCCCTTGAGCAAGGCACCGAACCCCCAACTGCTCCCCGGGCGCTGCAGCATAAATGGCTGCCCACTGCTCCGGGTGTGTGTTCATGGTGTGTGTGTGTGTTCACTGCTGTGTGTGTGCACTTTGGATGGGTTAAATGCAGAGCACGAATTCCGAGTATGGGTCACCATACTTGGCAGTATGTCACTTCACTTGATTGGAACTACAGTCCTGGACATTAAAAATATATAGCAAGAATTTTCTCTCCTGTTTTTGAACTATGCACCTCAATTCATAACCCAAGGTCTAATGTGATTACTGAATGGCATCCCAGTGCAGAACTGTTTGTGGTCAGTTTTCTTGTTGACCTAATGAACAATATTTCATGAATATCAGCTTAGTAGACGTCGAATCAAATTCACTTGACTAACCCTACTTGACTTCAGTGGTAAATCCATCATGATAATCAAATACTTCATAGTTAAATGTCATGGCAGTAAATAGCTAACCAGCATATTTCACAATACAGGGTAAATATGTCATATACATTTAATTGAAAGTCAATATTTGTGATAATGTTCAAGCCACAGAATTTGATGGATTGCATCTGTGGTCGCTGGGTCTTAGTGTCTCTCTTCAAAATAGTCAGGATTAAATAAGCAGCAGTGTGGCCTGAAGTGCATGTACAAATTGACAAAATAGCTTTTGTGAGGCAAAAATCATGCACAATATGATTGCATGGGTCAACTTTGCTCTCGCAATGAAGCCCCCCGCTGTCTCATCCAGGTTGCTGCCAATGTTCTGAACTAAATCAGTTTTATATAATGTATTGTGCCTTTCTCAGAGAGATTCAGAGGAGAGTCATTCTTAACAAAGAAACATTAGATGTTCGCCCTTTTTTCCCCACAAAACAAGAACAAGCAACATTCATGCAGTGCTTGAGACATGCATTAGAGGTCTTAGTTCAGATTTCGTAAGAAATCGTAGAATGTATTAAACAGAAAAGTACTGGAATATTATCTTTTATCTTTTTCTTAATTTTCTTCTTCCTAATGAGATCATTAATGCCCTAGCCCAGATTCTCTAGCCATTATGCCTCTGCTTGTCTCTGTGATCCCAGCCTGGGTTACTCACTCTGGGTGTAACCCACAGGTGAGCTGCAGGGCGTCTTCTAGGCGTTTGCCAAGCTTGGCAGCCCCTATTACAAGAACCCCGCTGCTGCTGTTTCCCCTTAACTGGCACTGCCTGAAGATCGGCCTCACGGTACAGCGGCAAGTCTGTGCTATAATTACCACTGAGACTTTCATGCTCTTCCTCCGTTTTTCACAACATGATAATTGATTTAGGCCTCTGCTTCCCCTGAGCTGTGCTTCCTTACACAGATACCTGCTGGGAAATGTAGCCCTGATTCACTTGGGCTCGTTCTTGTTTTTTTCCTCGACTGTGTAGAATCACTATTTTTAGTTTTTTTTTTTTTTTTTTTTTTTTTTTTTATTGGACAGATAGTAAAAAATTACAGGAACTTATTGTGTAGAAAAGAAGGGGAGGGGAATCAGTGCAAGATGAAGGCCAGAGTCAAACCTGCATTTCCCACATGAGCACCATGATTCAAAATGTCAGATTCAGTAATGCTAGCCACTAAACTATGGGGCAGAGTAAGAATCAGTATTGAGCATTATTATAGAATATATTTGTGAAAAAGGGATCAGGATTTGTTGCAGGCCAGATTCAAACCTGAATTTCCCACATGAGCACCATGATTCAACATGTCAGATGCATGCTAGCCACTACACTATGGTGCGGACTAAGAATCATTTGTTTAAACATTATTGTGGAAATTATTGGGGAGAACAGGAAATGGGCTTGGAACTTATTGCAAGCCAGAGTCAAACCTGCATTTCCCACATGAGCATCATGATTTAACATGTAGATGCACTAATGCTAGTCACTACACTGTGTGCTGACTAAAAAATAGCATTTAAATTAATATGGAAAATATTCAGGATAAAGTAGGGAAATGGGATCATGACTTGTTGCAGGCCAGATTCAAACCTGCATTTTCCACATGAGCACCATGATTCAACATGTCAGAAGAACATTTGCTAGCCACCACACTGTGATGCTAACTAAGAATCAGTATAATGAACATTATCATGGAAATAATTTGGGGCAAATAGGTTCGGAACTTGTTGCAGGCCAGATTCGAATTTACATTACCCACATGAGCACCACAATTCAATTCATTAGATGCACACTTAGCCACTACACTTCAGTATTGAACATTATGGAGATAATTAGGCAGATTGAGGGGGAATGAGATGAAGACACATTGCAGACCAGATTCGAACTGTAATCACCCACATAAGCACAACGATTTCTATCTTACAGTAGAATAATGTTTATATTGTTTATATACAAATCTGTTGTCTCTTATTGTTCTAAACATTATTTATTTCAGGTCACTCCCAGCATTACCATGATGTTGCCTCCTGCAGCCCCAGAGCCCCCTCCGGCCCCCACCCCTCCCCTCGTGTTGGAAAGTGGGCCTGTGACATATGAGGGACCCGCTGAGGAGGAAGAGGAGAATGAGGAAGAGGCAGAGGAGTCTTGCATTAGCGCCATGGAGCTGATAGGTGGAAATGGTCAGTATGTCACAGCGGATTGTAGTCGTGTCACTGACAAGGATAATGAAGTCATGGCTCAAAGGTTCAATGATCAAGAGTTTCCTAGATTAGTTCCAAGGTCTGGCTCTTCATTTTGACAAATTGCGTAATGCTAAGTGGGCTGTAACTCTCTAGCATTCGTGGCAGACTGCATTTGAAGTGTTTATCATCTTGATAAACTGCTCCTATCTCTGCTCCTCTGCAAGTCATACATCTACAAATAGTTGCTTATCACAGTAGTGTCCTAGTACCAGTCAACCAATATAATTTGATCTAATCTGTTTTTTCTGCATGTATCCAGAAACTACAGAATTCAATAAAACATTTTCTCTTTACAGACTACGGATGTGAAGCTGAAGAAGAGGAGGTATTTTAGACGGCCTCCTATCGTCTGTTCCCTGAACCTCTTCTCATCCTCCTATCCACTTCTATTACTCCCTATAGCAAGGAGAGGAGAATTTAAGGCACATTTGAGACACCTATAATATGCTGCATGTTTCAGAAAGGTCATTCTCCCTCACAGTGCATTAGATGACTGGTTAAACTGCAGCATCTGGGTGATGAATGAGCTACAATGGGAGAAGGTGGCTGGCAGCTTCAGATTGAAGAACATAAAACCATTTTAGCACTTCGCTGGTGTTCCACTAAAAGTTCAAGAGACAGGAAGCTCTGAAGTAGTTTCCTGAGCATCTCAGAGAATTTGTTTTACAGGTGCAGGATTTGAACCTGCTGGTAATTCCTGAAAGGTGAGGATATTGATGTCTGCTTAGCTTGCTAATAATATTTAATGCATTGTGGGACAATGTAATAGCAATTTGTTGTACATTTACATTTGTTGTACGACATTAATTGTACATACACAGTAGGAAGCTGTGAAAATGTCACTTTTAGTGCTTTAACTTTTTATTTTTAGCTATTTTATGACATGTCTGTATATATGTACATGTACATGTATTTTGTGCACTGTTATATTTCCTAATTCCATGAAAAAGTAAATGTTCCTGTGTTGGATTATGATAAATATTAATGTATTGTACAGCAATGTTATGACCCTCATTTTTTTACTGTTTTCATTAGATCATCAAATGTGGATTTCAGAGTACACAGTGAAAGCAGAATATTTTAATGTGTATGTAAATAAATTCACATCTGTTTAGGATGTTTTAATGATGATTTTATGGTGCTTTTGCATTCATTTTGAAGTGTAAAAGCCCCCATCCCCGTTCATTGTAGTTAAATGGAAAAGAATGAGAGCACAGACTTCTTTTGTGAATTCTCCATTTATATTCCACTGAAGAAAGAAGAAAAGTCATACAGATTTGGAACGACATGACAGTGAGTAAATGACAACAGAATATCACATTTTTGGTTGCACTAATCAGAGTTCATTTCTTTATATGTTTCCCCTACATTTCCTTTCTTGTTTCTTTTTATATTTTTTCATGTCAAGCAAATAATGTACAGTATTAACTTGCAGCTGAAATTCTTAAATGTTTTTTACCAGCTCTGAAATATTTACTTGAAGTACCCAGAGAGTTTATATTAATAATTAAATAACACTTTTTCAGTTCTTTGAGTAATGGTCACATGACATGCAGGCAAAGAATTAAATTGCTTTATTTTTATTTTTTATTTATTGTAATTTTTATACCTTAGTTTATTATTAGCTTTTGATTAACTCAAAAACCACTTGCAGTTCCCTCACAAACCCCAGTTAAGCAAACCACAGCATGCTACACATCTACACAGACTCACTTCCCACATGCTACACGTCTGTGATACAATTGCTAATGCCTCAAATCAGATTTATTCAGGAGTCATGGTCAAGGTGTTTTAAGACTTCGATTCATCAGTGCTTCCTGAATTTCATTAGAAGAATCGAGCTTAATGTCTTTGTGCAACTATGATCCGAGCATTCAAGAACCACAACAGCTGAAACATACAAAACCAGTTTTCATTTGTGAGTACCGTAATGGCTAATGATATAGAATTTTGTAGAAAGAGTCTGCAGTCAGACGAATACCATGGGCTTTGCCTGTGGCTCATATACCCTGACAGAGCTCATCAACAGATAGCTCATTAGAACGAAAGCCTCCAAAGTGATCCAGAAGAACCATTTACCATCAAAAACCATCAGCCTCTCTGTGTGAAAGGCCATATTCATACATGGCAGAGCAGTAGGCAGCTACCTGGAGGTTTAAGATGTGTTTGCTTTCGAGAGTATGGAGAAACTGCAGCCCATTTAACCCGCTCTGCTGATCAGACTGAAGGGTAACAAGACACCATAATGGTCTGCTTCTGCAGTACTGCAGCCTGTCACTCACATCTGATTTGATTTGTCCACTGATGCAGGCTCAGGGTGCCCTTATACTTCAACTGTATCGGGTTCAGTTCTTCAAAGCATTGTGTTCAAATTGCTTCCCAATCTGTCTGGGTTCAGACCTACTCTGGTTTCAGTCAGGCTGGTATATTAATCACACGGTCCTCTCGGAGCAAGGTCAACATTGGGATTTTAACATCCTGCAGATAACCGCAAGGTATCGCTGGACTGTGTTTCACAATTACCAGCCCAAACTGAAGTTAGTTATGTTTCCATGCAGCTTGTTAAGGAGAGTTATGCTCATTACCTTATTTGTTACTTTTTTTTAGAGATTGTGCTTGAACGATGATGATGAAGAAATGAGATTTGCAATGAAGGAGAGACGCGAGCAATCTGTTGAACTGAAGATATGGTATTTTGACTTGGGCTAATAAAAATTTCTAGTAGGTTTGACTTTCTCCCTAGGTCCATAAAAATGAATGCATAGCGTAGTTTGTCTACATAAACATTTTGTTGCACCTCAAAAGACAATTTAGGTCATTTCAAGTAACCAACATGTTTTTAATTGTGGGTGCATTCTGTTGATTATGTTTTGGTATATGATACATCAGTTATACTGATACCTAGTGGTGTGGATATGTATTATCAAGCAAAAGTTTTCAGTTACCAACACAGAAATACACTATTCATAATCATTTTAGGTTACAATTCATGTATTCTGTGAGAATAAAATTACATATTTTATGAGGCTGGAGTCTTCATCTTAATTGAATGCAAATAATAAAATGACTAAATGCACCTTTAAGGTTTGACACAAAAATTTAAATTCGGTCATAATTTACTCTCCCTCATGTCACTCCAAACCGATAAAACTTCCTTTTTTGTGCAGAATACACACACACACACACACACAAAGATGTTGATAACCAAAGAGCTTCGGTTCCCATTCACTTTCATTGCATTGCATTGTATTTGTTCATTTAATGGAAGTCAATGGGAACCAAAACTGTTTGGTTACCATCATACTTCAAAATATCTTCAAAATACTTCATACTTCAAAATATCTAAAAACAATGTCATGTAATTTTGGAACAACATGAGTAAGTGATAACAGAAGTTTCATTTTTAACTGAACTATTCCTTTAAGAATTCGTGTGCGTTTAAACAAAAATATGTGCTTTGTTTTTTCTTTTATTACAGTTGAGGGATGAATTGAAATTACCCTCTTTGGCAATCGACATCATGCCATAGATGCTGTTCGTAGACATAAAGTGGAAAATAATGGATGATAATATCTTATGACACTCATTAGATACAATGACATTGATGATGGTTGTGATGAATAAGTGATTAATGCAGTCCCTTTAGGTTTCACAGCAAATGCAACATATCATGCTGTTTACACCCTTCCTAGTCACAGGCTGTTTTGAGCTGCTTTTTGCCTTGAGCTGCAGTAAAGCCTGTGGATTGTGCATAATCATTTTTCTGTGAGCCGCAGGCCAGCTGTGTCCTGGAGGTTGAGGGTAGAGGGCTGTGAGATATATACAATGCGACGCTGGCAGATAGCTCATCTGTCTCCTCTGACTGTAGTCACTCCATTGGGCTCAGGTGAGAGTAAACACGACCTCATTGATCTTCACTATGTTTGTTCGGGCCAAGCCAAACTAAGCATATACACTTCAAAAAAAAGATTCACACAGAACACACTGCTTTTTAATTGTTTTTCAACCATTGCGTTTTGTATGAGTGCTGCATTTTTAAAATGCTATTTGTGCCTTGAGGTTTTGTGTGTGTGTGATGGGATAGGAAAAGAAAACTGTCTCACTCTGACACAATTATTGATACTAAATTCCACATAAACTAAATTGGTCTAGAAACGTCATGATGAATAAAACGTGTAAGAATCTTAAACTTTCGTTGGTAACAGAGCTGATTTTCTGTAATAATCCAATGGAAAATCCTATTAGGTTTTTGTCAAAGGAAACAGGTTAATGCTAACTTCAGGGTTTGGGCTACAAAAATACATTATCAGTGGAGTGTGGCATTTAAAAAAAAATACTGGCACCTTTTTCTTAACTTGAGTATGTTATATTGTAAAAAATAGAAGTTTTCTTGTGGTATTGTGCTATTATCATCAATTTGAAAACTTTGTGCTAATCAATGTCAGTTTAAAATCAGTGGACCAATCAGAAGTCGTCGAGGGCGGGGCAACCGTCTCAAGCAAGTGTGAAAATAGCTGCTGTTCTTGTCTTTCCATAATATAACTTTTTTTGCCGTAGCGTATCTCATACTCCACATTTTTTACTGTTCTTCACTGCATTTCTGCGTGAACAGCCCCTAATTAATCAGTATTTTTGTCATGTTTTCCATTTCTAACAGCAAAACTGTGTAACAAAATATGCCCTCCTTATATCTGAATTTCTCTACTGAAAGTTATCCTTTTCTCCTCTCGTCTCCCCCTGCTCTGTCATACTCTTCATGTCTCTCTGCAACTCTTTGAGTTATTGCAGACTGAACTAGAGATATATGCAACCTATCTCTCTTTTTCTGCAGTGCACCAATTATGTAACCGTTCAGAGGTTGTCCCACGTAGGCACACAGAGATGCTGTCACGTCTCCAAATGATCACCGTCTTGTAACGGTACACTATGTAGAAAACATCCTCTGCACTTTAATTCCCTGCAGAGTTGTCTTGTGCTGTTGTCTGCTAAATTTACCGCGCTTGCCGTGATGGGGCAGAGAGCCATGCATCCCCTCACTGCTCAGCTGTTCTGGGAAACAGTTTAGCTGTGGAAGACTCCCATCCTCTGTACCTTCAAACCCAAACCCATATCCCACATGCCTTTTAATTACGCACAAAAGCCCAACGGTGCGGACAATAGAATGTAACATGCACATTAAGAGGTATAACACACCGTAGCCATGAAGACACAAACTCACCAGGGCCCCATTCAAGTGATCTATTTAAACATAACGAGCCCCATCCCAGCCCCCTCCAAGCCATCTGCTGCTCCACCACTTGTGCATTCTCCTGCCTCGCATGTTAAGCCCAGACATTTATTCTCCTCTAGTTTTTTTTTTTTTTTAATAACCTTTATTTAACCAGAGTGCCTAATTACTTTCTCATTTGTAATGCAAAAGGTGAGGGGCAGTTCAATAACACAGGACAACTTTTGACATTAGCTGCAATGCCATTGCACATACACAGTTGCATCATTTTAACA
The DNA here is from genome assembly GCF_936440315.1 of Barbus barbus. Lineage (NCBI taxonomy): Eukaryota > Metazoa > Chordata > Actinopteri > Cypriniformes > Cyprinidae > Barbus > Barbus barbus. The sequence continues at coordinate 13,782,443 of NC_136752.1, forward strand.
TTATTAAATAGAAAAACTTCTGCAAAAATATGTAAATGTCAAAATAATCGGCAAATAATTTGCTAAAGCTGTCTGTAAATGAAAGACTGTAAATTAAATCAGCGATGTTTCCATATCTATTTTTACACCTATTGCATCAAATTATGTCTTGGTTGGTTTCTCTCATAATGTGCATTTCATGCTTATTAAGGATTGACTTGTTTTCTGCTAAACTCATTTTAGTCTTCAGTCTGTTGAACGATGGTTAAGCTTCATGTTCTGTTGAGACCAAATTGACTCTTTTTATGTTTTGGGTCCCACAATTACATATTAAATAATAATAGTAATTTTGGAATCTTCAGCTGCTTTTAATATTTGTATTTAATATATTATTTATTTTTATGAATTATTAATGTTAAAAATTTTGTGAGTATATTAATGTTTTACTTTTTATATTTAGTTTCACCACAATGTATGCATACTGTACATTTTTCTAAATTGCAGTTGGTATACATTTTAGCAATATTGTTTCTGTTTATGTGATTAACAAGGCAATTTGGCTACCTTGGCTTCTTCTTAGTGCTCTTCCTTGTCGTCTCTCTAGCAGCACCATCTGTGTGGGAAACATTTTGGGAAAGTCCCATTCATCTGTTATAATATCATGACATAATGTTGCTTTTGATCATCAAAGCCTCCAGCAGTCTCTTCACCATCAGACACTTCTCTTGCAGCCTGTAAATGATACAGCGGTATGTTCATCACAACCTCAAATGTAATAAACAATACAAGGTAACCATGACAAGACAAGACAATACATGCCTGACACGCTAAACTGAGAACACATTTTACTTGCATGAAGGTATTTGTTTTTGTTAAAGAAAACCTAAAGGTACGCTTCATTTCAGAGCTGACCAGACATGCTTGAGTGTCCTCACGAAAGTAGGACCACAGAGGAGGCTGACAAATTTATAAAATGTTTGGCTGATACCATTGTAAATGTACTGAGAGGGCTTAGGAAGTCATGCGTTTCAGTCTGGCTATTCAATGTTGAGTGTAGCACACTTCATTTAACCTGACTTTGAAATGTTCAGCGCACTTCCAATCAGACTTAATTGTCTCACCCACTCATATATACAGTCATGCTTGGTGCTCGGTTGGATACTCTAGTGTATTGTTGACTCATAACATTGTAATCAAATAATAGAACATGAATGTAAATACATTTGACAACAGACATGCATTATAAACAGACTGGTCCTTGGCTTCCGCAAGACAAACAGCAGTGAAATGTATTTCTCTGTTAAAACACAGACTGATTCATAATCCACCTTATTTTTAATGTGGATATAAGCTGTAAATACGCAAGATTTCCAATTCATTAGTCGCTATAGGTAAATAACTATAATGACAAGTGCAGTAAACGTTTAAAGTGTTTGCACTACAAACCAGTGTGTTTATGATTACAAATATAAATTAAAATAATATGATAAGAAATACCAGTTTGCAATATCAAGCAGCATAATGAACTGTTTTTATTTTTTGTCCTTTTTTTTCAGCTAAAATAACTGGAAGCTGCCGACACTGGAAGCCTCGCAAATTGAAGTTAAAAGTGTCTGTTTCCACTGTTATGTTAAAAATAAGATGGTCTGCACTGTACTCTATGTCTCCCATATAAATATATAAAGAAACAGCATAAATGGTAAGCATAGTATGGTAGAATTTAGCAACTCAGAATGTTTCTATGGTTTTGGTCTCAGTAATGACATCTATTGGCCCGAACCATGGTTAAATTCTTAAAGGGGTTGTTCACTAACTGCAGTAGGCCTATTTCATACTGGACCTGTATGTTTATCTTTTGTATGTTTTTCTTCGCAAGATATTAATTTGTGTGTTATACTTACCACTTCATGTTCTTTTTGGGCCTGTTTACACTGGTCTCTTCATGCGTTTCTGACCGGGTAGCTATCCGATCATTAAAAGACCCAAGTGTAAATGCTCTCTGAAATGCTTTTGAGATGGATTTGAATCCGATCGCTCGAACCACTTCATGAGGTGGTCTGGGATGCATTCCTAACGAAACTGGGCAAGTGGAAATGCATCTGGTTGTTGAAACCACATATGTAAATTTGACTCCTCCCAAAACGTTAAAATAATAAATGTGTTATTGGCTATATGACATTATAATCAGATATGACAGTGCTCCTGTAGCACTCATTGCCACGGATGAGTCTCTCTTCACCAACCCGATGGTTGTTACTGAAAGTAAGTCACAGACGCTCAAAACACAATCATTCATTAAGAGTAGTGAGACTAACTTGCTTATGCCACACTCTCTCGTTGCAGTCTTTCATTTTGAAATTACCTGATGATGAATAAAATGCAGTGCATATCTATTGCTTTCGTTGACATGAACTCGCCAAATTTAGGCTACATATAGAGTGCGAATTGAAGATCGGAATTGATGTGGAGACACATTTGTGTGTAAATGGAACCATTAACAAATCAGATCAAATCAGCTATTTGATCAGAGAAAACGTATGAAGTGACCAGGTATAAACAGGCCCTTAGATACCTCAGCAACACTGTTAGAGACGCATCCTACCCAGAACATCATTAATTCAGTTAATAAGAGCTCAGCTGCACATGGCTCCATGTGATAATCAGAATCAGGGTCAATTTTAGGGCAATTTGTCACTTCAGTCATAACACATCAGCACCCTTTGGTCACAAAGGTGCAAACACACACACACACACCTACTGGCTTCAGTCAGGCATCTGATGCTGCCAACTTTTTTCCTTATACACTTTTAGAAATTAAGGTTCCAAAAGAGGCTTTTCACAGTGACGCCACAGAAGAACCATTTTTGGGTTCTTCAAAGAATCATTCAATGAACAGTTCTTTCAAGAACCAGAGTTTTCTTAGTGTGAAGATCATTCTAATAATCTACAAAACCTTCTGTGGAAAGGTTCTTCATGGAACCATAGATGCCAATAATGCATTTATTTTTAAGAGTGTAGCGACTCTGGTGTTCATTATTTTGTAAATGAGCGAATGAACAGCAGTTTGAGTAAAAAATAAAATCCCTCTTTCATTTATATTCTCACACACCTCATGAGTTCAGCAAGTTCAGATGTCATTACAAACACGAGCAGAGGCAAAATTTCTAGTTTTCCATCCTCTTGTTCCACACGCTGACAGCTCACAGTTGTTATGTGAGAAAGTCTGCTGACATTGTGTTGAAGTTTACATCATTACTATAGCAACCGATGTTGTACACTGGATATTGACTACACCATCTGAACAGACTGTTCAGATTATATTACTTAAAAAATGACAGTGCAGACTGTTTTAAACAGCAGATTTAAAAACCAAATCTGTGTGCAGAGAGAGTAGGCTATATATGTGAATACACACTATCATTACACCAGGCCAATTTTAACGTTACACAAATTATAGACTTGGTGTGTCCATGTACACATAAACGCAGCCAAACTAGTAGTATTTTCAATGAAACACTCCCACACTGACACACACTAGCAACAAAGTTCCAAGTGCTGATAAATGGATTTAAATGATAGCCATAAGTGTGCAGCTTTTATCTGTACATGTGGTTAAACATGATTGATGCTGTTTTACGCCATAGTTATTTATTGCCGTCTCCTCTGTCCCTAAAGAGTCTAATCAGATAGAAACAAATCACCTATGGCTTTTTCATCTTGTGTGTGGAAAGCAACATCTCTAACATGCAGTAAAAGTGCTACATTTTTACTGTCATCTGTCTGTTGTTCCCAAAATGTTGTGATGATCACAAATAACCCTGCTTGTTATGCTTCATTCCATCCCAGGAAATTGCCAGAGCCATTTTCACGGTTTGTTGAAGATGTGTGCAAATAATAGACATGCAGTATAAAATAGCAGTTTTTGATTTGGGTTCTTCTTGTCTTGTTTAACCTGCAGGGCTACTCCGATACTCATAAGGAGCAAAAAGAAGTGTAATTATCATCCTCTTCTTGTCCAAATTTATCTGCATCATTAAGTGTGAATAAAAACCTATCCCTTTTTCCTCAGAAATGAGTTTTATATCAAAGCAGTTAGTGCTCTTGCATGGCTTGTGTTAATTAAATGAATGAATGCAACAGAAGGACACAGTTAAAGTACAATTCACCCCCTAAAAATGACCATTTTGTCATTTTTACTTGTTTCAAACCTGTTTTATTTTCTTCTGTGAAACATGAAAGGAGATATTTTGATGAAAGTTCACATTGCTCTTTTCTAAAAGCACACGTCACTCTAAGAAAAAAATCTGTGGAAAAACAAAATTATTTGTTAATTTTACAGATAATTCCTTGTATTATTTATAATATGGGTAAAACAATTGTGAAGAATCGATTTGTAAACTTTCGAAATGGTAGATTTTAGTCATGTATTGATGCACTTAACATTACATAACCCACTAATATACTCAAAAATATGCACTTTTTCACCACCTCTCCATAAACAGGGAGAAAATAGCTTCAGTGCTGTTGTTGTTGTCCATTTAAAAATGAACTTGGTGTTTTGCATCCTACGCAGGGCCAATAAAACAACAGCCAGGATTTGAATGACTTTCTTTATACTACTTATGCTAGAGGGCAAAGGTGACACTAATCAGACAGTGTTTCATTCACTGCGTATGAAGCATGTTTGTAATAGCATATGTGCATGTTGGAAATGCATTCCAGCTTGTGTGTGTGGGTGTTTGGATGTGGGAGGAGAACTAGGTGAAAGAGACATTTCTCCCAGATCAGCACTGGCTCCTCCATCCCTTTCCCTTAGGGTTGACTTTGACTTTCCCTCATCCCTTTGTGGGCCATAGGGTAAGGGCTCATGAAGGCTCAGGGTGGTTGTGGTGTCAGTAGGGAGGTTTGGTTGAGGTTAGCATTGATCCCTCCCTCAGGTCTCATAAATCAGCGCCTCTCCTGGGCCACGAGGGCGCCTCCATCTTTCCCTGGATCAGCTCTCATCCATTTGCACTGTCACTCTTTAAATTACCCTTTCTCTCAACGTCACCCTAAGGTCTGAGAATAATTTCCAAGAGAATGAAATCTGTGTTGGCAGATTTCGTGCAAAAATTGCCCTTCCTGTGGGGTTCATGTGTTTTTTGTCAGCTGTTTTTTAAGATAACAAGATGTTCTCTAAAGCTGAAAAAGGCTGAGCTGAGTGATGTTTGCTTGTTACTATTCAGGTGCAAATTCAATAACAGTTACGCTTCTTTTTGTACTTCATTGCAAAAACCTGCATCGTTTTTGCAATCCAGTTTCGCCAGGTTCTAAAAACACTGAACAGTATTTTATAGTACTACACCCTGGGTAGCAGAGTAATTATTTATTATATTTTTCATTTTTTTATCTTTTATTTAAATTTTAGTTAAGGTTTTTTTTCTTTAAGTTGAACTTAATGAATATGAGATGTTTCCTTGGCAAGTAGTTGAAATAAAATAATTATAATATTTACTAATATATATATATATATATACTATTTTACTTCACTTAACGTTTATTTTATTTAAAGTAATAAAAAGTAAAGTTTTGCCTCTTTGTTGCCATCTCTGTTTGAAACCTGGAATTGCAGTTTTTTGCGGAATTATCATTATCTTGCATCAGCACAGCTCCTCAGCGCGATGAATCTAATGCTTTGAGGTGTATGTGGGACAGTTGGTCACCGCACCGGTGTGGAAATTCACTTTACTTCAGAATCACAGATTCTACATCTTGGAAGTATGACCCAAATAAGACTTTTCGCTGGAAAATGTCATCTGAACAAGTGAGTAACATGTCTGCCAGTTTTGTTCTAAGGCATTACAGTACTTTGTGTGATTAAATCTAATGATCGCTTTGCTCATATCACATAAAACCATGCAAATTTTTATTATTGTTGTTATACTTTGCAATTGCATTTTGTGACTACATGTATTTAGTGTGCATTAGCGTTACAAGTTAACTATTGGTGACTGGTGGTGAATTAGATGTTGCCACACAAAGCACTATTTTTTTGTCTTTGTTTTATGTGCATGAACATTATAACTCACGAGTGTTTATTTTTAGTTTAGTTTATTTTACCATTTGAATATTATTTTATAGTATTTATTATTATTCTGGATTAGCTTTTATTTTTAGTATTTAATTTTAATTTTAAATGCTTTGCGTAGTTTTTATTAGTTGTTTTTTTTAGTAGTTGTTTTATTTCTATATAGCTTTAATTCATCAGTATGTCAGTTTTAGTTTCAGTCACTTCATCTTTATTTAATTTATTTGCCAATACATTTCTAATTTTCTGTGAAGTTTTTCATGTAATATTTATATTGTTTTATTTCAGCTTTATTTTTAATGATCAAAAACAGTAACCATTTTAATCTTAACACTGTCGCTGACATATTCCTTATTAATCCTCATAATGATACCTGTCCAGTCTTTGATGAGTCTTGGACGTTGTACTTCCTGTTGGTTGTTAGGGAAAGAGAATCCTGATTATGCCTCAGTCTCTGTGGTAAAGTTCTGGGCCGGTTAGACATCCCGCAGCCCTTTGTGCCTCATGCTGCGGCTTTTGTAATTTAATTCATTAATAGATTAAGAGGCCCAGAGCAGAAACGCCCCCTGAGGTGACTGACTTCACTGTGCCCCCTTTGGTCACCAGATCCTGGATGGGGTAAATCCTCAGATCCAGACCCCAAACTCTAATCATACACCCTCATAAACACGCCATGTCTGTTTTGATCACTTCTGATCAGTCTAGCTCCATGGCAACTCCATGTGGGGCCTCTCATATGTCTCCTGAGAGCAGGGTTAGTGACCTAGTGTGAACTTTGACCTTCAGCCCTGTGTTGACATGAATTGAACAATAGAGGTCAGATTGAGTGTTTTTATGAAGTGCAGGTGGAGAGGCGAGCACTGCACAGACCAGAGAGACCGCAGAGGGTGAGATGCAACAGATGGACACACTCCACAGGGGTTCTGCTGGACACCATATATGAGACTGAGCGGCATAATGACTTCCAATCTGCGGTTGCAATAATCCTCAAGGCAACAGGTTTTAATTTGGTGTTCATTTTGTTGTGCATAGAATTTTCTAAATATTTAAATATTTATTTAAATACCTAATTTTACAATTTTTTACTATTTAAAAAATATTAAAATATTAAATAAAACATATTTTAAAAATGAGCAGATTCATGCAACCTACAGTAATTATAATGCATCCCATATACTATATACAGGAACTATACACTACAGTTAAAAGTTTTTTTTTTTTTTTTAAGAGATTCATACTTTTATTCAGCAAGGAAGCATTACATTGATCAAAAGTGACAGTAAGTCATCGTTGCAAAAGATTTCTGTTTCAAATCAATACTGAACTTCATATCACTTCTTTCAAAAACGTTTTAAAAAATGTTTGTTTTATGTAAAAATTCTGTGAACTGTACATAAATGCTGTCTGATGTTGCTTTGGGAACACAGGTTACTGTACATATCTAATATCTCTTTTTTAAAAAGAGGAAGAACTGAAATTATTTCTTAAAATCTATTTTGAATCAAAATCACAGAGGGCAGCTCTCACTACATAACCAATCACACTGGTGTGAATTACAGAGAAGTGAGGGAAAATTAAAATGCCCTGAACATGCTGAGGTTTCTCAAAGTGTCAATGTGTACAATTTGCAGTTTATTTTTAGCATACACTACCTTTGTGTACTTTTAAGGCCCTTTCAAATGACTTGCATCAGTGCATGAGAGTTACCTTGCGTTGCTTTGACTTCCACATGAAAAACATAGCAGACAGCTTACTATTTTTTTAGATAGCAAGAAAGCAGGAAGTGTTGCTACACAGTAAGCAGAAAAAAACTTGAATTTGAGCTTAAAATAGAAATAACCTCCTGCTGATGGCTTTTGATACATTGTATATAAAGCCAAAAGTATTGCAGGATTCTCTTGAATTTAAATTAGTTCATGAACTGAGAAACAACTATGTGTACAAACAAAAAAGACAAAATTATTAACAATTCTAAATCTCTGTATGAATTTTGACTGGTTTAAAATATTTTCTGTTGCTTTTGCTCTGAAAGTCAAGATGGGAGCAGACATTGCAAGGACGTTTCATATGCCTTGTGTATTGTCTAGTAATCATTGGCTATGCTTTGAAAGGTCAGCAGCAAATGGGGTCAAAGTTGAAATTGTTTGAACTTTGAGTGTCGCGTTACAATGCTTGAGTGGCACCGGGTGCGTAAATACACGGAGAAAGCTATCCTAGCATTCATTAATCTCAATGGCAGTAGCTCAGCTGCCCTCCAAAACATCCTCTGCAATATAATGAAATACACGTGAATGATATATTGCCTTCAAAAATGAGTGTAGTCAGAATAGATGGTTGCTTATGAATGGCCTTCAGCTGAGATGGGGAAAGATGTTTTTTTCCCCGTAATGGTGTAGTTACAACATATAGTACCAGGAGAGGCTATGCTGAGCTAAATACAGTGTGAACAGTTTACAACTGTTTTGTGTAGTAAAACTGTTATTGTGTATTATATTTTTATATATGCAGATATTAGGGCCATGGAAAAAAAAACTATATGCATTAGGTTGCCTTAGATTGGCAAAATATTCAAAAAGTACAGTAATACATTTTTTTTTTTCATGTACAAGAAAAAATGAAAATTCGAACAGGCGCATCTGACTGTTGCTGGCGGCAGGCCTACTTATTCAACCACATCACACATAATTACAGTGACAGTTTATGATAATCATAACTAGGCCATATAATCTGGTGCTCATTTTGTATGTTAGTTGACAGGCTGTTAATATGCAATCCTCACCACAATTTGCACCCTCCATAACCATTCATATTTTTTTTTTCACAACCATCTGACTCATGCATATGGGCTATTGTTAGCCATATCAGTCAGAACACAGTAATTCCCTTTTATAAATAATAGCATGTATCACATAATATGAATGCACATGCAATGGAGCAGAAAAAGTGCCTCTGTGTTTGACATACTGCTTCAGAAATGATAGGTGATGTTTCAGTGGTGCCATATTACGAGTACCATTATGCACCAGGTACCATATTACAGATTTGTTTTCAAAACCTACATCATTACTTCACTTTGTCAGTTTGCGAGGAGAGCAAGGACTGTTGCACCTTTAATGGCTCTTTAATTATTGAGACACTAACCAATTATCTTAGCATGAAAATGCATAGATCACCTTTGAGTAATTTCTTTTACAACGAGTGAGCAGATAGTGTGGCACAAATGCCAGATGTTGTTTTTAGAGAAAGTCTGCACAAAGTGTGTATATATATATATATATATATATATATATATATATATATATATATATATATATATATATGTATGTGTGTGTGTGTGTAATTCATGTAATGTACAACAAATATATGCATAACGTATTTATGCATATGTATAACAAATATAAAATATTCTAATATGTAATAATATTCATAATATATAAGAAATATTGTCATAAATATTATAGCATGTGTCATTCCATTCCATTTCCTGTATGTTCCAGTCCAGAGGTTGTTTGATCCAGTAAACACAATTTGTCTTGATTCAGTGAGTTTGTCCACTCAAAACAATCTTTCAAGTTCAAATGCAATCTGTTTCTATATCTATTTATACGTAGTAGAAATTTAGCTTGGTTTATTACTGTAAAAGGTTCTTAAACCCAGGACTGCATGTCAAAAGAAAAAAACATTTGTTTCAAAGTTGACTGATCTTTCATTTTATTTAATTTTTCTGTTTTTATATATATGTATTGTATATTACGTAAGCTTGTTTGTGCAGTAGTGTACATTTTTAATTCTCTCAATTCAAACAATTCTGTGTAAACTGAATTGCGAGATAGTTGGAGTTGGACAGTTGGAACTGCAAGATATTCTTAGAAGAAAAGTTGCAATTGCGAGAAAAGGTCAAAACAGTCAAATAAAAACTCGCAATAATCTTTTTTTATTATTATTAAGGCAGAAAAAAATAATTGCATGATGTTAAAAATCTGAAATCTGAGTTTATAATCGCAAGTTTATAAGATAAAAAGTAGCAAATTCCTTTTTATTTGTTTATTTATTCATTTTTTTTTATCCCATTAAAATAAAACAATGTCAACCCATGTTTTTTGTTGGTGGGGGAGGGGTCATGTCATATCTTGTCAGTTAATATGCTATCCTCCAGATTTTAGGGTTTTCTCACATCCCAAATCTTAAATGAACTCCTGATTATGCCCCTTATATATGGCAGCTCATTATGTGAAGGGTTCTTTTGTGTTTTGATCCCCAGTCAGTTCCCCCGCCTCAAAATAATTAAGAACCGTAAGACCTGTTATATAAGAAATTAAGACTTGCAGGTTTAATGACAAAAAACAGGATGAAAAAAATGCTTTGCATTAGAGTCAAGATTAAGCATTTTGTTTTATTCTTTCTGCTTTCTGTTCTTTGTATTTACGGTTTCCATTTTCCTCAGTACAGACACGATTATATTTGTTATTTAAGAGTATGATAAGATGCACCAGCTGTCAGCCTAGTTCTCTGCCACCATCTGCTGTGATCTTAGTTTACAGCATATGTAGAGAAAGAAGCAATGAAAGTTTGAGAGGGAAGCGCTCGCTCACATACTGCCCTGTTTACATTGACAGCGGTTTTATTGCTGGAGACGGTCAGATCGCTGTTGATCACGAGTTGACAAATCACATCCCTCCTAACTCATTGCCTGATCAAAATCACTGTTAGTGTCTTGTTCCAGCTAATCAAAAGAGCTTTTCTTAATACTTTATTTTATTCTAAGATAACAGGCTAAGCTGCTGATGGCAAAGAATTCTGACTGAAAACACAAAAAAGGGGAGGTACTTTTATAATATTGTCATCATTTCTACTCACCAATCACCAATTCACATTGAAAGTTAATTATTTATAGACACTGCATATAGTGTTATGTGTATACGTCCCTTAAAGGGATAGCTCACCAAAACTGAAAATGACTTACTCTCATGTCATTCCAAACTGCTGTAGTTCACACACAAAAAAAAAAAATAATTGTTCATACAATGAAAATTACTCCAAAGTCCACTGACATTCTTTGTATGGACAAAATAAATAAAACCCGAAGACATTTTTCAGCATGATAGTGAATAAATGATGTTAATGAAACTTTTTGGGTGTGAGAGGTACGGCTTGTGGCTTGTGGCATAATTGGTGTCGAATATGAATATCCAGGGTCACAGAGGTCTTTTTGGTATTCAGCATAAGTCACTTTCCTGCCAAATGATATGGCTCATTATTAGCTGAGTCGACTCATGGGAAACACGTGGAATCGGACTAATTGACATTGCTAATTGCACTGAATGGCATCCCAACTAAGGTCAGGGTTGTTTCAGATTTCTCTGGGTATCTGTAAATGTGCCTGTATTGGTGAGTGTTTAATTGAGGATGGAGACAGGGTGCAGAGCGGCAGATGGCCTCTCCCCACACTGCATTCTGTGGGTCTCCTGACACACTTCCACATTAGACTGGAAACCGATGCTCTCTACAGTTAGAATAATGGCTATGCATAGATCATAGAGTCTGTGAGAGGGAGAAGACGGACCACTTGTAGAAAAACAGAGGAAAAATTGTAAGTCCTGCCTTTTATCCTCCAGAATGTGTTAGATTAGCCTGTTTTGAGCTAAAAAAAGCAACATTTGAGATTTTATTGATGATTTGTTGTATGCTATTGAAACAATCCTGACAAACAGTTGTGGAGATTTGCTGTTTGAAATTGCGTAAATAGCACAAATAAATAAATGGAACGGAGATACAAATTAAATAATAATTAAACATTTTTCAAGTTTGTAGGTGTTCAGGTACAGACACTGAATGATCATGTGTAAAACAACATTGCCTTCACTGTATAAATGAAATATATATTAATTCTTGTTAAAATTACAAAAGTAATTCAGTCAAGAGCAGTAAGTGATTTTCTCTCTCTTTTTTGGATTAACATTAAGGACACTGACAGCAGCTAGAAAACTAGGCGCGGTCACATTAAGAAACAATGCCTGAATCCAAAATACAAACACACTTCCGATTTCTTTATGTTCACTTAAGACAACTGATTTGAGGATCCTCGCCAAGATGGGTATTTTGACATAACTTTGTTTGTATTTGTCCATTCAAACGCAAGAAGATGCAAAACTCAATTTGATGTTCATGGGCTGTGAGACGCGGCATTCTGTGGCGTAGACAGACATGACATGACAGACATTCGTTTGTTCAAGCGCAAGAAGACGCAAAAGAACTCAATTCAGTGTAAGCACGCTGTCTGAGACGTAGCTCCCTATTCGTCTAAAAACATCATCCGGGTATATAAGTGCACTTTGTATTTTTTTAGTGTAAACACACTAATCACACTTTGTGTGCTAAAACAAGGCACAGTTTCAGAAAAGGGACATCAGTTTGATAAGGTTGTCAGACACCCAGATACAAGGGTCACAAAACCCTGAAGCACAAGAGAAAGAGGGATGCCATTAGTGTACTGGCACAGGAAGTGGTGCTCACTCTGCTGTTAGATGCTTTTACAGTACACTTCACAGGCCACACATTTCATTTCAGTTTAGTCTTTTATTTCCATTGAAAGAATTCCATCCAAGTCCTCCGGCCATGACGCAGAAAAAAAAAATCATCTGAAGTAAACAAGAAATGATTTTGAATGTTTTGATGAATCATAAGTGTACTTGAGGATTTTCTCTTTCTGATTTGTATTCTGTCTGTTGCTTTTTTCCAAGGCTGAGTTACGTGGGCATGTAAACAAAGTTGAGAATCTGTTTAATATCAAATGTGCTCTGCTTTCACGTTTTACTGCCTCAGTGCTGCAGGTAAATAAACAGCAGTAGCTTCATTTATTTATTTTATTTTAGTTTGATTACCGTTGCAACCAGCGAGGCATGAACGTGCAAAACTGTGAAGATCCTTTCAGATGGACAATGGTATAACAGCATGTGTGTGAGAGCATGTGTGTTTCAGTTTCCTGCTCGTATCCATCTGTATTTTCTCATTTATTTGCCAGCTCATAATCCAGATCCTTCATCATTATTCCTTACGATAATGAAGACATCTGTCTGCTTTGTGTGGAGCAGAGTGGCGACAAACATGCTCGCATTTCACATGCCGCCTTCTGCCACCACTCTACTGCCAGACAGCAATATGGGGCAGAATTTGGGCACTGAGCCCTGAAGACTTGAATCCGCCTGGCTGTCTTATGCCAGCAGTGCCCTCCAGTGCCTCCTCCTCTTACGCCCTCCTTGTGCACAGCCTGCAGGAAAGGTGAACTGCCTGAGAGGGCAAGATCACCTCGTAAGTAATGAGAAATTTGTTCATGCTTCCTTAGAGGTGTTAAACAACAGATTTCATCACTTATGGCAACGCATTGTTTATTCAGCTTGTGCCATTTGTTTGCTTTCTTTTTAAGGAGGATTTAGATTAATTGCACGGGTTTAGAGAAAGGAAATCTGTCTCATTTAACTTCCTACAAAACTGTGATCACACAGTTTCCTCACTTATTTTCAGCATTGGCCATGAAATGATACAGATGGGGCAGTGGAATTAAAAATGCAGGGTCTAAAGACAATGGTTTTAAAAACTTCTTTAAAAACTTTATGCTTTTAGAGCACTCTGTCATGCATAATATGCTGCAAATGGTGCAAGACAGGAGTGCAGTGATCAGACATATTATCATCTAATGCATGTTTTACAGAGAAAAACACTAGAAAGGACAGTGTAATGCAAAAATGTGTTCCACGCCAGGCAGTGGAACAGAATTTTATTTTATTTTTTGGAAAAGTCGAACTGCTTTTAACGTTTCATTCATGAGACATTGCATAGAAAAACAATGAAAAAGTAGCACAGTGGAATTCAAATGCACGCCCTGTGTGAACATCCCTAAAAATGGAGGAAATACAAAAAAAAGTTCAATTCAACTAACAAGTTTGCTTGTAGGCTTAACTTTTATTAACATTTCTCACCTGGGTAATCACATGTGTGTCCCATGCTGCACTGTTATCCCTGAAATTGTTTTAACCCAAATTAATTACGTACACTGATCATAAAAATTTAAATTTTTATGTAGTACTGAATTTCATGAGTTAGGTGTAAAAAAAGCATTAATTGATAGAAATGTGATTTTCATTTTTCATTGATACAGTGTAGTCTCTGCCACCTCAGACCTCTCTGACATGAAGTGTGGCAATAAGAGGGATTCCTGTAATACCTGATCACCCTTCTTTGAAGAACTTCATGAAGTTCTTCAAAGATAAAACCAATATTATCTACATTCCAATGTGAAAATTAAACAAAAATTGAGATGGCATGCTAACTTTGGCCCGCAGGCCCTAGTTTGGGCATCTCTGATCGAGAAAGTCAACACATTGAGCCTATAGGAACTCTGACTTGCTCTTGTAGACTGGACAATAATAAATGCTCTTGTGTCTGCATGATGGAGGGATGACTCATCTCACAACAACATCTCTAAGAATTTGTGGCAAAACCCTAAGCCTGAGTCTCTCACCACACGCCAATTCTTTGTCCCAACCACTTGTCATCGCAGCAGAATAAGAGGGGTGTTGGATTCTTGGGCGTATGAATGAACTGAACCCTGTGGAGAGAAAATCTCAGTAAAGCTGCTAAGGTTATGTTGAAACGGTGCAGGCAAGCTGTCAGGTACAGGGAGACTTGCCCATGCTGGGGATGCTAGAGCTCTCCAGACTCCACTAAACCTGCACTCATCCTCTCTCCGTCTCATTCTCTCTCTCACTCTTCTTTGTCAAAATCTGCAAGGGCTGCTGCAGCACCACATGTGGCATTAACCATGATACGCCTGAGCTGAGATGTCCGCTGTTCCCCCCTCTGGCTCTGAGGATGGAGTGAGAAGAGTATGCCAGGATGCCGCATAGGACAGATGACAAGAGTGTGAGACGGATCCTGCAGACAGACAGACAGACAGAGACTTATGTGTGTGTTGACGTTTTGATGAGTGGTGTCTCATTTCACAAAATGCGAAACTGCGTTAATAAATAATGTGAAATAGAAAATCTAATTCCAAGTGGACCGAATGGAAATTTTGATCTTGTTATAAAGTATGTTCTTGCTGGTTTTTACACTTTAGTTATCAAAAATGTTCTGCATATTTGCCTGTCATTCTTTGTATTTTTTTCGTTTTCCAGTAAAACATATCTAAACTTTCCTCACAAAAGAAAAACTGCATAACATAAAAATACTTAATTCTGGGATTAATGTTCTCTATGTATTTGTCTTTATTTCTTTTTCTTTGATTCACACTTGACTTATGTACACTACTGCTCAAAGGTTTGGATTAATCATGAAGATTTTTTTTATATATTTTTGAAAGAAGTCACTTTTGCTCACCAAAATTGCATTTATTTGATCAAAAATACAGTTAAAACTGTAATATTTAAAATCTAATTTATTCTTGTGATGGCAAAACTGAATTTTTAGCATCATTACTCCAGTCTTCAGTGTCAAAAGATCTAATATGCTGATTGGTGCTCACGTATAATCAGTTATTACTGGTGCTCACTTATTAATAATGGTTCTTATTATTAGCAATTTTTTTCAGCTGCTCAGTATTTTTGTGGATACATTTTTTTCCAGGATTCTTTGCTGATTAGACATTTTAATGAATAATGTATCAGTGTTTCCACAAAAATATTAAGCAGCAATAACTGTTTTCAAAACTGTTAGTGGGTCATATTTCTTGAGAGCCAAATCATCAGATTAGAATGATTTATGAAGGATCATGTGACACGAGTGACTGTATTCAAATAGAAAACATTTGAAATTTTAATTTTAATTTCCCAATATTACTGTTTTTAACAGTAATATTGTTTTTTAATCAAATTATGTCTGCCTTGCATTGGTGAGCTTAAGACTTTAATTAAACATTTTTAATTATTCTAAACTTTTGACCAATATGTAAGACATCTCCAAAGCAAGGGTCTCTTAACTAAGCAAGCTCAATATTGCAGCAGCATTAATTTTCAATACACATATTATTACCCTGTCATACTACATGAGGTGTGTTAGTGAGTGCATTATGACAGCACAGTAACTACTAACTGATGTTCTCTGTCGTTTTGGAGACTACTGATAAACATCTGCCTCATATTCATGCACAAGGAGTCTTCATGTGCACCCTACTGTGATAAACGCCTGCTCTCCGTAGTATCCTGATGAGACCCCTGGCAAAATCAGTTTAAGCAGCAACAGGCAACCAATTTTGATTAATCCATCTCATCCTTGTCTATTTCAATACTAAACTGTGCAGTTCTTTGTAATACAATGCACAGGTACCCTGAAACTTTTGGGAGTGGGAATCAAACAGGATGTCCAAAACAGAAGGACAAAAACACTCCATCGATACAGGAAAAAGGAGGTTTAAAGCAACAGGTCAAGACATATAAACCCCTGGGTCTCTCTCTTTAGATTGATAAATCTCTGTCTGGAATTAGCATTTTTTTATTGTTATACTCAAGGGTGGCAAATCCAGTCTGGAGGGGTCTCATAAAAATAGATGACAATCATATATACAGTTAATAACTAAAATTGAAAAAAAAAACATGTTAAATGATCAGGCTAATTGTAATATATTGTCTAACAGCAACACTATCGGTTACAGAATACCATCTCTTTTGACTAAAGTGACAGGCTGATAATCGAGCTAAAATTATTCCCAGTGTTACTCATCGTAATTGCATTTTTACTAGTAAGAATTTAATTATAGAGTTCTCTAATTCAATTTTTTACTAATAACAATTACAATAAGAGAGCTCTGCAATTGCATTCTTACTCAATTGAATTAGAGAGCTCTGCAATTACATTTTTACTAGTAACAATTCAGATTAGAGAGCTCTCTAATTCAATTGTTAGCCTATACTAGCAGAATGCAATTGCAGAGCTCTCTTATTCAGTTCTTACTAGTAACAACTGAATTAGAGAGCTCTACAACACTGTTTTTATTAGTAAGGGTTCCAGTTAGAGAGCTCTATAATTCAGTTCTTACTAGTAAAACAGCTTGCCATACGAGCCGGTTCTTTCGAGTGGTTTATTTTAATGAACTGATTCGAGAAAACGATTTAGTGCAGTTGAATTTACTTCATCTCGTAAAGACGTCACCGCGTAATTCAAACATCCCTGACCTATCTGAATCGAAAAGAGAAAATAATCATCAAAATTAGGCCTGAATGCTTCAAATTGGTAGAAATGGACAGAGTAATTAGCCTATACTCAGATGTAACTGATTTGAAATGAACCTGTGTGATTAAAGGTGCGACGTGCCTGTGATCTTTATGACATTTGCGTTATAGCCTAACAACGATTGATCAAGAGGTCAACAAGGTGAATTGATAGTAATATCAATACAATTAATAGTATCAAATAAAAGTTTATAAAGTAAGGATATTATTGCAGCATTAAAATACTTAAAAAGCATGATAAGATTTTGAATTAATAGACAGTATGTTAATGTAAACATACCTGCACAAAATATTATAATAGTTTCTTGTTGATTTTGTAACAAGCTAAATGCTGATTCAATGCATTTAACAGATTAACTGTGAAAACATCAAATGGAGTTAAGTTAGGCTACACAAGAAACATGTAAATCAACACCCAAAGGCAGAGAGGGGCCCACTCATTTCACAAGACCACCGCATGCCACCGAGTTAATGGTATCTGTCTGCAGAGTATTCTTCTAGTTTCCTATAAAAATAAAAATGATCTTTTTATATTACCTAATAAATTGGGTTGTCTAGTAGACAAGTCAATATGATTTGTATAGCGCTTTTAACAATGCAAATGAGTAGTATAATAGTATGATTTGTGGAAAATCTAGATTGCTTTTAACTAGCTCGATTGCATTGTTTGTTGTCATGGGTGAAACAACACTTCATTTTGCATAAAATAAATTAAGGCTTATTTAAACAGGCAGACGCTTGCCATAAATCTCCATGGCCAAAATGTTATGTAATATTCATTAAATCTCTAAATGACAAAGAAGATATCTAAATAACATTGTTTGTTTGTGATTTTTCCTCAGGATAGGGCTCTCTCTCTATCCTGCTTCTTTTCCATTAGCTGCCCCCATAAGTCAGACATTACTTCTGTTGCTCATGAGGATTTGAAATGCCTACAGTACATGCCAATTGATCACTTAGTAGTTTGAAATGGACTGTACCATGAGAGCACTGACAGTAGCTTGCGAATTTAACTTATGTCGGAAATGAGAATATCTCATAAAACATTTACGAATAAGCACCATTTCCATCTCATGAACAAAACCGTCACTTGCTGGGAAACTGGTGCAAAGTATCAATAATAAAAATTAAAGTTGCTGCAAACAGGGAAGCCTGTGGCTCTTTTTCCTACATAATAAATGACTTGCGCTTTTTAGAATGCGCACGCGACACATGCAGTAATAAACACTGCCATGTCTTGCATTTGGAGGCGGATGCGTGGTGTTTGATAACATGATCTTGTGAGACAGTTTTGGAAGGTACAAACTTGTTTTTATGATGGACTTTTCCTCAGGTGCAATGAGATTAGTGCACTGGTTAGTCCAATTGTCCAGTCACATGATCTGTTGAGGCAAAGTTACATGTTTGCTGTTGTGCAGTGAGGAACTTATTCAGCAAATGTGTTTCCATTGTAGTTTATATGCGTGTTTTCTTATCAGCATAAAAAAAATTATCCTTGGCTTTTTGTAACATTAAAACATTTGATCATTGGAATACAATTTGGTTTGCTCTGAAAAAACAAGTGGTGCACAACATGTTATGTTAGATACATCTTCAACGAGACTTATAATGCTAACCTGATATTGTCTTCTTCAGGTTTAGGTGTATATTTTTGAGTGTATGTGCCAGTGGTGCTGGGTGAAGAAATGGGTTCAGGTGGTTCAGAACATGACTGATGGCTACAGTAATAGAGGAGCAAAATACCAAGAGGCAAGATGGGCTTTGGGCGCACTAAAGCTGAAAAATCATACTGCCCTGGGGCTGGTCTGACGGTATCAGAGGATTAGCATGTGTCAGTTTGTGTCTAAACCGCACTTATAACAAGGACATACTCAGTCTATTATTTAACCCAGTGTGAACAGACTTAGACTAGTCTCTCACTAGGATGAAATTGTATGATCCTCTATGAAAAATCAGTCTTACTGGCTGATCGTATATCAGCCCATCAGAAACACATTAGGACACTGTCTGTATCAAAAAGTAAGGCTAATCTTGAAGTGTCAAGCCATATAATATCAAACAGGCCAATCTGATAAATGCAATGATGTGGAATCTGCTTGATGACTAAATATAATGCTGCAAATTATATCAGTGACACCTTTCATGTTGATTACAGACTTTAAGTTGTGTAGCATGAGAAACGTGCAGAAAATGCTGTGTTTTGGGTGAGAGATTATGCAACAGACCCTGTCAATAATTAATGTGTTACTTCACATGGCATATGAAATATTCATTGATTGATCACAAGGATGAGAGACGGAGATGGCCTGTTTGTGACAAAGCAATCTGATAGGAAACACATCTTTCTTTCACAAAGGAAGATAAACACTACAACTAAAAGCCAAGTGCTCTTTTCTGACACACCAGTGCTCTCACATGGCACAAGGTTCATAACAATATTGTTATTGTTAACTAAAGCTATGTAAAAAGTTAAATGTTAGATGAAAAACTTCAACAAAAATGAGAAATGATGCCGCTTTTTTGCAACTAACTAAAATAAGTTTAAGTTGGAGTACTAAAATTACTCAAACTGAAATAAACATAAATAATAAATCTTAAATAAACTAATAAAAATTCTAAAAGCACAAAATAAAATTAACATTAAAACTAAAGGAAAACTGAAAATTTAACAAAAAAAACTTTGAAAATGTAATTTAAAAGATTAACAAATACTATAATAGCATAAAAATAATATTACAATAACACTAGTTCATGCACAGATTTATTTTAAGGTGCAGTATTTTCCCTTCCTAAAGAGGTGAATAATATTCAGAGAAAGTTGTTCGTCAGCAACTACTATAGTTTGTCAGCTGGTGCATGATCCCCCTCAAAGTACATGAAATGCATACTGCCATCTTTGCTCTTTTTGTTTCTTTAGTTGTAAAACTTAAAATGGAACAAAAAAAATGGAATTGCTTTTCGATAAGCCAAACAATCTACATGGCTACATGAAATATCAGTGTTATGAATGTAAGTCAGATCTTGCTGCAACATCAAATATCTTAGATTGCTCCCAGAGCAATCAGATTGTGAGATATCTGACATCCTGTAAGCCCGTCGGCAGGGCATTGCTGATTTGCCTTTATTTGATGTTTGGTCTGGAACTATATTCCCTTGGTAATGCATTGCTTCACTTTCATCATTAAATAGATTCTCCAGAGGAAATTAGTCATTTTTCCCAGAGAAAAGCTGTAATTGTTTGTGGATTTAAACAGGGGAATTTGAAACAAAATAAAATAAATAAGAATGGGATTTACATGGGTAATATATATATATATATATATATATATATATATATGATTTAATTTAAAAATAGAGTACTGAGAATCATTTTTAAAAACACTAATAATTTAATATGTAGCAAATCTCAAAATGTATATCCATTTTCATACTCCATAATGTTGTGATGTCTGAATTCACTTAGAATTTTTGGTAACACTTGACAATAAGGGTTCATTTGTTAACTTTACTACAGTTAAGATGAACTAACAATGAACAATACAGCGCATTCTAGAGCATTTGAACAATTCTATTTTTATTAACTAGCATTGATAAGCATTAAATAGCAAAAAGGTAATAAATGCTATAAAATATTGCTTAGTTAGTTCATATTAACTTATGCAATGATACTTTATTGTGAAGTGTTACCAAATTTGTTTATATATATATATATATATATATATATATATATGTGTGTGTGTATGTATATATATATATGTATGTATTTAGGCAAAATAATATAAATAGTATACATTTTAAAATTGTCCATCATGTGAAAATAATAAAAAGTTAATTGGTATAGTCCAAAAATATATTAGTAGCATCCCTACAAAATACCAAAAACTAAATTTGAGCTCTTGTACAAATGCTGTTCTCCATGGTGTAACTGGATCTGTTTACACAACAGCTAGAGAGATCACTGCTCCTGTCCACTCTGTCCTGTAAAAAAACTGTAATTAACTGTAAATGCATTGGTTGTGAGGCAGTGAATGACAGACAAGCCTTTGATTTGCATTCAGGAAGGCGGGAAACACAGTCAAGTAAACTGTGATATGTTCTTTATAGGAGCTCCTATAGTGAATTTACAGCTTACATCTTTATCTGTTGTTAAGTGAGTGTCAATTTATTAAAGCATCCATAAACAACATGTATAAGAAGACAGCTACACATTAACATCATCTGTTTAACATGAGATCTGTGCTTTAGTTGCAGTGGGTACTAAATCTTCATGCAGCAGAGATGAAAACTGACAGATTGTATGTGATAAATGCCCCTTTCACATTCTCAGCACATACTGTATATATATAGAAGGAGAGAAGATCATGTGGTGTGATGGATTGTGGGTTACAATACTCTTATTTCCCAATCATCCCTTTAGCTATCCATTAGTATCACATCTTATGTTTTCCATTTAAATGTAGAAGCGTGATGACAGCCTATATAGAAATGTTTGTGTGTGTGTGGCTGCCCGTGGCCTCATGGCCCGGTCTGTCTTTGGGTGATAAGGATCGCTCCATGATCCAAAGCTTAATTGCTCATGACGAGCAAGGGTGGAGATGATTATGGCTCTTTCACATGCCAGCTACCACGTGGTGAAGCTGCAAAGCTTGTTTTTTTCACTCTCTAATCGTAGGAAACAACTGCAGCCTATTGATTTGCAATTAGCCTCTGCTCTCAGCTCACACACGCTTTTCTGATCCTCAAGGATGAGAGGAGCGAAGAGCACAGATGAAATCAAAACAAAAACAAACCAACTTTATTTAGCATGTTCACTCCTGCTGTTATAGGATTAGACACTGATAATGATGCATGAGGTTTGCTGGATGCATTGTAACGGATTGTAGTGCAATTCTTTCTATTTTTAAGTCATTTGAATTACAATTAAAAAAAGTTGAATTTATCTGTTGTCATTTAAAAACTGTCTACTGTCCCAGCTTAATAAATATTGTTTATGTTTTTGCTGTTTTATTTTTTATTTATCTGACAAAACAGTGTAGAATTGTATTGCCTTTTATTGTATTTTAAAGAATCTATGCCAAACTTTACATTTTTCAAGTACTTTTGAAAACCCAGCATTTAGTTGATCCTGATAAGTGCTCATTGTCACAGTTGTAAACATGATGGCTTTCTTCTTCCATGACAGGGTTTGGCATCACGCCATCTTTGTTTTCAGGCAGAACTTTAACGAACACAACACACTTCTACTGGAAATACTGTAGAATTCAGCCAATCAGATGATGACTGAAGTGTTTTAAATTTTTTATGCATTAGAGATTCAACCAAGTCTGAGGCTGAGACTATTCATCAGCTATGGGCCATAACATGAAAATAGTTATCGGCTTATTGCACTGGCCAGAGTTTCCCAAAAGCAACTAGGCCTATTGTTGCAATTTCCATCATTACCAATAGAGTTCAATGGAACTTAAAACTGTGGTTAGTTAATGGTGGGAAATGCAATCATTACAGCGATTCTGACTCAGCTCTCAAATGTTGAGAGTTTGGGGTAGGACTATTTGTTTATTCAACCAATGGCAGATGGGGGAGTGTTCAGCAACCTTCAGCAGTCTTTATTTTTTGTAGTGGCAGGGGAAAATGTCAACTTTAACTATACACTCTTAAAAATAATGGTTCTTTATTGGCATCAATGGTTCAGTGAACCTTGATCATCCATGGAACATTTCAAATGCAGAAAAGGTTTTTACAGTCGAAAATGATTCTTTAGATTTTTCAAAATGGTCCTTTTAGGAACTTGGTTCTGGTTTGGTTTGGGAACCAAAAATGGTTCTTCTATGGCATCACTGCGAAAACACCCTTTTGTAACCTTTATTTTTAAGAGTGTAAGATGCATTACTGTTATAAGATTTGATCCTGGCAAAAATATTTGAAAGATAATTTGAGGAAATGTCACATGCTTGGCTGATATTTATCATACAGTATTTGTCTGTCACAGAAAAGTGTTTTTTCAGCTCAGTGTTCTTATGATTACCAGAGTATTCCTTCTGGAAAAGCATTGTGAATTGCCATGCATCTTAGATAACATCTTTATTTTATTTTCACGAATGTTCTGGAAAACACACTTATTTCCTTTCCGACATGGGTGTCTTTTTCTCCAAAAGCCTCCACTTGCAACAGTTTGCTGGGAAAGATTAGTATTATCATCCTTGTAATGCGTGGCCGTCACATCAACCGATAGGTATCGCCCTGCACTGTCTGTGGCTCGGGGTGTGTTTCTGCATTGATTTCCTCTGGAGTGGTTGGCCTGGCTCCTTCCTCCCTTTTTTTCTCAGCCAGTCAGAGAGACTCAACACACACTTCCTCTCTTGCTTGATGTTAATCTTCTTAATTGAGTGTGTGAGCCAGCCTCTGAGAGACTGCGATACGGAGAAAGAGGCAGGGAGGGATGGGGAATTGATTATGTGTGCTGATGCATTCTCACAGCGGGATGTATACCTATTTGAGGCGTATCCCTGACGTCTGAGGTCTTTTGAACTGCTTTGTGTACATTTCAAGAACCCCAAGAGAAATTTATTGGAAATATAGAGCTGATATTTGGCCAAGTTATATTAAGATGATTTATTTACTAGAATAACTCTCAGTGTGACTGTATAAATAGTCTGACAGGCCTTTGTAACCCCTGGATGATGTAATAATTCCCTTAGCATTATGTTAGCAGCTCTGTTAGTTTGTTTAATCAATACTGTTCTCTTGGCCTCATGAATAAAGGGTCTCATCACTTCTCAGCCCCTGGAGAAGCGTCTGTCGGCCCTGTGATGAATGGAAAAGTCTCATTAATAGGTCTGTAAGAAGAATGTGTTTCTGGGGTTGGCTGACCTGCCTGTCACTCAGAAGGTCTTCTTGCAGCCACTCCGTTCTTTTTGGGCCGACAGCCCCCGATGGGAGGGCCACTCACAGTTCACGTGAAGACTGAGCAGACTGTCTAATTACAGGCTGTCTCTCCTTCACTACAATCACCTTTCTGGGAAAGAAATGAACAGTGAAAGCAAAGCAAATAGATAAAAAGGAAATATGACTTTGACCTTCTGCTGATGCTGAATATGTCTTTTTTATTTATTTATTCTTTATTCTGAACTCTGGAGAGCTTGATTCTAAAGATGAAAACTAGTTATCATTTCAAGTAAAAAAAAAAAGTTATTTTAGCAGTCTATGTTGGATATATCAGCTGATAATGGATATTTTACTGCTCATGCTCATTTGCTTAACCTTTAGATAATTTTTGCATCATCTATCACTTTTGTTCTTAAAACTTACAATAATTTAATTATCCTGTTAAATGTAACATTGTTAGATCTTTAGCAAATCTCAAAATGAAAATATAATATATATTTTCATAATGTAAATGTTAATGTTGTAATGGCTAAAGTAACATTTAAAACATTTTAAAAGAAAGCAGTATAGAATTTAATATCAGCCATTTATCGGTTTATTGGCCATAGCTAGGACTGGGTTATTAATCCAATTCTATTTTCAATTACAATGATTACGAAATGATTATTTTAGATTAAATGATTAATTTACCAATAAAGTAATGCTTTGTGTAAATTCAACACACTTTTTTAAAAAAGCCCAAATTATTTTTTATACTCTTTAAACGTCTAAAATAGTTTTATATAGAATAAATGTTTAATAGTTTAACTACAAATCATTAATTCAGTATATAAAAATAATAAATAAAAATGTAACTTTTTTCAGTTTTTGTAGTGCACTGTGGGAGTGCCAGACAACTTAGTTGATCTTATTTATTCTAATCTCATTTATTTTCATAGATATATTGTTCATTTTTTTAATTCTAGAAATGTGTGATGTTTCTGCCAGCAGCGCACTATGTATGTCAGTATGCTGCCCACAAGGCTATCGGCGCCAATATCCTTCTCTTTTTATATCAATTCATGTCAGAAAAGTCACTTTGCTAATTAGAAGAACAAACAGTGCGATGAGAGAAAACTTATAAAAGACGACGTTACATTGTAGCTATAGAGCTGGTTACCAAGTTCTCCAGAAAAAAATTGTTTCATCAGATGAATGTAATATTGTTGCAGCAGTGTTAGTCTTGCTGTTAGGCCATTTGTTTTCTATGTTGAAATGTTTTTAGCAGAATTGTACAAGATAAAATGCTTTATATTTTCCCTTACATCTGCTTACACGTTCTCTCTGTGGATATAAAGCTCAAGTGTTTGTAGTCTGCCAGAAATCCCAAATCATTAGCCATGTTGTGACAGTTCTGATGTTGGATAAAAGGTTCCAGAAGTTCCACACATGTCTGTTCCGGTAAACATGTCATATGGGATGCGTGTCCACTGACACTAAAACATAGAGTCTGTCCTCTGGAAATGAAATCTTTTCACATGCTCATCTGCAGAGCGCTGGAGGTTTGAAATATGATAGCAAGGTCATCAGTACATCGGCCACTTCCAGTGTGTGTGACTCCGGCTGCAAATGGCAGCCCAAGGTCGAACTCTTAACTGTCATACTTCACTGTCAACACTGTGTATTATACCCAGGGACTGACCCCCCAGAGAAAAAGAGAGAGAGAGAGGGATGGAAGGAAAATAGAAATGTCTAATCGAAGAAGGTCAGTGCTGTCAGCAAATGGAGCCTCTGCTGGCTGTCATGTCGGCTGCATTCTGTTTGGGAGATGAATGGGAGGGATG
This sequence comes from Barbus barbus, assembly GCF_936440315.1. Taxonomy (NCBI): domain Eukaryota; kingdom Metazoa; phylum Chordata; class Actinopteri; order Cypriniformes; family Cyprinidae; genus Barbus; species Barbus barbus. Next base: position 13,808,419 of record NC_136752.1, read on the forward strand.
GGCACTGTCACTGATAAACTGCTTGCGGGCCGTCCGTATGTTATATATAGATCCTATTCATGATGTTTTTGTTTGTAAGTGTGTTTGTGAATATGTACCATTCAAAAGTTGGTAAGTCAGTATGATTTTTTTTAATGTGTTTGAATGAAGCCTCTTATGCTCAACAAGGCTGCATTTATTTGATCAAACATACAGATTTTTTTTTAAAATTGGGACATATTATTGCAAATTAAATAACTGTTTTCTATTTAAATATATTTCAAGATGTACAGCTGAATTTTCAGCATTACTCCAGTCTTAAGTGTCACTCAATCCTTCAGAAATTATTTTAATATGCTGATTTTCTGCTCCAGAAACGTTTGAAAACAGGTGTACTGCTTAATATTTTTGTGGAAACTACAGTATGATACATTATTTCCAGTATTCTTATTGATGAATAGAACAGTTTATTTGAAATGGGAATCTTTGTAACATTTTAAATGTCTTTACTGTCACTTTTGGTCTATTTAATGCATTCTTGTTGGATGAAAGTATTAATTTCTTTCAAACTTTTTTTTACTGAACTCAAAATGTTTTGTATATGGCTGGCTGACTTCTGAATCCAAATCAAGAGTTTAGAATAAAGGGATGGTTCATGGAAAAATGTGTGAATTTCTGTCAGAGACTGAATCTCAGTCTCTGAGAAGAGATATTAATCTTCAATAATAGGCAGCCACTCCTTTACTCACCATCTTGTCATCCAAACCTGTTTTACTTTCTTGGAAATAGCATGTAATTAACAATGTTAGGAACCAAATGACATTGGTAAGCACTGACTTTCATTGTTTCATAAATTGTCAAAAAATCTTATTTTATGTTCCACAGAGGGGAAAAAAAGTCCTAGATTTGGAATGAAATGAGGGTCAGTAAATGATATCAGAATTTTTGAACTATCCCTTTTTTGAATTTTTTTTTTTGATGGATTATAGCAAATCACAATACAGGACATGCAAAAGTTTTATTTTATAGATAGGACAGTAGACAATGACAAAGAGAGAGGAACACGATCCTAAACATATAACCACAACTGGCCACCATTTAGCCATTTGTAGGCCAAAAGTAGTTTCAAAGTAAAGTTGTGTATGTTTATTAAATATTTTTGCTTTATTTGCTTATGATTTCAGCTGTCAGTAAGTGTGTAGTACTTTCAGCTTCGTTTGACACATTTCACCATGTTTAAATCAATTTGGCAGATTTTTCCATTAAAATCAGAGGAGAAAATGGAGAAAAAGTCCTGCTGTTTACTCCAAGTAAACAGCAAAAAGTCCTGAACTAATTTACTACTGAACTGTATGTGTCTGCTTCCTTGGAGGAGGTTAAAACCTGACAAGAAGTACTGTGACATGACAGAGACCTCAAGATAGATCAGAGGATGTGACTGTTAGGGTGAAATATGGAAGCGACATCATAAATTAGAAACAAACACAATCATATATGACATAAACCGTGTCCCAGAAGGCTGTGGATCCTCTCTTAGACGTACTGTGAGGAGCTGTGCCTTTTCAGAGCAACTGTTTGTCTTTTGCCCTCTTCTTTAAATCTCTTTTATGATCATTTTACTGCATCAGGAGACGTGGGAGAGCTCTGTGAATCATACCCACTGCAGCACAATGACAGTCACCCACACACATACCCCTCCGAAATGTTTGTGAGGGAGAAGGAATGAGACATAGATAGAGAGAGAGAGCGGGACGGGTGAAAACCTCATTCATCTTCGACCATGAGAGCTGACAGCTGTGAGCAGCAGTATGAGGACACCTGCAGATGGTCGAAAAAGAGGGAGGGAGTCTGAGGAAGGAGGGGATTGGTGAATTATTTCAAAATGATGAAGTCTACTGAAGACATATTCAGTTTCCTTTGTCACCTAATGATTGATTCGTTGATTCTTTGGTGACACTATCTGTTAAAATATTCAAGACAATGGCCCTCGGAAGGGCATGAAAAAGATGCTGCTAGCACTGCCCTGCTGAAAAGATCAGATCAGGTGGAACAACCTGGTCTAAGGTGGTTTAAGATAGTCCAACTATTCCCCAAACTTTACCAAACTTGTTTTAAAGGAAAAGTTCACCCAACAATGAACATTCCGTCATTTTTTATATACCCTCATGTAGTTCCAAACCTGTATGTCTTTATTCTCATCAAAAAAGATGTTTTGAGAAATGTGTTTTTTTGTCATGTTGTTTGGTTCTCAGCATTCTTCAAAAGATCTTCTTTGGTGCTCAACAGAAGAAAGAAACTCATACAGGTTTGGAACAACTTGTGGGTGAGTAAATGATGACAGAATTTTAATTTTGGGGTGAACTGTCCCTTTAAGCTGGTATTTGCTTTTGGCTGGTTGGCCAGCCAAACATGTGGCCAAAACCCATTTAAAAACATAAGAATGGAACATGTTGGCCAGGATTGGAGACCAGCTAACCATGGTAAAATGTGTTAAACGAAGCTGAAAGTACTTCATGCTTACTGACAGCATAAAGTATAAGCAAATAAGCCAAAATAATTAATAATCAAACACACATGGATGAACAAGATGTGTTTAGTTTCTGCAGAAATGTGCTGAACTTTACTTTTGGCCTACATATGGTTAACTTGAGGGTGAGTAAATGAATTTTTAGAATTTTCAGACAAACCGGATTTTCAATTTTGGGTGAACCATCTCTTTAAGCGTGTATTTACTTGGTTTGGCTGGTTGGTCAGCTCTACTCCCAGACTGACATACTGACAAGTGGCCAAAACATCAGAAAGGAATGTCTTGGCCAGGCTTGGAGACCAGCTAACCACCTTAGGTTGGTTTAATCTGCTTCTTTAGCATGGTATAAAAGTCGTATCCATCATAATTTGCATATTTCAATCTGGTCTCATCAAAAACTTGGAATAATTTTTTTAAGGTTAACCAGTTGACAAAATCCAATATTTATGAGTGAACTTTTGGAAACATATGACTCATACTCCAATTGAGACAAATAGCTAGAACAAAACAATTTCAAATCAATAATAACTGGCACCTCCGTCGGCAGTCCATTTTCTTTCTAAATCTAACCATGAATTTCATTTGAATCTGTCGAGATTCAAAATTCATTCTCGAAAGAGACAATAGATTACTTTAATGTGAACAAGCTCATGTTTGAAATGTGCTGCACAGCATGTAAACAGCAGCGGGAACAAAATGTTCTATTAGGTTAGATCACAAAAGACAATTCTGTCATCTTCTCATCTGTTCTTTTCCATAGAACAAAGTTAATAGCAACTGAGGCTGTCAGGCTGCTAAATAGACAGGAAACTCTAGTCTCTGTAGTTTGTCAATTATATTCAAATCGGGCACACTTGTAAAGAACTTGTGCACAGATTGATCGGTTGTTGTGCGAATTGCTATATAAGTCAACTATAAGGTTAACTTGTACTAATTATTATGAGTTTGTCACAAGAGGACACTACACTTGAGACTAAATTAATTTATTTTAGATCTACATTTCTACATTTAGATATAGTTTATGCTTACCCACGAGGTTGTGCTTTCTCCATATGTTTGCTGTAACAGAAATCTCAAGCACTGTTGTTTGTTGCTAACTTATTTGGTGTTTGTACACTAGTCTCAGTGGGTCTTGCCACATTCCCCCATTTGTCAGAGCTGTCACCATTAGCCCACCTCAGCAAACTGGAGAAAACTGCAGTCCCGCCACGTTCACAAACATCAGCCAACCCGACTTCATTCATAGAGGTTACCAGAAGGTTAACCACCAGGAACAATATTGAACATGCTGTTGACATTCTAATTAGTTTTAGTTTACTCTACACTAGATATACAATTAATATGGCAAGACACAAGCAATATATAAGGTCACCTTTTATATGGAAATACATTGTATTTTCCGGGTTGCAGCGGTGAGATGTCTGTGATTGTTGTTATGGTAATGAAAGTATTGAATGTTGAAGAGATTGAACGAGGGAGTAATGTAAGTTTAGCTGTCATCCATAAAAGATTTTGCAAAGAATGCTGTGACATACTCTACATACTAATCTCCAGACATCATCTTTAATAAATCATTCAAACAGCTTCCTTGTGTGTTTAAAATACAAGGCCTGACAGATTGTCCATTGATCGTGGTAATATGCCAAATGGAAGGATTGTCAGGAAGTCTCTCCCAGACTAACTGCTTCAGATGGAGTCTGAATCTCAGTCTCTGAGAAGAGATATTAATCTTCAATAATAGGCAGCCACTCCTTTACCAGGCATCTCTGGATGACTTATAGAATAGTGGTCATTTTGCTAAGCAAGACTGACCTTCAATTTGGCTGTACAAGAACAAGCCTAGTTGGATTTATATTGGATACCAAGGCTTTCTGATCCAAGTGATATCTGGTAAACTGACAGAAACACTATGGTTCCAGTGCACTGACTGTGGCATGAACTCATTTTGAGATCAATGAAAGCCAGCAGAAACATCTTGACTTTTTAGGCGAAGAGTGTCAAACACATTTAAAGTCCACTGAAGTGGTTATTATGTTTCTTTTGTGAAGGAGGCAAATTAATTCAGCCTTCAAATGGTTTGTTACTCTGTCGATTAGGAGGGAAATGTTTGTGGTGTGTGAATGATAGAGTAGCATCTTCTGGCTGTGAGAAAATGAATTATTTTGGAAATACTCTCAGATATGCTGAAATTCTCCTCATGACTCATTACATCCAGTGTATTTTTTTTTTTATTTGCTTGTTTAAACTTTAAAAATCGGAATTATAATAGGGTTTCCATGTGAAAAAGAAAAATGAGTTACCAGATTTAATCAGTCTGAATCACCGACCGGTATGATTTACAGCATTATCAGAGAGAGAATATATATATATATATATATATATATATATATATATATATATATATATATATATATATATATATGTATATGTATATGTATATGTATATATATATATATATCAGTAAAATGGACATTATAACTGAATTATACCTAAATTAAACAGTATAAATAAAATGATGAGTTTGTGACATGGAATTTAATTGAATCATGAAAGCTGCATCAATACACTACACTTTATGACATATTATATTATTATTTGACACATTTTGACACATAAGTTATATATTGGAAATAAGTAAGTTATATTGTGTACATATTGTAGATACCTTACAGTAGGCCTGATGTGGGTGTTTCTTTAACTTCATGTCCTTTTTAAAATATTATAATTTATATTATATTATATTGTAGTGTATTATATTATATTATAGTAAATTATAACTAACTAATTAATGTGTGTCTCAATTGCATTTTCTGTGACCACTTGTGATGATTTTTTTAGTGGAGGGTGAATGTTGATAAACTCCAAAAAAAAGCACAAAATACATTTTCAAAAGGTTTCAAGCTGCAGAAAATATTTATTTTTTGTCAATCTGAATCAGTCTGAATCACTGCTCTGTATATTTTACTGCATAAACCTAGAGAGAACATACTTTTTATGTGTGAGCTCAATGAATGTTATTAGTGAAATATACCTAAATTAATCGGAACTGAATCAAGAGCTTGTAAATTGAAATTGAAAGAAGTCAAAAAAATTTAATAAAAAAAAAGTGATATGACAGCCAAACATTACAAGTTTGGTAACTCATACTCGGAATTTGTGCTCTGCAATTAACCCAAGTGCGCGCACACAGCAGAGAGTAATGAACGAATACACACACACACACACACCGTGGATACAGTGAGCAGTGGGCAGCCACTTTTGATGCGGTGCCTGGGGAGCAATTGGGGGTTTGGTGCCTTGCTCAAGGGCACCTCAGTCATGGGTAATGAGGGTGGAAGAGAGCGGTGTACATTCACTCCACCACCTACATTTCCTGCTGGTATGGAATCAAACCCACAACCTTTGGACTACAAATCCAACTCTGTAAACATTAGACCACAACTGCCCCGTAAATTGAATCATATAAGGAAATCTGTATTGATACGCATCCCCAGGGCCGTCGCTAGGAATTCTGGGCCCTATGCACTGAATTTGCTATGGGGCCCCTCAAAATCATGTTCAGTGGGGTGGAGGGGGGTTCGCGACCACTTGTGAATAGATTTTTAGAGGGAAAAAAAGAACAAAATAACAAGAAACAAAATAAAACACAAACAAAAACGAAACTTTTAAAAGGTTTCAAACAGCAAAATAACGGCTTCAACAATTCAACAACTATTGAACAATTTCTTGTCAATAGTCAGTCTTGTCTGTATCAGTCTTTGTTGTCCATTCACGTCAGTACCACGACGCATCCAGGTGGTGCTGCTGACACAGGAGCCGCCGTGCTGACGTAGAACCCGGATGTGCTGCGGCTTGAATACATGCAGAAGAAGACACATACGCACGCATTGTAGTACTGTTGTGACCGCGTGTCGAAGACTGACATGCAAGAGAGGAAATTGTTGAATAAATTTGTTATTTTTGTTTTCTTTGTGCACAAAAAGTATTCTTGTAGCTCATAACATGGCTGTTTTAACGATGTCCTTACCTTTCTGAGCCTTGAACGTTGAAGTTGCGTTGCTGTCTATGCAGAGTCCCGGAGAGCTCACGGATTTCATTAAAAAATACCTTAATTTGTGGTTAGAAGATGAACGTAGGTCTTGCGGGTTTGGAATGTCGTGAGGTTGAGTAATCAATGACAGAATTTTCATTTTTGGATGAACTATCCCTTTAATACCAGGTGTAAATGTGGTCTTTGGTATTTTTTACACGTATAATTGAACATTTGCACAGTATACTGCAGGGACATCATGTGCGCGTATTGTGCCAATAATTAAGGTTCAAGTCAGGTAAAATGTTCAAAAACCTATCTGCAGTGCTTTGTTCTGCACTCTTGTGGCTGTGTTCATGGTCTCTGTGAAAGATGGAGGGCACATGTTCGAGTCAGGCTTTTGATCTATGGTTGCGGATGGCTTCTGCCCTGGGCATGGCCCTCATCCTTTTTTCGCTCTACGTGCTACATGGGACAAGTTCTCTCCATTACACCCTGATTTATCCATGTGAAAGCTGACACCTGGCTCAGAGGCACAGCTTCACACAGCTGTTAATGTGCGTGTTAGAGGTGAGCAAACACCTGACAATGGTTCCAGCCCTATTGGGTTTCTTTTTAATTGGCTGAAATCGTAATGATCAAGTCTTTGTGTGTATTTGTGTATTATACGTGTCTTTTGATGGATAGCAGGTGTGCTGTACGTGCTCCTTTCGGTTTTTGCCGCTCATTCAAGAGAAAGCATGAAATATTCAATCGTCCGTCAACACTGTGGGCCATCTTATTCCCCCCTTGGGAGAGATGTGCATGCTTCACAATCCTCTCGTCATGTGTTGCTGACCTGTGGCAGCGACAGTGAGCTCAGAGTGGAGGCAGGAACACTGAATAATGAGACAGAGATGCTGATGTCATCTGAGGATGTCAATGTGAGGATCTGTTGAGTTCAAAAACAGTCTCAACACCCCAAAACCTGTGACACATATAGCATGGAAATGGGAGTGTGAATTACATATATCATCGCTTTTATTTGTACAGCAGATTCATCTGAAAGTGTAAACAACTTTAAATCATGGATAGACCATGAATCATCAACACTGTAGATACCTTATAGTAGGCCTGGTACAGTACATGCATCACTTAAACGTAGGCACTTTTACTTTTCTGGGGTTAACTTGCATTAATAATATAATGTAATATAATATAATATAATAATTAAAAAATGTTTTTATTATTGTAATGTCATTACATTAAAACTGTAAAGGAAATGTTTTTTCATGCTTTCATTTCATTTATTATTATTATTATTTGTCAAAGTCCTTTCATGTAGCCTACAGATTTTATTGATTTATCAGATCCAGAAAATGTATAATAAAAATATTAATTATGTATATTTTAAACTATGATGATTTAAACAAAGAGTGAAATAATCATAAACAATTTTAATATTTATTGTGTGAAAAGTATTTATATAACTACTTTTATCAACTGTTTTTATGAGAAATTCAAAGAGTGTTTTGGCCCTATATTATTATTATTATTATTATTATTAGCTAACATTATAATGATCATTATATATTACAGTTCAAAAGTTTGGGGCCTTAATAAATGCAGCTTTGGTGAGCATAAGATACTTCATTAAAAAATATTTTAAAAATCTTACCAACCCCAAACTTTTGAACGGTAATGCATGTCAAATGAATGAATATATGTTGTAATTCAAATGAATCAATAATCATGTATTACTAACATGCCTTACTAATTTAACCCTGAGTACAACTGCACAATTAACTTACAACCTGTATAATGACTGGCTTTTAAATGTTGTTGGGTATAAATAAAATGTTTGTGTTTCTAAATCAGACATCATATTGTTTTGTGCATCTGGGCAGGCATTTTGCTATTAGTTTTTAGATGTGGCTCTTTGATAATCAGGTGTATCAGAGGTACAGGCTGGCTCTTGTCATGGCCTGGTAGTAAATGAGAATATTAGAGAGAGGTCTTGCTGACTAAAACTTGGCACTGGCAACACTGGCCCTGCTGTAGCACCAGTAATCCCATCTGTGAACATGTCCATCCCGTCTGCCTCTGATCCCCCTTCAACTAGCCTTCAGCTAAAATGGCCCACACTGTAAAACAAAATCCTATTAAATGTATGGTATAAAAAAAAGCAGTTGTGGCGGCCAGAAATGGACTGTAAAATCGTTTCAAGATTTCTGGGATGGTATTTTGCTGCCTGTGTATGTTTGCAATTCATAACCATATGTTTCATCAAGCTATAATGTTAAAGTTCATTTGGTCTTTCCATGAAAAATAGCTAGTGAGCATGTATGGACAGCGCACAACACAAGTCACATGACACACATTGCTAATGTAACAATTTATCAATATTTACTATCAAAATACTGAACGTGAAGTTTTGAGGTAAATGATGCTAATTTATACTTTTACATGTACATGTATCATCCTCTTAAATGTAAATGATAATTTCAGTGTTTTTACCTTCTTATTTGTTTTCCTTATTTATTTTTTGCAACTGTTGTTTCCTAAAGAAATCACATTTTGCTCTGCAAATAACAGTAAACCAGACTTAATGTGGTTTACAGAGTAAAATGTCTTGGTATTTTTGTTTTTCCTCAAATGTGTGGTGTAACATGCTAAAGGAAAATTTAACGGTTGATAGCAATTTCAAATTATTCCTCATGAGCTTTCAAGATGCCTCAGTGTTCCTCTGCTGTCTTTGTTCACTGTTGAGATACAGCTGTCTCGCTTTCCCCCTTGGGAGGAGGAGGGAGATCATTTTGCTGGGGTTTAGGAGGCTTATCCTGGCAGAGGTTTTGAATGAGCACAGATTTCTCTCGCAGGGACAACAGAGCCACCAAAACACACACTGCCAGCTTCTGCTGTCATAGTCATGAGCAATAAACGATACATTAGATGTGCAATTAAACAGTACCCTTGTTATGGATGATATTAGATGAATACGCCTTTCCAAATGGCTCTCATTAGGAGACAGAAACACAATAGACACGTTTGATGGTGATACTCAAGCACACTTGAGAGTGCCCTTGTTCTTTTCATTGCCTGCAAAAGAGGAAGATTTCTGGAGTATTTTCTGGAGTTCTTTGGAGATTTCGATTTTTGCAGCGGTCCTCTGTTGTTTCAGGTTATGGAAATCTAAAATTTGGCCGGCATGTTCTCCCATGCATTGGCAATTTCATGGTTACTTTGATTAAAAGCTCATTAAATTGTTGCTGAATGGATCTACTTTAGCTATTAAAGGCTATTCTGTTTTCATTCATACATGGGAGGATTCTTAAGTAGAAATGTGAATGTTAAAGGGAGAGTTGACCCAAAAATGAAAATTCTGTCATTAATAACTCACCCTCATGTTGTTCCAAAACTGTAAAGACCTTTGTTTATTTTCTGAACGCAAATCTACCCACTCAGCTAAAACATATTTTATTTGATGTTTTAAATAACATAATTATTGATTTGATTAGTGGCACAGGAAAGGTTTTTAAAAGTTGAATCTGTTTGAAACAGTATTCCTGTTTCCCAACCCTAGATTTGAGTATAACCCTGGTTCTGCTCTTTTCTCTTTCTCTAGCTTGTGCTCCTGTCACTCAGACTCTTCTTCTGACGGGAAATGGTGTCTCTCTGGACATAAGCTATGTGCATCTTTAATTAAATACTTCTGCTCACTTCCTCCTAATCAGCACTGAGTTTTCCTCACTTTTCCTCCAAACCAGAGCTATGGCTTGACGAGCAGAGATTCCCGTAACAGTGCTAATATCCTCCCCCCACCTCTCCTCTGAGGGCTTTAGGAACCAATCAAGCTGGTCGTGCATGCCACCTCAATTAGGGAGCTTGCTTTTAGGGAGCTGCGCAGTGTCAACCTGGGTCCCTTGAGAACCATAAGGATTATGAATCAAAATTCATTTCCATCACTCTCTAAATCCTCTGCATGCAGGCCATTTGAATATCAGCTCTGTCAACTTGAAAAGCTATATGTGTGTTCTAATGTGCAAATCTGGATGTTAAAGGGATAGTTTCCTAAAATACATGTCATTATTTACTCACCCTCATGTCGTTCAAAACCTCTGTGACTTTCTTTCTTCTGTGGAATGCTGAAGGAGAAATTCGGAAGACTGTGCTGGTTGCTTTTTTCCATGCATTTAAAATGAACAGGGACTGAATCCTTCAAAGAGAATGCAAAAGGACAGGTTCTTTTTGAATAAATCAGTTGATTCTGTTCACAAAACCAATCTGAATTTGTGCTAAGTACTTCTTTAAATGTAATGTTATAATTACTGTCTTTGAAATATGTTTAAAGTATAATACTAAATGCCAAGCATTTATGGGAAACTATAGGCTAATGTAATTTCTTCTGAAACTTTTATGTCATGTATTTAAATATATTTGTCATTAATAAGAATCAGAATCAGAATCAGAATGAGCTTTATTGGCCAAGTATGTTTACACATACAAGGAATTTGTTATAGTGACAGAAGCTCCACAGTGCAACAGAAGGACAGTAACAGGACAGGACACAGGTAATGAAACAAAATAACAGGAAATAGCCAATGACCAATGTACAAAGCAGCAAAAAAAAATTAAAAATACACAATATATAATATATAATATATAATATAGGCGACTATGTATGTACAGGTCAAGTATGTGCAAATTAGAAATGAGAAAATAAAATAAGTGAGTGTGGTGAATGGATAATGTATTAGTTGTGTGTTCTACGTTTATTTATTGAGTGTTTATGAGATGTATTGACTGAGGGAAGAAACTGTTCCTGTGTCTGGTCGTTCTGGTGCTCAGAGCTCTGTAGCGTCGACCAGATGGTAAAAGTTCAAAGAGGGAGCGTGCTGGGTGTGAGGGGTCCAGAGTGATTTTACCAGCCTTTTTGCTCACTCTGGATAAGTACAGTTCTTGGAGAGTGGGGAGGGTTGTACCAATGATTCGCTCAGCAGTCCGGACTACCCTCCGTAGTCTTCTGAGGTCAGACTTGGTAGCTGAGCTGAACCAGACAGTTATTGAGGTGCAGAGGATGGATTCAATGATGGCAGAGTAGAACTGTTTCAGTAAGTCCTGTGGCAGGTTGAACTTCCTCAGCTGGCGAAGAAAGTACAACCTCTGCTGGGCCTTCCTGACAATGGAGTCAATGTGAATATCCCACTTCAGGTCCTGAGAGATGGTGGTGCCCAGGAATCTGAATGACTCCACTGCAGTCACGGTGCTGTTCATGATGGTGAGTGGGGGGAGAGCAGGGGGGTTTCTCCTGAAGTCCACGATCATCTCCACCGTTTTGAGCGTGTTAAGCTCCATAAGTTGCAATTTAGTACATTTCCTTGTCCTTTCCTTGTCCTTTCCTTGTCCTTTCCTTTCCTTTCCTTTCCTTTCCTTTCCTTTCCTTTCCTTTCCTTTCCTTTCCTTTCCTTTCCTTTCCTTTCCTTTCCTTTCCTTTCCTTTCCTTTCCTTTCCTTTCCCCATAACTCTCCATAACACTTTTACATCCTTCAAATATGAGCATATATAAGCTCATTCAAACATTTCCTAGTAATGGATACAGTTTGGCTCGTATGCACTATGTCCTGCATCCCCTGCTAGAGTTTCACTGTGAGCCCTTTTGAGGTGGAGCAATGGAAAGCTTAATGACACTGTAAATTGAAGCTGAACAGTAGCCATAACTGAGATCAATGAGGGATGCATGCGAGCGGGCTTGGAGCTGTTATCCAGCAGTAATGGCTGATTGATTGAGGTCCAGCCCAAGCCCACGCGGTGCGTCATTAGTTTTGTCAGCGATGTTTGGCTCAACTCGTGTGAGATTAACAAAGCTGGTTCTCTGTCTTGCAACACCGCCTCATCAATCAGTGCTGTTGACTCTGTATCAGTGGTGTTCAATGCAACTCCTTCACCCTAGTCATCAACAATATCAAGCCATATCCATATTTTTTTTCCCGTACTACAGCTATAACATGGTTATCATTTTTATAGCAAAACATTTTTTTTTTCTTGTTGACTTTAGAGGTTAGAATGAATGGATTGGAGCTATGGCCTACTAGTGGCTAACGCAGGTTTGATTCTGGCCTTTGTTGTGCCCACAATTGACCCTTTGCTGGGAGTTTGATTGACAGGTGATCTGACCAATCATAACGCCAAATCTGCCATTTTATCCGACAAACAAAGCAGGCAAGAGAGCAGATTAACGTAGAGAGACTAGAATTTGAAAACTGGTGTATATTGACGTCTTTCTGCAATTGAAAGAAGATACCTTCTGATGTTCATTCATGTTTATTTCGTGTGATGGTAAAGAAGAAGAGAGATCATATGGAGCTTGAACTGAGGCTCTACAGCGATCTGTCACGACTTTAAAGAGCTACAAAATGGAATTTATTGTTTTGATGTCTAAAAAAATTACAACATTTGAAAGCTGAGACTTTGTTTCATTCCTAAAGTGACCTGCTCTGTCTTGTCCATCGGCGCATTGTCTGCAATGTATTTTTCACTGCGTAAGAACATGATGTGTGGCGAAGGGTAAATTATGACCAGTTTCTTCTGCACTCTCAAAAAAGAAAACATGATTTTGTAAATAAAAAACGATTTTGTAAATTGTAAATAAAACAAAGATGACAGGAGTACATTTATACAAAAATACTATTTCAGTCTTTCATGTTTAATCCAATGTTTTACTTGTTGCTGCTTTGTAACTGTGCAATTTACTTGCAGTTTCTATGCTTAATTTTTTCACTGTATAGTACTGTTTTATTGTGAGCAACATTTTTTATATCAGTTTCTGTATAAATAACATTTCTGATAATAATTCAACAAGAAAAGATAGAAATAGTTGAAAAAAAATCATGTTACTATAACCAATTTTATTACTGGTTTCACAAATGATCCTTGGGTTTTTTGACTATCTGACACACGTCAGTCACGTGTTACACTAAAACATTCCAGCAGCACTTCTAGCAAATCAGATGCGAAGTCAAAAGCGGGGAGGAGGGGTTCACTCACTCACCCTGCATCACAGATTTGTCATGTAATAGACGGATAGGATGGATAAGACTATTTTGCTGAGAACAGCTTTTCAGCATCCTCTCCGTGACCTAGGTGTGCATGCTGTTTGGTTTGGCACGGTCACGGTCGTCCACAGATGTGCCCACACACATAACCACAAAGTCACATTTGTGCAATGTCACATTTTCACACACTGCATATGCACACATTTAGAAAGGTATATTAACTCCATAATGACATTTTTCCTAAATGTTATCTATCATTCAGAAAGACCAGAAAGCAATTTTATCTGTAAATGAAGCCGTTGGGTTCTGGATGGTGTGAAATATTATAAAATATGATTCAATACCAGCCCTCGGAGGGCTGTATTTCAATTTATGACACAGCAAATTGAGCCTGGAATTAAGATAAAATGGAAAGAAAATGGAAATGTCAGTCTGACATGTTCAAAATTTAATTATTGTAGACAGGAGCCAGCAAATATAAATGTGCATGTTAACTAACTGTTTAAGTAAATGTAGATCTTCAGCGAAAAAGAAGCTCTTTCTGAATTACAGTAGGTACGCTTGAATATATTTCCAAATTAATCAACATCACATTATATCAATCTCAATTGTGAGTGTATCATCATTGTATCAGTGTGTGTGAAAGGAGTCGGAGCATTTGCCAGTGCTGTCCTTGAAATACAGTATTATACATTTAATGCTTGAATACCTTAAGTCAGTTGTCTAAAGTCTTATAGGTTATCCTAATCAAAATTTGTTAATCAAACAATGATTAGTTTTGAAAATTCTAATTTTAAATCCATATATATGCTAAATGTCAGACATTTGGACATATTGCACATTAAATGTATTATTATTCTATTATATGAATAGGATTATTAGGGGTGCATGATCTTTCAGTACCATACTGATTATCAAATTTTCAGTGTTATCTGCAGATATTGGGTATGTAATTGTTTATGCTAATTTCTTCTATTTTTGGCTACATTTAGGTTACATTTGCCATCATCTAACACTTATTAAATCTGAATAATTACTAAAATACTAATAATTTAATAACATGGTAAATGTAATCTTTAGCAAATCTCAAAATTAATATATATATATATAAATATATATATACTGGACTTGATAATGTTGTGATGCCAGATTTGGCTTTTAAGATTTTTTTTATGGTGTTTTATTTTTTAGTAAATAAGAATTAGTAATGCATGTTTGTTACCTTCATTTCTTTTCTTTTTTAAAATGATTATTATTGTGTCTTTCTGAGAGTAAGTAGTGAACATAAATTAAATTATATTTTTCTAGTAACTGGCTTTTCATTTATCCTTTCCTGAAACTCTGGAAAAGGCTTCAGCCCCCCATGATCCTGTAGAGGATAAAGAAGTATGGAAAATGGATGAATGGATTGAATTTTCCAGTATAAAGGATGTTTGGATTGAGTTTATGGACTCAGGATGAGGAGGGGTCACACTTCAGGTGTCTGACCAAGCCTAGTGATTCCTACACCTCAAGTTGGTTTTCCCTCACTAGGGAATTTTCCAAATAAATGCTGAAATTGCAGGCTTATAAGGATACGCTTACCCCAGCGTGATGTGACGCATTCAAGCACAGCTTAGCCTTTCTTCTCTTCTATCGACTGCACTCTGTCTCGTCTGAATTTCAAATAGGTTTTGTAGGTGAAAAAACGTGTGCATTCAGTCAGGCACTCCCAAATCTGTTTGGCTAAGGTTATGTAACAACAGAGCTGCGACATGCCCGGAGGAGAGGTAAATCACGCACGAAGCGTTCACACATGCATTGCCTCTTATTGCAAATGCTTAGAAGAGAGGTGATCAATGATACACATGACTGCTTTGACAGCAGAATGCTGGAGCTGCCTTGTGTGTGTGTGTGTGTGTATGTGCTTGTGCTGAGGTGTCTTTGCATATTTGAGACTTGTGCTGCTTGTGTCAGGATTTTTTAGGCTTTAGAGATGGTTATGGTGAGGTCTGTATGAGAGATCTGTAATGTAAATGCCCTAAGCTGACATTATACAGAAACACAATATCTCTATTTTTTTACAATGAGTACAGTTTCAATAAATACAATGAGTTGAGTACAAACAAGAATATGATTGCTTTGCAATAGAAAAATACGTATCTCAAAATATTTTTATATTTATACTGTGTGAATAAAGTAAAAATAATTAATTGTGTTCAGACAACATAGCATCTGTGAACTGTCTGTTAATTTGCCTTTTCACAAAGATCCAAAGAAGTGGATTAACTGGAAAATATGTATTATTTATTGTTTTTAATATTAAAATAATGTTGTATTTTATTTTATTTTTTAAATTGTATACAGATTGCATTTCCTGATAAAAGCAATGGTTGTCAATTGAATAAAATAAGCTTTAATTTACTTTAGTAAGCTTTAGTATTTTTTTTTTTATTAATGTTTTTTTTTTTTTTACTTTAGCCCTGAACCTCACTTTGAAAATGTATCATTTAAATGCATATTAAAAGTGTATCCTGATGTTTATAGTGCCTGAAATGTATGAATGTCTGAATGTTAGTCTTTTTAAGTGTGCTGCAAGCTCAAAAGTGTATGAATTTTACATATTATAGTGTGAATTATGTCCTTTATATATTCTATAGTACTCTAAAGTGTTCAGACACTTAAATGCTATAAAATGAACAATTCAAGTAATTTCAATAGCTAATTAAATTTGTAATGTGAACATCACATGAGAAGGTCATTTGTGTGGCAACTATGTTGGATCTTTATTGACTTCATAAGCCATTGCTTATGAAGGAAAGATTGACCACTGGGGTTTTTCAGAGCTGCCAAGCAACTCTTACCTAATTACAGTGCTTGTCTTGGGCAAATACTCCTGTATGGCCCTTTGAATGTCAGGCTGGTTATGTGACATTCTGTTATGAGGGTTTGTCCACCAATGTCTGTTCAGCAGGTTAAACCGAATGGAAAGCTCGGCAGAGTGGATCAATCAAATCCAGACAAATGCCCTGGTTCGACACGATGCAGAAATTTTTGTGTCATAGGTTGTGTATATCACAAAGGTACGGATAAATAGCTGCAACCCAACTGTGATGTATGCATTTAATATCTCATTCTTGTCATGGTGTATTTTTCAGTCCAGACTATTTACGAGAGCATGTAGTGTAGAAGACCGCTTACCCAGCGGGCCGAGTGTGTCTACGTTGTATTTTATGTGTGTGCTGCGCATGCCAGCACACACTGTAGTGAATGTTTGCGTTCGTGTGGGTGTCTCATCTCTGTTTTGCCCACACATCATCGCAGATAGACAGACAGCCCAGTGCAGCGCGGCCGTCTTTGACAGACTCATAAATACGGGCTCAGGGAGACGGCAGCAAACTCAATTTGTTTTCTGAGCAGAAACCTTCATACCACCTTTCGCTGTCACCACACTGAGAGGGATTATGAGTTTCCTTCAGCGTTCCCTCCCTCACCGCAGCTCTGTCTTCCTACCGCCTGCATCCACTGATATGTGATCAGGGTGCTTTTGCAGACACCTACACCAAAAATGCTGTTTTCCTGAGTCAGTTTGCATGATTTGTGAAAATCTATGGTGGACAGAAGTAAAGGTGGATACTTTGTTTTAATGTGTTATTGTATAAAGTAAACCGTAGGAATACAGGTGCCTGTGAGTTTAACAACTATGCAACATACTATTTGGTCATGCTTTTTTAATGTGTAAGTTCATCTACACCATAAAACCACACCACGCTTGTCAAAATGGTAACACATGCAATTAAGTACATATGTTTAAAGCTACTGAAAAAAAAATAATTAACCCAAAAAAAGAACAGATTTGGAGAAATCTAGCATTATATCACTTACTCACCAATGGATCCTCTGCAGTGAATGGTGCCGTCAGAATGAGAGTCCAAATTTAATGATAAAACATTACAGTAATCCATAAGTAATGCACATGGCTCCAGTCCATCAATTAATATCTTGAAAAGTGAAGAAACAAATCCATGATTAATGAGTTTTAACTTTAAACCATTGCTTCAGGCCAAAAAATAAGTCTGTAATCTATAATAATGCTTCCTCCAGTAAAAATGTCCTTCAATTGTTGTCCTCTCACATCAAAATCCACCACATAGTTGGCTAGAATTGTTTTGGACTGTCTTCGCTTAGAAACAGTGGTTTATCTGTGCATATTTCTCTCTTGATTCAGATGAAACAACTCTTTCATTGAATAGAGAAATTTCCACAAATCCGTTCCGATTAAAAAAATAAATAAAACTTGTCTACATATTGGATTGCCTGAGGGTGAGTACAACTATTGGTGAAAAGAACTTGCTCATAAAACTGTGTGAACTGGACTACTGTACACTGGTTGTGCTGTGCATTTTTGATTGCTTAAAAAGAACAGGCTCATATGAATCATTTGTTAATGAATCAGAAAACACTAGTTGCGCTGTACAGTATGTTTTTTTTTTCTGCAGCCCATGAGGACAACTAGAAATATGTTTCTTGCTGTTGTTTTTCTGTACACGTTTTCATGCAGCCACTGAAAATCAATCTTGATATTATAGCTAGATTGGAGATTTTCCAAACGTAAATCCAATTGCTTTATTTTTATGGTAGATTTTAACAATCATTGAAGCTCAGTAAGTGAAACACTGTCATTCATAGAAAGGTTAATGTTCACATCCCAACCAATGATCCATCCATCATAGTCAAACAAAACCATATGAAGAGTTTGTGATGGCATCAGATGTCTGGATTCGTCTTTGTCAGTGACAATTTCATTCAGTCTTCAGAGTTGAGAGGCTGCAAGGGTGTAGGTTTGCTTTTCGACACTGGTGGAGACACAACCCCCCAGCGTTAAATGCACGTCCTTGAAAGCGTGCAGTTTTCTAACGCATTTACTTTAACTTGTTTGGTAATATCAATGATATGACATTTCAGATGCATCTGAAATGACAAAAACATATATTTAATTGTTTGATCAAAATTATTGCTAGGGACAGTTTGGTAGTGGCTGGGTATTGGTAGGGACACGTCCCTAGCACCCCCCCCCCCCCCCCCCCCCAATTCTACGCCCCTGCTTGACAGGGATCTGAAGCCATGAGTAACTTTTCTAGATCATATAACAAAGGGTAAATGAGATCACAGGACTTATCTACAAAGACATCTGGGCTGTCCAAGAAACATCTCCAGCCTACGGTTACGTTATCTTCTCAGGGTATGTGTGAGGAAACAAAAGATGGTGTTTTCCCTGAAAGCAAAGTTAAATGTGCTATGAAGTCACAGGCCTGGCTGATCCAGAAGGACAAGAACAGAGCATGCTATATGCAGAAAATAGGACATACTGTACATTCATGTTCATTTTGAAAGTTTGAGTATGAGCTGCTATACCATATACACCACTGCCCAAAAGATTTGGATGCTTTAATTTGATAAAAAGTGACAGTAAAGACATTTATAAATACTTCTATTATATGTTCTTTTCAACTTTCTATTCATCAAAGAATCCTGAAAAAAGTCACAGTTTTCACAAAAATATTAAGCAGCACAACTTTTTCATAGATGTTTCTTAAGCAGCAAATCAGCATATTACTATTAGAATGATTTCTGAAGAATCATGCACTGAAGACTGGAGTAACAGCTACTGAAAATTCAGCTTTTCATCACAGGAATTAATTACATTTTATAATATTTTTTAATAATATTTCACAATATTACAGTTTTGGCTGTATTTTTATTAAATAAATGTAGCCTTATTTTCTTTTTTTTTCAAAAGCTTAAAAAAATTATTATGTACAGTGTTTTAATATTTTCTGTCAGCTTGATTTTTCTTATTCTTTCGTATTTTCTCTTATTTTGGTGGATCCAACACTGCTTTACAAAAGTCTTTTTCTTAACCTCTTTTGTCTTGGTATTGTCAAGGTAAGATACATTTTGATAATAATAATAATAATAATAATCTTGTAATGTATTGTTCAATTATTATATATTTAGCTTGTGATAATTTAGGAAAGGAAAAATATAAATTTGACTTCTCAAGTAAATTGATCTTGTTTTAAGTTTCACAAATAAATAAATAAATACTGGATTTACTGAAATACCAGCTCAGTGTTAATTATAACATAGTGTTATAATTGTATCTGTATCTCATTCTGAACAGAGGGTTTGTAGAGGAAGGTAATTCTGTGCCCTAATAGATGCTTCAGGCTATTCACCTGTGCCATGATATCCAGAGAGAATCCATAGTGTCACGCTCTCATTATCAAATCGCACTCCATCTGCAGCTATCACCTGGAGTCACACTAGGCCTTTAGAATAAATCAAAGACAAAAAGAGAGAGAAAGCCAGAGAGAATGAAAAGGAGGTAACAGGTACTGTCATCAAAGAGTCCCCCCAGGCTCCTCTGGGCAAATCAGAGTCCAGATCCCACTGTGGAAGATGGTACACAGGCCTGACTCCACCTGTGCCTACAGTAAGGAGGGGGCCTCATTACTGGGGTTAAGCGCTAGCTAGTAAGAAGTCCATTTCTGAGTTAACCTCCTCTTATAAAGACACCTCTTTGATATGCCACCCAGAGGCAAAGAATTCGGCAAGCAGAGCAGCGCTCTTTGGTGTCTGGCATCACAATGCGGGCACACTGAGATCCCAGGGAATATTAAGATTGCTTGCAGAGGTGCCACATCACAAGGATGCTAATATAGAAGCTAATGCAGGAGATATTGTCCTTAAGGGCTGTGAGATTAACCTTTCTTGTGTCTGAAATCAAATGATGAATTATGCAGTAGCTATTAGGGAGTCATTTTAATGGACCTCCATTTTAATGAAGCCCCATCAGTGCAGCAATGTGGTATGTGAAATTAGGACTTAAAACTCATTTGCGTTTTGGCATGTGATTACAAATGTCCCAGGATATAGGGATCTCTCAATCCCACTCACTACTGTACCACATTCTTACTCTCTCATAAAATGGGTGGAGCGCAATAGACTAAGGCTTGCTTTGAACCAGCTGATCAAACATGGCTTATAAGAGTAGGTCTGTAATTTAAGAGGAAGATTTGTTGAAGTGGCCTGAAGTGCAGACATCTGAGCACCTCTACAGCCTGTCTACAGCCCGTCTCTAAACCAACACGGGCTGTCGGGTCTACGCCATGTTTAAAGGGAAAGGCCTGTTTCTCATACCAGTCTTAATCTTCAGTCTGGTCTCTCTCATGGACATTATTCAGGGTTTCTGTGGGTCTTAAAAAGTCTTTCCACAAATTGAGGCCTTGAAGGAATAGTTCACCCAAAAATGAAAATTCTGTCATTAATTACTCACCCTCATGTCGTTCCAAACCCGTAAGACCTTCATTCATCTTTAGAACACAAAATAAGATATTTTTGAGGAAATCCGAGAGCTTTCAGACACTGCATTAACAGCAACTCAACTACCACATTCAAGGCCCAGAAAGGTAGTAAAGACATTGTTAAAATAGTCCATGTGACATCAGTGGTTCAATCTTAATTTTATGAAACTACGAGAATACTTTTTGTCTGCAAAGAAAACAAAAATAATGACTTTATTAAATGATAAATGATTTCTTCTTTTCCGTGCAGTCCTTTGCCATTCACAAGAGTACCACGACGCATACATGTGGTGCTGCTGACGCAGAAGCCAGCATTCTAACGTAGAACATGCATACACTGTGACTTGTTCACAAGCAGAGGAATGCATACGCATGCGTCGTGGTACACTTCTGAATAAAGTCATTATTTTTGTTTTCTTTGCACACAAAAAGTATTCTCATAGCTTCATAACATCACGGTTGAACCACTGATGTCACATGCACTATTGCATTGCTGTCTGTGTAGGGACAGAAAGCTTTTGGATTCCATCAAAAATATCATAATTTGTGTTCTTAAGATGAATAAAAGTCTTACGGGTTTAAAATGATGAGAGTGAGTAAATAATGACAGAATTTTCATTTTTGGGTATATATAAAATCATTTAATGTTATTGTATTTACTGAATTTCTTTCAAATTTACAGAGAAAATGTATATTACATATCAAGGGTTGAAGTTTCTTTATTTGTTACATACATATTACATACATGTGATGTAATACAGTGAAAAGTTTTTCCTTAGTTCCTCGTCCCACAGTGCAACAACAAACAGAAACTGTAGATGGTAAAACAGTTTATGGTAAAACACTGTGACTAGCCTTAATATGTGACACTGGTATTCCTTTTATAAGACAATTATATTTGTTTATATTTTATTTGAAAACCAAAAAAAAAAAAAAACAACTGTTTAGTTTATTGGATTGTTTTATATTGCAGTTTATGATATCTAATGTTTACCGCTTAATGTTTACTGCTGTTTTCAGCAGGTTATTGAATCAAAGCGTGTTCATAGCATGCATATAAAAAATTATGGTAGGAATGACTTTTATTTACTTTTCCAATCAGATATTTTTATAGCATCTCCATGCGCCATCATTTTGTTTGTCTCATCTCCCGCTGATTCGTGGCCGTTTTATCTTGCCTCTTTTCCCCCTCCTGTTTGTTTTCCCTCTCCTGCTCTCTTTGTTTTGCCTGAGCTTCCGTGTGTTAAATATACCCCATGGATTAAACCTCCCAAGTATGTGTGTGTGTTTGTGTGTCTGCCTGGATAACTGGATGTGCATGTGGCTGTGTGCTGTAGGCCTTTATAGATGGCTCTCCTGGGAGTCTTTATACCCTACCAATGTGGTTTAGTGGGAGGTGTGTAGCCCGTCGCAGCGCTATAGTGCAACAGAGGTTTTGGGAACGGGTGAGTCACTAGCACAGCATTACTCCAGTGTCTATACAATCCATCACAAGACACTGCCGCCCCCCTGGAGCAACAGCCACAGTCACGATACCTGAGTCACTGAGACGAGGGAAAGCGGGAGATGGAGATGACAGGACTGGGAATGAGAAACTGTGTTGCTGTTCGTCTTCATGAGAAGTGCGTAACCTGACTTGCTCGAGGAATTCAACTGTCCTTGTGTATATGCGGTTGATTTGATACAGAGAGGCTAGTAAACAAGAGAGACACTAAGACAAGATCGCAGTTGATGTTAATGTGTGTGATGTGCATTGAACTGGTACATTGATCTTCTGTGTGATGTCTCAGAAGCTTGAAGGCCTTGTAGTATCCCTACTTAATTACATTCACAGCCTCGGTCCTCTTTGTTGTGTGCAGCCACATCTGCAGGACAGTGTTTGTGTGTGGAGGGCTGTTACTGAGGTCTGGGCTTCTTGAGCTGATGCAGGGGATCACAGAAGCACACTCTAGTGCTGTACTCCATCTGCAGCAGATGCTACAACATAGACGCTTCTGTTTCATACACACAAAAACACATACAATAACAGTTTGTATTTTTGCAGCACATGCTTTCTTTAGTCCTCTGTTAGAGGCATAACAAAATAGTACAACAATTATTAGAATTATTTATTTAAATTATATTAGAATTTATTTATTTATTTCATTTTATTTTAATAGTGTAGATTTGTATTGACATCAGTATCAGTATTGGCTAGATTTTCAATATAGGTACTTCTCTATTACTACTAACAAAATAGTACCAAAATGTGAGATTTTATGTATTTATTTATTTAGTTAGTTAGTTTAGTATATTTTAGTTTACTTTATAGTAGAATGGATTTATAAAACTTGGCCATTAATGAGCATTGGCTAGATTTTGAATAGGCCTATAGGTGCCTTCCAAATTATATAGTAGAATAAAAAAAATGATCAAAATGTGAGATTCTTACATTTATTTGTTTGTTTTCATTTTTATTTATTTTTATCAACGTTTCCATATTATATACTTGTATATCAAAAAAATTGTATCAAATTAGTTCATTTTTATTTATTTTATCAATACTGGCTAGATATTGAACATAGGTGCTTCCATATTATATACTCGTATCAAAAAAATTGTATCAAAATGTGAAATTCTTACATTTATTTGTTTCTTTGTTTTCATTCATTTTTGTTTATTTTTATAGATTTTATCAATATTGGGTAGATTTTAAATATAGGTGGCTCCCTATTATAATATGGCGCTATCAAAACAGTACCATATTTAGTTTTTTAGTTAGTTAATTTTGCGGTTATTGTAGCACAATATAACATTTTTTAAATATAGGCGCATTCCTGTTTTATACACTACACCACTATCAAAATAGACTAGTACCAAAATGTGGGATTCTAATTCATTCATTCATTCATTCATTCATTCATTCATTCATTCATTCATTCATTCATTCATTCTGTCATTCATTCATTCTGTCATTCATTCATTCTGTCATTCATTCATTCTGTCATTCATTTACCCATTCATTCACCCATTCATTCACCCATTCATTCATTCATTCATTCATTCATTCATTCATCTGTTTATTTTTTATGAATATGAATATGTATATGTAGAATATGTATAATTTTGTCATTATAGTAGATATATAGCATTGTCCAGCATTTGAATGTCCGAGTTATTACAATCTGATACTATATTTTCACTGTATTTTTTAGTTATGTATTTATTTTTTGTGTAAAGGATTGTTTTAAAAAGCAAATATTGAAGCAAATTCTTTTCATTTTTTTAATATAAAAAAAAATACTCAGGCTTCTTAAGTATGATATTCTGATATTCCAACAGAAATGTTTGTGTAAATGTCTTGTAGGAGTGGGGGAAGGGTGATGTTTCTACAGTTAACACACCAGCGGATTCAGTTCATGAAAGAAGTTCCATTGAGAGACTTTTAGGTACCCGTGACCACCCGCACAGATGGGCCCATAAATATCAACCTCCACACACCGAACTGCTTGCCAACAAGCCACTTGTTAAGTCAATGTATAAGCAGCCAATCAGTGCACGTTCACATATGCTGCATTGAAATGAACCAAAAGCCACAAGCTCAGTGATATATGCACATAAATATCCCATTGCTGCACAGTTATAATAGATCCATGAGGAATCTCCATGAATAGATCCATTCAGTGGCTTTTGACCTCAACAGGTCAAGTTCAGAGGTGCTGGGGATGATGCACTCCAATTATTTCCATGCCTGCAGGGAACATCAAAACACATGCACCTGTTTTCAGCAGGATGGCATCAGTCCTTCCATTTTCCTGTTTAGTAACAGTGGGCAGCTAGCGGCCTGTTTCCCTGCGCCCACCTACTCCCTTTATCCGCCTTTTCCCAGCATCCCTGGGAGGCCACCGCTGATGAAGTCATGTGGAATGAGTGAGTCACTGTCTGTGTGCGCTTGTAGGTACACAATGCCATTTACTCTGGAGGGGGTCGTATCAATGTACACTATACAAACAGTTTCCTTTTTATACAACAAAGATCTTCACTGCATGTTCATCCTACTTGATATGACCAAGTTACATCATAATGTTTTTTGTGTGTGATATATTTTTAGAAAGGATGTTTTAAGGAAGTGTTTCTTAATCCCGGTCTTGGAAGACTACCAGCATTGCACATTTTGTCCTTTTTCAAACGTGTCTTTGTTTACAATGTACACCAATAGTTTGATTATTGGAATAATCAGGGCAAGGAATTAATGGATAAGGATATTTACATGAAATCTTCCACCTTGTTACTATTACTGACAATTACTTCACAAATTACTGGTAGTTTAAACAGTTTATGTGAGCTCCAACCTAAATGCATTACACTTTTGCATGTAAACATAGCCGATGCTATAGGAAACAGAAAGAGCAAAATGGTAGTCAGGTGAAAGCCTCTTGGTGTGTTTGAGAGGATTCCTTGTGTAATGGGCCATACTCGTGGTCTGTAGGCTGTTGAGTGTTGTAGGGCCTCCCCTGGGTCTGATGATTGGCTGCTGTTGTTTCTCCTGTGTGGTGCTGTCAATATAGCAGAGCGGGAGGCTTTGACATTGATGGGTGCGTAGTCGGCCCAATCAGGGGTAATTGCAGTTTTTGTGCATCCGTGGGCAGCCCATATGGAGTCTTTGAGCACTGTGAGTCACTACGTGCAGAAAGCACAATATACAGGAAATAATTTTGTTACTTCTGAGAGACCAATCACTCTAAAAATAGACAATTAGTTAACATTATGAAAAGGAATTGTGTTTATTATCGCAATAATTATGGCACTGATTAGGCCATGTGGTTATTAGCATTTTTGCATGAGTACGATGCATTGAAATTGAATATCAGCCAGAAAGTGTTAATTCTCAATGAATGTTATTGTAGTGGCAGGATACTCTGTTTCTGTGTGTGGCGGCTCATCAGTCTGTCTTTGTCAGAGGCACACTGGAGTGAGTTGAGATCTGCGGAGCACACGTTTAGCGAGGCTCAGGAAAGGAGGGTCTCTCTTTGAAGAACACAGGATTTGGAGCATTTAGATGACTGTTGTGATGGCAGAGGAATATCAAAAACAAGGGAAGTGAGAGGGAAGTGAACAAGTGAAGCCGCATGACAGCAGGCTGAGGGAGAGTGGGCCTGTTCGGGAACACATCGTGCTTTGAGAAAGCTCTCATCTGTCAACGGTGAAGAGAGAAGGGGAAGATGGGGAAGAGAGAGGGAAGTTTATGTGCCCTGAATTACTTATTGCAATAAACGAGGAATAGAAAGCCTTTCTGCCTTCATTGCTTTCAGAGTCTAGTAAAGCAATGATGCATTCAGAAGGTGTCCTATCTAACTTTGATTTAATGGAAATTGTCAGAGTTCATTGCTTTAGTTTCCTCCATCCTCATATCCCATTCTTCTCTGTCTCTTTCTCATAAACTTACTTATGCTTGTTGAAAAGACCTGCGTATGTTGGGTTTTGGATACTGTTTTGCTGGTGCAAATATAAGAATTGTTCACTGGTTCTTTGGGGAACCCAGAATGGTTCTGTGGCATTGCTCTATATTTTAATGGGGACATTTGACATCTATTCTGAAACACCTTTCGAGTGCTTTCAGTTTATTTCCCATGGTCAGCTCTAATTGCATTAGCATGTGGTGCTGGCACAGAAGCTAGACAGGAAACACAGTGCAGGTAATTTACCACCATGAGAACCGAAGCAGGAGCTCAACACAGGCTGCAGATGCAGCAACCGGTCGATAAGACTGTTCTTTTGTCACAGATAAACTCCAGGACACCTACATTAACCTCTGTTGTAGCCTGAGAGCTGCCCAAGAAACACACTCATATCTGTGCTTCACACACCGACTGCATGACTGAATGCAGAGATATAACACTCAGCATCTTTATCTGTGTAAAGGAGCTACTATGCAGCCTATAATGCAGCTTTCACTGTATGGCTATTGGCAATTTCAGTGCCAACTCTATTAAATATAAAATCCAAACAGTCCTATTCAGACTTATCTGTCAGTTATAGTATACAGTTTATAGTAAACACTAATGATTGAAAGTTTGGTGTCAGTAAGATTTATTTATTTGTATTGAAAGAAAGAAATATTCATTTCAGTAAGGGTTGCATTAAGCTGATCAAAAGTGACAGTAAGGATATTTATAATGTTACAGAAGATTTCTATTTCAAATTAATGCTGTTCTTTCCTGAAATACTGAAGAAAAAACATGTTTCATGGTTTTCACAAAAATAAGCTGCACAGCTGCTTTCAACACTGATAATAAGAAATGTTTCTTGAGCACCAAATACTAGAATGATTTCATGTGACACTGAAGACTGGAGTAATAGCAGCTTTGCCATCACGGGAATAATTTTAATATTTATTAAAACAGAATACTTATAAAATAATTGCATGCTTATGCTAAAAAAAATCAAATCAAATCAATCAATAAAAAATCGACCCCGAGTGCAAAAAGTTTATAGTACATAGGCATAATATTCTTACATATTTGCTGAAAACAAATGAAATATTATTTTATTTATCTTGTTTAGAGGTAAATAAAAAGTCAAAAATACTTGTCAGTACGTGATTAAACTGAAAATACATTTTTATGCAGAGTATACCTTACAGACATTCAGATCTGAGAGTTATCACATTACAGTTTTATTTAAATGCATAGTTTCCATGTTTCCTTATGGCCTTCTTACTGCGTCCTTTGAAGGATGAGTTCATTTAGAGTGAAACTGAATTGTGCCACTTTTCATTGGCCAACTCTGAGTGTTTCTAAATGGAGTTAAATTTGATTTGTTACTACACCATTCTCATATTTCTAGTTTACCGTGATAAAGTTCCACAGACACCCGGCAACAGTCTGCATGGAAAATGCTGCATTTCTTCGCTAGGAAGTGCCAACAAACTATTGCTATAGTTGCCAAGTTAACTAGTGTGTTTAACAGTACATTTCAGAGTTGTAATTTCATGGCACATTTAATAGCTTTTCTTGCACCTGCTAAATTCAATATTATTCCAGCTTTACTTTATTTATCTCTCACTTTATCACTGGGTCTCTAATCATTCTAATATCTGCTACAGTACATGTCAATAGTGTTCACAGTCTATGAGTCTTGGATAGAATAGAATAGAATAGAATAGAATTCATAAAAGGTTCTCCTGCATTACTGGCACAAACTTGAACATCGCTGGAAATAAATGGAGATATTTGGACTATAAAATAAAATAGTCACTTACATGCATTTTTTTCTTCAATTCCCATGCTACTTTTTCACATTTGTGTCCTTACTGAATAAAACATTATCTGTGTTCTCATGGGATTCACCTTGCAGCAGGCCAGTAGTTCTGTCTGGTTCGCATGTGACTTGGTTATAGAGAAGACTAGACTTATGGACGATCAGACAGTAGTGAGATGGTGTGGGACAATCTTGCTTACATTGTAAACTGATTAAGGCAGTTTTGAATACTAACAAGGGAATCAAATAGCATAATTAATGTCACTGCAGCATAGGAGAATCCATCAGGTTTAAATTAGACTTTGGGTTGTGACGTTGTGACATGCTAAACTACAGACCACAGTAGCCCATGACAAATGTTTACTCGCTCTGGTCCGATTGTATCCTCTCACTCTGGTGAGCTGAGTAAATGTGGCCTCTTTGAAGTGGCTGAGCAGGTCTGTGTGACTGTTATTTGCTTTGAGTGGTGTCTTATTACAGACTCAGAGCTTCTCATCTGCTGCTGAGGAATTATGCCTGCTTACTGAACACAAATGACACAACCACACTTTTGAAGGAGAGAGTTTTCTGGTTAGTATTTGATAGAAAGTAAAGTAAAGAGAAACTTGCAACTTTTTTACTCAAGTTTGTAGTTTATAGGTCAAGTTTATGCAACTAGTTTATGCAAACTAGGTAACAATTGACCCTTCGCAAAAATCAACCCTTCATTTTTGCTGCTATGTCTGACAAGCCATGGTGCTCTCACGCCTCATGTCATGTTCTCATGCAGTGAAAAATACATCTCGGAGCAAAGAGGAAACTGACAACTGACGTTAATCAACAAAATGGCAGATTCTGCATTATGATTGGTCAGATCGCCTGTCAATCAAATTCTCTGAGAAGGGTGAATTGATGCACACACACAAAATAAAAGAAAGAAAAACCGAAGTTAAAGGGGGTATAACACACACAGTTTCACCCTCATCTCATGTTAATTTTGAGTACCTAGAGTAGTACTCAATCATATCTGCAAAAAGTCTTTAGTTTTATCATATTTATAAAAGAAAGATACAGCTTCCCAAAAAAGCACCATGTGCAGAGCTAAAGAGTGACGAGCACTTGAGCGCCTATTGCCAACAAAACACAGACATTTGATGCCGTTTCGACCGGGATCTTTTATAGCTGGGATCTTTCAGTATCAAACGATGTCCAAATCCAGCGTCGAACTGGGCCTTGTTTATAAAACGCTTTTCAACAAACACACTTGAGAAACTTCGTTGCTGCCCTGAAAAAACAAGCTGTTTATGTAACGCTGGGTTCTTCGGGAAGCTGAACAAGGTTATCTTTCCCTCACAACCAAAAACACACTTCATTAGAGACATTCTTCCCGAGCGAGTCCCGTGCAGTGCTGCCGGATGAAGCGTGTTGATGGGCGCGCTCTCGCTATGGTCGATGTGTGCACAGGTGGGGTCTTCCGGGAGAAATGCCCATATAAGGAGTTCCACCCTTGTTTACGTCATCAAGAGCCACGATAAAACCGAATCCGGAAGTAAGATTTTTGGCACAGAAATACTCTGTTATACGTCCAAAATGTTTTTTGAAACTTTGTCCATGCTTAGCATGAGAATTCAACTCTTTAACAGTGTAAACAACTCTGAATGCATGAAACAGCATTGAACGCCCCCCCCCCCCCCCCCCCCCTTTAATATAGTATTTATTTAAATATTATTTACATAATGAATATTTTAAATGAAATGCTGATTAATTAAATGCTTCACAATAAATTATATTTTAATATATAATCATAAAGAAAATTTATTATTTAAAATATTAAACTATTTTGGAAGCCAAGTGCCATTTAATTTATTTAAAAACAATTTTAAAGGGGTCATATGATGCGATTTCAAGTTTTCCTTTCTCTTTAGAGTGTTACAAGCTGTTTGTGCATAGATAAGATCCCTGAAGTTGCAAAGACTAAAGTCTCAAAACCAAAGAGACATTCTTTATAAAAAACGGTTTCGCGCTGCGTAAAAAGAAAGACAGTATAAGTCATTAATATCAGTAATTATGTCCCCACTGGATGCAACAAATGCCTCGTTTATAATGGGTTTTATTGTTTTTGTGTCGTTGCGCCGGGACATGGCAATAGGACAGGAACAGGAATGAAACGGAAATCTTTTTGTACCAATATAAAAGTCTTTACTGTCCCTTTAAATAAATGAATAAATAAATTCACATAATTGACAGGCCTAATACTGATATTCTTCTTTTTCTTCTGAGACATGACGCAACTTTTTGGCTTTTGCAAAAAATAAAAAATAAATACATTTTAAAAAAGCCTGAATGTGAAAATTGCATTCAGCATGAGTTATAAAATTTGCATCCTTTATATTTCAATCAGCACAAACATCACACACACTCCAGAAGCAATACTGTCTGGCTCCCTGCTGCTGCCCCCACAGAGCTGGAGTTTATTTCACTCAGGTCCTGTGAATGTAGGAGAAAGAGGGGGTCCAGAGGCATGCAATTGGAGAGATGGCAGGTGCTTCTCCTCACCCCTGGCCCCTCTCTTTGCAGATTCCGTCACTTAAAAGAGCAGCTGTCTCTTTCCTCTCATGACCCCACTGCATGATCTCACTAACAATCTCTGTTGATCATTCCTTATCACAACCACCTTTAAGCTTTTTTGTTAAGACCTTCCTGCGTTTATACAGAATTGACTCAGAAATCATATCAGCCTCATTTAAGGTTGTGAACAACTATCATCGCCGTTACCTCTCCTCTGAATACCAGAGACACGCAATCACATTCCACACCAACTCTCATCAGACGCACCAGCTTCCAGTACTCACCATTCAATTATCCTGTATTTACAGAAGTAAATAATGAAATAATCAGCCAAGAAACAATAAGTACTAAGTACTGCCATGGCAAGATGGTCTTTTTATGTTAATAGAATTTATCCTATTTGCATATCAGTAAAAAATATAAAAAGCTGATTTGCAATTTTAAAGCTCAGGATATATATTTTTTTGTCTGAGGCCAAAATTATAATAAAGAGTAAAAATATATATTTTTATATTATTTATTTATTTTATCATTTATTTTCTGTTTTATGAACATAAAGAACTGCAAGTGTGAAGAAATGGCTGTTCAAGAAGTACATTAGGAAAATAGTTTGAAAAAAGTCTGGAAGACAACCATTCCACAGCACATTAAACACACATAAATACATATTTAACTCTCATGAATCCCCACCCATGACTAAGTCATGTCAGCTGTTATTGATCAGCTTTCATATAGTTTCACGGCTTGACTACACACATAAAAGCCTGAGCAACTCTTTCACATCCCACTCACTGCATTGTTTATTTGATTTTGCATGAGTGAGTTCAAATACAATTAGATTAGAGTCTAGACTGATAGACATATTACGTCCTTTGATGGTCAACTGACTGTGTCGCCTCCAAACAAAACATATTTAGCATATCTAATTCAATTTGATGGGCCTTTTGCTCCACTGAGTGTGTTTAATCAGAGCAGGTGCCTCACTGAAATAATGAAGGCATTTCTCCATCAAAAGTTTACCAGAAAGCTTACAACAGTGTTACATAGACAAACAAACAAACAACACAAATGAAAAATATGTGTTTTATTTGTCATTTTCTTTCCTATTTTTCTTTTTGTAAACAAAGGCTACACATTTTATTCATGACAAGTGATCAGAACTGCACTTATCCTTCAATATATGTGTATTATTATTATTATTATTATTAATAATAAATAAGTAAATATTTGTAATATATTGTGTTTTATTGTTAATAGTAATTGTTTATAGTAACGACAACAACACCGTTATTGTTATGTTGTTATTAGGATTAATTATATTAATGTATTAGTACTTTACAAAAAAAAATGTAAACACTAATAAATAGTAAATAATTTACTACTACTACTAATTTATTATTATTATTTTAAACTGAAAAATGTTATTTCCTATCAATTAATACTATATAATTATAAAAATTATAATAATGATGACTTTAGTAATACTAAATCTGTAAATATTTTATTGTATTGTGTTGTTTATTTATTTTCATTGTTTTTATTTCTTTATTTAATATATTGTGTTTTTATTTATTAATTATTTATAACAGCAAGGTTATTATTATTACTATTATTTTTATTAGGATTAATTGTATTACTTTTTTACTAGTATATAGCAATGAAATCATAAATAGTAATGCATTACTGTTACTACTTATTATTATTATTATTATTATTATCATCATTACTATTATTATTAAATATGTAGTAAAATGTAAACAGCAATACATAGTAAATACTGTATTTTACTAATAATAATGTATTATTATTATTATTATTATTTAAAAAAAGGAAAATAAAATGTGTTATTTATTATTAATTCATAATATCTGATTGTAATAATTATTATTATAATAATTATGATGATTAATTATTTTAGTAATATTAAATCAGTGATTTTTTAAAAATATATTGTGTTTTTATTTATTTATGATGATTTTATTTATTCATTATTTCTACCAACAGCAAGATTATTATTATTATTATTATTATTAGGGTTAATTTTATGACTTCATTAGTATGTAGTAGTACAATAGTAAATACTTTGTCTACTTACTATCATTTTTTTCTCATTTAAATAGGTACATATAAGCACAAGAACTGTGGAAAAAAAATAGCCCAGAGTCCCAGAGACCGGGAAACCAGTGTAAATAATAAGAAAAAAAGAAAGTAATTTTACGATTATTTTGGTTTTGGTAGTAGTAGCCTACTTTAAAATCATTGAGCCACCAGCCACTTTAAAATCATTATTTAAAGACCTAAAAAAAAAAGTCACATTCCATTAGTTGGTTTTAAAGTCTGCCATTTTAACCACTCCCCAGTGGAGACTCATCAGTCATTCTTATAAATGCACATGCTTGATACATGGCAGCAATTAATGTCTTCTGGTGTTTTCAGTGAATCAGTGCGTGGTTGTGGACGTATAGGGGGCCAGTCGGGACGCAGACACAGTGCTGTTGGCCCGCAATATTGCCATTGTGAGAGCTCCTGAATAGGGCCATCTGCCCGGTGCCTGCTGATGGCTGTCTTGGCTGGTTGTTCTTGAACAATAAGGACATGAGGACTGGCTTTGTGGCCAGGCGTCAGGCTGGACAATAGGAGAGAGGGGAGGAATAGACGCAAGCTAGCAGAGGCCCGGTCTGCAGGCACACTCTGTAAACACTCATTCTAATAAGCCCCTCATAGACAGATTATCACGGCAGGCGAGAATAATGTCAACAATGCTAATTATCCCAAGATGTATGCACCAAACATTCACAGTTGTCTTCCTGGAGACGTACGTACATACAGCGCACACAGACAGAGCACAAACGATCTCCAGCTAATTATTACACCCACATTAATAAATGCCATAAATTTGCACAGATGCAAAACAGAAAGGTCATTATCAACCATAGAACTATTGTTGTGAGTTACTGGGGAGCTTATGGTGATCTGACGTCAAGTTCAGTTGTCTTTACACCTGATATTAACGTATGTTTTGAGTGATTCAATCACACGTGGTTAGTAGTGAAAACAACTCAAATTAAGTCTAGAGGTAAGTGAAAAAGTTTCAAAAAATGCTATTCTTTTGAACTTTTCTTTACATCAAAAAAATCCTAAAAAAAAAAAAATCACAGATTCCACAAAAATATTTAGCAGTGCAACTGTTATACCAATAAGGTCACACTTTATGTTAAGGTCCAATTCTTGCCATTAACAAACCATTGACTACGACTTTTGCCTCAATAAACTCCTAATTTGCTTATTAATTGTAAGGTAATTGTTAAGTTTAGGTATTGGGTAGGAGCAGGGATGTAGAATACGGTCATGCAGAATATGTGCTTTATAAGTACTAATAAACAGCCAATATGTTAATAAGAGGCATGCTAATAAGCAACTACTGTAATAGTGAGAATTTGTCCCTATACTAAAGTGTTACCAGATAATAATCAGAGATGTTTCTTGAGCAGCAAATCAGCATATTAGAATGATTTCTGAAGGATCATGTGACACTGAAGACTAGAGTAATGAAGCTGAATATTCACCTTCACACAAATAAATTACATTTTAAAATATGTTCAAATAGAAATCTTTTATTTTATTGTAGCTATATTTCAAGATAATTCTGTTTTTACTGTATTATTGATAAAAAGCAGCATTGGCAAGCATAAAGTCACACACACACATACACTTTAGAGTACTTTAGAGGCTTTCGAGAGCATGTATACTAAAATCCTGCTGGGAATACAGTTTGCTTTATACTTTATGTTGGGGGTATTGGGACAGGAGGGTCAACTGCCTGAATCTGCAGGCTGGTTATGGCTGTTTGCCTTTGCTGCTGAATTATGAATGTGTGGGAGATTAATTTTTCATCGGTCTCTTAGCAGGAGCCTTTGGCGGCAGGAGAGGAGTGATGGTCATGTGACAGTGGTTGACTCATCTCTAATTGATGTAGTTGTTTTGGCAGCTCCTATAAACAGATAGCTGGGTCATTGAGGAGGTGGAGTAATATGAATTAGTGGTCGCCACAATTCACAACTAATTATGAGAAGTCAAACTGTTTACACTTCAATAATTAGAATTGGCTATGATGATGATAATGATTATAACTAAGCAGCCAAGACTTTGGAATATATAGTGATATTATTTAGTGATTTTTCTTTTCATTTTTTGGGGGAAAAAAATCATACACTCGAAATATTGTGCAAAAATTGTACCTTTAGGGGTACAACAGCTTGTCACTGTGGCAGCGCTCTCTACGTTTACATGCAACTAAATAATCGGATTGAAGGCTCAATCAGAATGAAAACCCTTCATGTAAACACCTTAATTGATTCAACTGAGTTTGATCCAAATGAACGTTCGATCAGATAAGCATTCATGAAACACTACGTTCAGATTCATCAGAATGTACCTTTTAACCTTCTTCTCCTCTAAAGGTTTCATAATAGTACCATAAGAGTACATATTGCTACCCAAGGATACATGATTCTACTTGAAGGCACTAATGTAATATACCCTTAAAGGTACCATTTTTGCACATTTATTTCTGATACTGTAATTAATTACATATGTTAATTTTCATAATTTTCCTCCTTAAACCAATTTGAATCATTCAGTTGTTTTACTGATAATACAACAATAAAGTTAGTTCAGTTGATTTTAAAACTTAAATTTAATGAAAAGTCACTCAGAGACTTGTCTGGTGTGTGAAGGTTATGTAAACAATATGCCACACAGTGCCCCCCCCCCCCCCCCCCCCCCCCCCCCCACAAGTATTTTTTTGAATATATTTTAGAAATGAGTGTCAGGGGAAATTATGGACAATTATAATTTTTGTTATAGTCGTTGTGCCAGTTTAAGGTGACAATTACCGGCAAACAAGTCCTGTAGTAAATTCTAAATAAATCCCATGCGTTTCTCTCTGGGGGGCCTGGCCTGTTAGACTCTTATGAGTGTGCTTGTTTTATAGGATGGAGGGAGCATGTCTGGAAAAAGAAGACCAAGAGAAAACATTTTAATCTTTTTTTAAAGAAGACTTTAAAAATGACACGTCCTTCAGAATGTCCTGATTCATCTTCCAACAACAACAACAAAATGGTATGTCACTTCCTGTGAAGAGTTCTTGAGCAAAATAAATTGCGGTCACGGACCAAACTCACCAACCACAAGCATTATTCCTCACACACTCACACAAACATACACACATATTTTGCAAGCACCTTGTTCTCCAGTGGCTAATAACCAGAACCGCATCAAGTGCAATTAGGATGATTGACGGATGCCAATAGCCTCTTGTCTGGCATTTCAGTTTAATTAATTCCATTGTTTAATCAAGCACAAGATTTAATCTTCGGACTTCAGTTTTACTTTTAATGGAAGGTGGAGGTCCAGAATGGCTGCATGCTTTAGAGCGGCTCGTTGTTGTTGCTTTGATTAGATCATGATTACAGCCCATCGAAAAAAAATAACGCCAACAGAACAAACTTTAATGGCACTTTGTAAGTCTAGCTTGCTTTGACTATTGACGAGTTGACTGTGTTGTCATTATGTTGTCAAGCTGCCATGGTGAAAAAGCATGTCCCCTTTTAGTGGTGTGTGAGGGTGTTTTCCCAGAATAGACATGGACCTCCGATGTATAGAGCCGTTTGCTCACACTGTGACTCTAATTATTGCCATTTGCTGAAATGATCAGGCTCTGACCAATGCGTGTGTGCCTGCCTTTCCCCCTCCACTGAACAAATGCTAATTCTTTTCTCATATACAACTGCATTTTTATTTACTTTTGGCATTTTATTTTATTTTATTGGTCTATATTTTTATATATTATATAATATAATAATATAATATAAATTTATACTTTTATTTTTTTATTTTGCCACTTTAAAATGATTGTTTAAAAAGCCTGCCTGAAATCTTCGCCATGGATTTTTAGGGCAGTTTTAGAGGTGCAATAAATAAATAAATGATTGAAGTAAATAATCATGTTTTTTAAATGTGGAATTACAAGGAACGTACTAACCACATTTTTTGAATATTTAAGGGGAATTTAATAATAATAATAATAAATTAAGTCATTTCATAATAATTATAATAATAGTTATTATTATTATTATTAATTCATAATTAGATTGTGGCATAATAATAATAGTTATTATTGTTGTTTACTTTTTATCATACATTTATTATTGATTTTTGGGCATCTTTTCAAATGTTTAGATGTTTTAACCATATTTGAGACCCACACTATTAATTACCCATTAAATGAATCATAAAATCCCCAAATTAATAACCAAGTTTTATCAAAAGTAGTACGTACTTGATTACCAAGGACACACAGGTGCTTGAAATGTAAGACGTATGAAGAAAAAACAAAGGTATATCTCTTTTGTGAACATAAAAATGTATGTGCCAATCATGCTGTAAATTTGTCAAATTAATATATATATATATATATATATACATATATAATATATGTTTAATTGAGTTTATTTAATTGAGTGTATTTAATCTTAACAAGACTAAGAAAAAGTAATGTTATTCCAAAAATGTTTAAAATGTAATTTCCACCTCCTTCATTTCCAATACCGTTAAACACAAGAAATGATTTGAGATGTGTTGGAAATGACAGTGTGGTGAGAACAGAAACATTCCAGGCAGTTTTCCAGTATGAAAGTGTGCACTTGAAGCACAACTGATAGTGTCAGTGTTGTCATAGTGCGGCTGTGTACAGTATCGTGTGCAGCAAGCACAGGCCCTTGCCTCTGTATATAGGACATCTCTGATCCCAGTGTGATTTGCAGACAGCAGAGGGGAGGAATGGCACTGTAACTGTAAAGGCAGCACTGGCTCTCTGTTTCTCAGCTGGAGCCATCTCCCACTGCGCAGCGCTGGAGGAGGCCTAAGAGGCAGGCAGCAGCGGCCCACTGTGAGGCTGCCTCGCCAGGAAACATTCACTAAAGAGGCCTGTCAGTCTCCACTTTAACAGCCTAACTTAGAGAATGTCACAGTGTGTGAACAGATGTAAGCTTTATAATTTTGTAGATTCATTCCACCCACACATACTGACATTTTATCTTTTTTTAATCAAAAGAAGCAAAAGCTTGACATGAACAGCATAATGGCAGTTGGTAAAATCAGATTTGTTGGATTTGTTAACTTTCACATTTGCCTTACAGAAAGTGTGGGTGATCCATGATCTATTATCATTATGCCCTTGAGCAAGGTACTTCACCTCGGGTTTCTCCTGGTGGATTGTTGCTATAATAACTGTCCTGTAAATTGTTTTGATTGAAATGTCATGTCAGTTAAATAACAGATTAGTAATATAGTTAGTCCAGTCTGCAGTGTTCTCACTAAAATGCTCAGAAGCCGTTTTCTCTGGGGTACCGTACAGACCTGACACTATGAAAATACTAACATTTCAGGATTCAGACATGGCCATTGAGGGATTGTCTTACTGCTTTATGACATGAGAAAATTAAACCGTAAAATGGCAGAAGCAAATAATTTTTGCGGTTTCATAGCTGCTGACCTAGATAAGCTCTTATTTTTGACATCTGAGGAAGTGTGTACATATAACAAAATTAGCCCCTGCGACGTTTTGCTGTAGAGACACAGCACCACTTTGTGGTCACAATGAATTTGTTCCTCTTAAACAGTGAAGTGTTTATGTACTGTAATTTAATACTGGGGACATCATAACTTTGTCAGAAACATTGTTTTATATGTGACAAACAATGATTTGTTAAACTGAGGGACTGGTGTCTTTGCATGTGTGATCAATCATACAGTATTTCTTTCTACACCACTGTCCATCTGTTTTTATTGTTGCTGTTTTGCAGCATCTTCTGCTGGTCTGGAGGATAATTATGCCCCGAGGATTGATTGAGGTAAATCTTCCTGTTACACTCATGCTTCCCTGAGGATCTTTGCAGTTACAAAACACACACCTTCCAAAATCCACACAGGAAAAAATATTATGATGTGCACATTACAAAGCTGCACTCAATATTATTTCCTCATTTAAAAAGTTGTAAACATGAAATTAACAGTACTCTTAAAGCCAAGATGCCCAAACCAAGGCTGTCTCATGATAGACTTCTATTTGGCCTGCATGCCATGCCATAACACAAGAAGAGGGGGGGAAACATGCCATTGAAGCATATCTTCAATTATAATTTAGTTAATTTAATTTTGTTTTAATATTTTTTTGTTTTATTTCTGCATCAAAAAGCAATAAATTGGTTTTATAAAAATAAAAATATATTTAATTTTTGGTTTAAAATATTGAATGTATTTTAATAGAATAGAATTGAATATAATGCAAAATATACTTTTGGCCACGGCCCTCAAACAAGTTTGATTTTTGGCCCTTCATATTAAAAAGCTTGGGCACCTCTGGTTTAAAGACACCAGTCTTATCAGTAGCCTAATTTAAAAAAAAAACTGTTGTAATGAACCATTATTTATTTTGTGAGGGATGGGGGGAGGGCTATGATTTATGTGTGTGGTTTTTTTTTTTTTTTTTTTAGCATTTTAATCTAATTAGAGTTAGATTATTTTGATATATTATTAATTCAGATACGTTGAAGTCATGTGGCCCCTTAGAAATGTGAAAATTTGCTAGTGGGCCCCAGCCCCCTGGATAAGAACTACTGGAGTAGATTGTATAGATTTAATTTTTGTTATATATTAAATTTATGCCACTGATGTTACTCATGGTGTTATTTTAATGACAAATGTCAAGAGTGCATTATCGTAACATTAAAATTATGCCATATTCCTACTGCATGGAAGTATGCAAATATGGCTACAGTAAATTGCTGAACGCACCTTTAAGTGCACAAAAATATGTTCTAGTAGAGAAAGTTGTGGTGATTTTAATTGGGGATAAAGCTGTGAGTCACCTGCAGGATATTATTGAAGAAAACAAGAAGAAAGTACAGTAAAGGTGGCCGTTTTTTGCCGTTAACAGACTCTGAACCCTGAAGCCTTCAAAAGCCCAAAGCACTGCTGAAAGCCAAGCTCTTCTGCTGCTTATTAATATAAACACGTGATTCATCTGTGAGAAGGAAATGTAAAACAGGTCGAAGAGCTATTTACTGAACGTGTCTTCATGAGCAGTCATATTTTATAGAAGTAACTTCAAAGAGTTTCATTTTTCAGGTCATCAGCAAGACTGAAACATTAAAATAAGCCCATGTGTCCTTCAGGCAGATCTGAATGTGCTGGAGAGGCCCTAATTGAGCAAAATAATACAATCAAGGCTAAGTCCTTAATTAACGAAGTGTTCAAGGTTGCTTACTCTTGGCTGGAGACCGTTATCATGCTGATTGAAAAGGAGCAGCATGTTAACGAGCAATCAATTATGCCCCTCAAAGTGTAGATGTGTGTGTTTGGCAGGGGGCAGGCATGATGAAGGGTTAATGCATTTATTTTTACTACACCCCACTGGGGTGCCAATGCAGAGGCGGGATGCAGGAAATGTCAGTGAGCACAACAGAATTCACAGATTTGTCTCCTTCGTTTAGATGTTTTCATTCAGCTAACCTCATCTGTAAAGTCATGTACACAGAAGATCCAGTTCTGCCTAGAGGTTTTATGAGTAAGTGTAACACATTTGTGTTTGCTGAGCAGACTTAAGACTTGAAGGAGACTTGAAATATTTAACCCAAAAATAAAAGATAATTTTACCCTCACGTTGAGAATAAGAAAATATTTTGAAAAATGCATGTTCATCGAGATACTTTGTGTTCTGCATACAGGTTTGGAATTACATGAGGGTGAGCAAATGATGACACAATTGATTTTTTTAGGGTGTACTATCACTTTAATACCCCTTTAGTGCAGTGGTTCTAAACCAGGGGTCAGGGGCCAGTAGGGGGCTTTAAAAATGTCTAAGGGGGCCTCAAAATGACTTAAAACGATTTAAAACTAAACAAGCATTAAAATATGTTAAAATAAGACATTTATTATTTTAATTTACTCCCTAAACACTTGTCTGTGAATAATTCTAAAAATGTGAATTCTAGATTTGGAAAAGCCATAAAAATTTATTTAAAAACTAAAAACATTTTAAATACTTTCCTGTAGCTCAAATAGTAGAGCATGGTGCTAGCAACGCCAGGGTCATGGGTTCGATTCCCAGAGAAAGCAAGAGCTGATAAAATGTAAAAACTGTAACTTGAATGCAATGTAAGTCGCTTTGGATAAAAGTGTCTGCTAAATGTAAATATGTGCAGTTTTCTATGCCAAGCTTTAAAATATTATCAGACAGGAATAAAATGAGTAAAAAATATTTTAAAATATACTTATCCTAATTATTCTTATCTGGTAAATTAGGAACAAAAAATACAAAAGTCAGGATGTTGTTGTGGACAACAGGAAGCCTTGGAGTCAAAAGGGTTGAGAACCACTGCTTTAGTGAACTATTCCTTTCTAATGCGGTGTAATTACAAGCACAAAATTAGAAATTGTTCAAAATAAGGATTTTGGAGTGCTTGTGATAATGAGGAGAAATGACATTTGGTAGATGTAGGGTTTAGGTTAATGACTGTAGTCAGGACTTTTCTTCTGCTATTCATCATTTTAATGGTTTCTCTGTAGCCAGTTATGATCAGATCCATTATAAGCGGGCACGTTAATAAATAACAATGAAATCAGGTTTGTGTGTGAAAGTAGATAAACTAGCTTGAGAAAATGGTGAATAGTGGGTTAAAAAAGACACTGAAAGTCACTAGAGCAACAATGGGAGTAATTTTTTTTAGTTTATCACACTTATCTTGCAGAAGCTGTTCAGAAGATTTGGTTTCTTCTGACTATAAAGCACATTTTGAACCCTGAGTCCCTTCCATAGACCAATGCATTGCAGGATAGACCGTGAACAAGAGAACACTTTTGTCAAGAGAACTCTATCCTGCTGTGTTCCGTGCTTTTCTGATTACTTGTTTGCATTCATTTTTAAAGACGTGAATGCTTAAGTGTAGTATCCAGCTACACTTCTGTCTGTTATCTCTGCAATCACAGCAATACCCTCCCTCTCAAAGTAGCAAAATGCATCACTAAGAAAGATAGTCTTTTGCCCTTTCAGTTCTTTGTAAGTGTCTACACAAAAAGAGTGTGAGAGAAAGAAAGAGTCAGTGGATCAGAAAGAAGTTGAGGCTGGTGTATTATTTCACTCGTGACACTTCAAATGAATGCAGATGGTGGTTGGGTAAAATTACAACAAAGTGTGGGTGTCCCTTTTTTCTCAGGTCTGTGACTGATATGTGGATAAGATGTATAACAATGAGCCTGCTGGTCCTGACATTCTCTGTCTCTCTAAAAAAAAAGGCTTTGTCAATCAAATACATGCCTGTCTGAGCCATGTCACAGTGGTAGTGCACAAGCTCAGGGTTATAGTGCTCCTGTGGAGACACAGCTCTGGAAGATGTTGTCAAACCAAAAAAAAACATCTTGTTCTTCCATGTTCCAGACGTGTGACCAGGTAGCATCCAGTCATGAAAAACCTGCCAGGTGTATCCTTTAGGCCCACATCTACATCTGCTGAGCTCCAAAGAAAGCTCTGCAGATTTCCACAGAATTGGAACGTTTTCACTAAAAAAACAGTGCAAAATATACAGTATAGAAATAACATTCAGGGCCAGTCGGGGCAGATTACACCAAAGTGTATAAAAAACCCTACATTTTAGCAGAAACAGGGACATCTTTTAACTCTTCTCTGGTGACGTTTTTTGATTGTGTCAGTGTCCGTTTTAGGGACATGGAAAAAGTACAATAGGTGTCAGCTGTGTGAATGCTAACAATATTGATTTCTTCATTTGAATCAATCTTCGTTTTTTTGACATGATATCGATTCCTAATTTCTAAGCTCGATCTTAGTCTATACTGTTTTCTGTTGATGCATGAACAAAACTAAACATTACTTGTAGCGTGCCTGCCATCCAATTGTTACTTTTGATATAAAACAGTCTAAAACAATAAAAATGTAAAAAATCAAAACAATAAAAGTAATGTTTTTTCACTCTTTAATGTGGCATGACAGCTGTAGCCACATTTACTAATATTACATATTCAATATATTTTTAATATTCTTAACCTGTTAGTGATTCTTTATTATTAAATGTTTGTCTTTATTCATTAATGTAAGTTTTTATTACAGCCACCACTGAAATGTTTATATTGTGAGAGACATCTTTACATAATTAAAAAGTTGATAAACTGCCTAATGTTTGTTTTTATTGGAGTGTTGATTATAAATAAATGTGGTTAATTAATTCATTAGTAAATAACCCAAAAATACATTTTTGAATAATAAAAACTTTAATTTTGGTTATTCAGTGAAAGAAATCATTTCAGTGGATATAGGCCTAATCTATATACTACGTATCTTTTTAAACCAGGCAAAAGTTGCAAGCAATTGTACAGAAAAGAATTTAAGCATTCAAATGTGTAGATTCTAACTTTCTTTAAAATACCATTTTAATAATTTAATAATAATGATACTTCTTTTTGGAAGTTGCATTCATAATAATGCAACTTCCAATATCACAATATTTATGAATCATCTGCACACTTCTTTGTGCACTCTCAAGGGGATGCTGGTAAAATGATGGAGATGTGTGTGACTGGGTTCCCATGATTCCATTTATTCTGCTTGGTATATAGAAGAGCCTCAGGCATCTACTGCATTCAAGAGTTGCTGCTCAGTAGATGGCCTCTGATTCTTATTGATGTCATGAAAGAAGCGTGAGAGCATCAGGCGTCCATTAATGTCTCTTTAACACAGCCTGTGAACATGAGTGAATGCTTCAGCTCAGCCAAGTAATACCATTGATATGCTTGAAGTCAGCAACAACCCAACAACCACCCTATCAGGCATCTGACTTTATCATGCAAGTCATGTTACGTATTTTATTTTATTTGTATCATTAAGAAACTGAATCTGTATATTTTTCGATCTGGGCTCTATAAATCACCAAGAAACGCACTAAACCCACTAAAATAACTCAGAACCTCTTAGCAAATACATAGCAAGGCTTAGGCAGGAACCCACAATACTGTGACATTGTGATGGCGAGTTTGCATGGCCAAGCACTGCTCACTATTCTTCAAATGTAAAAATCTATGAGGTTTTTGTGTTTTATGACTGGGTGTTTAAATATGCACTTAATGGAATTTGATAGGTCAGTCTCATGCACTGCATTACAGAAAGTCGCCCTCATACATACTAATGTGACTTCCTGTAGAAGGATATGGGAAACCAATATAAGGGCATTTTGTGTCATCACAGACCTGTATTATTTGGCCATGTCTGATATTAGGTTTGAACCAGAATGACTTGAAAACGTTTTTCTTTAATGGCAGATCAAATCCGTTGATGTGAATTTCTGGCTAATTTTAATGTGTGTATTGTTGTTGCTTTTTTCTT
This sequence comes from Barbus barbus, assembly GCF_936440315.1. Taxonomy (NCBI): domain Eukaryota; kingdom Metazoa; phylum Chordata; class Actinopteri; order Cypriniformes; family Cyprinidae; genus Barbus; species Barbus barbus. The sequence continues at coordinate 13,852,571 of NC_136752.1, forward strand.
CTTTTTCCATTGTACCCACTGTGCGCAGGGCTCAACAATGAGGATTAGCCACTATTGCAAAATTCCTTTTCAAACATATCATTTGATAGAAATAAAATTAATCTTTAAAGTTATACATAAACAATAGATAATTATATATATTTTTAAATAAATTGTAAGTTTAGGTAATTAAATAACAAATGCAAATATAATTAAGTAATAAATAAATAAATATATAAATATAAAAATTATGTAAATATAACCCAGCAGAAAAAAATCCTTATTGTTATGATCTAGATGGTAGAATATTGTGAAAACTTTACATGCTGGCTAACAAAATGTGCTGTTCCATTCCAGGCATTAATAAAACCTAATAAAGACTAACATGGGAGTAAATGATTAAATTACAACATGAGAGTGACATGAACAGCCAGATGGCGCTGTTGCCAAATAAAAGCTTTCCTTACATTTTCAGCTTTAACAAATGAAGCAGAGCAAGCGTTTTCCTTGGATTCTCTCTGTGTATATTCAAATATATGAGCTTTCAAAACACAGACTCAAGAGCTCAATCTTCACTAAAGCTGCGAGTTTAACGGTTTACTGGTCTATGTTACTGACAATCGTTGATAATTATTTTTTAAGGTAGCCTACACACTAAATTATTTTATGTTTACATATATATAGACATATATTCTCTTTATTTTATAAAATGTTTTTTTTCTATGCTTTATTCTAAGTTGTCTCAGTGATTTTGTGTAAATTCTGAACCTGTCATCTGTGCAGGTGTTACAGCACATAAACTGTAAATCATTTGTGGTTATTACTGTGAACCTTAAAACTGACAGGATTTTTGCCCTATAGCAGAGGTAGTAGCTTCATCTAAACTCACATCAAAGCATAAGCAAATATATGAGGTCATATCACCCCATCTTCCTCTATATAATCAGTAAAATGAATGCCCCAACACACAAAAGCCATATATATCAGGTTAATCTTATCATTTAGTCCGCCCCCCCCCCCCCCCCCCCCCCCCCCCCCCCATGTTAAATACTTGTATTTGATATATGATGTATTTTTTAGAGCCCATACAGCCCTGTTTTGTTGAACTAGAGTTCAGAAAACGTTTTAGGACATTTGATTTACCTGTTCAGACCTTTCTAATAACTGGTCAGGTAAATGTTAATTGTAAATATTTAGAATCATACAATACTTTATGTATGTATGTGTGCCACCTTTAAAACTCTATTTTCCCCCAAATATATTAGCTGCCTTAATAATTTAGGCCGTTTGTTTTTTTGTAAGGGGATCGTTTTATGTGGGGGTCCTTCCTTGGCAACACAAATTTTGAAAACCATTGCCATATAAGTGGGATTTTCATAAGGCACTTCAAATAACCTTCCCCAGTAGCTTTCCACCTATTTTCCACCTCGATGCATTGTTGTGATTGACACATGGGTTTGTTAAAATGATTATTCCATGTTTCTATTGCTGTACTTCCATGAGCTAATAATAATAGTTCTCGGAACGTGCCACGGTAGCCTATATAGGCCTGTTTGCGCCCTTAAGATAATCCCTCCTGAAAAAGAGTTCCGCTCTACAGCAAACTGTGCGCCTGCCGCCCTCCCTCCTTCTCTCTTGCAGCAGGACTGACATGAGGAAACACATCCCATTAGCCGCCTACGCTCGCTCTTCTCCTCATGGATAAACCAGCTGCACACCACCTCCAGTGCACCCCCAAACAATGGCACTCAGAAGGCAAATTCTTCTCTATTCATATGTTCTGTAGCCTCCAAACACCAGCCGCACACTTCTCCATTCTCTGCATAATCATTATTCAATATAGCTAGGCTTCCTCCGGACTGCTCGGGCAAAGCCTAAACAAGTTCTGTCATATGACAGCTTAAGTCCTGCTTATCATACACCTTCTCTCAGACTGTCATGGTTGGAGGAACTGAGACTTAAGCCAAACACCATTTCCAGTAAAGCCAATAGATCCTGGAGAGAGTAGGAGGACATTATAATTGAGCTTAGGCTGAGCAGGAATATGATCTCTGCTGTAACACTATCTTCCTAAAGTACAATGCAGCGATATAAGAGATTGTTGTCATCAGGGGAGGCAATTAAACATAAAGAAAGGAGAAAATAAATAGGTGAATTGAACTATGGTATACAGTATATACCACTTCAATATCAGTCAGCAGAATAGGTGGAATCAAAGCTCCCCTGAGAGGAAGCCGACTCCACTTCAAATGCCGGTTTCGACTGGTACAATATATGGGCCTGGCATTAGTTTCTTAAAGGAGTAGTTTTAACTCAAAACTCACAGACTGCAGCTTTAAGAAGAGCATTTATTTGAAATAGAAACCTTTTGTGACATTGTCTTTACTTTCGCATTTGTTCAATTTAATGCATTCTTCCTGAATTATTAATTCAGTATTATTTAATATTATGTTAAGTATTCATTTCTTTTAAAAAAAGAAAACAAAACAACAACAACAAAATCCCGCATTTTTGGGGTAGTGTAAATGTAGCGTGGAATTAGCTTGAGCGTTTTCATTGTATGGACAAAAACAGCTGAAACATTCTTAAAAATATCTTATTTTATGTTCTGCAGATGAAAATAAGGTCATACATGTTTGGAAAAGCATGAGGGTGAGTAAATGGTGACATTTTTCATTTTGGAGAGAACTATTCCTTTAAGGACAGCTGTGAGTATCTCAACACACTGGCAGTTTTGTGTCAGTTGGCCATAGCAACTGGCCAAATGTCCTTGGTGATGTGAAACACTTTGTTCTTATGTGTTGTTATTTAAATCAAATTATCAGGATCTGAGCTTTTAAGTAGTCACACATGCTCCATAGAAACCAAAAACAGGAGTGTATTATGATTTAAGCCGATCCCTTCTTTACAAAGTCTTTTTTTTTTTCCAGGATTACCAAAGCTGTGGCCTGATTGAGAGAAAAATGCTAACATGTATAGGCAGGCTGTCTGACCCCTCCGCTGATTTCTGGGCACACACAGGTGTGGTAATATACAGGAAACTATCCAACGCTGAACAAAAGATCCTAATGCAACCCCAAGGCACAATTGCATCGGTATTCAGGAACACATTGTTGTTGTGCGCTGTCCGTGGCTGACAAACTGCAACGTAGCGTTCAAATAACTTAAACACTATTGCTCTATTTACTCCGTGTTTATCCAGAATGGATGCATAATTCTTAATTATTATTAATAAGTTGTTCCCTGGTGGTCTTAAACAACAAACAATGCAACAATGAAAGGCACGTACAAGATATCAGCCATTTTACAGCACCGTACAATTACGATTATCATGATGGGAAACAATCAAACTTGTCGAGAGCTTTTAATACCCTGTTCTTTGTTGGAGCTTCCTGCTGGTCACCCAGTCCCATTTCTGTTTGCATAGAGCGCCACCCTTATCGGGGCCTATCTACCAACGCCGGCTGAGCCCCGGCGAGTGACAGCATGAGCACGTACCGTGGAGGGCAGATAAAGGTGGTGCTGTTTAAATAAAGAACGGCGGCAGTAAAGTGGGCTCGGAGGAAGGCCGCATTCTACCTCTAGTACAATGGAATCATTCTTCAGACCTGGGGACAGAATAATATTGCCCTTCTGAAGCGGGTGGCACAGGAAAAGAGGGAGCCTCGAGGGAGTTACCCAAAACTCTCTAGCTTTATTTACAGCCGTCAGGTCACTGACGTACCGCTGGCACCCATGGGAGGGCTGCAGAATCAAAAGCGCTGCACTACAAAACACCCTGGCTGGGCCTTGACTCTGGAAATCTTTTCTCAAGGCCTCGGCAAGTGTGGCTGCCTCAGCCGAGAAATTGTTGTGCAGCAACAGGATCTTGTAATGGATTTACAGCTACATGATGTGTGTTTACTTAAAGATTGATTTAGAGTTTTATTGAGGAGTAGCTACAATGGCTGAGCTGAAGATGTCCTTGTATGCTTGTGTTTGAACACACAGTGCTTCTGAATTCATTTTAACACAATGAATCTTCTGGTTTTCAGGGGTGAAAATGGCAGTTCAGGGCTCTGACCAATGGATGGCGCTTATCCCTCAGAAAGTTGCAGACTTATCACGTCCCTTCTACAAAGACTGTCGCTGAAAAGTAAGTAGCTGTGTGGTAAATTTCTTACTGTAGAATCAGCGTGGAGGGCGTAGGCATTATACATATTAGTGTGTATGAGTGTGTGCTATATGTGATTAACAGTTTACTGTAAGACCATCTGTGACTAATCAATTTACACTAAATGGTGATGTCATGTGCAACATCATGTGCAGTTGATGTTTAGGGCTGCAGTGCCGCTGCAGTCTCTCTCTATGCAGTGACTACAGCCCAGCATGTTATTAACATACCACTGCTACAACAAAAGCACTAATTATTATTCTTAGACTGCAGTTAATGAACGCAGCTGCAACGTACAGAAAGAGATAAGCAGCAAATAAACATTAACTTTTCCATCTAAATAGTGGTCATTGTAGATGAGAAGATACAGCATTCTGGACTGTATTTGTCATGATTTTTATCGTAACCACCCATGCCTATTCAAACCTTAACTTTCCATCCTTCTCAGTCTCTCAGTTTTTTGAACTATGGAGATTTGTTTTATTTTTTTTACCACCGCAGGTGTCTTGCTCTCTCTGAGCCAGAGGTGAAAATTAATGCTGGTAGTTCAGTGGGGGTGTGAAACTGTTTCTTCACACTGATAATGAATTCTGCCCCAGAGTGATTAAAAGAGGTTCTGAATACCCAGATGATTTCTGCATGTGTTTTACACTCAGTTTTGATAATGAATGTGATGACCTAAGGCTGCCCTTCAAAGGATTTCCCCCCCAGAACAGGATTCATATTATCGGAGTACTGCTGTATCTACTTTTCATTTTAGCCCCAGATGATTCTGGGCTCTGATTCAACCTGTTTTTGGACTATATTAAACCTTGAGGCAACATTTTACAATAAAGTTCCATTCATTAGTGTTAGTTAATTCATTAGGTATCATTAAGTATGACCTAACAATGAACATCAACATTTAAGGTTAGTTCATGCTTGTTCATAATACATTAGCTGTTTTAAGTTATAGAACTTGAAATGTTAAAAATGTGTATGTACAAATTACTATTAACCAATAATAATAATAATAATTCCAGTTTCTCAGATGTTGTCAACTTAGTTTTATGGGTATAATGTCATAAGCATAAATGCAAATGGAAAATAAATGTAATTCCTCCTTTAATATATTTATATCTGAGCTTGTGAAAATATTCTAAAGCTTCAAATATTTAAAAAAGGCATGTCAAATTATTTATTATTGTAGTTTATTCCTCTTTGATGTTTTATTTGTTACCTGTTTGTCTCAATTGTTGCTCCTTAAAATTATTATTTGTATTCATTGGTGGATGTCGCTTGCATTGTTGGATGTTCTCTGTCTTGTTTTGTTCAATCTGCAAAGTAATAATAATAATAATAATGATAATAATAAACTAATAATAATAATAACATTAGTGAATGTTAATTTATAAAATTCGAAATAAATAAGAAACAAATAACGCTGTTAAAGTATTGGTCGTTATTTCATGTTAGCTGTGGCATAAACAAATTTTAATGAATACAACTATATTGTAAACTGTTACCAACCTTGACTATGATTGTTCATTGATAAACCATATCACTGTAAGGCTAGACCAAATGTTAGCTATATAAGCTGTGGAAGAAGCCGACTATTCCTGGTAGTAACCAGGCTCTAGTTTTGTTTAGGGGCTGTTAATCACCTCTTGTACGTTTTTTTTAGCCAAGCTTCCTTGACGCAACATCATGTGCAGTTGATGTTTAGGGCTGCAGTGTCGCTGCAGTCTCTCTCTATGCAGTGACTACAGCCCAGCATGTTATTAACATACCACTGCTACAACAAAAGCACTAATTATTATTCTTAGACTGCAGTTAATGAACGCAGCTGCAACCGAGGGCCCTCTGCCATAGCGCCTAACCCACCTACCACCAAATAACTTCATCCACCACAACTGTGACCAGCACCGATCTTCCCCCCACCATCACGGGGCACATAATGGTCTATGGAATTAAAGACAGAACTGCGTTTGCACAGTTGGTTTAGTGTGTCACACTGTGTTTCTCTCTCCGGTCACCTTTTCCACTACAGCCCCCCGCCGCCGCTGCCGCCGCCCTTCGTAACCCCTCGCTCCATATTCAGGCTGCACCTTCTGCGGAACGTCTCAGGTTTTTGGGATCAGGTTACATGTCATTAACAGTGTCTCTGTGGGCCAATTCAAGCAAGTAATTAGCAAGAGAACGTGCATTCCCATGGTGATGAGAGGCACAAGCCATCTCACAAACACACTTGGGCCGGAGCCCTGCATTTGAGGCCGAGTTTGAGTGTGTGCAAGCATCATATAAAAACAATAGGATTTGAATTTCGAGACATTTAAAATAGTCTCCCCTCCAGGAGAGGGGGTGATCAGCTGTTCCTTAGTAAATTGAGAGAGTGAGAGATCAAGGTTCAGTCGGCTTGTCAGGCCTGTGGCCCTGTAATCCCCAAAGACGACTGCCACTTTTGTCCACTTCTAAAAATACCTCCTCCGGCACCCCTTTATCACTTTACCATCACCTTTCTCAACACATCAGAATCACAAACTGCCTCTTTCACCATCTTTTTTCTGTTTGTGACTCTTGATCTATTGGTCTTAGTATGCTGGTCATAATTTTTGCGCAAAATGAAGAGCAGGACGCGGGAATTCTGTCTGGGTAACACATCCGGGGCTGAGAACAATAATAGCCCTGCTTGAAAATACAAGAGGCAAAATAACAGCAGTGGATTCCATTACAAAGGCCTTGGATGGAACAGAGGCCTGCTGCTTTGAAGGACTATTCAGGAGAGGCGAGTTCCACACAGATCGGGTTGCCTTAATTTAGGCCCTACCTGGAAAGGGAGGAGGGTCGAAGTCTCGTTTGATGTGACAGGCAATGGCCATTCTCGTTCCGCCCCCAAGCCGCACACATCACATCTGCCCACATGGCATCACGTACGACCCCTTAATTTTCCAGCCCAGCTTTCTGACTCGTGATGTTCACGGTACATTCATTTCATTGCTGTAGTGGAACTCAGCAACCTCTCTACAGCATCACATAACTTCTTCTATTTTGAGTAATATAATTGTGTGTTTAGATTTTGTTAAAAAGGCATTTTTAGTTTTTAATACTGGAATAGAAAGGAAATGCCTGAAGGAATATCAACGACACTTGTCATTTGACAACGTATCTTTAACCTTTTCTATGGTGAGAATATTTAAATTTTTGTATTAAAATTAATTTGTATATTTTTGGCGAGGCTCATAAATGTCAAGATGACACACACACACATTATAAATATATATATAATATATATATGTATATATACACATAAATAAATACACACACACACACACACACACACAAGAATGCTTTACTGCTTATTTACATGCTTTTGTTCATAAAATATTAAAAAAATATTATAGATTTACGATATATTACTTTTAATATGATACATAAAAAGTAACATGCTACTTTTTACATGAGTGATCTAGCATTATATGATTTATCAATGAAAATCATCATATAATGCTAGACCACTCATCACTTTGCTTACTGCTTACTTAGATATTTAAAAAGCTGCCAAATCATGTCAAGCCATGTGGTCAAACCATACAGACACAGGCAGGGTAAAAACATCATGACAGGAAACAGGAAATGATATCATAGAGAGGATGTGAATGTCCCCTCATGGATGTGTGTCAAGGTCAATAAGTGTCTCAAAATATTGACCTTTTATGACAAGAATGTTTTAGGTATTTATGACATTTTCATTCAAAGTATATGTATGTGTGTGTGTGTGTGTGTGTGTGTGTGTGTATGTATATGTCCAATATATATTTGGACACAGACACAATTTTTATTATTTTAACTGCTGACCAAAACACATTCAAGTTACAGATATATAATGAATATGGGCTTAAAGTGCACACTAATTTGATTAATTTGAGGGTATTCTCATCAAAATTTGAGCAAAGGTTAAGGAATTACAGCTCTTTAATATGTACCCCCCTCACTTTTTCAAGGGACCGTAAGTAATTGGACAAAGCTGTTTCATGGACAGCACTTTAAAAAATCTAAAGTAGCGAAAACTTAAATGTTTAAGGCAACCAGCTTCATTAGATTTTTGAGTTTTCTCTACTTGTTGTTTTCAGTTTATACAACAAGAAGTTGAGAAAACTAAAAAATCTCCTGAAGCTGGTTTCCCAAAACTTACAAGTCTTCTCAACTTTTGATTTTTTACAGTGAGGCGTGGGCTATTCTTTCGTTATTTCTACATCAATTAGGCAGGTAAAAGATCTGGGCCCGTATTCATGAAGAATTTTAGTGCTAAAAGTTGCTCCTAGTAACAAAATTCTAAGAAAATTCTTAGAAATGTGGGTGTTTCCTCTTAAAATTAAAGAAAAGATCCTAGTAAAGAAAAAAGTAATTCAGAAAGCATCTTAACCCTTAAAAAGAGGTCTTAAGGTCCAAAATTGTTAGGAGTACGGACGAGACACTTTTAAGGGGCTTAAGAGTTTCTTTAGCAGCGGAGAAAATGGACGAAACATGAAGAGGGAGAAGAAATGTGTTGCACACAATGCACGACAGTGAGTTAATAAGACGCTACACATTAGCTCATGCAGCAGGGATCATCTTTGTGACCGATCTTATTTGAGACACGCTAACATCTCAGACACCGCGCTGAAATGCTGTAGCGCCAGAAATGGATGTAATCACTACATTAACATATTTGGCAACTGGAAAAATGCAACTATGCAGCAGTGATGATTTAGGTCTGTTACAGCACTTATTAGGCTTATATGTCTCATTATCCTATATGTTAATTTCCTATAAAACACGGTAAGTATGCATAAGTGTCCTCATAAACCACCTTCATATTCTAATACCTCTGTCATACCCATGTCATTATACAAATTTGTGTCCTCATAAACCACATAAACATGCACACACACACACACACATTATATATGTATATATATTCTTTATTTTTTATTTACCATGCTGTCATGCTTACAGAGCCGGCGCCAGTGCACCTCCATCGGGGGGGGCATTTAAATTTCTAGGGAACACACAAATCACGTTGTGTGTGTGTGTGTGTGTGCGTGTGTGTGTGCGTGTGTGTGCATGTTTATGTGGTTTATGAGGACACAAATTTGTATAATGACATGGGTATGACAGAGGTATTACAATATGAAGGTGGTTTATGAGGACACTGCCTATGTCCCCGTAATTCAAAAGGCTTAAAAAACATATTCTAAATGGTGTTTTTTTGAAAATCTAACAATGCACAAAGTCTCCTGTGAGGGCTAAGTTTAGGTGTAGGGCAATAGCACACACAGTTTGTTCAGTATAAAAACCATTACGCCTATGGAGAGTCCCCATAAACCACAAAAACCAACATGCGTGTGTGTGTGTGTGTGTGTGTGTGTGAGAAAGAGCGAGAGGAAAAATGACGCCTGTAATTTCAAAGTGAAGGCTTATAATATACCCTACTCTTAAAAGCGCTCTTTTATTTCCTTCTTGACAACCAACCAATCACAGTCTTCAAAAGACTGTGTCATTCCTAGCAACGGGGTCCCCGCCTCCTCACTAAGATAAAAGTTTTTGTCTTTTCCTCGCACAGAGTTGCCTCAGATTGGTCCTGAATCACTTTTAAGCTAAGACTCCTAGTTAGACATTTTTAAGCTAAAATAGGAGCTCTCTGAGAGGATTCTTAGAATCTTTATGAATACGGGCCCTGGAGTTGATTCCAAGAGTGCCATTTGCATTTGGAAGCTGTTGCTGTGAATCCATATTATGCGGTCAAAGGATCTCTCCATACAAGTGGAAACAGACAATTGTTAGGCTTCAAAAACAAAACAAATCCATCAGAGAGATAGCAGGAACATTAGGAGTGGTCAAATGAATAGTTTGGTACATTCTGAGAAAAAAAGAATGCACTTGTGAGCTCACAACAAAAAAAGGTCTGGAGGTCCACGGAGGACAACAGTGGTGAATGATCGGAGAATCCTCTCCATGGTAAAGAAAAACCCTTTCACAATATTCAGCCAAGTGAAGAACACTCTCCAGGAGGTAGGCGTTTCACTGTCAAAGTCTACAATCAAGAGAAGACTTCACGTGAGCAAATACAGAGGATTCGCCACAAGGTCCAAACAAGGTCAGATTAGACTTTGCCAAAAAGCATCTAAAAAAGCCAGACCATTTCTGGAAAAGCATTCTTTTGACGGCTGAAATTAAGATCAAACTGTACCAGAATGATGGGAAGAAAAAAGTATGGAGAAGGCTTGGAACAGCTTGTGATCCAAAGCATACAATATCATCTGTGAAACATGGTGGAGCAGTGTGATGGCATGAGCGTACATGGCTTCCAGTGGCACTGGGTTACTGGTGTTTAGTGTTGTGACACAGGACAGAAGCAGCCGGATGGGAATAGGGATACACTCTCTGCCCAGATTCAGCCAAATGCAGCAAAATTGATTGGGCGGCGCCTTGATGATCCCCAAGACATTTGGGAAAATACTCTGTGGACTGACGAGACAAAAGTTGAACTTTTTGGAAGGTGCGTGTCCCATTACATCTGGCGTAAAAGTAAAACAGCCTTTCAGAAAAAGAACATCATACCAACAGTAAAATATGATGGTGGTAATGTGATGGTCTGGGGCTGTTTTGATGCTTCAGGACCTGGAAGACTTGCTGTGATAAATGGAACCATGAATTCAGCTGTCTACCAAAAAATCCTGAAGGACAATGTCCGGCCATCTGTTCGTGACCTCAAGCTGAACCGAACTTGGGTTCTGCAGCAGGACAATGATCCAAAACACACCAGCAAATCCACCTCTGAATAGCTGAAGAAAAACAAAATGAAGACTTTGGAGTGGCCTAGTAAAAGTCCTGACCGGAATCCTATTGAGATGCTGTGGCGGTTCATGCTCGAAAACCCTCCAATGTGGCTGAATTACAACAATTCTGCCAAGATGAGTGGGCCAAAATTCCTCCACAGCGCTGTAACAGACTCATTGCAAGTTATCGCAAACGCTTGACTGCAGTTGTTACTGCTAAGGGTGGCCCAACCAGTTATTAGGTTTAGGGGGGCAAGCACTTTTTCACACAGGGCCATGTGGGTTTGGATTTTGTTTTCCCTTCATAATAAAAAACTTCATTCAAAAACTGCATGTTGTGTTATCTTTGATTAATATATAAATTTGTTTGATCTGAAACATTAAACTGTGACAAACATGCAAAAAAATAAAAAATCAATCACTTTTTCACACCACTGTATATATATATGCAAGCGCACACGCACACACATTAGATATATGTTAACACTTACATTAGAGCTGTAAGAATAAAATAGATTTTTAGAGTCATTAAACTGGTTCAAAACCCTATGAACCCAATATAAGTATAAGAAAATAATTTTCTAAGAATTTTGCATGCATTTTTAAGATTTTTTTCTTTATAGTAGACACTCTTATATGTCATTGATCCATATGCAACTGACCTTCACGACCACAATCTATAACGGGATGTCGTGTCTGGCTCGACACCCTGTGAACGCTAACAGAAGGATAGCAGGCACCTCGGCTAAGTGCATTCCCAGAAATCTGACCTTTGTCATCTCCAGCAACAACAAATCCCTGCTTGACCCTTGCTGATAAACCAACTGTGCCTAGACTACAAGAGGAGACAGAGAGAAAGCTAGAAATATGAAAAGGAGTGTGTAAAGCTCCATGACCCTGTATGCTGTGGAGCCAGCAGTGGCCTGGCTTGTGTTACAGCACCAAAGAGTGTAATTCGGAGTGAAGGGACGGTCCAAACCACAGCGACGGCCTGAGGTGTGCACAGGGGTGCGGGATTAGCACACTGTTGGGGCTCCCGAGCCAAAACGATGGTCTGATAAGATACAGGGCGTCTTGCAGGGGGCCTCACATTGACTGAAAAGAAGACCAGGCGATCCAGTATCCCTTTTCCATTCAGCTTTAAGAGATAGACTGTGTAATGAGCCATGTCTCATCTTGAGTTATCTTGTGTTCTCAGACTTTCACTACTTAGGCTACTTATTTGGATACTGTGCAGCGTTCAAAACAGGGGCAGTTCACACAAAAGCTCTCCCACAGAACACAAGGCTATATTTACAATGGCTCATATAAATAGCTTCCAAATCCTGTGAATGTTTAATCTCTTTCGTTACAAAGCATTTTACTTTGTGCTAGAAATAGATGGAGAATAAGACATAAATGAGGCAAAAGATATATTTTACCTGAGATGTGAATGTGAGTCATTGCAAATGACTCTTATGAGCTGGTTCTTTTATTAATTCAAAAACATACAACGCAACCAGTGTAGTCCAGTTCCCGAATTAATGACTCTTACAGTATGAGTCAGAACTCATAATTAATAATTAAATAATAATAATTCAAAACCACAAGTTACCAGTTTGAATCAATCTGACGAATCCTTCACTGCATTGAACCCATCAGAGCAGTTACCTTTAATCAACATCCAAATCACCTACTAATCTGCAAGTTATCATTATATTTAGTGATGTCTAAATGTAAGTTTTTTTAATAAATGAAAAAATATTAATACCAATATGCATGCATACACATATTCAAATCCCGTAAAAGGTCCCTTAAACTCTCTGTGAACCACTTCTTCAATTCTGAAAACCACGACTGTGAACCCCCAGTACTTCTTATCATAGACTGCAGCCTTGTTCAATCGGTTCATATCAATTGGCCGGGTGAAGAAAAAAAGGGCTGCGTTTCCATTCCAGTCGCACATTGTTTTGTCTGGCAATGTTTATTTAGCAAAAGTGTTACATCCTGCCAGTGTATGGAGGGTGGGACTTCTGGCCCTCCGAAGAGGAAACTGGCTTGAAGAGATTGGGACCCTCGGAATGTCCGAGACGGAGACCCATATTGCAGTTTAGGTGACATCATTCTCTCTCCATCAAAGTCAGGGCATCCTGGGTGTTACACATCTTCAGCTCCTCTCAACACCTCCTGGCCCGGGCCTGTATGGTGCTTTTGTGATTACACTGATTATTGCATTATTGTAAGCAATCACAATCACTGTGCCACACAGTATTGCCTCTAAAGAGGTTTGGAAAGGAGCACACCTCTGGGTCCATAAGGAACACGCTGAATTTCCTTGCGCCTTATCGACCGACTTCCGCCCAGCCTTCATCAAAAGATCTAATTTAGATCAAATTAGAACTTGTATTTTTTCAGTCAAACTCAGAAGATTGGAAGGGCGGGAAAGAGGAACCAAGGGGCGGAAACTGTTCGTGTGGGAGAGTTCTGAGAACTATGATTAGAGGTATGAGAAATATGATTGAAAGAACAGGGTGTGGAGTATATTGAATTGCCATCACATTAATCACTGTGGTTATAAAGAAAAAAACATGACCACATGAGAAATAAAACACTTGGGTCTTTGTTTTTTTGGTGTCAGTAGCCCGATTCAGACGGTAACTGTTTCTCAGATGGACGTCTGTAAAAATAAATTTCCATATCTGCTCAGTGATAAAACTCATGGATTTTATTTACAAATTTATTCTTATTATTGTGTAAAATGTATTATTATATTATTCCAAGCATATTTTATAATATATAATCCTATTTATTATTTGATTATTTAAATCTCCTGTTTAAAAATAGGAAAATAGGCACGCTTTAGTTTTATATAATTATACACAATATATATCTGTATATAATACACATTTTAAAATTGTATTGCATACCTGCTTCTGCCATAATAAAGACATTTCGAATGTTTACTTGTTTTTCTTCTCTTTCTGCTCCCAGTCGCTGTGGTGGAGCAGTTATGAAGTATTGTTGTTTTAAATAATTTCCAGCATTTCAGAAATAAATATATATGCAAATTACACCAAAGTACAGCGTTACTTTACGGTGTTTGTGAGTGCTCAAAAAGGGTTTAAACACTTAATTTTGAATTGATTTTTTCATGTAAACTCAGAGATGTGGATTCGGACAGCAATTACGACCTTGGTGTTTGTCAAAAGTAATTCGGCCGGGTGATTTTTACGTGGGTGGTGAGAGAAAAACTCCGACATCCTGAATTCAGATGGCATTAAAATCACCAACTACCCCCTGTAAATGGTGAAAATCACTTACGTCCCCCTGAGAAACAATTACCGTCCGAATAGGGCTTTTGTTTATAATATTTGTTTGATTTCTTGCAGAAGACAAAAGACTCAAAGATATTGCTGAACATAAGTAGAAGAAGAACGTTCAAGCAAAATAAAAAGTATTAAAATACATTTGATTGATGATCAATTAAAATAACAAAATGACTAGAACTATATAAAACTAGAGCTTTTCTGGTTAAAATCGGATGTCTTTCACTCCCAATGCTTGTATTAAGGATAGAAAAAAAAATTTAATTTAAAAAAGGCATATAGACTCTGGAAAGTGGAAAATAATGTACATAATTCAAGAACTGTAAGCTAATTTCATGCTCTTTATGTCTGTAACCTTGACCTGACAGTCATATAGGTCCCTGGGTGATTTCCTCAGTGTAATTACTAATTAGCAATTCGCTCCACTTCTGCCGTTTCTGAAATCATGTCAAACCATCAATAGATATATTCTCCACCTGTTTATGACGAGCCGACTAGATGACGTCATTTCTATATGTGAGAGCTGTGATCACAGACATCTAAAGCAGACAAAGGAAAATTGTCACCCTACATAGAGGTGACAGTTTTGCACTTTGTGTGCATGTGAAATATAGATGGTGACAAACAAGCATCCTCCTCTCTCACCTCATCACTGATCTGAAGACTTATATCATTATTGAAATACTTCAAAATTTCAATTCAAATTACTTCAGAATTACCATTTTGAGCCTACTTTCAGCGGATCCTCAGAGAAAAGCTCAGAGAAAGTCTTGATGCTTTGGTGCTGGGACCCCCAAATACGTCACCACAAGAATCAACCATCCAGAAAAAAAAGAAAGTAAAGATAAGTAAAGATGTTTCAAGGAAGAGAGGATGCTTCTTCATCTGGTTTTGATGAGACATTAGGAGAGGCATAAGGTCAGATAAGAAACCTGTACCCATCATGTTATTCTGTTTCCTCAAACCACATTGAAACCATATGTTTAGACGTTTCCTCTGAGATTACTGATGTTTTAAGGCCATCAGATAAGCAAAAAGATTTACTTTGCAATAGTAGATGTTTTTAGTGTTTTTGTGGGGGTGAAAGACAGAAAATGAGGATGAAATACTTCTGCTATAAGATGGAAGACAGAAAGCCTACATCTAGGATAGAATACTGCTGCTTATAGAAGTAGGCTATATAGCATATACTACATTATTGTCACTTGACCTTATCATCTCACATAATTCATAGGCTTTATAAAAGTTATTAATATAAAGTTAGTCTACAGTATTTCACTTTTTAAATTCACTTTTGTGTAAAAAAGAAATCCTATTGTTTGGCAGATGAACAAAATAAATGGGCTAAGAATGAGAAAACAAAGAAATGTGTTTGTGAACGCATATAAATAAATCTTTTAGTAGCCTAGGCCTATTTTTTTTTATATTTTAAATAATAATATAAACATTTTATTGTAACTTTCTGCATAATGTATTATGTACTATTTATTTTTTTGTAATGTTCTCTTTTTCCACAATAGGCCTACTACTACTACAGCCTTACATAGGCTATTCATTTCCCAAAAGCTAATATGATGGTTGAATACGTTATTTGTCCTGTCGAGGAAGGTGAGGGGTCAGTCATTCAGGCATTTGGGCAGGGTCCGTTTCTTGAAAGATTTACAGAAAATGATTAAGGATACGAGTTTTGGCGGGTTATTCGGCGAATCACGCGCTTCCTGAAGTTGGCGCTAAATCTGAGGTAACGCCTGCACGAGCCAGGCACACCTGCATTCGCGCGCGCGGTAAAGGTGAAAGAGAGTGTGCTGAGATGACAGAGTCCGTAGTTTAACCTTTAAAAAAATAAATAAATAAATGAATGACATCATCCTCCCGCAACTACCGCTGACTGGCAGTTTTCTGCACCGCATAGTCCGAATATTACTGCAACGCAAAGATTAAGAGCGTTCTTATTCTGCCCTTCACAGGCTTCCGTAGACATTTCCCCTATTCTCCTCCAGTAGTCTGCGGCTGTGCCATCTGTGGCGAGAAGCACTCGTGGGCAGCTATATCAAAGCCATGGAGCAGATTAATAATATTCAGGTGGTTCCGTGCACCAGCTCTAACTATCTGAGACCGTTTAGAGTGCATTATAACCAGGTGAGTCGCTATAGTTTAATCGCACGTTATCATCTGTCAGTGATGCGGTCACACCTCATCATTTTGCTGTCAGCTGCCCAACCCCCATTCATTCTGTCATTGCTTTTGTCGACCAACATTGCGTTCTAATGTTTCACAATGAGCATAATATACATTGCGTCATTCAGGACGACAAACGATGTATTTCATAGGAAATGTTGCTGATTTTGTGTAATGTCATCTTAGCTTGACTAGCAAGACGCTATTGAGCTATAACGTTAGACAGGAAAGCAGCCACTTTCCCTCGAGCACATGCTTTACATTACAGGCAGCACAGCTGGCTTAGGGAAGCTTTATTAAAAGCCTGATGCACACAATATCTTTTACAGTAGCTAATACTGGAAACGCGATCGTGGACTGAACATGCTGCAGACAAGCTATGTTATTAAATCAATCAATCTATCTATCTATCCATCTATCTATCTAAACATTTACTTTAATGCTATATATACTTTCTATATGTGTGTGAATATAATTTTTAGTAATATAAAATGTTATAATGCAATTTCTTATAAATATAATAATTATAAGTATTTAATAATATATAATGATTTATATAGAGAGAGAGACATACATACACACACACACACACACACACACACACACACAGAGCAAGACATTATGTATTTTGATAGTCATCATGGGTAAAGGCAATTGATGGGGACATCTCTTAGTAGAGGCCTTTTTGCTTTTATAAATATTAAATTTAAATATAAGGATAAATTATTAAAACATTTTTCAAGCAAATTCATTAAGTGGCATCCTCCTCACTAGAATATAATTCTTGGCATAGCAGAATGTTGATAGCAAAACAGTCCTCTGTGGTAGCTGTGCAGTCGGGTGAACAGGTGTTTTATATCATAGCTGTTACTCTTTATTTCATTGTTGGGTTTAGCATAGCTAGAATGCTACAGTATTGACCAATCAGGCTGCAATGATCATTTTATTTATTTAATTTTATTTAGTTTTGAGAGAGACAGTGAGTTAATCAGACTTTTTGTAGCATCCGCTTGTAGCTATACATTCACCACACTCACATCACAAAACATAGGGGGGAAAAATAAACACCATAGGGCGTCACTACAAGGTGATTTTTGTGCATACCTTTGAAATATAATTTTAAAATAATATTTTAGGCGCACTCAGTGTCGTTTTGCCTGAAACTGTGTTTACTTTGTTACCCTGGTTTTATTTTCTAACCTAATTTGGCGTTGCATTCCATTTCTTATTTCTGTGAACAGATTAATAGCAAAAAGCCCATGCCAACACATCTGTAGACCTTGCAATTATATTCAAATAGCCTACGGGTATGGTTTAATCTTTTAACCGGTACTGACTGCTTTTTGGCATGCATCCCCATCCTTTTCTGTGAAACCGTGGTAGCAAATATGTCAACACATCCATAGTGTTTTCCTGAATTGACGTCATTTTTCCTTCTGTTATGCTGGCATGCATTAAAACCTTTGTTTGTTTTGGAGGGCACCTGTAGGTGTTTCCTCTTTTTCATTGTTCTCTATAAGCTGTGTGTTGCATTTTTCGGAGTATAGTAATACTTCCTCCTGCCATAGTTTGACAAGCAGACCCTGGATCCACCTCATACATGAGGTGTCTTAGTCATCTACATCCGCTGCTCTGTGTGGGCATGGATGGAATGTACGGGGCTTTCTGTCAAGATTCTCTTGCTATTAGATTAAGTCTCTTAAAAAGTAAGGTAAAGTAAAGCATGGCCAATTCGTTCTCAGGCCCTGCTCAGAGGCTTATTTGATTTTAATAATGCTGTTCTAACATATTAGCATGATTTCTAAGTGGCATGGTACTGGCATATTTACATTGTCTAAATCTTGTCTTGGTCTAGATTTGGACTCAACCCTTTTCCAATCTCTGTTTTAAAAAATAAAGGTTCCAGAAGGAGGGTTTCATGGCGATCTCATAAAGGATTTCAATTGGGGTTCTCTGAAGAACCTTTGAGAGAGCAATTCTGAAGAACCGTTTTTTTTTTCTACTTTTTTCCACTGTTACATTACCAACAAAGGTGCCAATAAAGAGCCTTTATGTTTCATAGTCTTCAGGTCTCAGCTTGTACATGTTTTTCCAGGCAAATAATTTCTTTGGAAGTCTAACTTATAAATTATAATTATATAAATGAATGTTAATGTTTACCAAGCAGCATGCAGTAGATGAAGGCATCTACTTGACCATGGTTTTGGTAATTATTTTTCATACAGGTGTCTAGAGTGTAGGGCTGATTATTGGTAAAGATTTCCCAATTTGGGTAGATTTCTGTTCACAAGAATATTGGTATGCGCAAAATACATGGAACTTTCTAACAATGTTGGAATTATTGAGCGGTATACCCTACCCTGTGAAAATGTAGCCATGTTTGGCAGGCTGTAATTTTTTTTTTTGCCTTTGCATTGTAAGGCTTTTATTCACAGAGTGATGATTAAAAGCATGTCTGTTTGTTGAGAAAAGACATGATTCTGCTATGAAATTGATGCTGTGGTAGCAGGTCATAGTAATGCACGCCATTTGAATAGATTTTCTTTGTGTTAGAAATACTGCATAGGTCCATTAGAGTGAAAACAAAAAATGTTTAGGCCAGTCAGTTCATAGATATAATTCATGTTAATAATTACAAAATGTTGTTAGGATTGCAAGTGTATGAATTCAGGCTAGTTGATAAGAATAATTAGGCCTTAATTGTCCCGCTTTTCCATTATGAATGATCGTAGGAGGTCATAAATGCATTAAAAGTGAGAGCTTTAAAGTGCAGGTCAGAAAACACTAGACACTTTTTCAGGTGCAGCTGAAGGTAAGTGCAATCTATGCACCCACACCTCCAGCTTTTGCCTTTGTGAAGGAAGTGGAGTTTTTTCAGCACCAGCCGCATCACTGAGTCACAGCGCTTTGCCACCCACACAGCCCTGCTGCCCTGTAGCAGTAGACGGTTGCTGCCAATCCATTCTGCCACCTGTACTTTCAAATATTGCCACCGCCCAGCACACATCTCACCTTGGCACTACACCTTTTAATCAATTTTCAGTGACTGTGAGAAAATGTATTTGTGCATTATGGCACTTTCCATTCTGCTAACTGTGTTCTGCTAAACAAACTTGCACATCCACATATTCAAGTCTCTGTTTAGAAAAAACAAAAATCGTAATGTACCAAGTTAGAAGGTTCTACATATGCGTGTTTTATGCAATGTTTTTCAGTGTGAGGCAAAAGACAGTTTTTGCATGTGAATTTTTCTAAAGTGCGTTATAGTCAAGACAAGCCCGTTTGAGTCCCAAGTCTAGAACTGAGGATATGATAAATATGTTGGCATCAATGGTTCCATGAAGAACATTTAAAGGGATCCCTGGGTATTAAGACTTGTATGGCTTAATATAAACGTAAATTATGTCTCTTACTGAAATATGTAGTAGAAAACCCATCAAAGATTTAAGTGATTTAAGAAAATCACATCGTTTTATACATATTTTGAACTATGGGGGGCGCCATTATTCTGATGACGTAAAATGGTTGCACTCTGTGAGCTACTAGCGCTACCTGTTGCTATTTTTACCACAACGCATCAATAAATAGACAACTAGGAAAATAAAATACTGATATGATGACCACAGCTACTGAAAGAGCTTACAGGTGGCGATGGATATAAGTATAGGTTTAAACCAAATGCTGTACCATCGATTTTTTTTTTTCCCCACAAGGAGTATAAACGCCTGGATATTGAGGGAAATCAGCGCTGAAGAACTCCTCTAGCGGCCACGAGTCATGATTAGCGTCGGCATGTTTACATCCTTACAGATGGCATCTAGCTTTTCTTGTCTCAGTCGTTTGTAAGCTCTTTCAGTAGCTGTGGTCTACTAAGACTCAAAGGCATCAGGGCTAAATTGGAGAGAAAAAAGAAACAGGTTTTATGAAGTTTTATTCGTCCACAGGCATCTTCCCATGCGTTTCTCCTCCTATTATCACTAGGAAACTTACACGTCTTACATTGCTTCTCTTGTTGCCCTTTGACTGAAAATAACAGCCAAAAGCCACACAATGTGGTATTGTATCAGTATTTTATTTTCTGAGTTGTTGCGGTAAAAAGCCAAAGACCATAGAAATAAGCGCCAGTAGCTCACCAAGTGCAACCATTTGATGTCATCGATGCAGAATGTACTGTGCGCACAAAATAATGGCACCCCCCCCCCCCCCCCCCCCCCCCCGTAGTCTAAAAACGATGTAGTTTTTTTTAAATAGCATACATTTTCATGTGTTTTCTATTACATTTTTAAATAAGAGACATCATTTGCGTTATATTAAGCTATACATGTCTTAATACCCCGGGGATCCCTTTAACATCCATGGGACCTTTTATTCTAAAAAAAAAAAAGGTTCTTTGTAGTGGAAAAAGGTTCTTTAGATTATTAAAATGTTCTTTACACTAAGGAAACAAAGTTCTTTTAAGAATTGTCTACTGTGGCATTGCTGCAACACCCCCTTTTGGAAACTTTATTTTCTTGAGTCAAAACAGAGAACAGAAGAGGGTTGAGTCCAATACTGGGTCTAACCAAGTCCAAATCCGAAAATGTGATCTTGGCTGCGTTTCCCGAAACCTTCTGGCATCATACTCTAGATGGCACAGTCAGATAGGTCAAACTCAATCTGACAGAATGACATTATTATCACATGGCGCAGCTTATTGGTTATTTTTGTATCAGCAGCCAATGAGCTTGCTGCTCAACATTCAAATACTTGGCTTGTACTTGCTGTAGCAGTTGCAGCACACTTCAGAAACCCTCCACCTGTCTATATCTGCTACAAGGTGATTCATGTATGCTATATGGGAGTTATTTCATATGTTAACTGTGTAGCAGCAGTATTTCTTGCATGCTCACAGCAGCATGTTGTGAATGTGTTGGCAGTAGCAAGTCGGTACTTGCTCTGCCGCTGCGTAGCACATCTATTCCACCAAGTCCAAACACACTAACATTGTCATGTACATAAACATGCCAATCCCTCTTAGAGTTGTCATGATAGAAATGATTTTTGACTGTCCTTTACATGTCATCTGTTATGGCAGGTTCTTCTGTAGCAGGTTCTTGTATCTCAGGTACAGTAGTCATACAGTGCCCTCCCATGGGATCCACCTCCAGTGGATTAATTTGTAATTAATTAGAGTGGTTGGATAATGAAATTTAGCCTCAGCCGGATTCCAGTGTTGTTCTCGTGCAGAGCCCAGAGTCACTCGGGTCCCGAGAACCAGCAGCTGAACCAACATGGTCAACTGCTCCAGCTGCCAGGCTACTGCTTTAGCAGCAGGGGTCTTGGCTAGGAAAGGGGGGTATCAAAGGAGAGTGTATTGGGGAGAGGGGGGATGTTGGATTAAAGCAGGGGTTAGTGGGCAGACAACAGTGTGCACTGGGTGGGGAAGAACAGATGAAGAACAATAGGGGCAGGGACGCTGGAGTGAGCAGAAGGGTGAGGAGGCCATGGGAAACGTGTGGCGGCCATCGCCCCAGCACCAGGCCACTGGGCGTGCTCAATAGACACAGGAAATGGGATTAACGTGAGGCAGATGTGCGCAAGAGAGGTAATGAATGCATAGGAGCCCAATGAGCGAGAAAAAGGTGAGAGCGACCAATGTGCGCTTCCCATGAAAGCCATTAACCCTATCCTCTGTGTAGACCACCTCTCTTAGAGAGAAACACTCTAAAACAATGAGAGCACAAGCAGATGAAAAGAGAAAGAAATGCTCTTAAGCCTTAAGAACTCTTTGTCGCCCAAGGCTGGCCTGTCATCTTTCATTGCATGGTAAGTGTATAGCAGTGAAGCTTACTACTTATCCACTGTTTCCAAACCCATTACACAACTGATGACAGGACACTGTCAATTTCCCAAGACTGTGCAGCCCTACATATCACCATTGACATCCTCTTAACAGATGTTGGTTTTGTATGGTGAGAATCTGGAAGTGACTGCACCCAAGAACATTTTCCCATTGCATGGCATTAGCCACAATTTTGTGGCTAGAGGTTTTCAGCTGCAATTCAGGGCATTGTATTTATGTCCTGTAATTTCCCTGTGAGATTGTGGATTGTTCATAGGAACAATGATGTGTGGTGCTTTGAAAAGTTCATAAATCACTAGCATAGTGGAAAGTATAATGTACGCTGCTGTCTTCCCTTACATGTTAGTTGTTTTCTGATGCTTGTTTTTCCCTAGTGAAAGCAAAGTTACAAAGGGTTTCAAGTTTTGCATAGTCTCCTTTTTAACGAATAAATAAATATAAATTTGAAGAAAATTTTAAAGTTTATCGCAAAAAGTCATATTGCAACATAAAACAGGAAATGACATTATAGAGAGGATCTTTACAGAACTTCAAGTCTGTTCGTCAAGGGTGGATAATTTGACCTTTTATGACAAGGCAAGGCTAATTCAGGTTGTAAAACATTGTAAAAGACTCCTCCAAAACTTAAGTTATTATGAATTAATAATATAATTAATAAAATTCATGATTTCAGAAAATTTTTAAACATCGTATAATTTTTTTTCTGGTTTACTAAACCATATTAAACCCACAACAATTCTGCGATTTTGCATTTAAGTAGTTTTTTAACCCTTTTACTTTTTGTGGACAGAGTTATTTGTCATTGACAGATTAAATTTAGAAAAGCCTGTCATAGCGTTCTATATCGTAAAGTTTATTTTACCCTCCATCAACTGGCAGCGTAATCGAGGACCTTTATTTGCCTCCCCAACAGTAGGCATTTGTAATGTAATGGTTGCAGGAACTTGTAGCCCCAGGCTGAGAGGCATGAGCGCTACTTAAGCCCAGCATGGGGCTTGAAGGGGGGTGGGGGTACATGGAGGGGGTAATTTGGGGAGGTAAGATCACACCTGTGGGATGGAAGGGCAGAAGGAGCGTGGGGTCGATGAGGGGTGGAGGGCACGGAGAAAGCAGATGGAGACACAGAGGTTGAGCTCCCTCTGTTCTCCCATCTCTTTCATCCCTACCCCTGTGCTCTGAAGCGCAAGCACTGCAAAAAGAAGCAGCCACACAACGCCTTTTGAATTGGGTTAAAACGGTGGACACATCTGCATTTGCTCTTACTTATTCAAAATTGAAGTAAAAAAGATGACAGATGAAGATGAGCAAGAGATGATGGTCCTACCTGAGAGGCTGACAGGAAACCTTCCAAAAAATGTTGAACGCTTGTTTTTTGCTTTGTTTTTTGTGTGTGTGTGTGTTTTGTTTTTTTGTCATAATTTATGAGCTGTGAGGGCAATCAGCATGTGTCCACGTCGGAGGGTGAGGTTTTGTTGTTTACACAAAGTGTTTTGTTTTGGTGGTAGGTGGGTTTGGTTACATTGTTTCGATGCAATGTCTTAAGTGTTTACCTTTTGAGATCTGAAGTATGGTTGAGGACTCAATTAACCTTTGTACCCTCTCCGGGCTGGTGGCACATAATAACTTTCCCAAATAAACGCATCGTTCATTTTAAGCACCAGTAGTATGTTCGGCTGATGTTCAGGTTCTAGAAGAAAATCAACAGTAAAGTGCAGTAAACAAGCACGTGATTTAAAAATAATGACTCCTTTTGCTCATTATCCCTTGTATTTCACACCAACACACCCAACCGGATCCAGACAGCATCTTTCTTACTATGAATATCAGCAGGGCTTGGCACATGATATCCTGGTGGGAATAATGTGCGATAAGGGCTTTAAATCTTGGGAAGTTGAACAGCACATGGTGGGAATTAAAGGCCTTGATTGTAAATGGCAGCATGACAGCAATTGAATTCTCAGCAGCTGTCGGGGTCACAGCATTATAAACTGCAAGCTGATGATAATTAGACTTTTAAGCATGCAAAAAGAACAAGGTCTTTCGCTCCTCCCTATTCACTCATAAGCCTTTATTGCGAGTAGGCTCGAGAGGGCATAATAATTTCAAGGCCCTGCATCTCCTTCCACTCCCTGTAATCTGTGTTGTAATCCATGTTGTTTATGATTCCCAGGGTCCCAAAAGGCTTTTCTTGTTGACCCAGAGAGTGGCCCTGATAATGAGGGACCCCCACCATCTGTGTGCAAGACCAGGGACCCTAAACACGCTCTGCCACACAGAATATACCTATAGGGGGCAAACCATAAAAGCAGCAAAAACCTCACCAGGGCTTCTGAAGGCAATAAAATTTAATGATGAATTAAAAATAAAAATATTTCTAGTGGACACCTAGTTTTTTCTCTTTAAAGCGATACTTCACCAAAAAAATTAAATTTAGTCATTTTTACTCTGGTGTCATTTTAATGTCACGTTCTGTCTTCTCAGACCACAAAAGGAGAAAATTGAAAAATAAAAATCTTGCTCGCACTTGTCCATGTGATATGGCAGTGAATGGCAGTGAATAGTTACCAGATTCAAGCTTTAACGAAAAAGATGCAAAACTGTCATGGAACCTGATGTTGTTGATGATGTTGATTCAAAATGGCTAGAACCCAGACAGATATTGACTTAACATTGTATGTTATGATGTACTTCCTTGTACTACAACATGCTTTACCATGAAAACTAAGTGGTGCAGCCAAATATGTACCACATTTCTCTTGTGAAGTGAAGCCTATAGCTCTCCACTAAACCAGAATTTCTTGTACAACAGAATAATTTATTCAAATCAAGTCATTTGACCTTGGGTTCAACAGTATACGTTATGAGCCAGGAGCCTTAATTCTTTATATACCTGGATTTAAGTCCAATAATATACAGTTTTATACATAATATTATATGCTGTTAAATGTTATACTCGTGTAAATAATGTGAAAGTAGATTGCTAATTGTTAGTTGTTCATACATAGCTAGATGAGACCTTATTGTGTTTTTTTTTTTTTTTTTTTTTTGCTTTGGTGTTATTATTAAAAAAATAATTTTCTGTAAATCATCTTGTAATGACCTACTACAAAATGTTTGATTTAAAAACAACTACCTTTAGTGAATTTAACAGCCAAGAGTCTAGTAGGTTTAGAATATTTGTGGTAGGACATTGTCTGGTTCTACAGGATTCATTCCTGCAGATCAGCTCTCTGAAAGCTGATTTCACTTCCTCTGTCGAGATGGGATGCTTTGCAGAATTTCATTAAGCAACATTGGGAACTTACAGTGATAAATAAATTAAATTACTTAAAAAAAATATTTTATTGCAAAGTATTGTTCTTTCCCATTCTAATGGCATATTGCTCCCAGTTGCCTGTATGTTTACAGCAAATGCCTGAATCTGTTGCTTATATCTCACATGGTATGTAAAGGCTTGTGGTGTTTACATGCTGTTTATTCAACTGCAGAGTTTATCTGCAGATGAGATTGTGAGCATTTGGTCCACCACTTTGAAATCAAGGCCATTTTTAGTATCTCTTCTACAGTGTAGTGGCATGAATTTAAGAAGCTGTATTGAGATTGATACATGTTATAAATCAGTTAGTCTGTTTCAGATTTCTTTTTTCATTAAGACCGTCTTATTATGACTCTTTGTATTAATGTTTTTACACTATTGCAATTGAATCAGTTAGTGAAGTCAGTAGTCAGCCATTACTGATAAAGTGCCATCTAGTAGAAACAGCCCACATAAAACTGTTCGTGATAATGCAGGATGCTGGCTCCATGTGATTAGTCATGTTTACTGTTGACCGTTGGCTGGCGCAACAAGCTCATCTCTGATTTTAAGGGTTTTTTTCTTTACACATTTATCTCAGAAATACTTAGCATTCCCTATGCCAGTAGTATTACAAAGAGGCTGAAATCCCACATTTTTTATACTTGAGGATGTCATGTGGTATGTGAATGTGCATCTTTAACTGTTGAGCAACAAACATTGACTCTATTCTGTTGTACCCTCATCTTAAAGCCCTTTTAAAGCCCACTCTTTGCTCTTGTGTATTTTTACCCTGTACGAGCTAATGCTCAGTTTGAAGTACTTTCGTTTTTTGGGCTTGTCTTTGAGGTGCATGAACTTGCATAGCCTCTCCCTCTCTGTGCTCTTTCAAGTTGCTGGTGATGGTTGGGTTAATACTGGTGTTCAGACAAAGACTAAGGGTTTGCGTTCATGGAATGCAAATCTTCAAGCTTCTCAATAAACTGCGGGTCGTCTCTGCTTCAGATACTGTAGTTGGGATCTTCCCTTATGAACCAAAGAAATGCTCAGATAATAGTAGTGTAAAGACTTTCATTTGACAATCTAAAACTCTGCACGTTACATCCCCTTCCATTCATTAACATACCCACTTTCGCCTCCACAAGTATGTACACAAGTATACACTTGCCATGAAAAAGCACTTTTTATCCCCACTTGTCTGACCCTGCGGGAAAGATTTGAAGAATTTAGCACCTACACAAAAAAGTTTGGATCACTGTGACATGATCAGAGAAGCCGGCACACACCTCTTTCCTGACCCAGGTGTTTTTATAACACTTTTTGAAAAGTGATCATCTCTTCTCTAGTGTATAAATCCAAAGTTTTCAAATATTTTTTTAAAAATTGAGTAAAACTTCAATTATTTTCTTTGCTGAAAATTCTTGTTTTTTACGTTTATCAAAGCTTAATAGTTTTATGGGTTTTTTTCATAGTCATCGAAAACCTAGGAATAATTGGAAAGTCATAATTTCAGAGAAAATTTCAGTAGTGAATATACATTTGGCTACTTACAGTACAGCAGAGGTGGAAAGAGTACGAAAATATTTTACTCAAGGAAAATTACCTTAATGAAATTTTACTTAAGTACAAGTAAAAGTGCAGTCTAAAAATCTACTCAAGTAAAAAGTAACTCATTTAAAATTTACTCAGAGTAAAAATTACTTGGTTACTTTTTAACAGGGATGGGCCAAGATTGTCAAACTCCTGGAGGGAGGGCCACACCCCTGCACAGTTTAGATATAACCCTAATTAAACAAATCTGATCCAGCTAATCTGATCATTTAGATCTAATCAATTAGGGTTATATCTATGCTAATCTAATCATTTAGGCTTATTTGAAACCTACATGGTATATGTGTTGGAGCACGGTTGGAACTAAACTCTGCAGGGCTGCATCTCTCCAGGAACTGAGTTGACACTACTGGGATAGGCCTATAAATCTCAATTAGTTGTTTTTAATTAAAGGAATCAGTTATTTAGAATAATAAGACATTTGGGCTGTTACCAGGCAAATTAAATCAGTATCAACAATTCATCTTTACAATGCAGAGGAAACACAGAAGCTTCATCTGAAGTGGCATTTAGACGTATTTACACACTGTTTAATGCAGGACATGAATGCATTTAACAAATGCAGAAATAATGTTTTGATTTAAGACAATGTTAAATACTCATTTGAAATTATTATTATTATTTTTTCAATCAAAAGATACTTTAAATGCGAAATTAAAACCGCCAGTAGGTGTCACCAAGTCACTGTTAATAAGTGAGTCATTGCGGCTGAACCAAATCATTTAAACAGTTGATTCATTCAGGAAGGAAACACTGTCATGTTGCTCAAAGACGCAAAACAGTGCTGTGGCTGTTTTTGGGATTATTTTAGTTGTCGAAATGGAGCAAAAACAAGCAATATGGTGTCTAAAAGGCAAGTCTCTTAATTAATTTCTTGTTTACTGAACTGTTGTTAAAAAAATCTATTTGTAATCATGCTGATTTTTGGAGAAAAACGGCACTCTTCATGTGATATTGATTTACTATATGAAATTATATAAATATAAATTTTCTGCACCTATGTCTTCAATTTTGTGATCATTTTAAATGCATTTTAACAGGCTGAATCACGCAGTGAAAGAACACACTCTAATGCTGCCTTCACATGCTATCGGAATTATCGTAAATATGAGTTTCCTAGTCGGAAATTGGACGTGAACGGCTTCTCAAGTCGTATTTACTACTGGGAAATTCAGAAATAATGCTGCGTTCCAGGCAGGTTTTTGAGCCCGTAAGTCACGACCTAATAATACTTTTCATGGATTCTCATCCATGGAGTTGTGCCACTTACGTTATTTTGCCAGTTAATCGATAGGGACAAAATGCCATTGAGGATGTTTTGTAATGGAGTACTCGAATTTAATTGAGCAAACATGACAGCTCTAGTCTAAATGATTCATTATAGCAAAATCTGAATTACTGAATTTTAAGCATAATCACCACTTCACCAGTGACTGGAAATTCATTAGTCAAAAGGATGCAATTTTTTTAGGATGCATTTCTTTCATGTTGCAAAGCAGCAGATTCTTGAGTTTGAAGAATTTAAAGACCCTATTCAAGCATTTAACTAGGTGGTTTTGGATTAATGGAGCAGATCTGACAACATACAGAGCAACAAGACTGAAGTTTGTTCCGCTCTCTCAGTCTTCCCTCCAAAACAGCCACATTTTGGAGCCAAAAGATACAGGTCATTAGCATGAAAGCGGTATTGCCCAAAGCAAGCATGACCCCATTGGATCCACTGACCATGTTTGGTGTGCAGGTTTACTTTCCACACTCTCGTTTTACACTGGTGCTTTGCTTCTTATTAACAGATCAGACCTGCATCCATGATTAGGTAGGTCGCGCTTAAGCTGTTCAAATGGAAAAAGGTGCTGCATTTTTTAAATAGCACAGTGTCTATTCATTGTGAGGTGTAATGAAGCTTTTGATTATTTCTGGCTTTGTGCTTATACACCAACCAACTTAGAGATGCATATAAAAAAAACTGTCAAATCTGCATAAAGTGACCGTCAATTTAAGAGTTTAACTAGGCCACAGTGAAAGTGTGTAAACTACAACAAAATTTATGACTTCATTTATTGTATACCTATAATAATATATTTCCATCTTCATGCATATTATTTTATTTCTTTTTAATAGAACCACATTCTGTATAATAAACTTCAAAATGTGAAAGTTGTCTTATGATGCTGCCTGTTATCATGATCCTTTAGCTGATGCAAGATATCATAACAGTCCTGCAAGATGCTGCTTATGCTGAGCTGTGCTTAATTTTTCAGAGTTGGGAGTGATGTGCTAATTCACTCTTTTATGGTGAATGAATAGTTGCTGTGGGTGTAAGCATAAAGTGCACCCATGAAAAGAAAATTACTCCTTGCCAAAACCTTCTTCTTGTTATAAAGGCTGTAGGCTACTTGTTCACAGCTATGACACATGGTCTAGTATGTGTTGAGACAAATATTAGCTGCAAGGTCTCAGAGTTAAGCATAGTCTTAATATCATTTGAATTGTTCTGTTTGGGAAAATATGACACAGGATCTGCAGAGAACAAACTTCTGTGATGGCAAACATCTTACAGGGCACATCACCTTGCACAGCTCAACTGGTTGAGAGTTCAGTCACTTTTCATCCCAAAGGACAAGTATAAAGAAAAGGTGATGTTTTGCAAGTATGTAGATTGCACATGAGGTGATACCCCTTCAAATAGACTACAAACGCACATGCACTAGGCCGATCCCCCATCATCTTAAGCAACACCAACCACCTTTTTCAGAAACATGTCCGTTCTTGTGAGATTCATGTCTCACAGAATCCCTGTCTTCAGGCACTGCGGTGATCAAAAGTGCTAGAGATTTATGTAAAAGGGTGAGTGAGACACTGTACATGCACTGTACACAAAACATAAGCCTAGGCTGTTACTACTAACATTTTAAGAGCTGCACACCCTTTCCCGTTATTGCTGGGGTGTTTTGACAACTCGAATACACAAACCTACTTGTCGAGCTTGAATCCAAAAGTTGCAATTTCATAGTTTAATTAAGATTCAATAACATCTCTTTAACCTTGGTATCCCTTTCATTAAACTTTGCATTAATGAAAGATCTGTGAATTTTGGGATGGATGACACATCTGGTTGCTTAACAACTACACTAGCAATTATATTTGCACTGTTCAAAACATCAGCCCAGCTACCTCTTTTAACCTTGGAAATTTACACTTTCACTTGATTTACAGCAAGTTACAGCATGAAAAAAAAATCACTATTTAATGTTTTAAATAAAATCTTTTCATGAGCCAGTTTTCTAATGGAACTAAGATTTCTTTACAGGTCATCTTTGGACATGGATTTAAAAGGTTTACAATAGTTTGGTTACTTAAAAAAAATTTAATAAATAAAGTAAGCCACCTTCAATGCAACAATTAAGGCTTTCTGCAGTTTTGAATATGCAGACTGTCTGCCTGAGTTGTTTGTTTGTTTGTTTGACATATTTACCTTAACTGTTATTTTAGAAATTACATGATATTTTAATTTTGCTTTTTTCACAGAATGGAACAAAGAAGTCCTGGGATTTTATGCAAACCCATGATAGGTGAGAATGTGTCTTACTGTTTTTTTGTTTGTTTGTTTGTTTTTTCACAATAGTTTTACTCTGACTTATTTTGAATATAATTTTTTTGGTTGGTGTGTTTGACTGTATCTCTTTCCTTTTGGAGTGTACACTGTAAAAAAAAACAGTAACATTTACGGTAAAATACCGGCAGCTGTGGTTGGCCAAACTTTACCGAAAAAAATATGGTAGTAACATTTTAGGTTTTACAGACTTAACTTAAATTCACAGTAAAAAAAAAAACATATTTCATTAACTGATATAATGTTAATATACCAACCTATTGAAGTACTATTATCTGTTTTGTACCATTGTAATACACTGATAACCACCTGAAACAGGCAGTGATGAGAGAGTCACATGATGAATCAAAGCTCATCACAAACACCATCATGGTAACACATGATACTGAAATAAAGCAATAAACATTAATTTAACAACATTAGATGTAAGATAAAACCCTAATGTACACAACTGATAAGAAAAAACTAAAACTTATTTCAATGAAAAAACCTCAAATGTGAAGTGTAATGCAGGTAATTCTGAAAATGTCAATTTACGGTTTCTCACTGTAATTTATACAATGACTTGTTCTTTTTCACTTCCAAAAACCATAATTTAAAAAAAACAGTATTTTACTGTAAAATTACATTAAATGTAATCACAGTTAATCTCTTATTCACAACATATGTGCATGCTTAGATCGGAAGGTAAACAACATATGTGCTTATCTTAATTTGTGTCCCGAAGATGAACAAAGGTCTTATGGGCTTGGAACAACATAAGGTTGCATAATTAATGACAGAATTTTAATTTCTGGGTGAAACTATCCCTTTAAGCTGCATGTTTTCACATAATACTTTTAAGACAACTGTAAACCTGGAAGGATTTTAGGCTTTTGGTGCTGGAATGTCTTACCAAGGTGCAACAATAAGAAGGTCTCCCCTGCCCCAAAAGTCTTAATGTGTGCACATCTTGATCTCTCTTCAGTTCTGTCTTTTACACGATCATGTCTCTATTGAGCTTTGTCGCAATAAATCTGTCTCTTTTTTTCTAACTTTGATACACAGTTCTGTTTTTAGTAGGTTCAGGTAGGCATTTGTAACCCTCCACCTGTCCTCAATGTACTCGCTGATCCCTGACCAGGTTTGAAGTGTCCAAGATAGAGGCAGAAGCAGTTAAACTTCAGTTCTGTTTCTCACACAACACCTTCCCACCGACCCAAAGCGGTTTTTGGGTCATTACACACCTAAGAGCAGCCTCTTTGTACCTCTCCAGTTGTCAACTGCTGCCTTGAGATCATGGGTGACCTTTCATACAGGGTTCATTAAAGCTATCGGTGAGGATCGAGTACCTCTGTGGATCATGTGTCAATATTGCTAGACACTTTTATATTCTCATGGAGATTCAATCATTCTCAGCAGGAAGAACAAAGCGACTACAAAGTCTCTGGCCAAAAATATAAAAAGAGTTATAGCACATTCCTAAATTAGGTTTCTTAAGAAGGCCTTTGTTCTTCGATGAGGAGAGTCTGGACCATGTCTGTGAGAAAATGGTCTGCGAACCAAAACATGATTTCTATGGGCTTATAACACCATATTCTAACCATTCACAACATGACAAGTCATTTTTCCGACCTTATTAAATTCAAATTGAGAAAATGTCCAAGCAAGGAAAGAAAATGACAGTCTATCAGAATAACTGGGTGGACCTGGATTCTGGACCACCGGCTCAACTGAAGCAACAACGACAAGAAGAAAAACTCAAATGAAAACACTGTCACAATATAAAACCACAGTGTCAAACCAGTTATGGACAAGACTGAGTGGAGGTGAAGCCACTAAAACCATGGAGGTTTTGTTGTAAATCCATGGAAGGTTGAAAAATTATTTGAATATGGGAGTTTGTGGTTTTATTTTGACGAACACTAACATTCAAAGGTTTGAGGTCAGTGAGAATTTAGACAAAGACATTTATTGTTACAAAAGATTTCTGTTATAAATGCTGTTCTTTTGAACTTTGTTCATCTAAAACTCCTGAAGAAAAAGAAATCACTGTTTTCACAAAAGCAGTACAACTGTTTTCAAAATCGATGATAATAAGACATGTTTTTGAGCACCAAATAAGTAATGGCTGCTGAAAATTGAGAACTTTTCAAATTAATAAATATATTCAAATAGAAAGGGGGTTTTTTTTGTTTGTTTTTTTTTTTTTTTTACACACAGTTGCTGTTTTTACTGTATTTTGATCAAATAAATCTGCCTTGGTGGGCATAAACATATTTTTAAAAAAACACTTACCAACACCAAACTTTGTGCTCTTATTTGATGTCACCATTTGGCCAAGTCATCGTTTTCTTGCACTGTTTGGTGGCTTGATGAATGAGGTGATCTGCAGATGAAAGGTAAAGCCATTAAAAGCAGCATCTGTTCAGGTCATTAGTGCCACTGCTACAGTCTAATGAGAGCTCTGCTGGTGTTTGGGAGGTAACATGTTGGTAGCTATTGTCTTTGTGAGGACTTTGAAGAGTGTTGATGAGTGTGTGATATGATGTGCATCAGTGTTGTGATGCGAGTAATTCTTATAATCACCAGCACCAGTCCTCTGAATTTCCAGGGTGGAGAGGTGAAATGGCGAGAAGCGCCATTCAGACATGCCTCAGCTCGCTGGGGCACTGACCTATCAGCTGCACAATTTTCAAAGGTTGACCCAGACTGCACTCTTCATTCGGGACAGTCCATAGCTCATCAGCGGTGAAGAAAAAGGGAAGATCTTAACTGACCAACATTGGATGTGTGCCTTAAAAACTACAGGACCGCAACCTGTAACTTCAAAACATCAGATCATTGTGTCTCCAGATGATAGTGCTTCCTACCAAATGTTTGTGCATGATCTGAGTCATATCAATTCAGGAGCACTCTAATCATTGAAGAAGCTCTAATGTGTTTTGGTCAATGATTGTGGCCTTCCAAAACAATATTGGCTGAAACCAGAAGTTAATTTGATTTTGGAGGGGTTTTTTTTGTTTTTTCTGCTTCATCCGAATATTTCATTGCTGAAGTCTTGGTGCATCACTAAGACATTGGTGTTTTTAAAGATTAACTATTAGGTGATCTAAATATAAAATATGGAAAATGAGCATGAACAACTGAATATCCAGAGTTGATGGTTAAACCGAAATGATGCTGATCTACCTTATTGTGCATCCCTTTGCTAAGACTCTTATTTCTATGTGTAGCCATGTAAACAATATTACAGGAGAGAACAAATGCTTGTATATGAATACATATTGTGGGTAAGATTCAGGAGTGTGTGTTGGTTTACATTTAGTCTGTGTGGTAATCTCTGGCACGCATTCACCATGGGAAAGGCAGGGCTTCCTGCCTCTACAGACATATCCGCTTTCCCCACTCAAAGAGCTGTCTCTCTCCATTGCCATCGAAACAATCACACTAATACAACGTATTATAGCATAGAATGATCTGAGGCCTGTGACAATTTTACAAGCAAAATCCAGTCATTTCAATAGAGCACTGTCAGACAATTGGGAATTTCGTGTGAAGTTGAAAGATTTGCCCAAACAGATTTCAAGTTGCCCACGCATTTTTCTTGTTGACCAATAGTAAGTTGTTTGTTTTGAAAGTGACTTCTTTGCAAGCTGCGATTCATACATTGCTATATGCAATAGTTTGCCGAAATTTCATTAATATGTCCACACCTTAAAGGAATGCATCACCCCAAAAAGATACAGATTTGGAGAAATGTAGCATTGAATGCAGTGAATGGGTGCCGTCAGTAGAGAGACCAGCTGACAAAAACATCTCAATAATCCAAATGACTCAATCCATCAATTAAAGTTTCATGAAGAAAAGCTGCATCTTCATAAGAGACATCCATCATTAAGATATTTTTTAATTTCAAACTGTTGTTTCCAGCTAAAATACAAGTCCTCTATCCATAATATTGCTTACTCCAGAGAAACATTGTCAGGAGAGAAATATGAATAAATTAAGCACCATTTATAAGCGAAGGAAATGTTATTAAGCAGTAAATTATGGACTCAAATTGGGGTCGGAAGTGATGGTTTAAATATAAACGCCTTAATGTTTGATTTATTACTTACAAATACATTCAGCTTTTTGCATTTATTGGCACCCATTCACTGCAAAGGACCCATTGGTGAGCAAGTGATGTATTGCTGAATTTCTCCAAATCTGTTGCGATGAAGAAACTCAACTTCATCTTGGATGACCTGAGGGTAAGCAAATTTTCAGTAATTTTTCATTGAACTATTCCTTTAAGACCCGTACTATTAAGATCCATCTCTAACAGTTCAATTAATACAGATAATTGACTAAATAAATTTGACTTTCAGCCTATTATCAATGATTTGTCTATTTTAATAACTCTCATAAATGCTTGAGACAGATGTTATGTGTCCTGGTTGAATAGCAGGGGAAGATGTTGCTTGTATGAGTGTGAAAGTGCTGTACAGAAACACTCTGTCCTCTGACCTCATGCCATGCTGAGCTATTAGCTTGCTTTCAGTCCAACGAGGCCTGGCTATCCCAGTATGCTTCAGTGGGTAAATCCTATTATACAGAGATCCTTAAGACACAGGGATTTATTGTCTTCTTCTTAGGGCATTATGTTCAGTCTCAAACCGAGATAAAGTGAAAAGCCAAGACCACATCCAAGGTGTTAATCCTGGGTGATTTGTTGGGGCTTGACGGAGCAAGGGTATCCATGTGCCTCTCTCTCTCACACACACACACACACACACATGCTCACGTTCATTTTCTCTCTTTATCACTAAGCCTAGATGAGTTGTTGGATCGGTTGTGTTGTTGCTCTGGCAGGACTGGATGTATTAACAGGAAGCAAAGCTATCCATTGTTGAGTACTGATCAAACTGGAACCGCTTCTCTAAATGCCAACTCAGCTTCTAAATCCGTTGCTCTTTCTTCTTTCCAGTGTCTCTGTGCTGATTTTCAACACCACCTCACACTGTTTCATCCTGGTCAAGCAGTTCCGCCCAGGTAATGCCCTGCAGTCCTTGTTAATTCCTGATGTTTTTCCACACGTGAGTCTTTGATTTTGATTGATTTTAGTTGTAATTATTGTTTTTTAATGACTGTTTTGTACAGCTTATTTTTCTACTTCCCTGAGACCTTTAGAAGGTTTAAGGCTGTAAGGTTTTTAAGTTACTTTAGATATCAGGGTTATGACTCTCACTTACTTAATGAGTTGGAATTAGAATTGCATTTCAGCTAATTTTACTCCCTGTCTTTCTAATTAGAAAAATCCAGCACTGGTAATGCAATTCTGTTTCCTTAAATTTGAATCACGATGCTGTATCCGTATGTTCATTAAAATTTAATACAGAAATTGATTTTGCATTTAATAACATTTTCAATTAATTTGTGAATTTTGCACAACCTTGTTACAAAAAAGCCCTCTAAAAAAATGGTCAAGAAAGCTTCTGAGGCATTTTACACCAAAACTGAGACTGTGCTAACCTATACTCCCCCTCATCCTACACATCCCAGGTGCCTGTGTGGGACAGATACATTCAAAACTTCCCTAAAATCTTCTTTTAATGTGTTCTCACATTTTTTGTAGTATGTTTTCACAGTAGAACAACACCTTGACACCGATTTTACAAAGACTCCCATCCAAACATTCTCACACATACTTCATTTATACTGTATCTTGTTACAAAATGACGTACAACACCCAGATCCCTCTGTTATCTCTATTTGAAAGAGATGATGAAAAATCTTTTGTTCTGCTGCAGATTTTATAAAACATCTGATACGCAACAGATATCAGGTGCCGTTTTATAACTCCTATTAGAGAGTGTTGCTATGAAATGCTTGCTTGACAATAACATGGATAATAGATCTTTTTTCTGGTTATACACAGTTTAGGACCTTGCCACATACATTCAGTTAATTTCTCTCAGATGTGTTGCACTTTCTATGACTTTTTAGGCCTTTTCATTTGGTCTAGTGACCTTGTATCATCTTTAGTCGCTTCTAAATGAAACGTTCAGTGTTTAGATTTCACATGCAGAAAACCACAAAGACAAATATTGACCTAATGCAATGTAGAAAGCCTCTAAAACAATAACAGTCTCATAATGGAACATTTTTCATGTCGATGGTCGTCGTGCAAACAGAGCATTTTTCAGTGCTCTCTGTGAAGCTTTGGCCCCGTGCTACACTGTTACACTATTGTTCTATACATGCTCGCCAGGGACGGCGCCCTGCTTCTCAGAATAGAAGGAAAGCCTTGTATTGAAAGAGAGACGTCTTTCTACAGGCTTTTTTCTTTTCTGTAGTCTTCAAACAATGCTTGAAATGAAAAGGCAGGCCTTGTGCAGGGAAACATTAGAACAAGTCTTCTCAAGGATGGCTTTTCTTTAAGTGAGCTCTCAGTTAGTCCCAAATGTACAGTACATTCGTCTGAAGGGCGTAGTACTAAAGATCTGGGTAAAGATATCTTTAGGGTTGTAGGTTCAAACCTATGTGTGGTGAACCATGAGTTATTATTGTTAATTAAAACCAAAACTGTAAAGAAATGTCATTAACTGAAATAAAATAACATATCAAAATCTTTTAGCACAGATAGTTGCCAAGGGAAGATTTCTGATTTTCATTTAGTTTAAGTGGAAGTACTAAAGACATATTTTGCAATCCATTACTATTATTACAAGGTCAGTAAGTATATACTGACCTTGTAAGTGTGTGTATGTATGTGTGTGTATATATTTACATTTATTCATTTAGCTGGCGCTTTTATCCAAAGCGACTTACAATTGCTATATATGTCAGAGGTCGCACGCCTCTGGAGCAACTAGGGGTTTAGTGTCTTGCTCAGGGACACATTGGTGTCTCACAGTGGATTCGAACCCGGGTCTCTCACACCAAAGGCATGTGTCTTATCCACTGCGCCATCACCCACCCCTATATATATATATATATATATATATATATATAAATATAAATATAAATAAATGTTTATATATAAATATAAATAAATGTTTAT